>NC_143227.1:8573625-9196688 GCF_030267445.1 Bombyx mandarina | reverse complement strand
GTGTGAAAGACGATATGTGTAAGAGGGGAGTGAGCGAAGAAATGGTATATGATACAGGAGTATGGAAGGAGAAAATATGTTGCACCGATCCCAGGTGACTGGGAGAATGATGAGAATGATGATGATACTAGTTTGGTGGTAGAATGTGGCAGCACCCCTCAACCTGGACTGATTGCAGCCAAGAATAAACATACATTCGTTTTGAAGTATTAGTACCAAGGTGCTATGTATCAGTGCATGAATACTTAAGTGACGCGATGGTATCGAACTTCAAAATTGATGAAAACCTGGACCAGAAAATAAAGGTAGAACAATAATAGCACATGAATGAGAGACCTCAACTGCAGAATGTAAGCATAATTATATATTTTTTAACTTTAATATTCAGCATGTAATTGTTTTGAACGCCTTTGTTACTGATTTACTCTAGTGCAGTAATAAATCTAACAAGTCTGATGCTCGTAGCACACAAGTATAACGTGTCTACAACTTATCAAAGACAATAAAAATAATGTTATTGGACGCATAATTGAATTATAAGTATGTACTTAAAATAGTAGTCTGTTGAGCTTCAATACCTTGTACCCTTTAATTTTTGTATTAATAATAAATAAATGATTAATTTAAATCAGTTTTCACAATGTCATTCGATTCATTCAAAAACTTTTAAGTGGATTTTAGTGATGGTTATTACCTACTCTTTCTCTTTTTCTGAATTGAAAACCTTTGACAATTGACAGCCATGATGGCGAAAAGTAAGTTAATAAGTTCTATAAATTCACGTCTAAGTTTTCCTTCATTATAATAATTTGTTGTAAAAGGTTAAACTAACTGAATAGTAGTTCTATTTTTGTCCCTGAGTAGTGTCTGCAATTAAAATAAATCAAAACATTTCAACAATAAATGAATAAAATGAAATGATAAGGTCTTTTTTTCCCGCCGCGGGTTAAATTCCGTTCAATAAAACATCAAAAGATTACGAAGACATCCGTTAATGAACGAAATTTAATGTTCCGGTAACAAAATAATGAATCATTCTCAAGCATGTAATAAATAGCCATGCCTTCAATCTTACTCGTGGCTGAAGCATTTTCAAAATATTATACCATACAATATGATACAACTAAAACTTTTACCACATATAGGTATCGCATCCACTTTGTAGTGTGGCATCCAGTAAACTTTTTCCTTTTTTATTCCTACCTATTTGCTGGTAGCCTAAGGGATTTTTCCAGACAATCTACTAATCATTCAACACCGGGCAAGCCCACAGCTTAAGAAAAAATAAATTATTTTTTTAATACTCGTAAGATTTTCTATAATTAATTACATCGTGCAGAATTTCAATAATAACAACTATTTTAAAAAAAATGCTTCGTGAAAGAGACATCCGATATTACATCGCGTCGGTAAAAATACGCACACGCATTGATGTTGTATTGCTCATCGTCACTTCGTAGAGTTTTATCATTATTATCAAAGGAAGTAACATAAGTTTTGCAAAAACAACACAGATCCGGTAATAGAACTCAACTTTGACTCGACATACCTACGAGTATAGCAATGTCTGTGTCTAATCTCCGATAACTACTGAACTCCAGATGATCGTTAGAGCAATAATCAAATAGAAACAATTTGTCAAATCATCAATGAAATTAATCACAATATTTATTCATTTATTTAACTAGTGCTCGCCAAACGAAATTCGACCATAATTACTGGTTACTCAAGATTTAGATCCATTTAATATGTTCTCTACTTTCTCTTGATTTTTTTCTTTAAAGATGAAAACTAAATATTTTTTTATCGAGAACATTAAGACTCGTCAAATAACTACCCACAAAAACAAAACAACTCTGGTTCTTCTAGATTATTGTATTAGAATTTCACTATACAACTATTTATGTGAAACCATTCAGTACATTTTTTTCTCCAGTTACAGAATACATTCTCACTTACAAAGTCGCATTAATAACCCTAGGTAAAAGAACTGTAGTTCGGGGCAAACAACCGATAACAAAATGAAACGAATGATCCCCGTCTCAATAACACTGAATAAACTGCATTGTTAATTGATATTTTCTACGTTTTTATCAGCTTTACTGCAAACCGTTAACAAAACAAACTCGGTTACTTGGTTGCAGTGTTTAAAATTACATTGTAACCGCCCGCGCTGTTGACACAAACGTACAAAATTTTGTCAAATAGCATTATGGTGCATGCAGTGTCAAAACCATTGATTGTCTCATTAAGGCGAGCGGTGAACATGTGCGTGCGCAGATCCGTCGATAATCGTCGATCGTTGTTATCGCGCGTCCGTCGCGGTGTCCGGCGGCCGGCTCTCCATCGTGATCACATTCATTCCAACCCCGGGACGCGACACAAGCGCCTGTTAAATTAAACGCTCAGCCTAAATCGTTATCCACGCTATTATCAACAAACAAAACTGGCCACTACATAAAACGCACCACCGTGTTTTGTTAGTAATGTTTACGCGATTGTATTCGATTTTTGAAAGTTAAATATTGTCGTAAATTAAACACACTTTTGTTCATTTCAGATAGACGATGTTTTGTGATAGCAGCGGTCCGCATCTCGAGGAAGCCCTCCTCAATGACCAACTTCTGTTCGAGTACTCGCCGGCCGAAAGTCTAATAAACTTCGAACTCCCGTCCTTCGACTCGGACACCAGCGACTGGCAGCTCAGTGATTTGGATTTCAATTGTGACGGTTTCGTAATCGGCGCCGACGATCCAAACAAGGAAGAGAACAATCTTGTCGACGACTTGCCAGTTTTTGATTTTGAAGATTTAGACAAGAGCATTATCGACGAATATTTATTGGAAGCGTTAAGCAGCGATCTTTCTAACGACGCTCAGCTTTCAAATACGGAATCAATACCGAATATTAGCTCAGTATATGCACTAGAAACTCATGATTATACCTCAATAGAAAGCGAATGGCCGAGACCACGAGAAAAAGCAACTCCAGAAGTCAAAGTTCGGTTCGGCGAACCCAAATATTGTCCGGAAGTCGGCGCTTTTCGATGTCCCGTTGAAGAATGCAGCAAACTTTACGCAAAAGCGTCACATGTTCGAGCTCATTTACGGAGACACAGCGGTGAAAAGCCTTACCGCTGCACGTGGGGTGACTGTTCGTGGCGATTCGCGCGCTCAGATGAACTAGCTCGACATCGTCGCAGTCACTCAGGGGACAAACCTTACAGATGTGTTGAATGCGAAAAGAGATTTGCTAGATCTGACCACCTCGCCAAGCATGGTCGGGTGCACGCACGACGTGCCGCCGCTGCCGCCGCCGCTGCTGCAAGACGCGCTGGGACCACACCACACACTCACCGCAGGAGTTCAAGGAGTATTCTACTTTTGTGAGCTATGTGATATATACAATGACATTGTGAATTATGAGTACTGTATAAGTACAATTCAAAAACTGTGCCAGTGATGTGTTTTTTTTTTTTGCTCTTCTGATTATTGTCGTAACTGGATGTGGATTTGCTAGGTGATAAAAAATAATCATGTGTCATATTAGAAAATTAGTGAACTATTGCTTTGATAGTTTTTATGTCTTATTTAGTTGTAAGACCGACTAATTCCAAGTTGGTTTTGAAATTTGGCGTCGATAAAAAAAAAATTTAGTAATTGACAATAACAAACCTCAAAATATGAGATAATTTGTCCATAATTTCCATTTCACTTCTTCGCAAAACCTAAATTGAAAAGTAACCTTTCTTCGGAACGAAGTGGTCTCGAAATCAATCTTGTTATTAATCATAGATAATAAATACATTTAATATTTATTAATGTTTGTTATTAGTTCATCACATTCACGTTCTGTAAGTTACAAGTTCATAGTAATTAATTTTATCAAAAGAAATAACTATTATACTTTTTTAAATCCTATTCCTTAAATTTACAGCCGTTGTTACTATATGGGTGGCACATTTACGTTGTAGATGTCTATGGGCTCCAGTAACCACTTAACACCAGGTGGGCTGTGAGCTCGTCCAACCAAGCAATAAAAAAAAAAATTATCTATCTATTTATGATTTCAACGAAAGTCGAACTACTTTTAGTCATTAAATCGCGTTTTTGCCGGATAGTTAAATCACCATGGTTCCTAACGAATATGGATCTCCATGATGACCTGGAGCTCGACTCAGTCAGTGATTATTTACAGTCGGCATAATTGCGACTCTTTGGAAGGCGGCACGACATGAAATCTCTTGTCGCGGTCACCGGTAATTACATACCCGATCCTGTAGACCGAATGGTAAACAGTCGACGTCGCCCTAAGCACGTCATTACGGATCCTCCCGAGCCATTAACGGTGCTTTTAGGTACCTCAAGCACCGGCCACGATCCACGCCGAACCCGCCGCTTGCGACGAAGGGCTCGTCGAGTAAATTAACTCATAGACACAGCACAGCCAACTGAGTTTCTCACAGGATATTCTCAGTGGGTCATGTTTCCGATCCGGTGGTAGATTGGTGGTAGAACACTCCCGGCTTGAGCCCCGTGAGCTTTCAAGGCTCAAGCAAGCTTAGGAAGAAAAAAAAAGCGAAAGTCATTCAGCAAAGGGTTTTTCTGTGGACAATTTTAATTCCTCTTTTTGAGCTCTTTCAATATCCCCAGAAGATGTCATACCAACAGAAACTGAATACTCCTTCAATGGTCCGACTATCCAAAAATATAGGAATCCAGTTGCAGAGTCCGTCGTGGTTTCCATAGAATAGAAGTGATCCATCACACGTACCTAATAAATTAACCCTTAAATGCATGATTTTATGCATGATTTTATTTTTAGACCGAGAAAAAATATATTTTGGAGCCATGAATATGCTGATTTAGGGAAAAATAATAAAAAAAATATTTTATTTTATTTTCATAGCTATTTTTATTAAAAACCATTTGTTGCAGAACTACAACACTATGCACTCACTAGACAATAACTACATATGAAAATTTTTAAAACAATTTTTGGTTGTGGGAAGACAAAGAGCTACTCCACACTTCTCACACCTGTTTTGCGTGTATCCCTTGCATCCAGGCATTTTGCATCTGCTGCGAACACAATTACCAGGCCAGTGACCAACATTATCAGTCCTTATGTCCTTAGGAGGAATATGTTGAGCTGGTCCTCTCCTTTTTTTTGCTTGTATTTCCATTTCAACACTGTTGCTGGTACTTGGCCTTCCTCTTTTGTTGCAGAGTTCAAATGAGTTATTTACTTTGGCTAATACCTCAGCTAGTTCCAGTCTATAGTTACATAGGTTTAGAACTGATGAATTGGCTTCAGTTATCCACAATCCTTTGAACTATTTCTGATGTAATAAAATGTGAAAAAATACTATAGGGAGTACCAGTAGTAGCCTCATCCTTCAGTTCAGGTGGGTATGTAGTGTCTCCATGAAAAGCTGTCTGGTCAGAATTCAAAACAATTTTTTTTACCTTCCATACGAGTCCTCTCATAGTTGCTCGGCGACTAGCTTGACTTGTTGAGGGGAATGGAACCTGTGGCACTTGATCATTTGCTGTAGCTTCATTTATCAATGGCGGGTCTCCTGCCATGAATGGATCATTATCGGGGTCATCATTTTCCTCTTCTAATGGACTCTCAAGATCGTGAAGCAAATCGTCTCCATTTTCATAAAAATTCTCATTACCTTCTGTATCCGAGTCCTCAAGATCATCTTCCGAAATCTCTCCATCATTTATTAGAGCTAAATACTCTTCTATTTGCTTTTGATTCAAGTATGGCATCTGAAAACCAATAAAAGTGATAGTTAGTAACTAAACAGGGACATTTTCTAGTAAATGCATATTGTTGCAGATTTACAACAACAAAATAAACAAAATTTCCGAACACACCAAAAGTTTTTTTTATAACTTATAAATTGTACTGAAAAGAAGATGAATTATTACGTAAAATAACTAATTTTGTTTGAACGTACCTTCGAAAACCAAATAATTACACTGCAAAGCAAATACACAATTTTCATCCGCTCCAAAATTACGATCGGCTTTGATTTGTCAATGTCAATTTAAATTTGACAGTCGTGAAGAAAAAAAGTGTGTTGCCACTCGATTAAATATATCACCATGATAGTAATAATCCTGCAACAGCATGCATTGAACTCATACTAATAATTTTATGGTCGTTTGAATGGTATGTTGCAGTTTTACTACTTTATGCATTTAAGGGTTAAGTTACACAAGAAACTTCGAAAGCATACCGCGATGCTTCGAATAGAAAAAAGTGCTTTCCCGTCCTTCGCAGTGCATCACGCAGATAAATATTATTTAAAAAGTGTATTATCTATGCAAATAACCCTTCTTTTCAAATATCACAAAACGTCAATATACCTACTAAATTCTTGATCGAGGTAGTTCTTCAATATTATATTTAAATAAATTGCACATATGAAGTTTGGTTTTTGTTACTTTTATAAAATTTGAAATCAAACGTGATTAAATGTAGTTTAATCTTTCTGCTTCATTCATGCATGCATGCATGCCCGTCTCATTTTCTCACATTTAAGGGATGAGATCGTCAATAATGCCGCGGCACAGTTGTCATTGTGAAAGAAGAATTAAGCTGCTAGGTATTGCTTTAATCCTAAACAATATTTAGACTTTCGTACAAATAGTAAAAATAGAAATCAATATACACAATTTTCTTCTTAGATGAGGATATTGCAATGCCACCAATTTTACAACTACCCCAAAGTTATAATAATAATTAGTTCACTACTTAGGTATTACATAAGTTTAATACTTATTTCCAGGGTAATACTTTTTAAATCAATTCTACAACTTTAACCTTTGACTGTAGTAAAATCTTAAAATCAATAGACTTATTATGCGCAGATAATGTATCCAATGTAATGTTAATTAGTTTCAGCAGGTTTATTTCAGTAACCAAAATCGGTTGATAATCGGATCAAATGATCAAACTCAAAACTGCACCTAAGAAACTTTTTTATAAACAAACATTTTATAATTGGGAATTTTTTTAACCCAACAAATAATCTTTTATTAATTTCTTTCGTTTGAACAAGTCTTTTTGAAAAAATTTTATGCTTCTGTTAATGGACCGTTGATCCAATGAAAAACATCTAAACCATAGATAGTCTCAGGAATAAAACTTTGTACATAAGTCTATGGTACTATGTACCCAAATGAAAAATGTCGTTAGATCTCTCATAATCCATATGGTTCTAGGCTAGTAACTAGTACTTTTTTTAGTTGGTTATTAATTGATACACGATTCAAGTCGGACAAAAATAAAAATGGAGGTTCAATAGATTTCAATCCATTTCTTCAATAATTTAACAGTGAAAATAATTACAAATATTAAATAGAGAAAAGACATTACAGACAACTTTGTGTTAATATTGTTGATATTAAACCATAATTGATGCGGATACGTGGTGTGCCCGAAAGTGTTGTGTTTGACAAATAACAGGTTGTCGGAGACCGATTTAGCTAAAATTTTCAACTGAATATATTGTTTTTACCCGTAAATAGTTTGTAAAGTGTTGTGGTTTTCAATTGCTATACCGAGCAACAAAACATAATAGTGTTCAGTACAACAGAACTTAGAAATTACGAAGCTGAGATAGGAAGAAGCTCGGTCTCCCATTCAAGTCGATCAGCATGTGACCCACATCTGAGATTTCTCTTCTTTGTTCATCATCTCCTAGTCTGATAAGAAGAGTAGGATGCGTGCACGCTAATAACTAATCACATGATAGTATCAACAACAACCACTGTTGCCAAAAGTATGTTAATTAACGAACTTGTCACGGTTGACTACCTGCGCAGCTTTGTGGGGGTCAGGTGATAAGAGCCACAGCATCAGCATCTTAAAATACTCAAATATTACAGAAGATACTGTGGGAAATGGTTCACATTACAGTTGGATAATGCATGCAAAGATGTCAGGGAAAAGCAAAGTACATGTTGGTGGTACATAATGTCAAAATATTGTGAACAGTAAACAATGCAGAAAGGAGTAAAACAATGATGCAAAATGGCTCATTCTGAAAACCAAAGGCACATTGTTCAGGTTTGTGTTTAATTTTTATTCTATTAAGACTATAAATGAAAAACTTGTAGACTTTTTAAGCTTAGACCGGTTGCTACTTGGACTTTCTTCGCCTTAAATTTTACAAACAAATATCCTTCTGAAGGTAAGGTTCTAATTAACTTGTAATTTGTTTTTATTACTTATACCTACCAGTCTAACTTGAAACTAGTTGTAATTACCACCTCCATAAGAAGTAAGGCTCTTCTCAAATAGTTAAACCAGAAGATAGCTTTGATTGTAACTAATACAATAAAAGTTATTACCAATTATTAGTAATAAACGTGCACATGTAATAGTGTAATGTAGACATATTATCATGCAATCCAGGCTGGCCACACACTCCAGTTTCCTATTTTCTAATTACAGTCATAAATGTACTTAAAATACAATTTGTGCAAAAGTGCTCAATGACTGTAGTCTTTTAAAAATTTACATTGCAATGGCAGAGGCAATATGCACACGCTTAAACTCTTTCTGCATGTTACAAATAGTTATTATTGAACATAGAATTTTTTTGCATAGATTGGCTGACAAACTCTCTGCTCCCTAGCTTATAAATGTTTACCTAATCTTACAAACATTGCAGTGTTAACATTCTCCTCAAGAACACTTAAGTTTTAATTGTATAAGCAATACAGCTATCCTCATTACCAATGTTTGCAGCTAAAACAAACGATGTATTCATATAAAGAGGCCTGACTATGCTTACTTTCAATTCTTGCAAGATCTAAATATTCTAAGGAAATATTACACTGAGTTCCATAATGAAGGAATCAAAGGGGGATCATAATATGTATAATCAAAATCAAACCTAACGAACCAACTGTTTTGTATAATTATTGGTGATGTTGTAATTAGGAGCATTTACTGGCATATATCTTACCTACTTAACAGCCAACCAAGTTCTGCTGTAAAAAAGTCATATTTAATAGCTTGAAAAGTCAGACAACTGATTTACAATACAATTGAAATTTCAACTTCGTATCTCAAGTTGGGGTCAGCATTTAATTTGTGATCTATGTTGACTTCAGTAATCAACTCATACCAGGAAGTTGAACTCAAACAATAAACTAGAGCATAGATTAGGATTCTCTAGGACATTCAAATTGGATTATGTGAGAAGAGAATAATAATTGAATGAAGAACTACAATGTTTTCTCTTATTTCTCCAATCGTTTACTTATAATAATATTTGGTTTAATATACAGGTCTATGTGGGTGCATTGTCTCCACAATATGAAGCCCTATCAGTGGAAGCTTCGAAACAAACAAGCTCAGAGGAAATCGTAACCTGCATCACTGAAAAACTAAACCTCAATGATGGATCTGGAGGGCCATATGAATTGGCTGAGGTCTGTAAAGTATTTTAGTTGAAGTAACTAACCCTAGTTATGTTTCATTTTATTCCCCTACTCCATACATACATATGCATTATATAAAAAAAGCAGTTGAGTATAAAATTTTTGTAACTTTAAAAACTGTTTGATAACATTTATATATCTCAATTGCATTATTTCTTAGTCTTCAAACAGCAAAAGACGATGCACAGCATATACAGTAAAGATGGGTGCACCTATTGTACGGGCTTACAGTATTACCTACCATTGAATTGTGCTTTTTCTTACCTCATAGGTTGTTGGAGATACCGTCAGCGGCGAATGCAAGGAAAGGCGGCTCGGACCTAATGAATCTCCCGTTGCGGTTATGCTTCTATGGCCAAAGAATAAATCCAGTGGCCAATACAACAGGTAGGAAATTCTTTAATGTTAAAATGCCGAAATATGATTGGTAAAACGGGACATGTAACATTCATAAAATTCATGTTTTAGTGAAAACTTCATAACATTTTTCTTATTTGTAATTTGATGAAACGAAAAAGCGACTTTGCAAACACAAAACTGATACATCACATATGTATTAGTATGTGTTATATTAGTATGTGTATTTTCAACATGTGTATACTGTAGACATGTCGTTTGCCTATTATGTACCTATAAAGATAATGATTCAAAAATCGTTTTGTTTATCACAAAACATGTGAAAATCTCATTAGTTGTTTTTGTGAACTTCATAATAATACCCCGTTTATTGTAGGACAAGACCATAATAAATTTAAATATTGTTAATTATATAACTAACCATGTAAATATAGTAAACATTATACACTCAGTCAGTTGTCGTTACATGATACCTTAGCATACCTTAGTATAAGCATTAAAGTACCTAAAAATCATAATTATAAAGATAAGTCCTGTTTCTCAAGACCCATTGTGAACAAATTCGTTTAAATGAATAATAGTACCTAAGTAACTTTACTTTTATCTTTTTTTTATTGCTTAGAAGGGTGGACGAGCTCACAGCACCTGGTGTTAAGTGGTTACTGGAGCCCATAGACATCTACAACGTAAATGCGACACTCACCTTGAGATACAAGCTGTAAAGTCTCAAGTATAGTTACAACGGCTGCCCCACCCTTCAGACCGAAACGCATTACTGCTTCACGGCAGAAATAGGCAGGGTGGTGGTACCTACCCGCGCGGATTCACAAGAGGTCCTACCCCCAGTAAATCTATTTTCATTTAATTGTTAATAATATCTTCTACATTTTAAGCTGTAATATTATTACATGTAATTTAATCAGACAAATCAGACGGCCAGTAGGTATAGTTTTTCTGTTACAAATAGGTTTACGTAAACATTTACGTTACAAAGTGTAATGCGTCTTCAAAGCCGCAGACTGAAATGCGATTACGTGATTAACGGCCACCCATCAAGGACTGAACGCGGTTACCATCACCTCTTATTGATTAATACGACATATCAGAACCGAAGCGCAACAAGTCTGAACCAAGTACTTTTTCTAAACGGTTTTTTTTTAAAGTAAAGTAAAGTACTTTAAGGTATAAATGCACAATTATAACTAGCGAATATAATAATATATCGAGGGGTGCAAGGGTATTTATTTGGTTCAAGCGACATTTTTGCGACTTTACCGGAGAGCCGTTCAAATCATAACAAAAAAAACTTTTTTAGCTATTTAAATGGAGTAAACCTAATTGAAGTTCAATTAAAAACATCGATCTGGTGATGCTAATACCAAATAAAACGCACCTTTGATTACTAAGGTAAATGTTGCGTTTTAAACAAAATGTCGCTTAAACCAAATAGCATTTTACCCCTCCATATGTATTTTATACTGCATTCCATAGAAATTAAAACAATCAGACAAATTCGTATCGCAGATAAGGCTCTCGTTAAAGGAATTTGAACCATTTTTTTATCCTTTTGTCATTACGGAACCTCCTGATCCATTAACGGTGCTTTTAGGCACCACAAGCACCGGTCACCGTCCTGGTCGAACCCGTCGCTTGCGTCGAAGGGCTCGACGAACGAATTAACCCATAGACACAGCCCACTGAGTTTCTCGCCAGATCTTCTCAGCGGGTCGCGTTTCCGATCCGGTGGTAGATTCTGCGACGCACTGCTCTTGCTAGGGTTAGTGTTAGCAACACTCCGGTTTGAGTCCCGCGAGCTCACCTACACACGTTAGAGTGAAACTGAAATAGCCTCTCAAGGCTATTAGCATAGCTAGGAAAAAAAAATCCTTTTCTATCTGAACGTAAAAAGTGTTTAAACAAAACTTTCGATCTCTGAAAAAATACTTAACATGTTATGTTCGATCCCATATTTATTCAAAGTTTTCTTTAGCTTCTATAAGCCTTTTTTTAGGAAGTCACCGACTGATGGTTGAAAACTTTGAAACCGGAGCGTATGACTGCTTCACGACAGGGATACAAAGTGCGTGTTTTTATAAAGTAAAAAAGTAAAATTATTTGAACCATCCTATTCTACTGGCCATTTTTGCCTATTTGACTATGGAAACCTACAATACGTAATTTTGAGTTGACAATTTAAAACTGCACAGATTTGTCGCTTTAGAAATTTTAATAATGTCATATTATGATCCATATAAAATTATTATGACTATTTTGTTATAAAGATTCATTCAAGATCATTGTTAGGAAGCGATGTTGCGCAATTCTTGAGCTATTGTATTCCACACAAGTGTGCTCACGGGAATTCAATAAAATGCTTTAAAATTAAAATACCATTTTAATAAACCATAGCTTAAAACAGAAGAACACGTTCCAATTTTTTTTTTTGTTGCATAGATTGGTGGACGAGCTCACAGCCCACCTGGTGTTAAGTGGTTACTGGAGCCCATAGACATCCACAACGTAAATGCGCCACCCACCTTGAGATACAAGTTCTAAGGTCTCAAGTATAGTTACAACGGCTGCCCCACCCTTCAAACCGAAACGTATTACTTGCTTCACGGCAGAAATAGGCAGGGTGGTGGTACCCACCCGCGCAGACTCTAGAGGTCCTACCACCAGTTCTTTCGTTATAGACATTAGGTAGACAAACGCACAGACAAAAATTGCAACCGTTTTGTTCTACGTATTAAACGAATCGAATGTTTTCTTAGTACGTTTAAATGGTAGTTAACACTTTTTCAATAGTGCTAAATCAGGCTGTGTCGTGTAATTATCTCGTTCCGGTAATTACGTAGCAGTGTTACGTCTAACCTTGCTTTGATACACCTGCATCTCGATCGACCGCACACTTATTTACCTCCCGCAGCGTCCGCTCATTCTTATACGTGTCTTGTCACTACAATACTATTCGCAAACTATTTGTACAATGCTCTTTTGCATTGCGATGACTCACTTATTGTTTTGCATCCATTCGAATATGGTAGTTTTACATACTTGTATCCTTGTAACTGTTAATAGTTAATTACGTAGCTTTGTTCCGATCGTTAATCATTTTATTCAACATATAACATAATATGTTCTATTTTCTTGTCGCAAACCGTTCACGCGCTATCGAGTATCGTATTAATCAAGTATACTGTAACAAAATTAGCGTGTTGTTTACTGTTAGTTGCTAAATGAAGGGCCACAAACAGTGATTGGGAGTAAAGCCCCACTCGTTTAATGACTCACTCTTCCTGCCGCAGCCGCGTGATAACACCGTCTCCATCCTGCCAATCAAACTGAAACATTGCTGTGAGATCAAAAATGGACGCCAAAAATATACCGCCACTCGCAAATATTTAAATTTCGTCATCATTTTAAAAATATGACTCAAAAGTAATTTATTTTTAGACTATTAATAGACTTCAATGATAAGCTCGCGTTGAAAGTTCGCATTTTATTTTCAGATTCTATCTCCGCGAAAAAATACAAGACGAACCATGGATGGAGAATTTTTCGGTGGATCCGCAGCTGATAAAGGACTACTTCCAGAGGTTCCTGTACCAGCCGAAGGACAGAGAGTACCCCGACCTGTGCCAGCTGCCTGAGCTCAACGAGCAGACCCTGCTCGATAATTTGAGAGCCAGATTCGCGGCCGGTTACATCTACACATATGTCGGCTCGATATTAATAGCACTCAACCCGTTCAAGTTTTATCCAATATACAATCCGAAATATGTGAAATTGTATCAAAACAAACGGATCGGGTCGAGTCTGCCGCCCCACATATTTGCCGTAGCCGACGCAGCGTATCACTGTATGCTCCGCGAAAGGACTAATCAATGTATAGTGATCAGTGGTGAAAGTGGTTCGGGTAAAACAGAAAGCACCAACTTCCTTCTGCATCATCTAACTGCGCTGAGTCAGAAGGGTTCGCACGGCAGTGGTGTCGAGCAGACAATTTTAAGTGCAGGACCTGTGCTAGAAGCCTTCGGTAACGCGAAGACCGCCCATAACAACAACTCGAGTCGATTCGGTAAATTTATTCAGGTGAATTACAAGGAAAATGGCATGGTTCACGGTGCTGTGGTGCAGAAATACTTACTGGAAAAGTCGCGAATATGCAGCCAAGGTCGCAACGAGAGGAATTATCACGTATTTTATTACTTATTGGCGGGTGCTTCAGAACAGGAAAGAGAACAGTTACATTTACTCAGTGTGGACAAGTACAACTATTTATCAAAGACCGGTTGTAGTGATGTGCCTGGTACGGACGAACAGTATGAGTTCTCACGTCTGAAACAATCCATGGAGATGGTGGGCTTCACCATGGACAAACAACGGAGGTTATTTGCTGTTCTCTCAGCAGTTCTGTTATTAGGTGAGTCTTATCTAAAAATAGTTTGAAATGGTTCAAAATTATGAAGCGTTCTTAAAAACTGAATAGAGCACTAATTCTCTTATCGTCTGATAAAGATAGTGGCTAATTATTGATAAAAAAAAATATGACGTGGTAATTGTATTAAATATGTTTTTTGTGGAATATAGATTAATGTGTTAAGCGCTAGGCAGCGCCTTGGCTCTAAACTTGACGTCCATGAGCGACAGTAACCACTTACCATCAGATGGTCCGTGTGCTCGTCTGTGTTCGGCCAAAAAACAAAATAAAAAAATATACTGTTATAAAACGAACATGCTATTTAACACGTTTATGGCTATAGTTTTTTAATATGTTTTATGTATTATATTCTCATTGCAATTCTAAAGCACAAAATCAATTAATAAATACGAGCTAATGTATATGTCGTTCCTTCATCTAACCTTAAAAAAAAAGCTCCAAAACAAACATAACTGTAACTTGAAACGTTTCAACTTTTTGAAATTTTTCTAACTTTGAAACTTTTTGATTTGAAAATTTTATCAATGAATAAAACAGTCCTAAATTTTTGTCTCCTAAAAAAGTTCCACATAAAAATATGGTTATAAATTTTATCTTAAGTGTGTACACAATGGTTATTTATAACGTTTAAATCATAGAGTTGGCTTCGAATGTTATTAATGAGCAGATAAAAAGAGACGTAAGATAGGAAGGATGTAAATTTTCAATGCCAGAGTACAATCAATACACCTCGTTTTTAACCAAAAATGTTTTGTTATTTTATATTCTAGTTTATCTAATTTCTGTTTTATTTAATTTCCTATTGCTACATGTGTAAAATAGCATAAACCCCAACCAGTGTTAAAAGATTGTTGGGAGCGAGAAACCATAATTCACTTTGAGACATATGATTATAAGTAGTTTCTGTAGCTTCTAGACTAGGGGTTCCCAAACTTATTTTCTCTACTGCCCACTTTGAGAAACAATTATTTTCTAGTGCCCCCATTTTTTCACCTACTTAAAAACCACTATAGCGAAAGCTGAGTCCTCATAGATGAAATTACAAATTACCTTCAAGCCTCTACACAACGCCCCCTTTTTTCTGGGTCTCTTACAGCCTCCCTTTAGGCCTGCAGCGCCCACAAGGGGGGGGCTATCAGCCACTTTGGGAAAGGATGTTCCAGGCTAACCCTTGACTTGGGTAACTTATCATTACATGGCCCAAATGCATGTCTGTTTCCAAAGGCAATAAATACATTTCACATACAAAAGTTTCACTGGTATTATAACAGCCACTATTCTACCATTTACTGTATTACTGTACTACTGTTGATTATGCCGATATAGTTTAAATCTATAACCATAATATAGATTTAATTTGAATATAACAACTACATGTATGTCAATCACAGGTAATGTAGAGTTTCAACCCCAACGAAAATCATATCATCACGATGAAGCTGTAGGTGTGAAAAACCCAGAAGTTGTATCCCTCATATCATCATTGCTACGAGTCAAACAGGAAACATTATTAGCAGCCCTCACATCAAAACGTGCCAGAGCGTCTGGAGAGACCCTTGTTATCAACTACAGGTAAATTATTATATTTTTTAATGAGTTAGTATGAATAATTTTTTAAATAGAAAATTAGAAACTAATTTTAAACTATTGATTTGAATTAAATAAATAAATAATAAACTTTATATCTTTTATTATACTATTGATAGAAATACATATTCTGAGACACATCTCCTCAGTTACGTTCGTGAAGAAAATTTAAAATTTCCTTAAAAATAAGATGATCCAAGACTTTTAGTGGTGAAGAATAATGTGTGAACTATCTAGTGTCTCTGCAGATGAACATGTACGGTGGTCATTTATTATTCAGCACAATACATGTATTGATTGGTATTTATGAAAATAGACATGGCTTCTTAGTTTTTCTGCAGAATGCAGGTCTCTGCATTCTGCAGAAAAATTCATTGTTTTTTTAAATTCCAACCGTTTTACAGAGAGGATTACTTCAAATTATTAGAAGTATATACAAAGGGCTATGGGTTAAGCTACTGGCCCTACGTAGATTCGCACAGATCTTAAATAATATGTTTGATAAAAGATTAATTGCGCAGGTTACCGGAAGCGATAGCAACTCGCGATGCTATGGCAAAATGTCTGTACGGAGCTCTGTTCGATTGGATCGTGATGCAAGTTAACCATGCCTTGCTGTCTAAGAAGGACACTCTGAGGGAACATCAAGGAAACAGTATAGGTATGTGCTATTGAGTTCAATTTGTATTAGAGGTAAATTAATTATTAACATCTAATGAGATTAAGAGCATGCAACGTTTTAAATTTTAACAGCATAGAACTGTACATATTATTATATTACATGTACATTTACATTCGAGAATCAATAAATATTATCATTATTATTATATATATCACATAATTGAGAAATATAGTGTAAATTTACTATATAATAAAAAGTTTATTATTACATTACAATAAATATAAAACACATTTATCTTTGAGTTGGCAAAAATTTTTATTTTTTTATATCCTAACAAAAGTGTGAAACATATAATATATTTTTTCCACACTGGACCTTCCATGTGATTTGTCACACAACATCAAATAGGTACCTACTGTTAAAAATATCTGTAAAAATAACAACCAAAATAAGTTTGCAATATATATTTAAATGGTGTAAAAAATGAAGAAAGCGTGTATAATGCCAACAAACATGTGGCTATCCCTCTTACGCACGATCACCTGAATTAAACATTACATGTATTTTTTTTCAACCACCATTACTAAATTTATCCATAGAATAAATTTAACACTTCTATATTTAACTTCTCAGGCGTCCTCGACATATTCGGGTTCGAAGATTTCGGTCCCAGCAATAGTTTCGAGCAACTGTGTATAAACTACGCGAACGAGCACCTCCAATACTATTTCAACCAGCACGTGTTCAAGTATGAGCAGGAGGAGTACCGGAGGGAGGGCATCCGGTGGACAGACATCGGATTCTCTGACAACACAGGGTGCTTGCAGCTCATCGAGGGGAAACTCAATGGGTTGCTGTCTATTTTGGATGATCAGTGCAAGTGTGTATTTTTTATTCAAGAACTCACCTTAGTGAAGACTTACCTAGAAGAAGAATACCTTAACATTGATCTCCCTGTCCAACTTGAAACTTACAACAAAGTGTCCATTGAACTTGTAGGCAATGTAATGGTAGACAGCGGCTTGGCTCTGCCCCTGGCATTGCTGACGTCCATGAGCCACGGTGACCACTTACCATCAGGTGGGCCGTATGCTCGTCTGCCTACAAAGGCAATAAAAAAAAATAACTTGGATAAGCGCTATCCTTCAAACTGGAACATTTGGTTGCTCTGCTGTAGAATAACAGACCAGACACGCAGACGTGCTGTATGACAGGACATTGAATAAGATTTGCAAAAAAAAAGCTGAGATATGAACAGAATTTATTTGTTTAAGTTTCCCGTGGGCGACGAACGAGACGCTTCTGCAAAAGTTCAACTCTGTGCACGAAAACAATCCGTTCTACGAGAAACCGCAACGTCGGGAGCCGGCCTTCGTCGTGAGACATTACGCCGGCAGGGTCAAATATCAGGTTCATTAAATTGTTACGATCATATCTCAAGTATGTAAGTCTGCCTGAAATAATCTTTCCGTAAACTTTCAACATCTGATTATGGAGGCGAGCTTACGATTACACGAACGCTCTTTTGAATATATTTACGGACATAGCTCTGTATTTTGTAATGGCCTGAATATTTTATTGATAGTGTAACAGTCTTTTGGACTGTAGCTATTAATTAGAAGATACTGGTATGCGATTTTGGCCTCTTCGCGATTAGCATTAGTGTTGTCTCCTATATTCGAACCTAGCTTCTTAATTCCTAACTACTGGGCCTATTCAGAGATAAGTGGATAACGGAAACTATGGATATCTTGTACGGAATAGATAAGTTTGACAAGTTAGGCAACTGTTTTGAAAATTAAAAAAACAGACCATAATGAATGAGGCCCATTATCAGAGTATATTATTTGATCTATTTGTGTTTTGTTCAAATGTAACAAGCAAAATGAACCTAACCTAAAAAAAAATTATGTATGATTTTTTTTTTTCAAAGAAAGAGCATCATTATTGGATTCACCAAGTGAAATTTAGTATTAACATGAAACTGCGAATGCTCTGAAAACGTTTTATTTTAAACATTCAATTATTTATTTACAGGTCACAGCGATGCGGGAGAAAAATCTAGATCTAATGCGACAAGACATCGTAAGCGTACTCAAAAATTCATCGCTGGCGTTTGTGAGGGAATTAGTCGGAGTGGATCCCGTAGCTGTGTTCCGATGGGCGATTGTACGAGCATTTTTCAGGTATAAATAATGTTCCTAAACACGCAATAATAAATAGCTTGGCAAAGCAGATACGTGTCCCTGGTCAAGCACGAGAATATGAAGTCGGAGTGAAGGAAGTGAAGTGGTCGTGGCCTAAAGAATAAGACGTCCGGTGCATTCGTATAGAGCGATGCACCGGTGTTCGAATCCCGCAGGCGGGTACCAATTTTTCTAATGAAATACGTACTCAACAAATATTCACGATTGACTTCAACAGTGAATGAATAACATCGTGTAATAAAAATCAAACCCACAAAAATTATAATTTGCGTAATTACTGGTGGTAGGACCTCTTGTGAGTCCGCGCGGGTAGGTACCACCACCCCGCCTATTTCTGCCGTGAAGCAGTAATGAGTTTCGGTTTGAAGAGTGGGACATGAGACCTTAGAACTTATATCTCAAGGTGGGTGGCGCGTCATCCACCCATCTAAGCAATAAAATGTTTGGTTGACCCCATTGCCTTCTGATTACTTAAATCTCCGATTAATTCTTTAGCTTTAGAAACTGTCTGACCATTTACAAAAATTAAATTAAACTCTTCCATTGAAATGTTTTAGAAGGCAGTGTGTAATCGTAACACGTTTTTTTTTCTAGGGGCTATTTCGCTTTCTTAGAAGCAGGTAGGAGGCATCGAGTCCAAAGAGTGGACGGTGCTCCAAGAATGCCACGGGCTTCGATACACGCCCACAACGACAGTATAATCAAGTAAGTTTCTTTTTTAAATTTAATTATTAAGTTTTAATTGCATTCAATGAAAATATTTCCCAGAAATTTTTAGCTTCAAATCAACTAACTTGCAAACGATTCGATTTGATTAACGTCTGAAAGGCATGAAGTTGTTATTTATTCATTACATTCTTAGTTCAATAATGAAAATGTTTTAATATTTTTACTTCGTGTTTGAACTGACATTATGCTGTTTTTCGACTTATTATTACCGGAAACGACACTGAATAATAAGTTTATAAATACGATAAATGTTATATTTACTTGTATACATATAAAAGCTTTTGTGCGAGCGAAGTTATGTGACGTAATGATATGTCTTGTTGCTCAGCCAACTGGTGACAGTATCATCAATCAATCTCGCAATCAACCGCATTGCGTAAGTCACCGTATTTACGGCATGCTTTATTTAATGTTCCTTGTGCACTTCGAGCATGTAACGATGTTTAGTCGATGTATCACACTCTGTTGCGTCTTTTTTTTTTGTTCGGGCTATAATTAGTTGACTGTGTACGAAAGTCTTTATATTTTTGTTCTAACTAGGTTGCCTTTAGTTTGGGTAACGTCGCCACACAGCAAACTAAACGATTTCGCGTCCGTCAGCCTTGTTGTGCAGTCGGTACGTTGCGCATTGTCTGTTGAACGTCATTAATTTTGTAAATCTCCCCTTCTCGCCGGACGTAAAGAACGCCGCACCGAACGGCGAGTAGAGCACGCGACGCTCCGTCCCGGACCAACCACGAGAGTAGAGGGAAAGAGACGCAGAGCTCGTCCCGCGTCGGAGGGAAAGGGACAAAAAGTTACAGGACCGCCGAGACGCGCACGAGACGGATCGATCGCGAGCGGGACGAGCGCGCCTTCGACGACGGCGATGTGTTGCAGCGCGCCAACCTCATCGTCATGTACGCGTCCCCACCCACCCCACCCCCCCGCTCGCACGCATCCAACAATAATAGCTCACGGGCGCCGTCCCACTGCAAGATATGGTCCCGCCGCATACGATGTGATAAAACAAAATATTCTAAAGTCAACTCAAATAGATTTTTTTTAATGCTTTTTTTTTATGGGTGCTCACAGCCCACCTGGTGCTAAGTGGTTACTGGAGCCCATAAACATTTACAACGAAAAATCCGTCACCCACCTTGAGATATGAGTTATATTATATATAGTTACAACGGCTGTCCCACCCTTCGAACCAAAACGTATTACTGCTTCACGGCAGAAATAGGTAGGGTGGTGATACCTACTCGTGCGGACTCACAAGAGGTCCTACCACCAGTAAGTGATGTGAATAATATTTTAACGGGTAATTTTATTAAATTCAGCATTTCTGCTTGGTGGCTACCCTCAGGTGTTCAAATGAGTTTATACAAAATTTAAAATCACTGATTTAACACAAAATAATCTAATTCTTTTTTAAATTACCTAATTTAATAAACAAAATAGTAGACAAGCATAGCGAACAAAATTCATATTTCAAAGCATCCTGTAAGTAATGGTTGTTTGTTGTTTTCAATATTGTATGCGTCTGGTCACTATCTCCCTCCCGTACCGCGTAATTATCTTAACAGAAGCCTGTCCACTTTTCGGTAGGCTTGAACTATTATAATTATTTCATATCGCGTTTCATTATGAGAAATCGAAGAGTTTTTATGAAAATTCTAGCTAAAACTACGAAGTTTATAAAAGAGCGATTTATTGTTAGATGAAAAGGTGTGTTAATGGGGTTGATTCATTTCATTCAGTTGTTTCGTGGTGACGGCTTTGTTTTTGTATATGTGTTTCTGCCGCTTTTTATGTAAACCTTTTCTTATTTAGTGGTGTTACATTTAATACTATTATTATTATATTGGCCTTTTATTATTGTTTTGTATTATATAAAACAAACTTAAATTTCAATTAATCGATAGTGCAGTGTGTTATTGATACATGTTAATTTAAAATTTATTACAATAATAACACCAAAAAAGTTTAATAGTCAATTAACGTACATACTTACATTTTAAATCAATAGCATGTTTATAAAAAAAAATGATATTAAACAAATGGGTTGGGATTGGGTGTATGTATATTAATCTATGTTGTTGAAAAACCTATAAAAATATTTGCTTACATAAGTTAAAGTGTCGGTTTGTGATTTCTTTAAAAACCGTGATACATTGTATATTGATGAGGCATTCAATGTTAACGCAGGAAGAACAAATCGTTCAGACCACGTGAACGCGCGAAGAAAGGTCTTAAGAATCTGCAGAGCGTGAAAACGTTGGCGGGCAGGATCGCCGTGCCCGCCGGGAAACGGAAGCAACCGATGACCGTCGCCGCACAGTTCCAGCACTCGCTCGCCGCGCTCATGGAGACCTTGAACCAAGCGAATCCATTCTTCATTAGGTAATATTGTACTCTCTCATACTATCAAACACTAAACACGAAAAAGTATTTGAAAAACTTTAATAAATGAAAATTAATGTTATTGTACTCTCTCATACTTATCAACCACTAAACACGAAAAAGTATTTGAGGAACTTTAATAAATGTAAAATGGCATTCAAATTGTCCAATGATAAGTACATATTCCAAACATATGTCGCACGATCCACTGCGACCGATATGAACGATGCTATCGATGATTATAAGGAGCTTATAAAGATTATTTTAGTGTTGCCAATAAAAACTGGTTATGGAATAACCATAATTTAAGTATTCAATTCGAAACGTAATCTTAGGGTATTTACAAAACGAGAAAAAACAACATTTCATACATAGTAGAGTATAACAGATTTTTCACAATCATTTCTGGCTTGTTGATTAATATTCGCGATGACTTCTCGATATTTTGATTCTTTAACTTCGATATCTATGGTTGAGTACCTTGTCGGTGTTATAATATGCCGTCGCCTTCATTACAGATGCATAAAATCGAACAGCGAGAAAGTACCTCACGTTTTCGACGACGAAACTGTCCAACGTCAGTTACGTTACACCGGAATGCTCGAGACGGTCCGCATACGGCAGGCCGGGTACAACGTGCGGCTCACCTACGAAGAATTCATACAGCTGTACCGGATACTGTTGCCTAAAGGGTTGCTGAGCTCGCAGACTGACGTCAGACATTTCTTGGCAACCCTCAACTTGGATAGGGATAATTATCAGTTAGGTCAGTCTCATAGTAAAAACGTACTTTATGAAAGTAAATTAATATTTTCATAACTTATAGCAAAAGAAACAATGTTTAACCCATTCATTGCCACGTTGGTCACTGGTGCTCTACATAAAGCCTTGAAGTAATTATGTCGGTTTCTGTTACTAAGCGCTTAGACTGCATAACTTTGCCTTCTTTTGTTAATGTATATTTTAGTCTTGTAGGTCTCTTAGAAATAGATATTCATAATAAAGATTCATTCTCAGTATCTTCGCATTCGTCTTTCCCAGAGTTAAATAAATATT
Source organism: Bombyx mandarina (assembly GCF_030267445.1). NCBI lineage: Eukaryota > Metazoa > Arthropoda > Insecta > Lepidoptera > Bombycidae > Bombyx > Bombyx mandarina. The sequence continues at coordinate 9,173,834 of NC_143227.1, read as the reverse complement.
CTGGCGCTTTAGTAACAGAAATCAAAATAATTATTTCACTGTGCCACTTAGAGTACCGGTGACCTAAATGGCAATCAAAGTACTACTACTACTACTGCGTTGGCGCTATGACCCCAAAATGGGTCTTAGCTTCCGACAATAAACTTTGCCATTCATCCCGGCGCTGCGCAACACCTTGCCAGTCCGACACTTGAAGCTCACGTAAATTTCCTTCCACCGCGTCAGACCAGCTGTAAATTAATTATTTTTTTCGTATTAACACATTATCAAAGTGTTAATACGAAAAAAATATCACTTAAGTACAGATGTTAACATTAAAAGACGTATGATGAGATTTAATTTGTATTAATTAAAGGTATGACGAAAATATTCATGCGTGAAAGCGAACAGACGAAGCTGGAATATCGACTGCACCAGCAGATCATGGCCTCGATCATCACAATACAGCGCTGGTTCCGCGCGGTGCTCGAGAGGAGACGGTTCGTTGTGCTGCGACGCGCTTCGCATGTCATACAGTATTATTGCAGGTTTGTTTAACAAAATAATACTTAGGCTTTTACTGTGATTCAATAAAATTTTATAACCAAGATAGGACAGGGCTTCTTCGAAAACAATTTCGGAATTTTACCTCATGTCTCGAAAGTGGCAGCGAAATTCAGTTCTGATGCCCATGGGCTTCGGTCTAAAGCCACAAAGACCGTGAGACCTGGAGAAATAACAAAAAATGTATTCGTGTACAATCTTTCAATAACCACAATTAATATGTCCTCAGACAATGGCTAACTGCACGACACGAAGCGGCGGTCAAACTTCAATCCTGGTACAGAGGCTCTCGCGTCAGAAGATGGTATCAAACGCTAAGCAAAGGAATCGTGGGCTTCCAAGCAATAGCTCGAGGATACTTGCTCAGAAAATCGTTGCCCGAAATCAGGAAGAAACTCCCACCACCCATAGACCGATATGAGGTAATAATCTTCGAGTATGAACTTGGCATGATTTTGTTGTGTGAATGAAATATAGATAGTCCCCTTAAATGTATCCAGAAAAAAAAACAATGTATACATTTTTGTTCCTTTGTACAGTGTAAAATAATTAGCAACATTTTCATTATTATCCAACTGTTCAGTAGCAATTTAATATATAAATAAAATATCGATTCCATGAACACATTTATTTCAAACAGAAAATAACATGATTATCCAATAATGTAACACTCCATTCCGAGACTAACTGTTAAACTCATTGTCGTGGTCCGTGTCTGTGTTGACAGCATGACGGCAAAGCACCGCACGCATTGACGAAAGCCGAATTGTATAAACTTCAAGAAACTTGTTCTGAAACGTACAAGACGTGTATCGATAAACAGCTGTAAGTATATAATCACGTGTAAATAAAAAGAATATCACATACATACAAATCCAAACTATCATTAAACATGTATTTTGCTAAAGTCCGTTGTTGTACGAATTTGTGATGAACTTCTGAGGTAAAGATATAAATTAAAAAACGATAAGAATTTGGTATAGGCAATGAATATAGTGATTTAAATTATATCTTAAAATTAAATATATAAAATGAAATCGAATTCTTGTCAAGGGTGAAAACATATAACGTTCATAAAATCAATATTATAAACAAAAACTAATATTATTTTATAATTTTAGGGACCGAATATTACAATTGGACGCGGAAAAAACGAGACAATTAAGAGCTACACAGTCCTTGCCATTACAAAGGTAAACTTTTTTATTCTGTCAGTGGTCGAAAATGAGTTTTTTTTAATTGCTTTGATTGAAAAACCTATTCAAAGAATAGGCTAGCTAATTACTGAAACTCAATTTTAATGAAAAATAATCTTCAATTATCTAGTTAAGCTAATATGGTTAAATTATGTTTATCCTCAAATTTCTTAATGGTTTGCTTAATTGAAACATACTCTTTTATTTACCATTTTTATTTCGCTTTACCTATGTACAATTCAAATGTAAGATATTGATAACCCCAAAACACTTTTGTAATTTTAATTAAAAGCATGACTTAAATGCTGTTATGTCTTGGTTATCACTACGGCGCATAACGATCCGAATATGTTTTCTAAAATACTGTAATTAGTTCGTATTGTTATAGTTCGTATATTACCTATTAAATTGATGAAAGAAGTTCTAAGTATGTCATTGGTAAAAATAAATTGAGGCATTTTTTTTTTATTCCTTAGATGGGTGGACGAGCTCACAGCCCACCTGGTGTTAAGTGGTTACTGGAGCCCATAGACATCTACAGCGTAAATGCGCCACCCACCTTGAGATATGAGTTCTAAGGTCTCAGTATAGTCACAACGGCTGCCCCACCCTTCAAACCGAAACGCATTACTGCTTCACGGCAGAAATAGGCGGGGTGGTGGTACCTACCCGTGTGGACTCCCAAGAGGTCTTACCACCAGTAAAAAGTTTCTTCACCCCACTGATGATTTCATCACCTTAAAAACGATGACATTTTGAATTGAATATTAAAAAATAACTACAGCTACATAATCTTTAAGAAATATTTAAATTACTTCCTTAAAACTCCGATGTTTTCTAAAAAAACAAATTTTAAAATCCCACCTTTTTTATCAATACCCCATATTTACACATTTAAAACTCTAAAATTAATATATTAACATTACAGTTTAGAGAAGAAACGCGAAAATATATCAATTGAAGAGAAAACATCACCGCCTCTAAACCACAAAGATAAAAAAACCATAACTGCAGAGAAAAATACCAAAATAAACAACAAAATAGATTCAAGGTACAAAATAGTCCAACAATATTATATTTCCTATTCAACCTAAATCTTTGATGTGACCACTAAAGAAAAACAATCTTTTACAGTATCATAGAAAATAGAATGTTATCTGAGGATAAGAGAAGATACCCACAGGGTGGAGTCACATTGCCAAATAAGATCACCCCAGAAGATCTCGCTAATGAAATGCTATGGCTCAGGATGGACCAGAATTACATAATGGCTGAAAATAAGGTGATTTGACGTGTAATTATTTTAAATTTAAATTCCATGCTATCTCAAGAAATTGTAAGAAGACATATAAAAAGAAAGCATTGGGTGACATACCTAAATGAAATAAAAACTTATATGTTACAGAAACGTGAAAGAGAACTGCAAGACCTAGTTGATAAAATGACAAGCAGCAGTGAAGATTATCTTCGACAAATAGGTAACTGGAACTCAAACGAGTCGGACAGTAACAGGAGTGCGTCAAGGTATGAAATTATATATTCTAGACATATTTCTGTGTTCTAAGAGTTCTAAGTTATGATCCAACTTTAATTCGGATAAAACTTGTAATGACAATAGAAATTATGTGTGTCTGAGATTAGCAGGACGGTGGCGGCACCAACCAGAATTAACTCATAAAATACCTCACCACTAAAGAAACATTTCCACTGTCTAATATGGGCAGACAATCTCACTGCACTTCTAATAATAAGCTTTTTTTATTGCTTAGATGGGTAGACGACCTCACAGCCCACCTGGTGTTAATTGGTTACTGGAGCCCATAGACCGCTACAACCTAAATGCGCCATCTACCTTGAGATATAAGTTTACCTTGAGTATAAGTTCTAAGGTATAGTTAAAACGGCTGCCCCACCCTTCAAACCGAAACGCATTACTGCTTCACGGCAGAAATAGGCAGGGTGGTGGTACCCACCCGTGCGGACTTCTCACAAGAGGTCTTACCACCAGTAATGTACGCAACTTATAGTTTTTGCGGATTTGATTTTTATTACACGATGCTATTCCTTCACCGTGGAAGTCAATCGTGAACATTTGTACCCGCCTGCGGGATTCGAACACCGATACAACGCTGGATACGAATGCACCGGACGTCTTATCCTTTAGGCCACAACAACAAAAGTAGTTTGATAGTTTATTAAAATGATATTGATCTCGTATTCCTTTTCTAGACGTAGTTCTCCGCAAGTGTACCAGCGCAGTCTGTCCAGTACCGTGCTGGAACCGGCGCGAGGACTCGTCAGCCTGCCGCCTGTCCGCCGAGCACACCACGAGGCGTCCTCGTCCACTACGTCCTTGCCTGAGAATGATACTTCCGCGTCAGCACGTAAGAATTTTTCTTAACGCATTTTACTCCACGCGCTTTGTGTGGGGAGAAACCAAGGCGCGGGGCGGCGTGGTAGGCCGCGTTCCCCCGACCGCTCCGGGGGAAGGTCTAGCGCGGCGCCATCAATGCGGGCTTCTTGGCCCGTCGACCGAGGGAACTGGCGGTCGTGCCGCTGGCAGCCGCCGGTCCGGCGTCTGGAGGACGGCGGAATGGATGTAATATGCTCTGCGAAAACCTGTCCCGCCGTCTCAATAGCTCCGACTGGGTTCCCGCCCGGCCCGGGGTAGGGCGCCGGCTGTGAGCGGCAGGAGTTTTTAGTGAGGTTCTACACCCACATACCGGCGATTTTCTGGAAAAAAAAAGCGGCCAGTGGTTACTGCACGTTTTAGCCCAACCGATACAGATAACTAAACTTATAAAATCCCCATCCTCCTCACTGTAAAATGGTGGGAACTAATTGACTAAATCTTTAATGAACCGTTGGAGAAGCTAGAGCTCAACTTTTTTTTTCTATTTCCCGACACCTGCTCAACTTTAGAAATGTTAAATAGCTAATGAATAAATGATTGCAAATTTAAACAAAATAATAATAATAATTTATGAAAACATAATATCACACACAATGTTGCAAACGTACTTTGTTCAGTTTTCGCGGGTCTTGATAAAATTAAAATAACTACGATTTAATTTATTTAAACGCAACTGTACCGTTCAGTAGTTTTAATTAATTATATTGTTTTACCCTGACATCGATAAGTATACGAGCACGTCTATTTCGTAAAGTGTATGAATATCAGGTATCTCACTAATAAGAATAGAATAATGGATTTCTGTGATCAATGTAAAAAGCCGAAAGTTTCTAACCGCGTTTAAAAAATTATACAGAGCAAGCATCCCTCCTCTGACCAAAATTAACAGATTCTCAGAATTGAACTAAATTTACAAAATTATTACTTCTGCGTTTAATAAAAAATTAAGTGTGTACGGATAACTAAGTGTAAATAAACGCCAACTTGATTTGCAAAAATATATCTAGATACTATTGTCGGCTCCAAAGCAATTGAAAAACTGACAAATGTTGTTTGCTAGATTAACTAAACATGAAGCATAGTCATTAAGAACTAAAGTTGATTTGTGCTTAAACTACAGTGAAATGGTTTGTTTTGAATACAAAGTGATTTATTAATAGGTTTATTTTAAAATGTATCTAGGCTAACGATGTTGTTAAACTTCGAATTGGAACCAATATTTTTGCTTTGAGAGAACAAAAGGAAATTCTAATTACGATTTCAAAATAAAGTACAAAATTAATTTAGATTTGTGATAAATGTTTAGTTGAAAATAGTTTGTTGTAGGACGAAGATGTTCGCAACACTCAATAGGCTTGATGAGTTTTATGAAATGGAGGACTGCTTTTATATATTGATAATCTCAATGTTATTTATTGTGATAAGTCATACTGATGTGGGTGTTAAGCTTTTATTCTACTGTTGCTGTAAGTTCTACGTAATTATTAATCATAGGGAGTTTTCAAAGCTGTTTTCCTTTTTATAATTCTCAATAGTAATTTCTGTTGTGTTAATTTAATTATAAATTTGCAAAATTTTATCTAATTATTGCTAAAGTTATTAATGCATCGCCGTTGCATTAATAACCTTGGAACTTTAAGACTTTTTACGTTAGCTTTTACGTTAATTTAGGTATTTAAATTAATAGTTCATAGAATCATTGTAGTCGGTTTTGTTTAAGGAAAATTTTAATTAATATTTGACACACTGGAGACTGTTAATGTATCCATTCTTGAAAATGTAAGGTATTGTGTAAGTAATGTGGTCACATATAGTATTCTCTGATAAAGTGGCACGCCACGGTAATCCTCATACCGTGGCCGCGGCAAAGTCGCCGTCGCACAGTGGGTCGATTCTATGATTTTAGTGACTTAGGGACCAACTTTGTTTTTTTATAATTTTTTTTATGTAGATAGATAGAGCTCGTTAATCTCAATAATAATTGTTTTGGGAAAAAATTACAAAAACTTTATAGTTTGGTCAGAAAAATGTGTTTTGTGATTTTTTTGTATGGAGCGGGTCACATTAAATTAAATTTCTGCTAAGTACCGCGAGGTCCCGCTTTGAAACTTTATTTTCCTTATACCTTGTCTAGTCTACTATCATTTGATGCTATGAACATGTGCATAAAGTTGCAACTCTGCCAAATAAATGGATCGAAAAAATTTAATAAATACATAGAATAAAAACCTTTATATTTTTTTTCGTAAGTGCTTTTAAGTTAAATTTGATATGGATTAGTAAGTAAAAGCACGTAATGATACCCATAATTACATAATACCTAACAACAATACATTTAGTAGGTCTCTAATTATGCAATCTCTCTAAATATTATATATTTTGTTTCACCTTTCGATCTTTGGGTCAGAAGACGAAAGAAGATTGTGTAAAATATCCTCATTAGTCGACGTTCTACTTCTCATTCTTGAATAACATCTCTCTGTATATTTCCGAAAATCTTTACTGCGAGCTTCCGCTGCCTCTTCCGAGAGTTTACCTATACGAATGGCACCAAAGTTCTTCATTATTATATATCACTGCCATGTGCCAACAATTTATGGATACTGGAAGGCATATATAATACCAGGGATATAAATTAACATACAGTTCTGCAGTATATCTAAAAAATTCCGAAAAATTGGAAACGCGCTCTCCAGATGCAACAGAGTGAAGAATCACGTGAAACCTCTCTATTAAATCTTTACGTATTCCTGTTATGCGGGCTGTTTCTTCTGCATCCCTGAAAAATCTTCTGGCAGTATTGCCATCATTGGTTGTTCCTACTCCTTGCTTGACAACATCTATAAGTAAACCGCATTCCTTTTTAAACGCTTGCTGTATAGCACTTTTTCTGGTTGTTATTTTTTCTTTGTCATCGCCCCTTGCAACTCCATTTCTTGAAGTCCAAACGATAAGACGTAAACAAAAAAAGTGTCATTTAAAAAATTATCTCACAAGAAACTACATACGATGAAAAAATTGTGAAGTAATAAAATTATATTTACCGATATGAAGTAAGCACTCCATGCATGTAAAGATGGCATTCCATACTGGAATATTTCTTCATTATTTTCTCTTTGATAAGCAAGTCACTCCAAAAAACTCTGACGGTTTTGCTTTGCAAATATCACAGACAGCAGAAAATGTTTCTGAAAAATATGAGGTTATTTTGCCGTCTATCATCATCATGTGCAATTGATGCTTAACTTCAACTTGTTTGATTTTTGATGGCTGAAGTCTTTCTATTTCTTCTGTTATGCTAGCTTTTATAATTGTCACTGTTGACTGCGTTTCTTTTGTAAATTTAAACATTATTGGACGGCAATAAAAAGTTGATGAGGGTAGGTCGTTTTCCCAAACAATTGTTCCATCAAATTTCTGAAGCCTTATACGAACTAGACTGACCATGAAAATAGATGAATCATCAAACTCTGTTTCAGTTTTTTGTTTATAATTACTTTGACCTGGGGCTCTATCAAAGCCTATTTGCTTATAAGCAGTAGCTCTCTTGCAGAGTCCAAATCCGAAGTAATCACATCTAAAAGCCTATATAGCGCCAAGTTTAGTAATACTTGCATTTTAATAGCAGCTCCTTCTTCAGTAATAATTGCCTCGTCTTACCCTGGATAACATTTGGTCTTTTCTTGCTTAATTTTATATTAAGAAGGGTATAAATCAGACCCATTTTCACTTGCTGTTTCTCTTAGGTTTATATACTGCCACTTAATTTAAGTGAAACTAATATGGCCTTATCGGGAGAATATGTACTACTTTTCACTTTACTTGTAATTAAATACTCATTAACTTTTTCTAGATCTTCGGGGTGATTTTGACAAGTGGTTCATTATTTCTCCTACATCTTCATTTCTAGTGTTTCTCAAACTAGCAATTGTAGTAGCTTTCATTTCATCCGGGGATAACGAAAGCGATTGGTAAATTTGTTCAATGCGTCTTCGTTTTTGCCTGGATCCCAATTCTTCAAAAGGTTTTCGAGGTGCAAAAATAGATGTCGAGGCTTCTGTAGTACATTTGAGGGTGGTACATTTTCAACATCTTGAGTATTAGAAATCTCGAGCCTTTCATGTGCAGTGTTGATAGCTTCAGGTATCATTCCTTCGGGCCAGTTTATTGCACATTCTAACCAATCACATTTTTTTCTTATAAACTGTGCTAACATGCGACTACTTCGTTTCCATATTGCCTTCGATCAATAATACTACTAGATTCGCGATTAGCGCTTCAAAAACGGCCCGAAAAATAAGACCACAAATTTATTTGTGGTCTTATTTTAAATACCATAATATTTTCCCATAATAACCATAATAATTTCAAATTATTATGGTCTTAATTAATTATCTTTAATCTAGTACTATTATTGATTGAAGCATATTGCACTTATATTTGAACAAAATTGCGGTAGTATTATTGATCGAAGAAATTGCGTACAGAATTTTTGGAGCTCAACATTTTTCTCTTCGGTCACGTTTATTTGATTTTGTAGGAATTGAAAGAGTTTTTTATTATCAGACAGCGACTGTAGTTGCTCTTTTAAAATCATAAATAATCCTAAATTGTTAACAAAATTACCAATTATAACGGAAACAGCAAGATCACAACGACAATCACGAGATGTTAGTAGTAGTACGAATAAACGAACACTAGTTAGTATATAATAAACATGGTCACTTTATACTTCCAGAGACAAACAAATGTTTACTATATTTTCTACTACCCAGTAATGGCTACTTAACTAATTATCCTCATTAAATAATGTTAACTATCTTAATAATTAGAGAGATTACTTAATTAGAGACCTACTAAATGTATTGTGGTTAGGTATTATGTAATTATGGGTATCATTACGTGCTTTTACTTACTAATCCATATCAAATTTAACTTAAAAGCACTTACGAAAAAAAATATAAAGGTTTTTATTCTATGTATTTATAATTTTTTTTCGATCCATTTATTTGGCAGAGTTGCAACTTTATGCACATGTTCATAGCATCAAATGATAGTAGACTAGACAAGGTATAAGGAAAATAAAGTTTCAAAGCGGGACCTCGCGGTACTTAGCAGGAATTTAATTTAATGTGACCCGCTCCATACAAAAAAATCACAAAACACATTTTTCTGACCAAACTATAAAGTTTTTGTAATTTTTGCCCAAAACAATTATTATTGAGATTAACGAGCTCTATCTATCTACATAAAAAAAATTATAAAAAAACAAAGTTGGTCCCTAAGTCACTAAAATCACAGTATCGACCCACTGTGCGTCGCCCAAAACATGTCTTGCTGGATTCCTCTGATCCACTCTGGGTTCTTTTAGGCTCTCCAAGCACCGGATACCGCCTTCGTCGAACAAAGACTTCGACTTGTAATTTAGCTTATAGACACAGCCCACTGAATTTCACTGGATCTCTTCATTGAGTCGCTATTCCGATTCGCTAGCAGATTAAGCGAAGCATTACTCTAGCTAGGGCCAGTGTTAGAAAACTCTCAGGTTAAGCCTGTGAGCTCACCTACCAGTCCATGAGTAGCTGGAATAGGCTCTTAGCGATTATGTAGGAAAAAAAACGTATCGGACCTTTTCCAAAACAACTTTTGAACTTTTATTTTCGTAAGAACCATTGGCCAAAATGTAGAGTCCATACAAATGCGTCTGTCGTGTTTCAGCGTGCTCGGTGGGTCAGAGGTCGGCGGAGTGCGTCGTGACGTCACCCCCCGCACCCCCCGCGCGCCGCTCCCCTCGCCGCCCTCCGCCTGACATCATTGTCGACGCTTCACTCTCGCTACACGATGACGTCGATCGGTATGTAATTCTTATTCATTAATTAATGCAGCCCAAAGGGTATGACTATATTATGAAAATCTAATAATACCTAAATTTAAGTATGTGACATAATGTGCAGTATCCCTGCCTCCGCACTTTGCTGTTTAAGTAGAAATCTATACTAATATATAAATCTACAGTGGTTTTTACGGATGTTCCGTTTTAACTACTGAACCATGCATCCGATTGAATTGAAACTTGGCATCCATGAAGAAAATACATGTATTTAATTGATAGGCTAATATTTATATTATGAGTGTTGGACTGCCTAATAATAATGACAATAAATAATAATGTTAATTTTAAATGCCCACCGAAGCGGGCGAGTATGTACGGCTAGTCTTCTTCTTCTTCTCTATATACAAAAATGAATTACTGTTCGTTAGTCTCGCTAAAACTCGAGAACGGCTGAACCGATTTGGCTAATTTTGGTCTTGAATTATTCGTGGAAGTCTAGAGAAGATTTAAAAGGTAGATAAATATGAAAATGCTCGGAATTAAATAAAAATAACAATTTTGTTTTCCCTTAGATATGTCCCCCGTCAGACGGATTCCTTTTGTTTGTTATAAGTTTATTTTATACAAAAGTTTAGGTATTTTACGTATCGATTGAGGCACTACGAAGTCTGTCGGGTCAGCTAGTAATGACAACAAATAATAATGTTAATTTTAAATCCCCACCGAAGCGGGCGAGTATGTACGGATAGTTCCTTATAAAAGTATTTGAAGGGGTTTAATCCTTGTGAGATGAATAAAGAATGAATAATAAATGTTGATACAGAACATCATCGATACAACTGAGGCCGAGCGTGGCGGAGAGCGCGTCCCTCCGGCGCCGCAACTCGGACCCGGCGCCGGGCGACGCGCGCCCCGCCGACCCGCTCTCCGCAGACTTCATCGGACAGACCGGGAACGGACTCTTCCGCATCGCCGGACACCGGTGCGCACGCTTTTGTAGTCAAACCGCGTTACTAGAAAGTTCTCTATAAACACCACATAGCTATTGTTCTGTGCGACTTACTTGATTCATATAGAATGCTTGACTTTTTGGCGGGAACGCGAGGAGGACTGAAGTTGTGTAATTTGTTTTATTTTGTCTATTTAGTGTTTCTTCAGGTTTAAATCTGTAATAACGGTGGTTTATTAATTGTTCTGTCTGTCTGTGAAAGTGCACAAATGTGAAATAATGAAATAAAGCCGCTGGACGTAACTTCTCGGGATCCTCCAAAAAGTCCACTGAAAAAATCTTAGTGAATGACCACCATTTTACTGAGATTATATTTCATTCCATATCATCTCATTTCATTTAATTTCATCCCAGTTGATTAATGTCTCAAATTAATCCTCTTTATTTCATTTCACTCCATATTATCATTTTTCATAAAAATAACAATATAAATTAAAATAAAGGTCTCAGTTACCAGGTCATAAAATCCCTTTAAAAAATATATAGAATGCTAGTCCGGCCTTATCTTTGATCACTTTGCTTGTGACAGGTTTCGCAAAGGCACGCGTTTCGCGAAAGGCGACAAATGCGTGTACTGCCACCAAGCGATCGACGCGTTCGTCACGCAGGGCCAGAAATGTATCGACTGCAAGGAGCTCTACCACACCAAGTGCATTCAGAACAAGGGCGTCATCACGATGCCCTGCACCAGCCCCGTCGCCGTCGCCTCTAGAGCGCGACCGAAGAACAGAAAGCGCATCATGCCCACCACCAACCACAACCCGCCGGCCGATCAAAAGAATTCGGTCACTTCGAACTTCAATCTCACCGGCACTTCGGAATTTATCGATAGAACCGACAAAATCATATCCGACGCTACCGAATTACAGGCCATGCAGAATTTCATTATGGAAAAAATATACGACATGAATAATGAGAACAAAAAACAGTCGGAGGTAAGTTTCTGAATCTAAATTGTACTGTGTTGCAGAACTTAAAAGTGCCTATTGATTATATTAGTCACTACATATTTGAAAATAGATCTTCTATCTATATATATAAAAATGAATCGCTGTTCGTTAGTCTCGCTAAAACTCGAGAACGGCTGGACCGGTTTGGCTAATTTTGGTCTTGAATTATTTGTGGAAGACCAGAGAAGATTTAAAAGGAAGATAAATATGAAAATTCTCGGTATTAAATAAAAATAACAATTTTGTTTCTTCTTTCATGTCCCCCGTCGGACGGATTCTGTTTGTTTGTTTTAAGTTTATTTTATACAAAAGCTTAGGTCTTTTATTTATTGATTGAGGCACCACGAAGTCTGCCGGGTCAGCTAGTGAATAATAAAAATAAATTTGAATCAACAGGTAGACAGGGTATTCAAGCACGCTTTACTAGAATTCAAAGACAATCTGGTAGCGACGTACAGCATCGTCGAGACTCGAGGCTCAGCTCTTAAGTACAAAGATTTAATCGGGAACTTCCTCCACGTGATGGAGACGGTCTGCGCCAGGGAAGGGTCCACACTGTCCATCACCATGGGGGTCAACGCGTTCAGGGGGTTCATGGATGAGTTTATGGGTCAGCATGAAACTGACAAAGCTAGAACTAAAAGGAAAAAAGAAAAAAAGCGGAAAGTAAGTAGTCCAAATAATATTATGCAAACAATATGTGTATTTTGTTTAAAAAATAGACTCGCATTGTAGTTAAATAATTGCAAACGAATTTAAAGTAAAAACACACGTAATGACTTCCGCCTTAAAGTTCAAATTAAGTTGCGCAGTTCGTAAAGAAGGCATGGAAATAATACATCTGATATTCCTTAGGTAGACGACCCGATACAGTACAAGGGCCACAGCTTCGTCCTCTCGATGATCAATATACCGACCGAGTGCGAAATATGTAAGACGTTCTTCATGTGGCCGATCGAACGATCTCTCATCTGCCAAACGTGCCGGCTGGCCTCACATAAGAAATGCTACACGAAGGTACGTACAAATTTCGTTTTGATAGATCCTTTCTTTGTAAATAATATCTATACTAATATATAAATCTACAGTGGTTTTTACGGATGTTCCGTTATAACTACTGAACCATGCATCCGATTGACTTGAAACTTGGTATGCATGTAGAAAATACATGTACTTAATTAATAGGCTAATATTTATATGAGTGCTGGACTCCCTACACGAGTTGCGGGGGCGTTAACGATGAGAATCTTTGTGGGGGTGAGAAATAATAATGTTAATTTTAAATGCCCAGTGAAGCGGACGGGTACAGAGCTAGTAACTGATAAAATTATAACAGTCATTTTTCTATTTTAATTTATGACAACTCTAATAAAATAAACAATAACAATATATATCTATTTGATTTGGGATGTCCGTGTTCATTTGAATATGTGTAATATGTTCAGGTAACGACTTTATGTAGAAGAAACGGCGTAATGCCGTCCCCTTCGATCGTCGGCGCAGTCGATGCCGGAGGACGGGAACAAATGGGCATTGTGACAAGGGGTAAAGTAAGTATAATAAAGTAAATTATAATGGTACTATAACGCATAATGTTTCGATAGAAACGTCAAATGTGTAAAAAATTCTACAAATCTCACAATGTTCAAAAGACAAATGCCAGCAGGTATAAATTGCCACAATCTAATTCAGCGGTCGGGGAACTTTTTTAATTATTACCCCAAAATATTTTGTGCAAGTTGATATTACCCCATGGCGAAGAACAAAAAAAAACGAAATAGCTTCTTTTTAGCATCTTTCAGCCCCCATGATAATTTTGAAAAGAAAACAACTAAAATTTAAACATAATTTATTCGGCGGCGATTAGATTTGTCGGAGCCGCTTCGGCAAGCCAATCGCGGCACACGATGCCAACAGTAAAATACCTGGGTCAATCATGTGAACTTTGTGTTTCCAAATAATGTGTTCTATCTCATTCTCTCGCTGGCTGAATCCTATACATTTATGTGCTTGTGTCTCTATGGACTTCTTTTTTCGTTTCGTTTCATTTCGTTTCATCGTGTTTAAAATCACAACGATTCTAAATAAGTTTCACTTCAATATATACTTTTTACTCACAAAAGTTTCATTTTTACCTCATTTGGGGTAATTTACCCCGGTTCCCCGACCGCTAATCTAATTAGTTACTGTTACAATATTTAAAAGGTTAATGGATTATTTTTTCATTAGGTATTCGGAGTACCACTTAGTGAGCTGCCCACCGGAGACACCAATATACCAGTAGTAGTGGATCGACTGATCACTACTATTGATTTAAAAGGACTCTACACTGAAGGACTTTACAGAAAAAGCGGACTAAGTTCGAAGGTATGTTATTGGAGATAATTTTAAAGGGTTATTGAAAACTAGCGACCCGCCCTCGCTTCGCTTCGGAAACATTAAAACACACACGAAACCAAAAAAATAAAATAAAAAAAAGTAGCCTATGTTCATCAGGGACAATGTCGGCTTCTAATGGAAAAAGAATTTTTCAAATCGGTCCAGTAGTTTCGGAGCCTATTCGAAACAAACAAACAAACAAATCTTTCCTCTTTATAATATTAGTATAGACAACATATTTTATCATAAAACTTATTAACATCCCTATTCCTTTAAAGTTTACGCTTAATAGTAAGCACGTGTGGCCTTAAACGGCTCCCGGGGCTCGCCTTAGGACGTAACGTCTCGTGTAGTACTTTGTAGGTATACGACAAAGGGAAGATCTTTCACCGAGCGGGTGATATTGCTCGGTAGACTGACGGGCCGAATATTCTGGTTTGGAACTTGTATATATGAACTTGTATTTACTGGTGGAAGGATAACGATAGCAACGAGAAACAAATAACAAAGAAATAACAATATGAAACTATTCTGAACGCGACGATACTGTCATAGCTCAGCGAGTATGTGATTGGTGTAAGAACGTAGCACTCACACTAACGCGCGGGAGGCGAGGACGCTTGCGGGCGTGCCCTGCCCCCACGCCCCGTGTACGTCCCGCTGATACCTGATTTTGTGTTCTGCACAGCTTAATGCGGCTAGGTTCGGAGCGGCCATAAAGGTTGGCGTGTATAATAGCCGGCAAACTTCTTGAGCATTTGTTGACGTAGTGGGGGTAAGTTCGCGCATGGTACACTCACGTGCAAAAACATTATTTACTCTACGTCATAAAGCAATTAAATTATTAAAATCAACATTATTGTATTTATATTTGTATTTATTTATATATTTATTAGAACATCAACAAAAAATATAGGTTAATAATTGTAATAATTTAATCTTGGGGTAAAATACATATTCCTTCTATTAAGTCAAAACTAGAGCTGTTGCCAGGTCTTGATTCAGTTGAAGCGAAGCTGGTATTTGTAAAAAAATTTTTCGTTATCATAATCTTGACCATCATCCTCACTGTTTTCATCACCCGAGTCGCTATCATCGTGATGAGTCGACATAGGGCTCATCGGTGTAGTTTACAACTCGGTCGGTTCGGTCTATTTTGTGTTCTTTTTTGTCTATGATTAATTATTTTTTGAAGATATTCGATTCGTAGTAATTGAATGTAACTTTTTTCAATTACGAGCTTCCGATTATTTTCTGTTTTTTTTTTCCATCTGAAGCCTAGCTCTTTCATAATACGTCGTAAACTTCATACCGAGCCATTAAAATTTATATCTTCTTTAAATTTTTCCAAGCCTTTCTACGGTACGGAGTTTCGCTGTTTGTTATGTAGTTATTATGATTACATCTTTTTATTACAGATTGAACGAAACTATCCATTCCGGTAACTTTCTTCTTCCCTGATCTTTTCTTACCCGGAGTCCGAAACACGGCGAGCAAGCCAGAGCCTTTAGCTTCGTTAATAATGCACCTAACAGTTCTCACGGATGTTTTTGTTGCTTCCGAAGTCTGTTTTACTTTTTCCATATCATTCTTCCCCTGTTTTATAATGAAGCAATATACGTCGTACACAATTTTTCTACCCTTTCTTTTGAATACTACACCAGTTTGTCGCGGCATAGTGTATTTTTATAAAAAATCAACAAACACTCAACAAATAGCAGTGGCAATAAAGTTAACAAGCAATTATAACAAATAACTTAACGATTAATAACGATAGACTTTTCACTGTACGCAAGCGTACTTTTGGGAGCAAGCGGAATGAGGGCGCGGTGCGGGACGCAAGGTTCGACTGATCTACCAATAACGCGCTCGATACGATTTCCCTTGCCGTCGCGCCTCACCCTCACCACCAAAGTGATCTAAAATTCGGTTCTGCGCAGTCAAGGTCATTTGCTCAAGAAGTTTGCCGGTTACTATACTATAGTTGTCGTTCAGGGTTGCCAGATTTGGCGATTTCTCGCCATTGTGGCTCCTAAATAGCTAATCAGGCGACATAATTTTATCGTTTGGCTACTGACAGCCAAAGCGGCTATTTTTGTTTTTATAGATTGTTTTTTTGAATATTTAATTATGTTTTGTATAGGTATCAAAAAGCTATTCATTTCAGTAAAAAAATATTTTTTCCTTTTCCCGCCACTTGACAGCACTGCAGTAACTATTTATGATACTAAAATATTCAGTGAAAGAGTGCGCATGTATGTATTATTACATATTATATATTTAATATTGATTGATTATAAAAGTGTCGTTTATCTTTAAACTTTTTTAAATAAAAGAAGAAAAAAGTTATGTGTACGTATATTTCATTTAAATATTGGCGCTTACTTGAAGTTTTTTTTTAATTTTTTATTTCTAGATGGATGGACGAACTCACAGCCCACCTGGTGTTAAGTGGTTACTGGAGCCCATAGACATCTACAACGTAAATGCGCCACCCACCTCGAGATATAAGTTCTAAGGTCTCAGTATAGTTACAACGGTTACCCCACCTTTCGAACCGAAACGCATTACTGCTTCACGGCGGAAATAGGTGGGGTGGTGGTACCTACCCGTGCGGACTCACAAGAGGTCCTACCACCAGTGAAAAAGTGAAGTACTACTAGCGCCACATTACGGTCATAAGAAACACAGCGCCGTAACTTGGCTGCTTCGGAAAAAAAAATCTGGTGACCCTGTTGTCGTTGTGGTAGGTGCGCGAGCTGCGGCGCCTGCTGGACGAGCGGCCGGAGGAGGGCGTGGAGAAGCTGGACTCGTACGCCGTGCACGTGCGCGCCTCCGTGCTCAAGAGCTTCTTCCGCGAGCTGCCGGAGCCGCTGCTCACCTTCGATCTCTACGACGACTTCATCCTGGCTGCTCAGATATCCGATCCCCAGGTAACCTTCGTTTCAGTGACTATCAAAACCGGTACATATCACCAAGATGAGATTGAGAGGAATTCACATACCACGAGCGCGAATACGTATATATTTTAACATTTATGTATATCAGTCTCTAGTTCTTCCATAGTACAGGGCATGCTAGTTTGGAGACAGATAACTGTGATTTGTGCCGGATTATACACACATGGGTCTATACACCTACTAACATTGAAATATTTAATAAAGCTATATTATAGACTGAATCGGAAATTTAAGCATTTAAAAATGACCTTTCTCCTTCGCCACATAAAACTAATTCAAACCTTTTTATAGATAGACTTTAAAAAAATTAAATATGTCAACAGGAGCGAGTTTCATCAATATTTACAATACTAAAGAAACTGCCGAAACCGAATTTCGACTTGGTGGAAAGGTTAATATTTCACCTTGCAAGAGTAGCGCTGCAAGAAGAACACAACAGGTAATTTATTTGTTTTAATAAATTATGTTTATTTTATTGTGTGATTAAAATTCAAGTCATGTTGTTTTGACCTAACATTATAAATACATATTTCCTAAAGTATATAATTGAATTGTTAAAGAGTTACAATGCAATTGCGTCACTGCTTGTTGACATCGGACACAAATTTCCATATTTTTTATTATTTTGGTGGGTGGTTTTTATGGGTCCACGAGTTCATAGCCCACCTGGTGTTAAGTGGTTACTGAAGCCCATAGACATCTACAACATAATGCGCCATCCACCTTTAAAAATTTATGTGTTTTTCTTCAAGCACATGATCTAGCGTGTAGGTGAGCTCTCGGGGCTCAAACCGGAGGTGTTGCTAACACTGGCCATAACAAGAGCAGCGCCTCGCAGAATCAACCGCCGGATCGGACACGCGACCCACTGAAAATTTTCGGCCGGAAACTCGGTGGGCTGTGTCTATGGGTGTAGTTCACTGATACCCTACGTACGACCACGGGTGATCTACATGGCAGTTGAGGGGTTAACTATACAAGGATCGGAATGTGATGACACAATCGTGTACTAATTATATTGTTTGTGGCACAGAATGGGACCGAACGCCTTGGCGATAGTGTTCGCGCCGTGCATCCTGCGCACGCACAAGGTGCAGCCCGCGCAGGACTCGCTGCACGACATCGCGCGCCAGACCGCCTGCCTCGAGGCCATCCTCGTCGACAAGATGCGAACCGTAAACATAACTTTTTTTTTATTACTTAGATGGGTGGACGAGATCACAGCCCACCTGGCTTTAAGTGGTCACTGGAGCTCATAGACATCTACAACGTAAATGCCGCCACCCCACCTTGAGATATCGTCTTTTCGGATTAAAAGTGTACAATTTCCAAAAATATTCGAAATTGAGATAATAAAAAAAAAATGCGGAGTCATTTGGTATCACCAGTATTTTTTTAATAAATACTGTCAAAATAACGTAATTTAGTTTTATTTTTTTTTTTTTTTTTCGAGACCTATGTTTTGACTACTATTAACAAAATGAATACATAACTTTTTTTTTACTTTAAAAAACAGATAATGTAACTGGTACAAAATAAAAAATAAATGTTGCAAAGATGATAAATATAAAAAATATCACATGTTACACCTTCTTAAAAAACACTCCTGTAAAATTAGTAAGATTTGAGATTATACAGTTTTAATGCGAGAAGACGATATGAGTTGTAAGGTCTCCGTTTTAACAGTACAACGGCTGCCCCGCCCTTCAAACCGAAACGCATTATTGCTTCACGGCAGAAAATAATATATTTTAGGCTCGTCTCATTACATGAAGAAATCCAGTGAATAATGATTATATGTTTGTTGCAGATTCGCGGCGTGCTGCAGGACCTCGCGACGCTGGAGACGGCGGCGCACACGGCGTCCAACCGGCTCTCCACGCTGCGCTCCACGAGCGCGCCGCAGCGGCACGAGGAGCACATCCTCGTCGGGCACATCAACGCCATCGAGAAGGAGAAGGCCATACTTACCAACGATCTGCCAACTCTCATCAGGTTACTTGCCTAGCACATTTAGTACAGTTTAAGTAGAATCAATGAATTACCGCCCTTTAGTGTTCGGTTCAACTCTTAATATCAGTAAAGAACAAGTATAAAAATATCTTTCTCAATTTGTGTTCTCGAAAAATTAAATTTAAAAAATCCATTAATTTCAAAGTCCTGAAATTAGTTTTTTGAATAGATATTATTCAGTTCGATTTGTCCTTAAATGCTACTACTAGTCGTTAGTCGTGAGACCGCTGTTCAGTGGTTGTAATAAATTTCGAATCTTCTTAATTTGAATGAAAACAAAGATCAGTGGTCGTGCAATAACAAAGAAATTTAATGTCACACCGTTCTTGGGTTCTAAGAGCTGCGTGCTCTCATACCAAAAACAGTTCGAATAACAATTTAAAATGCACAATAAACACAGAGCCACATCAGACGACGACCTGTTGTCGACGACGGACCACGACGGCGAGCTCGGCAGCACGGACGACCTCAGCGCCACCTCGTCGCTGCGCTCGCAACGCCTCCTGCACCGGCAACTCTCCTCCGACGACCCAATCATGGTTTGAAATCCGCCTCATCAACCGATCGGTAATATTTCATTCAATTCAGCCCTTCGAAGCTTCTATTGAACGTCAAATATTGTTGAGAGTAATGCTGACATTACAGTGGTTGTGAAAGGCCATCGTAGTAGACGTTTTGGGTTTTCTAGGCTCGTGTTTGTCAACTGTATGGAAAATACATCACTGTCTAGTTTTAAAGCCTGTAAATTTGTATGTATAATGTTGAACCGGAAATCCGCACGTGTTCTTTTTAATTGGTTTCTTATGGTCCTGTCCAATTACACAGTTTTGTGAACTGTTAATGTTTTATATCGAAAAAATATCTAAGAGAAAGGAATTTAGGTCTGTTTTATTATCGATCTTTATAATATGTAACACGTTAACGAATTTTGTCTACTTATTGAGATATTACACGAAAAGAACATATTTTGTTTGAATTTAGAATTAAACGCAATGAAAAGACATTTATAGAGTAATAGTCAGGACTGTGATTGTGTTTGTGAAAATTATTTTATTGAAAGCTAGGTTAAATTCGTCAGAGTAAAATTGTGTTCTTAAAAAAATTGTTGAAATGTTTAAAAAACTGTATAAATAAACTAAATTGATTTTTATTATAAAACGTTCATTTAAAAAGTACATATTACTGAAATTAATCATTTTTATATTCCTGACTCCAAACAAATTAAGTAGATTATAGAAAAAACACAAGGCCGTGTGTATTATGTCAGAATTATTACAGCAATAGACAGGTTGTTTTCACCGAACGTACTTATAATTTAGTGAGAAGTATATCATTGTAAAAAAGTTGCGAAAAGTAACTTATTAGTAAAGCTTAAACAGGTTTTTATATAAATTAATGATAACGTCAATGTGTAAAATTATTTTCATATGTAGATATTCTAGTGTCTCAATTTGCTGTGGACATTCTATTTTACGAAAAAAAAATATTTCCTTGTAAATATGTACAATTTTATCTTATTTTACTAGCTCTAATATACTTATGCGATTTTATAGTCTATAAAGAATTTGTGAACGAATTCTAAATTTAACAATTATCTTTATAAAACTAAAGATAAATGCATTTCATGTACTGATTCTTGTTTCAATGTAGTTAGTGTAAAACTATAGAGAAATTTAAATGCTTTCTTTTTTTCCTTTTGTCAACAGTTTCTAATTACCTACACACATTGATAAATGAGTCGTCTATTATCAAAGGTGGCAATCTGTGTATTTGGACAAAAAAATGTTATTGATATGTCAATACAGATTGATTTGAATATAATCGTCTCCTTCAAAGAATACGGTTCAAAACCTGCTTTAAATAAAGGTTAATACTTAACCTGTTATTTATCTAAGATGTCGTTCAGAAGAGTTTTGTGACTGCCAATGGAATACAAAGTCAATAATTCGTTTTTCTGCTTTACCAATAATTATAATTGTCCAAAAGTCACATTGCCGGCTTTGATAATAGTCGACTCAAATAAATCATACATTTAAGTAACTCCTACTACCATAAGTACATACATATACGTAAACAGCTTTTCTTATAAATTAACGCTTTAATTAACATTAATTGTTAAACAAACATACTTTAATTCCATGACACGCTACAATGTAGAACCCTCAAACTATGCTATTATCACAAAAAATATATGTTTAGAAAATAAAAAATTGAAACATTACAGTACTTGCCTCTTGTATTGCTTCATAATATAAAAGACTGTCTAATTAAGCTATGAATTTATAGTTAAGTCACAAATAAAGATAATAAATATCTGTTTTTAATTAGTTTGTAACTACCTTACAACGAATTTTTCTGTGAAAATTTATTGTTTATAAGTTCTTAATCAGGTATTTTGTAATTATTTAAACTGTAGTTTATGACTACTGTTCTTACGATACTAAAAGCTTCGAGTAGGCACGATAAATTTTAATGCACCAAGTTTACTGAATCTCAACATTTTGAAACATTGAAACTATATTCTCAAAGTGAACATATAACTTTACCGAACCAAGCAATATTACCATTAGCAAGTATTAATATTAAAATTCTCGTAGACCCAATTTTCAACACCCGCCTAAAGAAACAGAGGATTCATTACACTGGTAGAATTCTTGGGAGTTTATCAATAGTCAAATGCTGGTCTATAAATTGGTGCTTATTATTTTATTAAAACATTGTCTAGCTATTCATAACTAAAACTGAAATAAATCTAAAACAGTAAGTACCGTAGATCAGCTTTGGCAATGCTGCATGAACAAAACAAGTAAATATCTTTGATTGCACACATGAAATATAATAATTTGCATTCTGCACCCAAAAGCAAACAGATAATATCCAAAATATTTGATTTTTGCCTAAGTAGTGAAAAATCTAATGTTTTTATTATGTGATTAATTAGACAGATAAATATCTATTGATGTTAACTACTTAACTGAATATTCTAAAATAATTTTATAGAGGTTCAGACCAACTATTTCCGGCAATTTTGAACCTTGAATCATTTCAAAGACTCCAAATTAATTTGAAAAAGATCTTATTACATATATATTTTAATTCATATATTTTTTAATTGTAATATAGATGCTGATAATACTTTTAAATTTGTAAAGTACTATCAGTATTTTTAGACTACTATGCGTTTGGAAATAGATGCCACCCTTATGCATTCTAGTTTTCTCTGTAGTAATAAAAATATACTCATTAATAGTGTACAAAATCAATGAAGAGGACGTGTATCGAGGCTTTTGTATTAAGTTATAAGTTTTATGGAAACTTTAAGAGGTGTGTGTGAAGAAGATGCGATTTGTGTGGATGTTGTACTTGTAAATAATTAATTATATTTTATTGGGGTACTATTTTATCTTTGAACTACTACTACTACTATGTTGCTGATGTTGATTTTTAAGTGCCTAATAATGTTATTCTATTTCATTTACTAATTCTAACTGGTGCATATTGTGATTGGTTTGTTAAATTTTATAAGTGTTAATCTGTCTTCTAAATTAAGCCATCGGAATTTCTACCATTTCCTATTAGTGATATCTAAAAATAGAACTGATAAATATGGAATTTTGAGATATTATTAAGATATTTTCAGTACTACTGCTGTAATTGCAAGAACTGCAAGTTTTACACTAGTTTCTAAGGACCAAAACTAAACACATAGTAATTTGTATTTCTGTGTTAGTTGATTGTGAAGTCGCCACACATTTGTAATCATTAGATTGTCTTGTATCATATAACATGTATATTTCAAGTTATTTTAGGAATCATATTGTAATGTGTCAATGCGATGAAGTGTAACCAAAATTCTGTATACAAAAATATGAATAAAAAGCAATTTCTGTGATTTATTTATTTTCATTCTGTATTTATGTTTCCATTTGTTCAACATATGAGCAGGGTAATTTTCCTATAGGGCAAGCAGACCACTGAAAATGATCTGAAACTAATTCCCATATTCCATTACCTTGATATGTACCCTTAGATTTGCATTCATTTAGTTCTTGTTCATTTTGAAGGCTTTCAGTCAAATCTATTGTGTCTTGTGATGAATTAATATCATCAATTGTGTAAATTCTGGAGGATGCTGTTACTAAATTTTTCAATGGTGTTGATATTAACTTTGCCAACTCGCATATTTTATTTGTAACAATATCTGGCAATGGTGGTTCTACTAAATGTAAGATTTCCTTTACAAAGTAATTGAGAAATGGATTATAAGTCGAAATTATAGGCTGAATGAAGTGAATATTTTGCAATTCCATTGGGATTGGTTTATTCAAATCAAACACTATGCCACTTTTATAATTTGGAAACCAGTGGCGGTATAAGGCTTTCAGTTCTTCATGCGTCCTGTGCCCTTGATACTTATTTCTGTAAAAAACAACCAATATATATGTACAGCATTTAATTTAAGACTAATTAACTACAAATCTAACTTAAGTTGCATTTGGTAAAAATTTGATTAATTCAACATTACTTAGTATCTTTGTGTACTGTACAAGTTTTATATTTATTTATTAACTACTTACTTTTCCATTTTATTCAAGATATGATTTCTTTTTCTGAAGGCACTGAAAATTTCAGAGATCCACAAAGCTGCTAAATTAGCCCGTTGCTCATTACTCTCCTGACTTATTTTGATAAGTCCCATTATAAATTCAAGAAGCAAATCATTTAAATGTAGGAACCTGATTAGTACTTCAAAACAATGGATATACTTTTTTTTCAATTTTAGATGACGTTTCTGAGGCTGTGTACCAAAATAGTTAAATGTATCTAGTGACAAGATCAAAGACTCATCACCAAGCAAAGCTTTGTTGACATATTTTCGTGCATTTTTACTTTTTAATAAAAATTTACCATGATAGTTCATTTTATCAATCAATGTTGAAATAGTAACTTGTCGAAGATTGCTTAGCTCAATTTTATCACCAATTAAATCCCTTGCATCATTTATGATCGAATCTCGCATATCAACATCCACTATGTCAGCCAAAGTTTTAATTTTGCATTCAGAATTAGAGCAAATACTTAATGAAATGCAAAAATTCACTAATATCATTACTCTAGTTTCTTCTTGGCTATCTGTTTCTTGTCTGCCTGATTTATAGTCTGTTATAAGAAGTTTATGTTCTTTCCAATAATTTGACTTTAGCCAATCAAGCCCAAACTGCGTTGCATCTCTGAGCAGTGACAATGAAGGCAGATTATTATTGTGGGCAGTGTCATGTCTCAATTCCACTATCCAATCTGGAATACCTACATTTTTCGCGGCTTTAGATAATGTGTTTTCCTTAGTTATGGATACATCTAACATGTGATTTATAAATCGCATAATCGCAGATGAATATGCCAAACGAAGCACATGATCATTTCCATTATCATCGGGGCTATTCAAGTCTTGAATATGGACTTGCAGTAATATTAAAGTAGATTCTATTCCTGACGGCAAGGAAGGACATCGTGCTTTCCATAACAACAACCATTTTAGTGCTTCATTTTCGTCAGGATTCTCTGAATATATTAAATTCATCACTTTAAGCCATTCCTCTGTATTTACCCAGGGTACCACAACACAATTACTCATTTTTAAGAAAATTATGCTGTATTTTAATATTTACTTTAGAGCCCATTGACACACACAACATGTGCTTATTTGTGCTTCAAGTAACTTGACAAAAAATGTCAAACATATCCTTATGTCAGACTATCAATTTTTAAAAGACCAAAGGTTCTTCAATGCTAATCATTTTTAAAGAAGTGTTTAAGTGCCGGTGTCAAAGTATAGCTATTACTAAGTGCGAAAGAGTAAATAATAATATAAAAAAATAACCTTTTTTGTCTAGTGCATTTTATGTGATTTTAAATGTAATAATTTCCATACTTTAATAGTATGCAGGGTAGAAGTAAGAAGCACTATCTTAATGTTTTAAAAAGTATTCACTGAAAGGCGGCCAAATAAGACGGCGCCATAGTAGCAATTGGAAACATTTTAAAAACAGTACCATAAACTATTAGAATAAGATGGTAAATTAACAAGAAAAGAAACACGTAGTCTACGTAAATAGTAATAAAAACAAATAGTTTAAAATTTAAATACTACATATTTTTTTATCATACAAGTCACACTTCACACTGCTTAAAACTGCTATACTCATACCATTTCCACTTCTTAAACTGGCGCTATTTAGTTGAGTATTCGAACTATAACTTGTTGCTTACAAGTAGACATCTTTTCCTACCGTTCAAGATGGTATTCCTTAGGTCTGTCCTCCATGCAATAGCTTGCTGTTTACAGGTGTTTACTTCTATTATGGAGGCTTCACTTTAACGTTCATATCTTACTTTCAATAATTAGGTTAATATATTATTGTAAGTTAATTGCTTGAAAAACAATATATTCTTTTACTTAAAAGTATACCTACTTTTATTATGAGATTAATTAAAATTACAATAACTGGAATATTAAATTTTTAAAATACCTGAATTTAAACAATAGTTTTTTTGGCGTAGTGAAAACCACGCCAAAAAACAGGTGAATGAAGTTAGTTATAATGTATACCTATATTATCTCTTGAAAGATAAATAATGAACATATTTACTTATTTGTTTATATTACCTATGTGAACTCCCTATCTTTTTTATACCTTCATAATGATAAGTAGGAGGATGGAAAAAATGTATTTGGTCTAACTTAACGCCAATGCACATTATTTCATTTATTTATTTTTAATTTTTTTAATTAAACTGTATACCAATTAATTGCTCCTTCAGGATTTATGTTTCTTTTTTTTTCACGATTAAAGCCGCGTAGAAAGTTTAGGCATTATAGTTGACGCATGCGCAGTACACAGATTTTGCATACATTTATTCAACTAATAAAAATAGTAAATTAAACAAAAAACGAGTAATTTCGAAAGAGAACAAACGTGTTTTATATAAGAACAATCGAAAATTAATATTTACGAGTTATTAAGGATGAAAAAATATAAAAAATTGCATTAGAGGGGCTAACTTGTAGGTATATTTTTAAATATTTTTTTTAAATAAATAACTGCAGAACAAACAATTATTAACAGTGAACAATCATGAACAAATGATGAACAAACGAATTAATAGAAAATAAGTATAAAATAGGAAAAAAAAATTTTTTTGAGGGGCTAACTTCATCCACCTCCAAAAAACGTCGTTACAGTAGTACCGGTAAAATGGGGCGATTAGGGACAAATTCCAACTTTATGAGCAATTTTAAGGTAGTTGTTGATGTATATAATGCTATATCAGGATCAAAATGATTGAGTCTTGGGGGCATCTTTGTTGTCCAATTTAAAATTATGCAACTAGCATTCCAGTTTAAGCAAAAAATGCAAAAATAGGTGTAATCCCTATTTACCCGGAAATTGCGGTTAATTGGGACGAAATGAGAAATTTGCTAGGGTTGGCACTACTTTTATTTTTATATATAGTTTTAATTAATTTATTTATTTAGTTGCACCAACAAAGTGATCATCAATATAAAAAATTGAAAAACTGACAAAAGTACATGGTAGATGTCACCTCAATTATAGGTGCAATCGACAGTGCATTAACAACAAAATATATTTATAGTGAGCTTTCTTAGAAACTGTTTATATTTCTCCGTTCTTGGTAAGTACTTAGGGGCTGATATTTCGATCTGGGTTAAGAGATTAGATGTGTCGGTTATTCCATGGATTAATCAGATGAAAACCCCTACTCTGAACAAATATTAAATATTTTATTATGTATTACTTAGACATTTTTGTCCACCTTGAGATTTCATTGTTCTTGTTACATGTCTGTGCAAAATCGACTTACTTATATTAAATTGCTTATCTATTTCAACTAAAGACTTATTCCCAATTTCATAGGCTTCTATTGCTGTTTTTAATATTAAGGCATCATATCTCAAGGCTTTGCACTCTTTGATACGTACACGCGAGGCATATCTAAAAATAGAAAACAATACGTAACTGATAATATAAATATTTACCAAATAATAAAATAACACATTGAGAATTTTGAATAAAAGTTCTAGACAAAAACATCATGAATAAACCAGATTTTTACCAACAAAGTTAAAAAATATTGTTATAACTGCATAGACAACCCTATAAACTTGTACCTATTTATACTTAGGTCGTTTCCATTTCACGTATTCTCATCCCAATTGACCCCTTTTTCGTTGTTATTTATACCTAAGACGTCCCCAATATCCCCCAAAACAACAGATTTTTACATGTATTTTTATTTTATCAAATACATTAAAACCAATAACAACTGAGACTTCCCTTTAATATATATCCTGGTTCGAGCACTAAATAACGTTTATAAATCACAGTCGTCTTCTATTATTATCAAATAAATAAAAGAGAGCAAAGTTTCTAGCACTAAAATAATTACCACCACAGGAAGTTAATTTGACACGCGATTTTTTATAAGTTAGCAGCTATTATCATGCATATTCAGAGTTGTTTTGTGAACTTTCAACATTCTACTATTAAACTACAAAAAATGGAAGATTTTGCAACGAATATAAAACTTATATTGAGCGTTGAAAGATTTTCCCGGTTTTTTCCCGATTCGCCTTTCAATCCCTAATCGCCCCATTTTACGGTACTGCGTTCTGTGTGCTTAGTGCGAGTTTTGTAACGCTCTCGATAGCGAGCCAGTTTGCTCAAATTTGTATGCAATTGGAACAGCGCCCCTAGCGGCAAACGTACCCGGTGTTATTTTGTGAGTGCGAGTTCATATTAACGTTGTGATCTCGTAACCGAGTAATTTTACCGAAATTAGTACCACGAATGACATTTGTGCGAGTGCGTGTTACAAATTAGTGGGTTTTAACGTTTCGGTTGTAGGTACTTATTAACTCCATGAGTATTTCTTTAGTAGTTCTATTTTTCCAACTAGACAGGCAAAAGTATCATGCCATAAAGCCTAATCTTTTTTTATGAAAAATGATAATATGGAGTGAAATGGATTTGATTAATTTGAAGCATTAATCAATTGGCATGGAATGAAATGAAATGAGATCAGATAATATGGGATAAAATATAATCTCTGCAAAATGCTGATTATATACTGAGATTTTTTTCAGTGGACCTTTTCGAAGATTTCGAGAAGCTACGTCCAGCGGTTTTGTTTAATTTTTTAAATTTTCGCTCTTTCACAGATACTAAACAGTTAATAAACCCACGTTACTTTGTTATTGCATAGATGGGTGGACGAGCTCCCGGCCCACCTAATCTTAAGTGGTTACCGGAGCCCATAGACATCTACAACGCAAATGCCGCCTCCCACCTTGAGATATTGGTTCTAAGGTCTCAGTATAGTTACAACGGCTGCCCCACCCTTCAAACCGAAACGCATTACTGCTTCACGGCAGAAATAGGCGAGGTGGTGGTACCTACCCGTGCGGACTCACAAGACGTCCTACCACCAGTAATTACGCAAATTAATTTTGCGGGTTTGATTTTTATTACATGATGCTATTCCTTTACAGTGAAAGTCAATCGTAAACATTTGATAAGTACGTATTTCATTAGAAAAATTGATACCCGCCGGCGGGATTAGAACACCGGTGCATTGCAAGATACGAATACACCGGACGCCTTAACCTTTAGGCCAGGACGGTCTCAAAATTACACTTATACACGAAGAAATATTAAATACGCATTAACTAAGAAACATTAAATAGACAAAATAAAACAATTCACACAATTTAGCTCCTCGCGGTCCCTCCAAAATGTCTTTTCATCTTTTTTTCCTAGTTGTTCAATTGTAAATGAATAAATCAAAATCAAATCGAGTTTACGTTCTATACGGTGAAAAATGAAGAATTGTTAGTGTGAGTTGAGATATGCTACTCGCTTCGCAGGGCGTTTATTCACCGAGAGCAGCAATAATATTATTTCTCGTATATTGGTAGCACGTGATGTTTTGGCATTAGACCGTCTAAATGAAATACAACGCATTTTAACAACATTTTAATGGGAACCGTCTACTTTCAAAATTATTCAGGTAATGTCACGTGTTCAATACTATTTTGTACCTTTAGAATTAAAGTGGCTCAACCCAAAATTCTTAGTTTCTGGTAAACTTCAATATTGTAATACAATAATTGTATTTTTTTAGTTTTTCGGTTTAACAACATCTTCAGGGTGCTATTGCGGCTGCCTCCCTACTGCAGTGCGTCGCAAATGTTTGCTGATGCCCGGACGGATGGCTATCAAGCTATAATCCGAAAAAAGGTTGCCTCTTTTTTAAGACGAGTGAGAGACAGTAGTAATGGCATCCTCGGGATGATTGCTTCTCGCGCTGATTGTCCGATCCAACATAAATGGATGTGTATAATTACCGGACAAGACTGACATATCCTTATTATTATTTTACTCTTCATTATGAAATGTGTATGATTTTCTTTTTATTTGATTTTTTCTCCAAATTAATTGACTGATTGACATAATGATAGCTAATATTGACATAGAGTGGTTACTACTGTATTGATATAATTATGTGTTTCTAATTCATTTCCTTTGTATATTTAATTAATTGAATTAGTATATTGTTCATTTTCTATTTGTATTGTTGAACTGTTTGTGTGCTGACTATTGTATTATTATTATTTTATGGATTTTTTCTGAAATAAATGTTTTATTATTATTATTATTATTATTAAACACTTTAAGGCATGCCATTTTATTTGAAAAAGACAGAAAGAGTACTTTGTCCTTTTCTAGACTAAAATGGACTGTTTAATTTTATAAGCTGATAGAATAATATAGAAAAGAATAATAGGATACCCTCTAATCGTCACATTGGAAAAAGGTATGGCTTTATCATTTTATCATTTAAATTATTTTTTATTGCACTTATAAAACTAATTTAATTTACAATATGTAACTACATATATCTATAACTAATCCGTACTTGTCAAATTCCTCATAAATTGTCAATATTCTTAATAAAATTCCTATTAATAATATACAAGTGCAAATGTTGAGCTGCTTGCCAGAAATGATATAATAGTGTTTTGTTTTTTTGTTGTTTCCTTGTAGGCTGCCTGTAATAATCTAAATCTGTGTGAAAGGCAATAAATGATTTTATTATTATCTACTAATGATAGTCCAGTGGTCGAAATTTGACCATAATTTATTTAAATTTTAAGTTTGAACATTATTATAGTTCTATTGTCACCTTTCTATTATCATCATTTCTATAATAATCATTGCTCTATGTCGCCAAGGCTACATTATAGAAAAATAATATTAAAGACAAAAAATATTAATCTATTCTCAATTTGACCACAGATTGATAAATCAATAAACAAAAAAAGTATAAATGCATGTGTGTGTGTGTGTCAAATACATGGTGATGTGTGTAAGGTTTTTTTATTAATTTAGTTTATTTTTTTATTGTTTATGCACAATTAAAAAAAATATTAGCAATCTGCACTAGTTCTCTATATTCTCTATAAGTGTGGGAAATTTTATACTTCTCCGTCCGCGCAATTTTCGTAAAAAGGAGTACAACATTTTTGCTTCACGTATTACTTAAAATGTAGGTTCTTAATAATAATACGTAAGTGTTTTGAAATATAAAACTAATCTTAAATTTTTTAGTTATACCACTTCCATTCTAAGGGTGCAATTTCGTAAACAAACTTTGCCGTAATGGCGTAACCTTTAAAATACACGAAAACTGCCCAGCATAAACATATTTTTTTAGTAACTTTAATAGAAGTATTAGAATTAGAAGTTTATTATAGAATTTATTTAATTGTAATTACATATTTAGACATACTTAACATAATTAATCTTGGAATAGGTAATTATTTCTGCTTTTTTTAATTAAAGAAATTATGTTTTACATAGGTTTAATCATTTACCCGTTGAACGTTTATAAAATGATTGTATTTACGTTAATAGTGTTGATGATCTTCATTAGGTGGCCGAAATATACTAAAATTATTACGAGCATCCATCCTTATTTATAAATGTGTAAAGAAGCAAAATTATTATTACATTGTTCAAATTTCTATATAATTTATAAATATAAATCTGTACGTATGTACCTGTAAAAATGTATATTGCGCGCGCGTGTGTGTGTGTGTGCGCGTGTGTGTATATATTTCCATAATAGATAGGTACACAGTGTGCAATTAATTTCGAAGTTATTCTTGCCCATCTAATGGTTGTCTGGAAGAGATCACTCTTAGCGATAAAACCAAGAAAGAATGTTTCACAATATTTATTCATTTTGTGTACAATAAAGAATACTCTTTCACTGGTGGTAGGACCTCTTGGGAGTCCACACGGGTAGGTACCACCACCCCGCCTATTTCCGCCGTGAAGCAGTAATGCGTTTCGGTTCGAAGGGTGGGGTAGCCGTTGTAACTATACTGAGACAGTAGGCTTAGTGCGAGTTTCAAAAATGGAATCGATTGACTCGCATCGAGTGTACGCTCTTCACGGTGAAACGTGCGGAGCTCTGAGTGCGAGTTACTGGATTTGCAGGACGTTTATTCATCCTGAGAAGCGATATTTTTTTTCTTTTATGTTGGTAGCACGCAAGGGTTTTTTTAAGGCGTTTAATTGAAATGCCAAGCTTTCTAACGATATTTATAATTATTCGAGTAATGGGTAATGTACCTGTGCTTAGTGCGAGTTTTTTTATTTACTCAGTCGATGTTAATGATATGTTTAATTTGTGTGAGGTTGTATCAGTGCCACCTAGTGGTAAGCTTATGAATCTCATTTTGTGGGAGAGAGAAGGTTTGTTTATGTTGCTGTCTCATGTATCGAATAGCTTTACCGAAGTGAGGCTCTCTATTATTGTATGTGAGAGTGCGAGTTGCAAATTAATGGATTTTGAGAGTATTTCTTCACTTTCAAGCAAGTTAAGTTGTCACTAAAAATTTTGCCGTGAAACCAATACAATATCAAGATTTTTTCTTTCGTTTTTAATAATAACGTTGTTTTTTAAGGTTTTATCTATTCTAATGGTTTATACACATATATTTTTTCGGTTAGAAAATTTTATAGACTTCTAGCTAGTTGTAAATACATATTAATTCTTTGCTTTTTCATTTAATTCTTATTAAATCATTGCTTTTTTTTAAAGAGTTGTTTGATGAGAGAGAGAGAGTGAGATAGAGTTGTTTTTTTTTTTATTGCTTAGATGGATGGACGAGCTCACAGCCCACCTGATGTTAAGTGGTTACTGGAGCCCATAGACATTTACAACGTAAATGCGCCACCCACCTCGAGATATAAGTTCTAAGGTCTCAGTATAGTTACAACGGCTACCCCACCCTTCGAACCGAAACGCATTACTGCTTCACGGCGGAAATAGGCGGGGTGGTGGTACCTACCCGTGTGGACTCCCAAGAGGTCCTACCACCAGTGAAAGAGTATTCTTTATTGTACACAAAATGAATAAATATTGTAAAACATTCTTTCTTGGTCTTATGGCTAAGAGTGATCTCTTCCAGACAACCATTAGATGGGCAAGAATAATTTCGAAATGAATTGCACACTGTGTATATACCTATCTATTATAGAAATATATACACACGCGCACACTAACACACACACACGCGCGCGCAATATACATATTTACAGGTACATACGTACAGATTTATATTTATAAATTATATAGAAATTTGAACAATGTAATAATAATTTTGCTTCTTTACACATTTATAAATAAGGATGGATGCTCGTAATAATTTTAGTATATTTGGGCCACCTAATGAAGATCATCAACACTATTACCGTAAATACAATCATTTTATAAACGTTCAACGGGTAAAAGATTAAACCTATGTAAAACATAATTTCTTTAATTAAAAAAAGCTGCAATAATTACCTATTCCAAGATTAATTATGTTAAGTATGTCTAAATATGTAATTACAATTAAATAAATTCTATAATAAACTTCTAATTCTAATACTTCTATTAAAGTTACTAAAAAAATATGTTTATGCTGGACAGTTTTCGTGTATTTTAAAGGTTACGCCATTACGGCAAAGTTTGTTTACGAAATTGCACCATTAGAATGGAAGTGGTATAACTAAAAAATTTAAGATTAGTTTTATATTTCAAAACACTTATGTATTATTATTAAGAACCTACATTTTAAGTAGGTAATACGTGAAGCAAAAATGTTGTTCTCTTTTTTACGAAAATTGCGCGGACGGAGGAGTATGAAATTTCCCACACTTATAGAGAATATAGAGAAGTAGTGCAGATTGCTAATATTTTTTTTTTAATTGTGCATAAACAATAAAAAAATAAACTAAATGAATAAAAAAACCTTACACACATTACCATGTATTTGACACACACACACACACACACATGCATTTATACTTTTTTTGTTTATTGATTTATCAATCTGTGGTCAAATTGAGAATAGATTAATATTTTTTGTCTTTAATATTATTTTTCTATAATGTAGCCTTGGCGACATAGAGCAATTATTATTATAGAAATGATGATAATAGAAAGGTGACAATAGAACTATAATAATGTTCAAACTTAAAATTTAAATAAATTATGGTCAAATTTCGACCACTGGACTACCATTAGTAGATAATAATAAAATCATTTATTGCCTTTCACACAGATTTAGATTATTACAGGCAGCCTACACGGAAACAACAAAAAAACAAAGCACTATTATATCATTTCTGGCAAGCAGCTCAACATTTGCACTTGTATATTATTAATAGGAATTTTATTAAGAATATTGACAATTTATGAGGAATTTGACAAGTACGGATTAGTTATAGATATATGTAGTTACATATTGTAAATTAAATTAGTTTTATAAGTGCAATAAAAAATAATTTAAATGATAAAATGATAAAGCCATACCTTTTTCCAATGTGACGATTAGAGGGTATCCTATTATTCTTTTCTATATTATTCTATCAGCTTATAAAATTAAACAGTCTCTTTAAGTCTAGAAAAGGACAAAGTACTCTTTCTGTCTTTTTCAAATAAAATGGCATGCCTTAAAGTGTTTAAACCGAAAAACTAAAAAAATACAATTATTGTATAACAATATTGAAGTTTACCAGAAACTAAGAATTTTGGGTTGAGCCACTTTAATTCTAAAGGTACAAAATAGTATTGAACACGTGACATTACCCGAATAATTTTGAAAGTGGTTTGTTCCCATTAAAATGCTGTTAAAATGCGTTGTATTTCATTTAGACGGTCTAATGCCAAAACATCACGTGCTACCAATATACGAGAAATAATATTATTGCTGCTCTCGGTGAATAAACGCCCTGCGAAGCGAGTAGCATATCTCAACTCACACTCACAATTCTTCATTTTCACCGTATAGAACGTAAACTCGATTTGATTTTGATTTATTCATTTACAATTGAACAACTAGGAAAAAAAGATGAAAAGACATTTTGGAGGGACCGCGAGGAGCTAAATTGTGTGAATTGTTTTATTTTGTCTATTTAATGTTTCTCAGTTAATGCGTATTTAATATTTCTTCGTGTATAAGTGTAATTTTGAGACCGTCCTGGCCTAAAGGTTAAGGCGTCCGGTGTATTCGTATCTTGCAATGCACCGGTGTTCTAATCCCGCCGGCGGGTATCAATTTTTCTAATGAAATACGTACTTATTAAATGTTTACGATTGACTTTCACTGTAAAGGAATAGCATCATGTAATAAAAATCAAACCCGCAAAATTAATTTGCGTAATTACTGGTGGTAGGACGTCTTGTGAGTCCGCACGGGTAGGTATCACCACCCTGCCTATTTTTGCCGTGAAGCAGTAATGCGTTTCGGTTTGAAGGGTGGGACAACCGTTGTAACTATACTGAGACCTTAGAACTAATATCTCAAGGTGGGAGGCGGCATTTGCGTTGTAGATGTCTATGGGCTCCGGTAACCACTTAAGATTAGGTGGGCCGGAAGCTCGTCCACCCATCTATGCAATAACAAAGTAACGTGGGTTTATTAACTGTTTAGTATCTGTGAAAGTGCGAAAATTTAAAAAAATTAAACAAAACCGCTGGACGTAGCTTCTCGAAGTCTTCGAAAAGGTCCACTGAAAAAAATCTCAGTATATAATCAGCATTTTGCCGAGATTATATTTTATCCCATATTATCTGATCTCATTTCATTTCATTCCATGCCAATTAATTAATGCTTCAAATTAATCAAATCCATTTCACTCCATATTATCATTTTTCATAAAAAAAGATTAGGCTCTATGGCATGATACTTTTGCCTCTCTAGTTGGAAAAATAGAACTACTAAAGAAATACTCGATCGAAACGTTAAAATCCACTAATTTGTAACACGCACTCGCACAAATGTCATTCGTGGTACTCATTTCGGTAAAATTACTCGGTTACGAGATCACAACGTTAATATGAACTCGCACTCACAAAATAACACCGGGTACGTTTGCCGCTAGGGGCGCTGTTCCAATTGCATACAAATTTGAGCAAACTGGCTCGCTATCGAGAGCGTTACAAAACTCGCACTAAGCACACAGTATTAGATAACTATAAAAGAACGGCTTCGCAATATATGCTACCTTACAGCGCACGCATTGGAAATCGGACCATAACGGAAGTGTGGTAGCTTATGACGGTGTTTTTTAAGCATTTCCACTTTCTACTATAGCCCCACCTTAATTGGCTCTCTTTCAGTGGACGCTTTCTAATAACGTGTTTTTAGATACGTAAATGTTTTAATAAAAATTTATGAGGTCCAATTTTTTTTAGTGCTTACTTGATTCTACTGTAACAGTCACCTTATCGATGAGTGCACATATCGGTATCACAAAAAATTACCTATGTCTATTAGATCCATTTAAGGGAGTCCGTACAGAGTCCCTTCTTTATTTCGCGTGAAAATCCTGGATCGTTTTTGGATCACTCGTAATTAACACCACAATAGAAACAATAGGAGTTTTTTTCTCCTACCTACGCCGAAAGTTCGGTTTTCGTCCCGCTGTACAGGGAAGACAGTGTAACTTTTTCTCCCTGAGTACAAGTGCGCATGCGCGTTAGTATCTACGTCTGCTCTCACGCACCTAAAATTCTCCGCCATTGTGGTAATTTGCAATATTGTGTTTAGTGTAAAAGTGAAATAAACAAAAGGCAATAAAAGTTAATACTGAAGTACTAAACAAATGTGTTCATCAGACAGTTCTTGTTGAATTAGTAGTAGTTTATTTAATAATTAAAAAACAGTTAAATTGTTATTTTATGAGAATGGGGGGCTCCGCCCCTCCTACACCCTGCCAGGGCTTGGCCCCTGGACTCCACCGGGGCTTCGCCCCTGGACCCCGGCTCGGTACTCTACGAACTTTCGGCCTGGTAGGAGAAAAAATAGTATGTGCACCGCGGGAAAAAAGTAGGACATCTCACCCGCGTGTTGGCCCGCGAGAGGAAATGTCCTACTTTTCTCCCTTGGTGCACAATGTACTATATTGTTGCAGCGGTTTACACATTTTTAAGCTAAGCACATTTTTTTTGTCTTATGTATTTTCGGCGGTAAAATAATCTCGTGTCACAAACTATCTTCTTTTTTCCACCTCTCGTGTGTTCCGGCTTACGCATCATAAAAAGGTGCGTTGTTAAACGCCACACATCTATACCTAAAATTTAACGCGTTCGCAATATTTTAAGATCTAAAGCTAAATACCTAAGATAAAACATTTTTTTTAGATTAACGACATTAATGACACTGGAACTTGTTTCAAAAACACTTCTTCCTGTTCTTAA
Organism: Bombyx mandarina; assembly: GCF_030267445.1. Classification (NCBI taxonomy): domain Eukaryota; kingdom Metazoa; phylum Arthropoda; class Insecta; order Lepidoptera; family Bombycidae; genus Bombyx; species Bombyx mandarina. Next base: position 9,136,700 of record NC_143227.1, on the reverse strand, counting down.
TAACTTTGCAGAGGAATTTAGTAAATCCTCTCAGGTGTGGAATATTTAATTAAGGAAAATAAATTTCATTGCAAAGACGATGTTGGTATGATACCAGTATAGAGTGTATTTACCATTTGTATATCTCACGAGACGGTGTACCACCAGTAAATTGTGGTGCCTATTATAAAAGTGCGCAAAGAGGTTGTGGGCACCGATGAAAAATTAATCGAATTTCAATGTTATTGAGACTTCACGTTATGTCTTTTCTATTAAGCAAAAATACCGGTAGTCGCTGACTGAAAACTCGTAAAAATCTATAAAAGTATAGTAAATTAATTATTATCTCTATCTTTTACCTGCGTGTAAAATGAATATTTAAAAAAAACAGGTTACGTAAGAATTATCATTTTATTAAAAATCGATTCCAAAGCAAATGTTCAATATAATATTCACATGCAGTTAGAACGCAACATTTCAATAGCTTCGCTTTACACTTTGTACAGGTCACGTAGGTAATTTACATCGGTACAAAATAACACAATCATTCGATAACATCGTTCCGAGGCGTTCAACTTCCGAAACGTCAAAGAACTTAACTAAAACATAATAAATTAAGGTAATAATACTCGAGGAGCTTTGTCAGCGCCGGGCTCCGATATTCTGTATCCGACCGATCGAAATAGTGTTGTCGATGGCGGTCACAGGCCTCCGGTTCACAGGTCGACCGTATCAAGGTTCTGCGTGGGCGCCTTGGGCTCTGGTGGCGGCGAGGAGGGGCGCGCGTGGAACTTCCCGGGCAGCGAGGCGAGCGCGGAGAAGGCGGCGTCGGCGTGCGGGATGCGGCGCATGATCTTGCCGGACGTGATGAGACGGCCGAAGCCCTCCTGGTGCGCGAAGGCGTACCCGGAGCGCACGGAGCGGCGCGCGCGGCGGGCGGAGGGAGTGCGGGGGGCGGGGGCGGCGCCGCGCCACCGCTGCCGCAGCCGCAGCCGCTCCGCCAGCGTGCCGCGCGCCCGGGCGCTCGCCAGCCGCCACGACACAACCGGCACCATCAGGATTATCATCTGCACGAATCGAAACTTGTCTTAATATTCGCGACTGGCGATCTCTCTATTAATCACTACATAATAATAATATAAAAAATCAAAGAATGCAATCGTAATGTTGGACAATTAATTAGATAGAGCTTTAGCTTAGCATTACCTCTTAAATACAACAAACATGTTTAGGATCAACCGTAACTGTTAGCAGCAACCTTTAACCTAGTTTTAATATAAAGAAATTTCGTTTGAACGCTATTTAAATTGTGTAGCCTGTAATTTGATATATAGTTTCCAGATAATGAATCCAATATCGACGCCATATATCATAATAATAATGTTTTTTTGTAAACACAAAACCATACTAACGGTCAATACGGCCGTGAACCAGAAGGTGGGTTGCGTGAGCGCCACGGTGAGCGAGCCGACGTACGGGCCGCCGATGGCGTAGTTGTAGAAGTAGTCCAGCACGAAGTACGACACGAGCGAGCCCCAGATCGTGACGTGGTTGAACACGGTCCAGTACGTCGTGTCCAGTGCAATCTGGTGCAATTATAAAAAAAAAAGTTTTATATTATCTATGACGTAGCATGTGCTAAAACATATTCGGACTTTTTGGCGGGAACGCGAGGAGTGAAGTTGTGTGATTTGTTTTATTTTGTCTATTTAGTGTTTATTCAGGTTTAAATGTGTAATAACGATGGTTTATTAACTGTTTAGTATCTGTGAAAGTGCACAAATGTGGAAAATGAAACAAAGCCGCTGAACGTAACTTCTCGGTATCCTCCCAAAAAGTCCAATGAAAAAATCCACTGAATCATCTTCATTTCATTTCACTCTATATTATCATTTTTCATAAAAATAAGAATATAAATTATAATAAGACATAACTTAAAGGTCTTAGTTACCAGGTCATAAAATCCCTTAAAAAAATGAATGCTAATAACACTCTTTTTTTACGAGTGTACATGCGTGAAAGTTCACCTGCGGCTATATTCATTCTGTTAATTTTGTGTCACAGTGCGCGCGCATCGTAAAATTCCACTCTCAATTTTTCATAACGCGCCTAAAGAAATATAACTTCAAAAACATTGTTATTTAGTTATTAACCTGAGTTGTATTATCTATTATCAGTATCGTGGCCACTACGCTGCCCAGGAGCATGTGGTCCGACAGCACCCGCCCGTCCGCCGCCAGCCCATCGTTGTATGTACCTGTAGTCAACATTAGCACTGATTTCTTTTGAATCTGTTTTTTTGTTATATTAGCACAGGAATATATGTATATTTATGTATAAACATGTACTAATGATAAGTTAACAAAAAAATATATAAAGCAATTAATTACCTCGTAGTCAGTGATTGTATTCAATTGAATTTGGTTAGATAATTGAAATTTATTATTAGAATGGATAGAATACGGAAGAATATGTTAGAAGAAGTCTGAAAGTGGTACCTGTGACAGAGAAGCTGAGAAGTGCGCATTTGGGATGGTATGGACATGTGATGAGACGAGATGACCATGAGGTTGGTAAGAGAATGTTAGCTATGAATGTGGAAGGATATAGAGGAAGAGGTAGACCTAAGAAGAAATGGATGGATTGCATGAAAGACGATATGTGTAAGAGGAGAATGAGCGAAGAAATGGGATATGATACAGGAGTATGGAAGGAAAAAACATGTTGCGCCGACCCCAGACGACTGGGAGAAGGGCAGGAGAATGATGATGAATTGAAATTTATTATTCTTGTAGCAGTCTATAAAAGACCGAGCAAACCCAAGCAAAAATATTCAAGGCTAGTGCAAAAATCTTTAAGTCTCATCACTCGAAAAAACACATTTCGAATTGACGGCGAAAAAAACATTTATACGTTGGAATGAGACTGTCAGTTGAGAAGCAATCAGATCCGTTCGATCACCGTAAGGGATGAGGAAGAGCACGAGCGAGGTGAAGCAGCCGTGCAGCGTGGACTTGATGAACTCCGTCTTGTTGAAGAGCTGGCTGGTGTGTCCCGGCGCGTACAGCTTCGGGAACTGCAGCGACGTCGCGTCCGACACGTCCTGCTCGAACACGCCCAGCGCCAGCACCGGCAGCGACGTGTAGAACAGGTTGTACACCGAGATGAACATCTCGTCGAACACCGTCTGCACACAACACGACACGCCTTCTTGACACAATTCTAACTTCTAGGAACGACTACATAAGGTTCTTACTTGTACTGACTGACATGCTCTTAGTCTTCTTAGATGGGTGGGTGGAAGAGCTCTACCGACGACCGCTCTACATCTACCTTGAAATATCAGTTCTGAGGTCTCACGTATAGTTACAACGGCTAACCCCACCCTTCAAACTGAAACGCATTACTGCTTCACGGCAGAAATAGGCAGGGCGATGGTACCTACCTGCGCAGACTCTCAAGAGGTCCTACCACCAGTGATTATGCAAATTATATTTTTGCCGGTTTGATTTTTATTACACGATGTTATTCCTTCACCGTGGAAGTCAATCGTGAACATTTGTTCAGTACGGATTTCATAAAAAAAAAATAGTACCCGCCTGAGATTCGAACACCGGTGCATCGCTCAATACGAATGCACCGGACATCTTATCCTTTAAGCCACGAAGACTTAAATGACGACGTCAGCGATGTTGAAATAGGCTTCACTTTGTATGAATTAACATTGGAAATTGGGCTTTATAGGTATAAGGACCAACCCATAAAAGGTATGAATTTTAATGCCACGAGCATAGCATAAAACTACAAATGCGACCAGATATATTATTGTTTATATAAAAAAGTAATTTGATCACACATACCTGCGCACTGAATCCACAGAAGAACGCGAACCAGAAATGGCAGACGGTGAATGCGAAGTTTTTGTAGAAGAAATATCTTAGGAATTTACACATCCGGTAGTAGGACCAGCGCCCGTGCACCAGCAGCAGGCGCTGCAGGAACCGGAACTGGGCTATGGAGTAGTCCGACGCGAGCACCGCCTGCATGCCCTCTTGGCCCGATATGCCCACGCCGATGTGGGCCGCTGGACATAAAATACATTCTATTCAATTCACATATTACGCTTTCAACATAATGTCAGTTAAAACGTCAACTGAGCTACCTCCTTTTGTCTTATTTTTCTTTCTTTTATTTATTTACCTGTGATGGGTGTAAAAGGTAAGTAATAAATGATTTATTATTATTGGTATGGTGACTATGAAACATTGCACTACATGAAAGTTTCATAGTCACAATACCGGAATTCCTGTCAATCACTACCCTGACCGATGAATCAAACAAAAATAAATCTTTAATATAATATACAAAAGGACCGGGTAATTATGCGTTACTTTTTAATGAAATAATTTCAATTCGGTGAACGATAAGCATACTTTTAGAAGACAAACAAACAAGTTTTGTTTTTCTATTATGAATCTATATTACAAACAGCTAAAGACAAATAGTCAAATATATATATATATTTTTTTTATTGCTTAGATGTGTGGACGAGCTCACAGCCCACCTGGTGTTAAGTGGTTACTGGAGCCCATAGACACCTACAACGTAAATGCGCCACACACCTTGAGATATAGTTCTAAGGTCTCAGTATAGTCACAACGGCTGCCCCACCCTTCAAACCGAAACGCATTACTGCTTCACGGCAGAAATGGGCGGGGCGGTGGTACCTACCCGTGCGGACTCACAAGAGATCCTACCACCAGTAATTACGCAAATTATAATTTTGCGGGTTTGATTTTTATTGCACGATGTTATTCCTTCACCGTGGAAGTCAATCGTGAACATTTGCTGAGTACGTATTTCATTAGAAAAATTGGTACCCGCCAGCGGGATTCGAACATCGGTGCATCGCTCGATACGAATGCACCGGACGTCTTATCCTTTAGGCCACGACGACTTCAAAATACAATTATCATCGCTACAAAATTCAGTGTCAACTGAATTTTCTATCTTTTTTCTTTGTTTGTATTACAGCTTTAGTGTCATCAATAGATAAATCAGAAGTTAACACAATATGTGTGACATTTGACATCTGACAGCGTTTGACATACATGAATGAAGAGATGGTGTGAATATTACCTTTAATCATGGACACATCGTTGGCTCCGTCGCCTATAGCCAGCGTCACGGCTTTTCTGCTTTTCTTTATTAATTCTACCACCATCGCCTTTTGCAGCGGAGTCACTCGACAACAGATCACAGATCGACAGTGTAGTACTACTTCTAAAAATCTGAAAGAAACAAAAACCATTAGATGTATTTATAGCTAAGGAAGATTTCTGCTTGTGTTCTGTATTAGTATCGCCTGAGCTTTCGACTTATTATACATCTTTTAAAGAAACAAATGTCTTTTTAGGAGTCTGAGTAAGAATGCAAAAAACGTTTTTGTGCACATTTATTACATAATGTGCATTCTGTTTTATTAATAATTTAACCAACATATATAAATCAACGGTAATTTCTATGAAACTAAATTATATATTGAGTGATCATAGGTAAGTTGTATCATAGTTGTATGTTGTATTATAGGTAACTTAGCATACATTAATCTAAGGATCAAAGACTGCTAAACTCTTTGACGCATTTTTTGCATTTCGTTCATTTCAATGTAATATATTAAAATCATTAAAGTAATCTGACGAATCCATTTGTAATGATTTAAATAAGACAGTCAATAGGAACGAAAAAAAAATTTTTCTTTAATAATTTATAGCTAGAAAGAAATACATGAACTTCAAATAATTTTTTTAGAAGACTTTCAATTAAAGTCGACTGATACTTTGACTTCACGGCTCCGATAACCTCTTACATTTTAGTCGGAGACTCGTTCACCGATCCAAGCAACGAAACTAACAAGCTATCCGTAGACTTACGGCTCTAACGGCCGCCTGGAGTAGTGTTAAGTGACATGGTCACTACACGAGGGGGTCGCGGGTTCGAATCCCGCCAATGGAAGATATATGTATGATAAATATAAAATGTATTTTTCAGGGTTAAGTAATGAATAAATGGTAAATTATATAATATTATAATATCTTGCACTGCACTAAAATTCGCATGTCAAATAATGACAAAGCACATATGCTACTTTTAACTTATGTAATAACTCATTTTCACTATGCTTGGCGAATAAATGATTTCTTTCTTTCTTTCTGTCTTTCTAAGGATGTATAATAAATATATGTATGTGTATAATATAAATCTTACATTTATTTCTGTTATCTGGTACCTGTAAGACAAATTCTTTACAAACTTAGCAAGGGACCAGTTAAAGTGACGTATTTAAAAAAAACCGGGGTATTAGGAGACTGTTTCTGAAAACGAAGACAGACGATAGTATTAATGACACCTTTGATGATGGAGTTATTTAGATAAATGTTGTGAATAAATATTTGTGCGGTCGCGCGAGTCTGCGCCGCGCCCGTGCGTTCGTTGATCCGAGCATCAGCTGTTTTTGATTTTGTGTTTCATTGCTGCTTTTTTATTTATTAAAATAATGTATTGTTTATAAAATTATCTTTTCATTTAGCTGTACTAACACGATGGAGCGTAAATAATGCTAATAAAACATTTTAAAAATATGATTTTTTAAAAATCAGAATCGATATTTTTTTTCGACCCTTTTCAAAGGTCTCATTAGTACTATCGTCTGTCTTCGCTTTCGGAAGCGGTCTCCTAACACCCAGTTTTTTTTCCTACCTAGCAGAGTGCCTTGAGAGGCTATTTCAGCGTAAACTTAACTAGTAGGTGAGCTCAGGGGGATCAAACCTGACGACGTTGCTAACACGAACCCCAGCAAGAGCCGTGCTTCGCAGAATCTACCACCGGATCGGAAACGCGACCCACTGAGAAGATCCGGCGAGAAACTCAGTGGGCTGTGTCAGCCTGTGTCTGAGGGTTAATACTCAGTATATACAAATACAACAATGGCGTACTTTTCCTCTAATTTAGGGTGCAGACAGTGCACTAGCGAGTGTCCGTTGACGACGATGGCGAACCCGTTGGAGTCGTCGTTGGCGTGCTCGTGAGGCTCAGAGGTGTGCGCTCCCCCAGACACGTACTCGTTGCTGGAACGTACAACAAACTGTACAGTTACGCATCACACTGCGAAAATCATAAGACACCGTCTTAAGCTGCGAAGTGATACAACAAGAAAAAAAAATTGTTAGGGATTTTAGGAAGTCACCGTGAAGAAATTAGATGCTAATTTTTATTGCTTTTGTACGGAGACGAGCGTGAGCGTTACCTGTGGGCTTAGTGCGAGTTTTTTAACGTTCTCGATAGCGTAAAAGTAAACCCAATTTTGTATGCAGTTCGAACAGCGCCCCTAGCGGCAAACGTAGGCAAACGATCCCATTCCATATAAATATGAGCTGACTTTTACGCTATCGAGAACGTTAAAAAACTCGCACTAAGCAAACTGATGATGAGTGGTTATGGTCGCTAGTGAACGTCAGTAATGCCAAGGGCACAACTAAGCCGATGCCTATCGTTAAAACGAATTACTATTTCCTAAAAAGTAACTTTTAATTTTTAAAAGCAAATATTTCCCATACTTGGAGATTAACAAATAGATACCCTAACGTGAGCATTCGTGAACACACTCCACGTTCCGTACGACTTTTAATTAGCTATAGTAAAAAATATGGTAATGATCCTATGCCAAAAAAATTGTTCGAAACTAACTAGATCAACACACAAAATATGAACAAAACATACACAAAAAAAACCTACATTTACTAAGTCAATACTTTCGTGCAACAAAAATTATTTCGTTATTTAGTTATGACATTCATGTATTTTAATGTAAAATAAACAAAACACTCTGACATGGTAAAACAAATTATAGCTATACCAATGACAAACACAAATCATTCCATTATTTCCTAAAAATCTAGTTGAAATTCACTACCATGGAAATATACAAATTTAAATTGCCGTTTTACCAAGAAAGGGGTAGATGTAAAATTTTATTAATGTAAGTTATTCACTTATTGAAACTAATTAGTAGTGGTGCTGTATTTATTATAATTATTATTGTTTTGTGAGACAAACGTGACAACCAAGCATATGCTTTGAATTATAGTGATGGTTAGTTGGTGCTTCATTACAACATTAATGTTCTAATCGATCAATTAATCAATCAATGAGCCCTTTATCCTGAACTCTTAGAATTTAATTTTTGTATGTTTTACAAAATGTCTCTCACTTCACTGTGCCCCTTGGTATCAGCCTCCTTTATCATCTTTAATTATTTTGTATCTCTAACAACCTTCCTTCAGTTGGGACCGGCTGTCAACTTTATCTCATCCTGCCATCACATCCCATCCCTTGCCTTTGTTTAAGACAACGTTTATTATATTCTTGATAATTTAAACTGTATTCTAAATAGTACCAAATAATGACTGAATGTCTCGTAAATTAAAACTCATTTTTAAATTTTATTTCTCAATATTAGATGTTTATGGTAGGATATTCATTATCAAATTTTTTGATCTTGATAATGTGCTATAGTTACGCGAAAATTTTGATTTTTAAATAGATCTAATAATTATATATTATAATAATAGCATTAATGTCGAGATCACGGAAAAAAAATACACATAATTTTGTAGTGCACAATCTTTGGTTTTGCGTATGACGCAAATCGACTTTGCACAATTAATATAATTGAACTAAAATCATCATAAAGACACACTTTTTTATTACGTTTTATATTTTACTTGAAACGTAACTATACATCGTGAGCACTCTTGAACATCCTTCTAATTGCGTATAAAAATATCGGTTTCAGAAAAACTACAAGCAGAGGTATCAATCGGCTTGTTGTACAACCATATGTTCGGCATTTACTATATGAGTTATATGCGGTATATTGTCCCAAGAAGATGTAACTAATCTAATAGTCTAGCACTCATATGCGACACACATATAAAGACAGCACAATTCAATCGCGTACACTGCGTAGCATATAAAGCCAGGACGACACAGACTAGTCTCTATACCAAAGCGGAACTTCATTACTGGCATTTGATAAATCTCTATGGCATCTACGGGAATAAATTTTCTTAATTTTTTCTGATTAAAATGTATTCTAACAGACATTATAGTTACATACTTCAAATTAATCGAATTCTCACAAATTTAAGACGTTAGGGCTGACATTTTTATAATTTGCTATGTATTTCATAAGTCTATTTGTTTTTGATAAGAGAAAGATATATATTTTTATAAGTAAATAATAAAGCAATTTTTCATGTTCCTCTTCATAATTTGGCATTCATTTCCACGCGATTTTTATTTGATACAAATTATAAAACTATGAACATATGACGTAGACGTATACGTTAACGTTATATGACGTTTATTGATATTGCGTTATTTTGGTAGTGATACTAAAATCGGTCGGCAAGCCACAGGCCGTTCTAGAAGCGCTCCCTAGTTTTAGAAAGTGCGTACAGATGAAGGCCTGGCGGGCGTGAGTGGCGTGTGAGGGGCGCGGGCGGGGCGTGAGGGGTGCGGGCGCGGCGGAGGCACGAGCAAGGCAAGTAGTGTAGGCGCGTGTCTCTACCTGTGCGCTAGTGAGTTATGTTCCCACCTAAACGTGACGACGGAGACGGCGGGCGCGTTCAGCTTGACGTTGGCGCCGCGACCCGACACCGCCCCATTAGGCTCCTCGTCGCGCTTCGCATCCGACGACCGGGGACCTGCCGATTTACAGACTACTTCATTCCACGAACTAAAATAATGCACGAGTTGAAACAAAATAATGCTACAAGACTCAACGTAGTCGCATGTGACCCTAGTTGTCTGAGCTAATTCTAAGAGTATAATGAAAAAAATATATATATAATTTACGTAATTACTGGTGGTTGGTCTTGTGAGTCCGCCCATAGACTTTTACATTGTAGATGTCTATGGGCTCCGGAAACCACTTACCGGCGCCAGGTGGGCCGTGAGCTTATCCACACATCCAAACCATTAAAATAAAAAAAATAAAAAATTACACATCATAACATGTATTGAATGCACTCACTATTGTTGATTGTACCATAAAAATGAGATGATCACGTCTATACATTGAATTGAAGAAAACCATTTTTATTATCTTATTAATACCAAATAGCTGGTTACCTTTTACATATATCATCTACAGACTACAATATAAAATCGTCTAACCGTGCGGCATGAAGGTGTTGACGACCCGTATCGAATCCCTGCACTTGGCCAGCTGCTTGTTGACGTCATCGTAGGACGCGCCGTCGACGACGAACACCTCCGCCATGTCGTCGGTGAGCAACTGACACGAGTACCCGATGTTTATAGCGGTTTCTGTTGATTCATAAAATTCAATTGCAAATTTACCGACTGAGTACATTGCGCTGGCTACGAGCAATGTAAACCAAACATAATCTTATATCTTTAAACGAGCAATTTTTGTATATGTAATCTGAATCTCAGAACGGGCTCCAACGATTTTCATAAAATTTAGTATACAGGGGATTTCGGGGCCGATAAATCAATCTAGCTACGATTTATTTTCATAAAATGTTGTTTTATTCGTGTTTTCAATAATCAACTTTATCGGTTGATTTTTTCTTTAAATAACCAGTTCATTTTTTTAAATTATTTTGTCGGTAAGATCAAAAAATATTATTCATATTTCATCACTTTATCAATATGTAATTCGTATTTAAATATAATTTCTAAAAAACACAATTTATCAACAAAAAATAATACCGATCAAAGCTCGGGTCATTATCTAGTGCTAATTTATCCTGCCGAAAGAAAGTGTGCATTACGGATTTTCACGCTGTAGATAAACGTTTTGTAATTCGCTATGGACAGACAGATAGACAAAGTCACGAGTCAATATGATGCGACGTTCGAATATGCGTGAAGAGCCCTTATGTAAGATAGAAGTCACAATAGCCATAATCGAAAAGCTGTTCTACTCTTCAAACGAGAACGCATTGTGATAGAAATATTTAGGATGGCGATACCCACCGGTGCAGGCTAGCTAGATGAGACTACAAGCCTAACATGTCATATGTACATTTAACTCTAGAAGTACAAAATAATGACACCGCGATTCGATCCGGCAATCTCTAACAAATTATATATATTATTATATAATTATAGTTGATGTAATAGAACTACGTACGTAATTTACAAATTTAGTCAAAAAATATAGTGATGCGAATACCCGCAGCAAATTCCTATCGTTTCTATTGTTTACAATCTAATTACATTTTCAAATTATACTTGATAAAATAAAAATTAATTTCACCTTGTTTATCTCCTGTTAACACCCAGATCTTTATACCGGCCATGCTGAGATTCGCTATTGTTTCTGGTACTCCATCTTGTAGTTTATCTTCAATGGCTGTCACGCCTGCAATTCGAAAATTACAATAAGAATGAAATGAATGAAAAGTATGACTTTGATTTTATAATTTTCTAAATAATTAATTCGGCAACAATGTGTTCGGCTTCGTGTTAAATAAACAAGATCATTAAATAAAGCTACTCAATCCATAGATAGCGGCAATCAAAACAAAAATGGCGGCATAGATGTTATAAATGACACATCGACCTGGATTTTTTGGCGGGAACGCGAGGAGTGAAGTTGTGTGATTTGTTTTATTTTGTGTATTTAGTGGTTTTTTTTAGATGGGTGGACGATCTCACAGCCCACCTGGTGTTAAGTGGTTACTGGAGCCCATAGACATCCACAACGTAAATGCGCCACTCATGTTAAAAATGGTTTAAATGTGTAATAACGGTGGTTTATTAACGGTTTAGTATCTGTGAAAGTGCACAAATGTGGGAAAAGGAAACAAAGCCGCTGAACGTAACTTCTCGGGATCCTCCAAAAAGTCCACTGAAAAAATCTCATTAAATGACCACCATTTTACTAAGATTAAATTTCATCCTATATCATCTCATCTCATTACATTTAATTTCATGCCAATTGATTAAGTTTCCTTCTTTTTTTATATATTCATAAACCGTAAATAATTAAAACGGCGAATTATAAAAATCTTATTACTTGACGCTGGCTAATGCACAAACCGTGCCGGAGCCAAAAACTAAAGAAGAATTAGACACTTCGACCTCACGTTTTATGGCGTCTTTCGCGTTCCGAGATCTGTAGGGTCTGCTGACGCCAGGTCGGTCGTGAGATCATATACAGTAGGCGCGCGAGTTCATATCCATCCTGAGGAATGCGGTAGTGCTGTGACCTAATTAATTATGATAATGTCGATAATAACTACCGATTTAGTCGACAGTTGTCAATTTGGTTTAATGTAACTAGGTCATTTTGGAAATTATAAAATAAATGTGACAAGTAATTACTAATTTATTTCTAATAGAGAAGAATATTTTTTAAATCCCAATTCAATTACTATCAGATGAAAAGACAACCGACAGATCAGAGTCCGATTCGGTGTAGGTTTTTTTCTACCTGAACTTGTTGGAAGCGGAGTAGTCGTGGCTTATTCACCATGAAATAACGTTAGCGTAAATTTTCGATATCGATAAGCGCACGTCACAACTGTCAAAGACAACACTAGACGTCGGACAAACGCGGGGAGGCGGGCGGAGGCGGGGCGAGCTGCCCCCGCGCGTCGCATCTGGCCCCGATGGACATGAACTCGCGAGCATGCTGTAGTTATATAGGTTTAGGTTGGATTCATGTTTGGGAGTACAGTTAACGAGTGTGTGCGACGGGCCTCGTTTCGCAAACTATGGAAAACATCTGTCAAGGCTTTAATAAGCATGAATTCCACATGACCACGACTGCTCTGCCAAGAGCAACCGATTATGATGATGTTTGGGAGTACTCGCCCAGCAGCAGCAGGTCGGTCTCGATCTCCTCGTAGATGGCGTCGAGCTGCTCGTCCCGGTCGTGCAGCGCGAGCGCGGCGGCGTGGTGGCGGCGCTTCCACTCGGCGAACCCGCGCTCCTCCAGCGGCCGCCACGCCAGCGCCAGAGTCCTCAGACCTTCCCCGGCGAATTTCTGCCGTTCCAATCATATTCACATTTACGATAAATTGTCACGCAATAGAATATTTTGTTTTTGTTAAAACGGTAACCCATAAGTCGGTAATGAGTCTAATTGTAAATCTAAGCTATCCAAAGGCACATAAAATTTATCAGAATCAGTATAGCTGTTCACGGATGTTCAGTGACAAAAATATAAATGTAACCTCTATATGATTTATGACATAAATCTTATAAGAGGCTAATATGTTTAAAGGTGACATAAATGGTAATTTGAATATTGAAACATTAGAAGAAGGAACATTAGAAATATTAAAAAAAAAATTGAATATTGAAATATAAAAAACATAAAAACTGGTGAAGCAATAGCTTTAAATGTTATTTTATAATGTATTATTTTATTCAAATCAAAATAAAGTTTAGCCTAGTAAAACTATAGCACAAACTGAGTTGCTGCTCTATAAAGAGACACAACATTTAAAAGTTTAATATTCAAGTTACCATTTATGTCATCTTTATAACATATTAACCTCTTTTAAGATTTATGTCATAAATCATATAGAGGTTACATAAATATAATAAATAACATAGCAAAATGTATCTATATACATACATTAAAATATGAACACATCAAGTTTTACTCACATTTAAATGTTCTTGTGTTTTAGACTTAACATCTCCTTTAGTTGCCTTTAATCTTTCATATATTACATTATCAGCACCTTTTGTATATAACCTAATTTCACCATCCTTCCTCAATATCACGGACATTCTTTTTCTAACATTATTAAAATCTAATATACATAACAATTCATACACCTGAAAAGAGATAATTTGAACCTTAGCATGTACAAAATAATGATTACTTTTTCTTTTCAATATTTAAATATTAGACATTTACCTCTGTGTTACCCATTACTTCTATTGTAATACTATTAGGCGAACGTTCTCTAAACACAAAACCGAAGTTTCTTGCTGCGGACACCAGCGCCGACTCGTCTGGCGATTGGGCCTAAAAAAAATTAAATTACCTTATTCCATTTTAATTTTGAAAGTCTTAATCCTTCACAGATTTTAAATTATATTTTTTTCGAAAGGGTTATAATATAATAAATTTCACTATTTTAAAAGTTATAATGAATTTTAATACATACTAAATGCATCTATTAAAATTAAATTAAACAAAAAAAAAAAAGACAACTTTATTTAAAAAGGTGAAATTCAAATCGCATCCTGCAATTCCACTCACTTTATATTGAGAATACGTAATTGAATGAACATATTTCAAAAAGAATGTAGTTTTGTTAAAGTTCTATTGTGAATTAATGTGACTTTACTCTTATATATATTCGATACCCTTTATTGTGCGTATATAGAGATATGTAGTGATATGTGCAAAACAATTATTCATAATTAAATAATGTTTGTTTAAAAAATTTCACAATTTTTGTTGCATTTTTATACGAACACACAGCCCACCAGATGGTGATTGGTTACCGTCGCCCATGAACTTCAGCAATTCCAGGGACAGAGCCAAACCGCTACCTCCCGTAAATATGTCCAAATAGAAGATCTATTAAGTATGGAACTTTTTAGGTTGAGCTTTTCATTGGATAGTTTTATTTAAATATAGTACATAGCGTTCGATTCAAATATTCGAACATACAGACAATGAATTTAAAATATTATAATATTTAAAAATAGAAAGAAAACCTTATCGGTCCTGCATCTTCAAGATTCGAACACGGTATTATTATTTCATTAATAACAGATTTATTTACCTGGTATTCGAGACGTCCATTCTTCTGGTCCGGCATGACCGTGTGACAAAGCGCCAAGAGACGAAAGAAGTCGTGAACGTGTGAATCCCCACGCTTCACCGCGTCTAGTAGCGTCGGATCGAAGAACTTAAACTCCGGCTCGTATTCAGGGTTGAACGAGAAATCTAAAGGCTCCGAGCTCTGCATCAGATAATATACACAAATTTTAATGAACCGCATTTAAATATCTACAAATCTACACTGAAAACCTTTTTTGTATTTACAAATTCTATTGGTACAAATACTAATATCAACAATTTTGGTTTTTGAATAAAATATCTGTTTTTTTATTTTTCAATATTAATGGAAGGTTTTAACCCTTTGACTGCCGTGTAGGTCACTGGTGTCCTACACGGCACACTGAAGTAATTATGTCGATTTCTCTCTTCGATCTTCTTACTGAGGGAGCCGGAATATTGAATAGACAGTCCGAAGATACTGAGAATAAATCTATTTCTAAGAGACCTAAGTGTCTAAAACGTACTATAACAAACAAAAGAAGGCTAAGTTAGACAATCGTGGCGCTTAGTAACAGTAATCGACATAATTACTTCAGTGCGCCGCGTAGGACACCGGTGACCTACACGGCAGTCAACGTGTTAATTAAAATGGCGACTGTTTAATTTAGTATAGTTAGCCGCTATATATTGACATTCATATAAGTTTACTACGAGAATGCTTTGACATTTATTGTATATAAATTAATTTAAGAATCAAATTAACAAAAAATATATATATTTACAAACTGGTGGTATTCAGTGTTGATTCGTTTTAAAGAGCAACATCGTTAATATGTTGAAGCGTTTATAAAAATTCACACCATGCAAAGCGGACATGCAAACACAAATCAGTTACAGCCACAATTAGAACATTCATCACGATTAACATGCATAAAAAATGGAAAATTAATATATATGAAAATAGAGAATCACAATTATGATTTCCCTTACACTTTAAAATAAATAACATAAATTATAATATACGTTCTCAATGTTTAGTATAATATAGGTCTCATAGCGTGAATAGTGAAATAATTTTTTTTATATTATTTGTCAACTATACAGGGTGTCTCACAACGGGTATATTGAATCGAAAGCTGTAGATAGTGTTTTAGTAGAATAATCGATTTGTCTTAAAAAAATCCTAAGTAAATAGTTTTGGAAATATTGTAACTGAACATTACGAACAAACTATTCTTCTGTCAGTCAACCCTGAGTTATGTAGTAGTAAATAAGAAGGATGGCCCTGTATCAAAAGATGCAAATTTGTATTTATTTATTTCCTAACTGGTAATGAGCTCACGGCTCACCTGATGTCAAGTTTTTACGGCAGCTCATAAATATCATTAAAGTAATTGATTGCCGAGACCCGCCGTGAGGCATGACTGCTAAGTCTCACTTTTTACAGTAGAACGGTTGCACTACCCTACAAAACGAAACGCATTACTGCTTTACGGCGGAAATGAGCAGAGTGGGGCTACCTATCTATGCGGGTTCACAAGACGCCATAGCACCAGCCATGATCACCTTTTTTTTTCTACATATCAGCGTCAGCGGGTTAGTAGGTGAGCTCACGGGGCTCCAACCTGACGGTGTTTGCTAACACGAACCCTACAAGAGCCGTGCTTCGCAGAATCTACCACCGAATCGGAAACGCGACCCACTGAGAAGATCCGGCCAGAAACTCAGTGGGCTATATGACCACCAGGAAGTGAAGTACTAATATTGGTCGTAAGAATTGAATGCAGGGAATTCGTTTTCTCCGGCAATTAGGTACCCGTACGTACTGCACGTACTGAATAATCTGTATCTTCTAGATCGAAGTTACGTAAGTGATAACGCTTTTATCTCATAAAGATTTATGTCCTTTCCAATCCAATTTAAAATCAATAGATGTATTTTTGTAAAAATCCCAACCTTTGTTATAAACCAATGCAGCCGGCTTAATCCACTGTCGTTATTTAAATTCTGGGCAGTCATCAAACTAATGAAACAATTAATAAATTATTTTCTGCATGATGGTACTAATTAGGACTTAGATTTTTTATTTATTCGTAACGTGATCTGCATTATGAAACACCCTGTATAATTATTTGAAATTTATAACTTATAATAATAATATAGTGAAATAACAATTAGGAAAAATTAATAATTATATAAATACAGTTGTTGGAAAATTATAATGAGTTTTAGTTAACAGTCTTTTACATGAGATAACTTACACCGTGTCACAAATACCATATCAATGGCAGAAAAGATAAAACCATACATACAACTTTGATTTTTCGTGTGAAATGATGATGATTACTCTTAATGAAAAAAAAATTACTATAACACTGTTTAAATATGATTTTTAAGACAACATTTATTATAAAATAAATATGAGGCTAAGTTTTCTTAGATTAATGTTCAAAGCAAACTATAACTTTACTATGTATTTACTTACTTATATTTATGATATGATTATGAATGTCTTTGAACATTGCACTAAAATTAGTACCCAGAGAGCGATAAGAGAGAGGAGCATAAATATATAGAGTACAAAATTGAAAAAATAACGAAAATTTAACTGATGTGGTAAGCACTTTTATGTTTTATTTATTAATTCATTACTTTTCCAATATGCATCTCACAAACGTTCAACATCTACCGGCTCAGATTAGGTAACGAGGAATAGGATACGAAACAGATACTAGGATGTAATATTTGTATTTAGGAGTTAGTGTGTGTATCAACGACATAGGTACATAGAAAAGGCAGAATTCGTTAAGGGCACATAGGAAACGGATTTGAGATGGACCGTGAAGAAACACTTCAAATTTAGTACTAACGTGGTAATGTGAAAAAGATGCATAATAATATTTATTGAATGATTGCAAGTTTTTTAAAGAAGTGGTAAAGTCTCTCAAGACTGAATTTATTTCATTTATGTGACATTTGCATGATAATTTTTATAGTTAATAAACAAAAAAGGGTAGAGATAGAAAAGGGATATAAAAAAAGACTATTACAATTCTCACACAGGGATGACACGACACAGAAGTTTTAACCTAATAATATGCTGTAAGCTGATGTCAATAATGTATCGCAGGATGTAAAGGAAATAAAATGATATACGGGGTGTAATGGAACCTTTCTCGAAAACGAAAATATCTGGTATTGCTGTTGATTCGTAACACAATTACAATTTTAGAATTAGTTTTGTATTGAAAATGTGTTACTCGTTAGCATCTACGGTTTCGTGGGATTACGTGGAATGTCAATCAGTTGCCTGCGCGTTACATTGCTGGTTCACGGACCGCTGAACTTGCTAAAGCGACAAATACATTGATGCTACAACTAGCAGATGAATATAGTTTTGTCTAGTCTATTGTCGTTTCGGATTCGCGGACCTTCCCCTACACCCCGTATCAGTTGAGAGGGAGACGAAGAAAGCGGGTGAGTGTGGGTATCCGAGCCGGGGAGTAGAGTATCCGTACTGCAGGTCGCATGGCGGCGGGCGTGCTGCGTCCCTGCGCGGTCTCGTCGAGCAGCAGGCCGGCGCCGCGCCCCCGCGCCCGCCCCGCTCCGCCCCGCGCCCTGCCGCGCCGCTGCACCACCACACGCGTCACACACCACCTACCACCACGCACCTCTCTGCCTCACCCCTGCCCTCAGTGCGCGCGACTCAGCGTCACCGAGCACGACGCTCAATGTGCGCCTTCACCATAATGTATATAACAAGTACATTGGGCATTTGTGATAGCAAACTCGACAGTGTCTTCTCACAAAACCACTGAAGAGCGAAAGAGAGGCTCGATCGTTATTTTAATTATACTTTTAGATATATCTTTTTAATTTCCTTAAGCTCTTTCTAGACCAAAATACAAAATTAACTTGGTCATTCAATCATCAATCTACAATCAATCAAAGCGCTATAATTGCTTCAGAATATCCTTAATGAATACAGTTCTTTTATCACGGTGTGCGACACGACCGCACGAATTTATTTGCATTTAAAAATTAACATGCAAAACAAACTCTAATGTAAACAATGATCGGGTGGTAGAACGCTGTGTGAAATGTATTCGGACAAAACATTACACAAACATAAGATAAAACAAAACAAGTACAGAAAAAAAAACGAATGAAACAAAACGCAACATGGCAGAGACAAAGACACATAACCCTCCCACAGTTCAAACGTACGAGGACAAGATCAAAACTTAAACTCAAACGAGAAATCAAATGATTATAATAATAATTTTAAAAAAAACATGCAAAACAAGGACTCGATCGTGCTAGTCCTCGCGGCGCTGTGCTCCGTGTCTCGATGTAATAATGCAAACCTACATGCACTTTACGTGTCTATACTATATTGTGTTCAATGACTAAGTATGGAAAAAAAAAAAAAGTTGTTCTTTTTGGTAAATACACAAAACATCAATGTCGTCGTACCTCGTTTATCTCCAGAGTCTCCCCGGTGGTCTCGTCCACGACGTCTCCGTAGCAAACGCCCGCTATCGAACACTTATTGAACGTCATTATGTTTTGCGTGAGAGTTCCCGTTTTATCAGAAAATATATACTGGATTTGCCCTGAAAATAAATATGATAGAATCAAAATTAATTAAAAAAAAACCTTATTTTTACAAGTGCACATCACACGTATGCTATCAAAAACCAATTTGAAATTGTGTAAAGATTATATTATATGAATGCGATTGCAGCAATCAAGGCAGATTTGCTGTCATTATTGAAAAGTTCCGTGGTAAATAACTGAAGATATGCGTCAGAACATCACTGAATTACAATGGCATCACCTTACATTACATTTACATGTACATTTTAGATCGATAAGTAATCAAATGAGGAACATGATCAATGTAGTCGAAGTCAATTAAATATGAATTATTAATTAATTATTAAAAACTACTTGTCGAAACTAGATAAAATTAGACCACAAGAGAAGCAACAGCCTTCAAATAAAAAAGGATTAATCAAAATCGGTTCAACTAAAAAAATCTGAGGTAACATAAACACATAAAAGAAACAGTCGAATTAAGAATCTCTTGCTATTTCGATTGGATTAAAAATAGGTTATTATTGAGAGTTAGAAAGACTAGTTAGTATACGCAATTACTGTTCATCTCACAATCATAAGATACAGGTATAATATAAGATGTCCTTGAACAGCTGCCTCCCAGCGGAGTAGTTAGTAATAGCAGTGGGATCTGTACTATATTTTCCTATCTAAATCCCTGTATCATTTGATTACGCAGTTAAACATTAATAAAATTATAGGCCCGAACAACAATGTCATGCACAGCGTACGCAACCATATAATTAAAAGCAATGTGAGTTTATTTAGTATTTCGAGTTCCTTTGACACTGAGAGATAGATTTTTTTTTATGTAGCTAGCTACATTTAAAAAAAAAGTGAATCTCTATTAAAATTCTTCATTTTCGTGAAAACTTTTTGTAAGAATTTAAACTTTTAATCTCCAACAGCTTCAAGGATTATCTTTTGAAGTATGGGTATCTGAAATATTTATATTACAGTACTGCCACACTGTTATTCTGCCATTTAAGCAGCGAATCAAAGTTAAAACGGAACCCGACCGATCTGTTTTTTGTTTTTTAATTGTAGGATTAATTATTAAATTTAAATTTGTCGATGTAAAACCTCTTATGAGGTGCATACCTCTTAGGTCATAAATAGTTTGTATGTAAATGTATTGAATAATTAATGTCAAAACAAATTATTGTAACTACTGTTGATCCAATTATACCAATGAATGATTGTACCAATGATCAAAATTTTGCCAAATTTTACTATCACTTAATGTCTTGATTTCTACTCATTTTATGCATAACATTTTCTCTTTTATTGTGATATTTTGAAGAAAAATCCGATTATTATAAAATATATATATTTAATGTAATTACACTGAAATTCATTCATACTGAAGACAAACTATCAAATTGTTTTGTCTTTTTTTTACATTACTCACCTAGTTCTTCGTTAAGTGTAGTGGTCCGCGCTTTGGCTGCGGTACCAGTTTTTTCATAGTACATTTTTTCATCCCAATTAATAAGAAAACTCTGGGCAAATCTTATAACCTACAATAAGAAAAATACATTAGGAATATAAACTATACAACTGCGTATAAAAATTAGCGGCATGCCATAAAAAAATAATTGGAGTGGCGCCGGTATTATATCTCGCTCGCACCGGTTTTTCTTTCTCTCTCTTTCCTTAGGCATGAGGGTCAACTCGTAAGTCGTCTAAGGTCGCGTCAGAACGCTACTTCGAAGGTGCGAAGCAATACGATAACCCTCTTATCCTAGCCGCCGCTAATTACTTATTCGACCCTCGGGACAACGCAAGCCTACCATCGCCCGAAACATGTCTTGTCGAATCCACTCTCGGTGCTTTTAAGCTCCTCAAGTACCGTACACCGTCGAACTCGTCGATTACGACGAGCGAACAAACCCATAGACCAGTCCACTGACTTTTTCGCCGGATCTTCTCAGTGGGTCGCGATTTCGATTCGATAGTGAATTCTGCAAAGTACTGCTCTTGCTAGAAGCAGTGTTATCAAACTCCTTCTCAGGTTGAACTCGTGAGCTCACCTATCAGTCCGTGAGCAGCTGGAATAGCCACTTATTCTACCAGCGAATAGGTGGGGGAAAATAATAAAATTCAATTATATATTCTAATGCATTCGACACTTCGACTCATGGTTCAGTTTGCAGCTACATTCATGCTGGTCATGTTTGCCTATCCTCCTCTTCCGTGCGTCGTATTCCTCAGTTCTGAGGGTCGTGACCTTTACTGAGCACTTTTGTCAGGACTATGTTCCTCCATTCACTTCTGTCCTCCGCGCAGTGGATAGCGACATTGATGCTGGATTCCAAAGTCGTCTTAATCTGATCGGACCAGCGCATGGGACTACGCCCCCTAGGCCTCTTTCCTTCCACTTTGCCGGTAATGAGAAGTCTTTCGCGATTGTCACCCTTTTTCCTCGCAACGTGACCGAAAAACTCTAAAATCCTACGTAGGCAAATGTTTGCCTATATCTAAACAAAAATATAGAACAACGCCATACTCACTTCAACAGAAACATAAAGCGATATAGGCACGACAGTGTTCATCACGATGGCGTAAGAGAAGAACACGAGCAGGGCGATGATGACAGCGCCCCACGTGGGGTCGGCCGGCACCAGCGTGTCCCAAGGCAGGTACACCTGGAAGTAGCGCCCCACCAGCCACTCCCACACCCCGCAAGCCACCGTGCAGAACACGCACATAGACAGCAGAAAGAATACTATCTGAGGACAAACTCTTTAACTTCAAACCATACTGTAGATCATTGAATTTTTATAACACCATATCCCCAAAATGAATTTATGATATGGATATAATAATAACCAAATTTAATTGCAAAACTGTTTTAATAGTGTTAAAAACTCTATTTGTTCTGTACAAAACCCAATAATACTACAAAATCTATTCACAAGTTTATATTACAATACCAAACCTAAGTAAGGAGGCTTTAATTGTTACCGAATTATTGAAAATCGAATCAAGAGTGCAAGATTTAATCGAGTAATATCCGGTAATGGAAACTTACCCCTATGATAAGAAAATTAAGTAGTCTGTCTATGCTGGTGCGCTTGAACTTCGTCTTGCCGGAGTTCTGCATTAGTTTAGTGTCCTTCCCGGCAAAGACAACGACGCCGTAGCACCACGACGTGTTGCGGAGCACGCATCCGCGCAACAGAATCTTATCGTTGTCGAGTGAAAAGTGTTGGTTACGCCAACTTAACGTACCTTTAACAATTCAATACAATATCAATCACATATCAATATTAGACATTATTAGTTTCTAAGCGGTGATACGTGTAGGGTATTCGAATTAAGTGATACGCCGGGATTAAAACCCTCAAAACGGTACTATTTGTTCATACGTTTTAATTTAGCTTTACCTGTATCTATCTTTCTGTATGAGTAACGGAATCTTTCAACGTAATTTTCAACCACTACACTAATTCCGTTAACTTGAAAATTTTCACACGTATCTAGGATAAATATCAATTTGATAATTTTATTACTTAGTCCTGAAAATTTAGATTATTTTAGTGATAAAAGACATATTGTGTACAGGCCCGGCACATCACCGTACCACCATCACGCCCTTTAACGCAGTTGACTGATTGGTTGTCGATTCAAACCGACCGGTCTAAAGCCTTTCGAGAACCGTTATACAAGCACAGCGAATTCTTCGACCTCACGTCTAACGCGAGGTTCGATGAATCTGGCATAGCCCCTCGAAGTTAAGAGCAATAGGTTGGCAAAAAACCGCTGGTGGCATTCAAGTTGTGTGCACTCAGCTCGGGTATTAGAATACGACCCGGTACATTACGTTATCTATACCGGAGTAAGGCATGTGACCAAGTTTGACATGTTTTGCGAGTATTAGGCTATTTATGATATACGAGTTTTAATGCAACCATGATGTCATTGATAATGTAAGCATATTGTTAGAAGGCTACCAACTATGAGCACACGTAAACGCATGGTCATGTAACGCTCATATGATGACTTTCAGAAGAAAAAAACGGTACACTCCGCCGTGCTCTTGGAATATAAATCACCGTCACGAGTAGTAAGAAGACAATTTTAATGTCTTACAGTTTTAGTAAATACAAAAAAAGTAAATAAACTAACATGGTCTCATGCCGTTTTTTGCTTTAGTTGTTTTGCAAAAAAAGCCTGTGACAAACACTATTACTATTTTATAGCTTTTTGTTTTACGTCCATAAATATAGACAGCAACAAAGCAGCTGAGGACAATTAAAAACTTCAAAGCATTCTTTAATGTAAACAGTTTCCAGTACAAAGTTTGACGAAGGTATCTATTAGAATTTGTTTATGATCGAACGAGAAACTTCGCTATGTATTGGCTTTTTCGAAATAACTGTACCTAGCATGTGCTATTTTTTTATTTTTTTATTTATTGCTTAGATGGGTGGACGATCTCACAGCCCACCTGATGTTAAGTGTTTACTGGAGCCCATAGACATCTACAACGTAAATGCGCCACCCACCTTGAGATATAAGTTCCAAGGTCTCAGTATAGTTACAGCCTCCGAATACAGAATTTTTTTCTGTATTCTGAGGTTACAACGGCTGCCCCACCCTTCAAACCGAAACGTATTATTGCTTAACGGCAGAAATTGGCAAGGCGGTGGTACCTACCCGTCCGGACTCACAAGAGGTCCTACCACCAGTAAAGTTCTCGAAAAACTTCTATAGTGAAAGAATAATGTTGTGTATCAACCGCCTATTTCTACTACGAAGCAATTTGTGTTTCAGTTTGAAGGGTGAAGCCCCCAAAGTAATTAATTTGTTCGATACCCTTTCTCATTAGTGGAAGAATTGACGTTGTGAGGTATAGGATTTCCAGCTTCGGGTCACTGTTTAACACCGTGTGAGCCAGAAAATATGTGTATCTAACAGTAAAAAGGCATTAAAGTAATTTATTAATGACATTACGACTGAGTCAATTTAAGATAAACATTTTGCATATTTAACAAAAAAGACATAATGTCACTTATGAATCTGTTTACATATTAGCAATTTGAATGCTACGGTCTTCATATTATTATAAAACTTTTTAATCTCACATGTTATGATTCACAAATAATTTAATTGAATTAGGTGCTCGTTGAAGTAAATTATTCATATGTTTATCATGACTTTAACGTACAGTGATTATTCGTGAACAGTCATACTGTTTAAATTTAAAATTAAAGTTCTACTGAATGATTGAATGAATCATTAATTTCATTATCATTCACGCGTAATTGTGAATTTACAGCTTTTGTATTGTATTACATATTATCATAGTAATTCATAAAAATAATTTCATTCGGTATGGCTACTTAATAGAATGTATCGCATTAGCTTATCATTACATTCACGTTTACTTAAACATTTTTAATGAAAGTCGTATTATCTCTAATTTGCGATATATTAAAGATTTAATTTATTATCTACGTTATGTTTGGTTGACGATACGGAAAACTGTGTAATGAATGAATAGAACAACTGAAACAAATCAATAAATGTTATTTGTTTAGGAAAAAAAAAATACAACTCGTTCTAAATAAACGTCATATCCTGCTCATTAATCATAACCATCCAATAAATACCCCTATACTTTAGTAGTGTTGTGAACATCAAATACGAAGCATAAACACGCTTATTATTATAATTACGGACTCCGCACTATCTGTTTTACCATCAAATTGCAGAGAACTAATATATCACACAATAAATGAGATAGGCTGTTGCATGTTTTTTTTCCTCTTTTTATAGTCAACATTAAATCAGTATTTTGTTTTCTGTTGGATGAAATATCAATGAACAATCCCTTTTTTAGCGATTTAAAGAAGAAGTTTAAATAATTTAATATAGAAATAAATGAATAAATGAGTTGGAAAACATTATATTAGATATTAAAATATTCGATTATATTCCTTGTCCACACGATTGGTTGTCTGACAGAGGTAGTTTTGAAGAGATCTACTTTCTATATGTTGAATATTTTCCGTTTCCTTTTTTAATTCTTATTTAAGTGTAGAATAAAACTTTCAATCAATGTTGGTTTTCAATCCCAGTACACACTTTTAGTGGTACACAATAAATGACATTACTAGTTTTTTGAATCAGGTCATGGTTATATTCTAGGATTTAATATATCATTGTAAAATGTATTTGCAAGCGATCACTGAAGTTCTCCATAATGACCTATGTAAGTGTAGCGTTCGCTCAGGCGGCCCGCTTGCACATAAACTCTATCCAGGTCACCCAATCCTGTTTCTGCAGGACAGCCGTCGAAACACTTTGGTACGTGTGGAATGTCGACCTTCACGATAATTTCGTCATACGGTGGCGTCAGAACGCTGCTCCGACAAAGCGGCGCGACGTGATAGCTCTCGTGTCGGCCGCTAATTAATATCCGATGCAGGTGGTTTTTGGCTCTTCAAGCACCGATTGCTGTCCTTGCCGCTAACCCAGCCTAACACAGCCCCATGAGTTTCTCGCCGGATCTCCTGAGTGGATCGCGATTCCGATCCGGTAGTATATTCTGCGAAGCACTGCTCTTTCTAGAGCTAGTGTCTAATTCTATATATAATAAGGATTGAGCCCGTAAGCTCACCTAATCGCCGGAATAGTCCCTTAGGCTACTAGCGAATAGGTAGGGAAAAAACTGAAGTTCACATTATTGAATTCATTCTAAATTTTTAATCTATCTACTGATAGATTTTCCACTTCGCATATAGCTATCTCATTAACCGTCCAAATCTAGTTGATCTTTAAAAAAATGTCAAGTATATCAACCTTGTTTATGAAAATTATTAACAAACGCAACCTCTTCCTTTTTCTTTTTTTTTTATTGCTTAGATGGGTGGACGAGCTCACAGCCCACCTGGTGTTAAATGGTTACTGGAGCCCATGGACATCTACGACGTAAATGCGCCACCCACCTTGAGATATAAGTTCTAAGATCTCAGTATAGTTACAACGGCTGCCCCACCCTTCAAACCGAAACGCATTACTGCTTCACGGCAGAAATAGGCGGGGTTGTGGTACCTTCCCGTGCGGACTCACAAGAGGTCCTACCACCAGTAATTACGCAAATTATAATTTCAAGAGAATTATTTCAATTATAAATTCAAGAGAAGATATATTATTACTCTAACAAAAATCAGCAGTCAATTTCGACTTGTTTTGGCGACATAAATCTAATCTACTCGTAATTTATATACCGCTATTTACGTGACAGTTTCGTTTCATTGACCGATACGATAAAAATACTATAATATTAACGTCGCGATAAAAGTCACAGAAATCGAGGCACTAAAATGTGTGAAGCATCTACCACGCTTTACACTGACCATCGGTTTCTAAAATCATCGACAAAATACATGTATCGCGTGTGTCAATGAAAAAACGGCCCTATCTATACTTCATCCCTGCAAACATCAACAGTCTGACACGCAAACAGACATGCAATTCGCTTGTAATGCCGGCCACTCACATGCGCGCCAATATTCGTACATTGTACGAATGTTTGCGCGCATGTGAAGGGCCGTCAAACATTCATTCGCAAACTTAGCGGCTGTGCAAATGGGTTCGGTACTCAATTTGCGAACCCGTTTGCGTTTCCTCCTACACTTGTTTACGAATGTCTCACGAATTTCTCCCCCTTTTTAATTCGTCAATAGAACATTGAAGAGAAAAAGAGTTTTGAATTCTTTCCCAGACATCATTAACAGCCATGCTGTTTTTATGGGATTTCTTTTGAAGAAGATACGCTACACAGTAGACGTCACGATCTATGAAAATAGCAAAACGTCCAATGCCTTCGCAATCATGGGCGCAACTGGTCACACGAATGTGTGGGAGACTACGCGAAGGATCGCGGTTCGCGCGCTTTGATGTCTGTTAAAAAACCGAGACAGCTTGGAAAACCACGAATGCAGCGAAAACTTTGCATAATCATTTGCAAATGTCGTCCTACACTTGCGGGTTTGCGTATTCGTGCGAATGTGAGTGACCGGTATAATAACAACAGCGCATCAATAAAATTGTTATTGGTTAGATTACAACGACGTCCGGTTAGATTTCACACACGATTTCGCAATATATCGCCGCAACGTTTCGTAAAACAACAGGAACTGAACATGTGTGAAAGGTTTAATTGAAGGCGAATTACACAATTAGACGAGAATAATATGATTAGACCCGTACACTAATATAGTTACCACATTAAAATTCGTAGCTTCATGGAGCAAAAAAAAAAAACTCCGTTACGTCATTTTTCTTCGAAGCGGTTCACGTAATCTGGTAGTAATACCTCAAAGCCTTGTAGACTAAGCTTTAATATACTCGTGGACTGTCATGGCGTAGTTTTAATTCGAAAAAGCCACTATAATGCCTCATTCAGATTTCGCCGAATACGGACGAATAGGCAATGAGTATGTAAACATTCGAGTACTGGTGGTAGGACCTCTTGAGAGTCCGCGCGGGTAGGTACCACCACCCCGCCTATTTCTGCCGTGAAGCAGTAATGCGTTTCGGACTGAAGGGCAGCCGTTGTAACTATACTGAGATCTTAGAACTTATATCTCAAGGTGGGTGACGCATTTACGTTGTAGATGTCTATGGGCTCCAGTAACCACTTAACACCAGGTGGGCTGTGAGCTCGTTCGCCAATCTAAGCAAAAAATAAATAAATTACATAATAATATACCAATCAGTTCTCCGCGCGCTGTTAGTTTTTTAGCACGAGTCAAAGTTATTAATTAGTCTATAATCAAACGAGGTGTTTACATATTTGTCATTGTTCAGTTGACTAGTGAACTTTGTCGTAAGATTTTTCGACGAATTGGATGAACGAATGTCTCATGAAGTTTCAATTTGTCAACCAATGTTTCACCAAAGATTTCGCCATATTATCTTTTATATGAATGGGTCATTTTACGTGGTTGTATTCGTGCAGATAGTTATTCGCCGTTATTGTAAATGAAGTATTTACATACACTTCCAATCGTAAATTGATCCTTTCCTGAATATCAGAAATTTCAAGAACCAAAATTAATTTTTGGTTAGTTTCGTGTCGATTATGCTCTCTCGTTATGAATGGAATAAAATCTATAGACGTTTAGTTATCTTATACCTTTAAACGAGCAATTCTTATATATAATCTGAATCTCGGAAACGGCTCCAACGATTTTCCTAAAATTTAGTATACAGGGAATAAATCGATCTACCTACGATTTATTTTCAGAAAATGTTGTTTTATTCGTGTTTTCAATAATCAACTTTATCGATAATCAACTTTATGACACTTCCCGACATCTATTGGCGAATAATAATACTATTTTTCTTAATTGAGGGCAACTAACCGCTTTAAAGACACAACAAAATGGCGTTATAAAAAAAAAACGGTCATCACCTAGTAAATTATGAAGTAAGCTTCAATGATGATAATTAGAGATAAATAAAATAATATCTTGATGTAACGCATACCTTCAAACTTATTAAGTAGATTGTTGGGCGTTTCGCAAACAATTTCACCATCGAACGCGCCCAGTTGTGCGTCGTCTTGGCCCATTGCGGCCGTCTCCAAAAGGCACTGACGACATTTCAAATTCGTCTCCCTGGAACATATAGGCATATCAGTTAACGTAAATAAACGTGCTTATTAGGGTACAGCTTCTTTAAAACCTATTTATATGTTAAAATTGGTAAATTATCTCGCGAATCATCGGCTAAGCAGTTGCGAGAGTTCAAAGGGGATCTATTAGTGTAAGTTATTTACAATGGCCTCCAATATAAAGCAAATAAAATCAATCTCATCATCAATCAATCAAATCATCAATCAAAAATTTAAATCAATTGTAACTATACTTGAGACCTTAGAACTTATATCTCAATGGGGGTAGCGCATTTACGTCGTAGATGTCTATGGGCAGTATGGGCTCTAGTAATGTAATGGTTCTTCATATTACTTGTATATTTCTTTTCATAAATAAAACAGCGTAAGGAACACGGATAAAAACGGGTAAATGCGTATAGTATTGACATATTATATTCAAATTAGCTAAATATTGCAAGGTGAACTCGATATACTCTTGTTTGTATTACTCGATTGACCTTAGTTTTACAAATTTACATTTTCACTTTTATAAATTATAATATACATATCTACATATTAGAGATGTGTTATACATTGTAGAATAAAAAGGTTTACAAAGACATTACGATACAAAGTTTAGATGTCCTGCCATATTATAGACGAATAGATATATAATATATATACCTAAAACCACTAATCCGTTGATTCATTCGCGTTTATTCGATAAGACTTACTAATTAATGCGTTTCTAAAGTTATACAATAGTTTGTTCAAACACCAAAATCTACAATCTTAAATCGAATGAATTTACATAAAAACTGCTGTAATACAAGACTTATTTGACTACGATGACATAACAGGAAATATTTAAAAAAATGACCCACGTGTTTTCACAATCACAAGTACAACAATAGGGTTCGGCGAGAACCTGTTTCAAGTCTAGCGCGGACGAAGCCCCGAGACAAGCCTAATGTGTTATATATGTATATATAAGTATTGGTTTCGATAGAGTTTAACGTATACACAAGGAGCTGAAAATAGCTTTGATTGCGAGCTTAATCATGTTAATTGGTACAAGGTCAACACGTATATTATAGGATAATCGCAGACGTTTTTGTTAGTAATTTTATAAATCTCTATGCTAAGTTTATTTATTTAGATAGAAGTATTAAAAAAATTATAGACAGAGAAAGTGAGAGTATTTAGAAGTGTTCAAGGTATTTTCATATTCAAATATATTCCTGTTTTTATATTTTATTTTCATCTTCAGTTTTGAGGTCTAAAAATAATTGAAATACACAGAAATCGGGGTGAAAACGAAGTTACTGTTATGTACTTTGATCTACCATGTACAATCACCGATCGGTGTTCTTTTGTAATAATGGTGCCACTAACCCATCAAGCTCGGCGGTTTCTATGTAACAAAGTCCGTTAGGTTCCGAGCTGCTGAGAAGTAGGATGTCGGCCGCGACGAACTGGTCGTTCTCCAACCTGATGACATCTCCCACCTGAACAGACGCCCATTTCTCCTCCACAAGCTTGCCATTACGCAAGGTCTTGGCTCGCCTGTGGTTCACTTGCGAATCGTTTTGATGACGTTGCTGTGAAAAGTAGAATCTTTAGACTGAGCGTTGAGACTTTGGCCTCGTGTCTCAAGGTAGGGGTCGGCATTCACGTTGTGATGTCTATGGGCTTCGGTGACCAGATAGGCCGAGAGCTCATTCATGCGTTTACACAAATAAAGACATAAAAATCATTGTCTGTATTTCACAGCATATACAACATATACGGCGTTGATTATAAACGTCGAGAAACAGAGATAGATATAGTTGCATTGCTTTATGTCTTTATTCGTTGCCTTCAAAGGAATAAAATCGAAAAAGACAAAAAAAACCTATAATTTATGATAGGCACAAAGTATACGTGTAATTATTAGACTTATTGGGCAGTAGGGCTACATAAGTTTTGTGTATGTTAATTATTAATGTCCATAAAGACCTCGGCTATTATTATATCTATCTCCGGCTAGTAATATCTCAGAACGAACATTCTTCTTATTAACATCAACAAATGAAACTTTGTAAAAATGAATAGAGATATTATGCCGGTTCAGTCAGCTGACTAATTCTATCCTAAGTCTACCGTGGAAAAAAATGTGTTTGAAATTATGTATTCTTATTTCTTTAGTTCTTGCCTTGTTTATAATCATCAATTAAATGTTTGTATGCTATTAAACTGAATAAGCATTACTAAAGTAATGAGTCATTTTATTTGTTGTCTTATTTATTGTATTGGTAACAACAATTGTTAAAAAACGCGTTTGATATTAAACGCATTTGGTCATAGTAAATCGGTTCCAATTCGGAAGAGAATGATAAAGTGGTGTTGGTTTAAAGACTTCAAAATTTAAATCCGAAGACACAGCTTTGTACTGACAAACTTCCGGGAGTGAATTTAGGTTTACACGTGGACCGGATTGAATAAGGAAAATAATTGTTTTCCGGGCATACCGCTTGTTTATTTCAAAGTCAGCTATTAAATAACAGGAAAATACTTACGAAATCGTCGTAAGCGTCCTTGACGGCAGTGAGGGCTAGCACACCAATAAGAGGTATCGCTGTGGTTATCGGCGTCAACGAGGAGATAGCCGGGATCAGTTGAAGGACCAACAGGCACAAGAAATAAAAGTTCGCTAGCCGCTGAAACTGTTCTAACAAGTTCAGCGGCAGGAACGTTATAATCGAATACTTCGAAGTCTTGATGTAGTTATTCTGCAACAAACATTCACATGTCATTCTAACAAACTTCTAACAAAACTTTTATTAGAATAATTAATTGTCGTAATAATTCTTAATAAAGCATGAGCCCGTTTAGTAATGCTAGAGCTCATTTTGATTTTTTTTTATTGCCCTTGTAGGCAGACGAACGTACGACCCGCCTGATGGTGAGTAGTTACCGTCGCCCATCGACTTCAGCAATGTCAAAGGCAGAGCCAAACCGCTGCCTAACGCTGGAAGCCGTGAACACTCTCTGTGAATGTCTCTACTTGACTTATCCAACTATTATTATGAAAATATGAAACAAGATCAGTCATGACCGCAAAAATTAAAATTCAGCCGAAAACTTCAAGAAAAGATTCACGGAAATCTGTTTCAAAAACAAAAGTATTATAATTTTTTCCACTTACGGCATAACGAAACTGCGCGTTATATTCCCTGTTATTCGCTTTGATTCTTCGTTCATTTTCTGTAACAAAATAAATACGATTTAATGATGTTTTAACTCATAGTTCACAGCCATGGGAACCCATCTGCTGCATCTGGGAATGCCGCCACCCAATTTAAAAAATGTGATTATAATCGGAATAGCGGCTTCAGGTTATAGAAAAGACATATGCTACTACCATACACAGTAAGTAGCACATACCTGTATATCCTAGTATATAGGCGTTCAGACGAATGTCTTGATGAAGATCCTTTTGAAGGTAATATGCTGCCTAAAACAATAACTTAACCGATATAATATCGGAACCGCAAAAATTTCTTTAAAATAATAACCAAGGTGATTTAGTTCGCTTTTATTTGATGAAATGCTGAAGCGAAGAATGTCGCCTCTAACCATGTGACATGAGGAGAAATTCTCACTTGTAATGCTTACCAGCTGTCCCACCCTTCAAGCTGAAATTGTGACAGCTTCGGGATAAAACGAGACAGGGTTTTTTTTACACGATGACCTTGCTTACCACGGCACCAGAGGCCGCTTAGCGAAACTTAATGTTTGTAAATACATGTTTGTAAATACAAACATTAAGTTTGCATCGAATAAATGGGTTAGAAAAACTATTCATTCGATTTTGATGAAAGTGAATACAGTTGTTAGCAATATAAAGAAGGTTTCAGTCTTAATACCATCAACGTACGACAGATACCACGCATTTAGGTTCAAGATATCTTGAGTAGCTTTTTAGACGATTAGCGATAGTGACAGCGGAACGTAGCCGAGTTTCACAGTCTTTATAAATTTTAATGAAAATGAATAGGGTGTTAACAAAATTGTGTATTTCAAACACTTAATAATAGTCATCGCGGGGCGTGGGAGACCCTAGATTTATTTATTAGGATTTCTTAATTAATTTCGACAAGATAGTCACGTTCCAAATAAGTCAGAAAGCGGTTTTAAAAATCATGTTGATTTAGGCAAGTGATTGCTCAGCTAACGAAGGCGCGGCGGTTAACAAAAACAGAATACAGACCAAATTAGGAAACATTCTAAATGTTTAAACATTACCCCAACTGTAGCGTACAGTCGACTCGTGACTGACGCAGCGGCGTTGGGAAATCATTTTCCAGTATTTTTTTTCTTAGAGTGACTCTAATATTAATTTTATAGCTATATTATCTTATTTCCCAATGGAGTAGTCAGTGCAGTTAATACCTCAGTAGTTTAAGTGATCCATTAGCAATTTAGTCTTTTGGCACGGGATATTCTGTAGCGCGATAATATTTTTTCGCCAATGGATCACCTAATTAAGTTGCCATTTTTGATTGATAATGGCTCAGTGGTACTTGTGATGAATAAAATACTCCTCAACACTTTTAATTTTTGAAACGTAATATATGTTTTTTTTATTGCTTATTTTTCTTGCTTAGATGGGTGGACGAGCTCACAGCCCACTTGGTGTTAAGTGGTTACTGGAGCCCATAGACATCTACGACGTAAATGTGCCACCCACCTTGAGATATAAATTCTAAGGTCTCAGTATAGTTACAACGACTGCCCCGCCCTTCAAACCGAAACGCATTACTGCTTCACGGCAGAAATAGGCAGGGTTGTGGTACCTACCCGCGCGGACTCACAAGAGGTCATACCACCAGTAATTACGCAAATTATAATTTTGCGGGTTCGATTTTTATTACACGATGTTATTCCTTCACCGTAGAAGTCAATCGTGAACATTCGTTGAGTACGTATTTCATTAGAAAAATTCAACACCGGTGCATCGCTTCAACACGAATGCACCGGACGTCTTATCCTTTAGGCCACGACGGCTTCTTGTATTTATTGTATGTATACTTAATATAATATCCCTCTCTTTTGAACACTTTACATAATACGAGGCAAACGTGCCTCGACGCAAATGACGGGGACTAGAACAAGATGCATTCAAATACCATTCTACTCTCTATGAACCCATTGTGACGTTCCATTTTCTTGCTTTATAATGCTGAGTTAATTGTAAGCTACATCAAAATCTCATTCAATTTATTCAAGTGCTTAAAGTTAATGCTACTTTCATTTAAAAATTTAAGTGTAATGAATACCACAGTTATTTAAGTTAAATAAAAACCAAATATAGAAAACACCATATTGTTTATTCTTGTTTAAAATACTACGAAATGTGCATGTGCATCAAAATTATCTTTCTTCAGTTACATATTTTTATTTGGCGGGTGAGAAGCGCGAGACATTTTCCAAAAGTTTGCAACATTTATGAACTACTTAATGATATTATTTCTTTTATTGCTGAGATGGGTGGACGAGCCCACAGCCTGGTGTTAAGTGGTTACTGGAGCCCATAGACATCTACAATGTAAATGACCCACCCACCTTGAGATATAAGTTCTAAGGTATCAAGTATAGTTACAACGGCTGCCCCACCTTTCAAGCCGAAACACATTACTGCTTCACGGCAGAAATAGGCAGGGTGGTGGTACCTACCCGCGCGCACTCACAAGAGGTCCTACCACCAGTAAATAATAATCTTTAGAGTTTATATTATTTGATAATCCCTACTAAGAACAATACATTATTGACTTTACTTTGAGTTACGCATCAATGTATTATTTATTTATCGGTAGTATCTATGGTACAGATAATTAAAGATTACAAAACGACCCCCTAAAGGCGACATTTTGAGGACTTCAATGAAGGCTATCTCTCCGTTTTTTAAATGGACACATTTTGGTGTCAATGATAATTCACTAGTTAAAGTAACTGATCAATTTTTAGGGAAACTAAATAAAGTCGAAATTGAACTAACACAATTCGAAAAATTTAAAGCAAGGTCACCGAATCTACTTTGAACCGTTAATTGAATAATTTGAAAGATAGACCTTTCTCTGTACAATATTTAATTCGATCATTCCACGATCGTTCCACACTCATTCCATCCCAATAATAATATAATTTGCTAACGGAAGAGTAAAAGGCTATAATAATATAATGAAGGTTTTTGCAAGTAGAATGTTTAAAATAATAATAATCCGATTATTCAAAGAAATATATAGTATTTAGTATGTATACTAGTATTAGTTCAGAAATGTGTTTTTAATACTAAATTTATTAGAAATATATTTTATTACTAGCGACCCCCCTCGCTTCGCTTCGGAATCATTAAATTTTATTATTGATAGCTGAGTCCCGCGATGTTAACTTGACGTGACCGGGTGACGCCGCGGGGCGAAGCTTGTCTAAATAAAGTAGCCTAAGTTACTCCTTATATCATCATCTACCTATCAGTGAAAGTCTCGTCAAAATCGGACCAGCCGTTCCAGAGATTAGCAGGAACAAACAGACAGACAGACAAAAATGGTAAAAAATGTTATTTTGGTTTATATACCGTATATATATTCATATGCATGTAGTAAAAAGCGGTTATTTGAATATTACGAACAGACACTCCAATTTTATTTATATGTATAGATTATATTTACTAAATTAATGATCCAATACAGCGTTACGTGCCAAAAGGTCTTGAAAAAAAAATGAATATGCTAAAGAATTAGGTTTTGAGAGCAACAAGAAATCAATATTATCGTGAATTACTTACTTCAACAAAATAGGTTACTTATTCACGATTGCTGAAATTGTTTGAGTGCCATCCATAGGCTGAATCGTTTCTGATATTGTTATTTGTATAACAATTTTTATACCAATTTCAATTTTTTTTAAGGAAACCAGCTTATACATACAGTTTTTATGTTTAAAATATATATAGTATTTAGTATATTATATAACTAGTCAGGTCATAAGTATTGTCACACAGTAAAAACTTTTCTTTTAGAATGCTGGCCACAAAAAAGTTTATTGAATTCGAATTTCGAATTGTTCATGAAAATAAAAATGTATACTTTTAGAATTTTACTCATTTTTAAATATGGAGTGGACGCTTAAAGAAGACCGTGTTGCAGTTATTGCGTTGCATCGTTGCGGTTACGCGCCAATTCAAATTTTTAACATACTGAAAATTTTGAATATAACCAAAAGATTCGTTTATCGTACCATCAAACGATACAATGAAGACTCTAGTGTAGATGACAGGTCAAGAAGTGGTCGCCCTCGGTCTGTTAGGACTCCAGCAGTGATAAAAGCTGTGAAGGCGCGAATTCAAAGAAATCCCAAACGTAAGCAGAAACTGTTGGCCCTTCAGATGGGGTTAAGCAGAATCACGGTGAAAAGGGTGTTAAATAAGGACTTAGGGCTTCGGGCATATCGAAGAAAAACAGGACATCATTTGAATGCTCGTCTAATGGACCTGAAACTGAAGAGATGCCGCGCTTTGTTGAAGCGGTACGCGGGAAAAAAATATCGGGAAATTCTTTTTTCGGATGAAAAAATTTTTACCGTAGAAGAGAGCTACAACAAACAAAATGATAAGGTGTACGCACACAGTAGTGAAGAAGCGAGCAACCGTATTCCGCGTGTCCAACGAGGTCATTTTCCATCCTCGCTCATGGTATGGTTGGGAGTTTCTTATTGGGGCTTAACAGAGGTACATTTTTGTGAGAAAGGTGTAAAAACGAATGCAGTTGTGTATCAAAATACAGTCCTGACGAACCTTGTGGAACCTGTTTCTCATACCATGTTCAATAACAGGCACTGGGTATTCCAACAAGATTCGGCGCCAGCTCATAGAGCGAAGAGCACACAAGACTGGCTGGCGGCGCGTGAAATCGACTTCATCCGACATGAAGACTGGCCCTCCTCCAGTCCAGATTTGAATCCGTTAGATTACAAGATATGGCAACACTTGGAGGAAAAGGCGTGCTCAAAGCCTCATCCCAATTTGGAGGCACTCAAGACATCCTTGATTAAGGCAGCCGCCGATATTGACATGGACCTCGTTCGTGCTGCGATAGACGACTGGCCGCGCAGATTGAAGGCCTGTATTCAAAATCACGGAGGTCATTTTGAATAAACTTTAGTGTCATAAGAATCTATGTTTTGTTAAGTTCATATTGGTATATGAATGGTTACATAATGACTAAACTTGTTTCAATTATTTTACATTAAACATGTGACAGAATTTATGACCTGACTAGGTATATTATACTAGTATTAGTTCAGAAATGTGTTTTTAATACTAAATTTATTAGAAATATATTTTATTATTTACAAAATTAATAATCCAATACAGCATTACGTGTTAAAAGATCTTGAAAAAAAATTTAAAATGTTAAAGAATTACAATTTGAGGGCAACAAGAAATCAATATTATCGTGAATTACTTACTTCAACAAAATAGGTTACTTATTCACGATTGCTGAAATTGTTTGAGTGCCATCCATAGGCTGAATCGTTTCTGAAATTGTTATTTTTATAACAATTTCAATATTTTTTTTAAGGGAACAACATAATAATATTGTATTTATGTTTAAAATATTATCTGTGTTCGGATAAAGACACGATTTTTTTTTTAATACATATAATAGACTTAGTTGCGAATTGTTGAGTTATGGTGGAGGCAAATAGGGCGAGTTCGTCTCGACGGCGCCATAGGGACGACGATCGATCTTCTCTCCGTTTACGACTAATGACATTTTCAGGGACATGTATACTATGTACCGTTACAATGTCACGTCTCATCGCGTTATAGTAACATTTTTACTACAATCGTGTTAAGATTAATTCAACATTTAATCAAATTCAGCTGATTCGATAAATACATTTTTTTTAATTGTTAATTGACTACCTAATTGTAAATGAAAATACTACTGGTTCTAGTTTATTTTATATAGCCTTATAAAGCAATTATCTATAGAATCTATTATTACAAAAGATTGACGCATCGTTAAAAAATAGTCTTGACGAATTTTGAAATGTTAGCTGATATCCGGTGTCAAGAAAATGATAACAGTATTTAAATTAAAATTGTAAAGATAACGAAGTAATCAATTTACAACAATGAATATGTTAAAG
This sequence comes from Bombyx mandarina, assembly GCF_030267445.1. Taxonomy (NCBI): domain Eukaryota; kingdom Metazoa; phylum Arthropoda; class Insecta; order Lepidoptera; family Bombycidae; genus Bombyx; species Bombyx mandarina. The sequence continues at coordinate 9,098,442 of NC_143227.1, read as the reverse complement.
CTAAACCATAAAACTGTTTTTCAATCACGACCAATAAGTAATCAAAATTTCGTATTGATGTTATGAGATTAATATAATATTTACTTTGTTTGCTTACAGAAAACCATTCTACGGGTATTTTCTGGTCTTAGGATCGGCATTATTAGTGAAACTTATTTGAGTTTCCAACTAAACAATTTCATTTTCAATTCATAATTAAAAAAAGACGGCATTATCATACAGGTGCCTATTTAAAGTTATCAGAGAAGAACATTTGAATCACATTAAGGTCATATCCATTAGAAAACATTTAATTTTAATGATTTTCGTTGGTTCTGAGAGTACAATCCGTGTAGGTACCTACTGCGTTTTACATAAATGCTATAACAAATATTAAGGTAACTAAATTTTATCTACTTTTATTCTACTACATAATTTTAATACAAAATTGTTTTAAGAGTTTTTGAAGACTATTAGTTCAGTGATTATTTTCGTTGACTCGTACCTAGTCTTGCATTTAATTTGTATACTTTACATTTATTCATATGATGACAAATCGCATTACTTCATCATTGAAAGTACAATGACTCCGCTTCGTGTTTCATATTTGCATTCAAATACCTAAATTGAGTTTATATGCTTCTCATAATTAATTAAGTATGTGCTATTATTTTTTTTCCATGTTTTGAAATGTTTTGGTTTTACACCAACCTTAAATATTAAATAATAAAAAAATAGTATATAAATAAATATTTACTAACAATCACGCCACGTTAACTGGTCCCGTGCTAAGTTCGTAAAGAACTTGTGTTACAGGTACCAGATAACGGAAATAAATATAATTTTTTTATTATACACATATATATATTTAATATACATCCATAAACCTGGAAAAGACATTTTATATTTATCATACAAATATCTTCCCTTGGCTGGACTCGAACCCGCGACCCCCTTGTGTAGTGACCATGTCACTTACCACTACACAAGACGGCCGTTGTACTTGTTAATATTGTACTCAATTTAGGGCAAACGTTATTGACCTTTAAAAAGTACCAGAATAATATGAAAAATGTAAACAAACTCAACAAGGTGTGGATGATGTAGTTATTTTCGTAATCATCGCAGTCATTGAATGGAAGTTCACGGTTAAACCTCGAATGTTTAGCGACATTAACTGTGCTACCGGATAATTTCGGTAACGCGGTGCAAAAACATCAAACAAAAGGTCTTGCTTGCCCTTGACTTGCAAATTCAAGTAAGTATTTGAATCTGTTTTATGACTTAACTACTGGCAATGCCCCGGACTTTGTAACATCACATTTTATTTATTTATTGCTTAGATGGGTGGACGAGCTCACAGCCCACCTGGTGTTAAGTGGCTACTGGAGCCCATGGACATCTATAACGTAAATGCGCCACCCACCTTGAGATATAAGTTCTAAGATCTCAGTACAGTTACAACGGCTGCCCCACCCCTTCAAACCGAAACGCATTACTGCTTCACGGCAGAAATAGGCAGGGCGGTGGTACCTATCCGCGCGGACTCACAAGAGTTCCTACCACCAGTAAGTTTCATTAACAATTATTACAATAAATTACGTTGAATTTAAACGATAAAAATTGTGACTTGTTTAATATTTACCATATTATTAAAGTTGTTTGGACTGTAGAAAGAAATTATAATCGTTTATTTGTACAACGAAATTGGCCTATATTTTCACTAGGCAACACAAAGCCACACCCTGCGGGTAATATCAGATGAGACCTGTATCCAACGAGCAGTGGACGTCTGTTGACTAATAACATGACATTTCATTGTCAAAGAAGACTGCAAGCTATAAAATCCGCCATACGATATGTGTTCTAAATAAGCGAAAAATAATTCTCGGCTACCTTGAAATGTAATTAGCAAACAAACAAATATAACATAATTGAATATAATTATTCAGTGGCGAAACTAATGTTTAACGCTAAATAAGTTATAAATAGCGTTTCGCTCTGATTACTACAAAGAAATGTATTAAAATACAGTCCTTCATGAAAACGCCACGCGTATGCAATCGTGACCACAACAACTCAATCGACGACTACAGCGAAGTTTTAATTCAATCGGATGAAGGGCGAACGAATAGAGATGATCTATGAATAAACAAATTTTACTGTATATCTTAATTTAAGATTTACCTACCGTCAGGCATGTGAGCGTCCGAGAACAGTTTTTATTTATTTATACCGTAACAATTCAGCGATTTCCTCCAACTATTTACAAATTATATATATAAAAACCTTCCTCCTTTATTGCTCTTTCTATTAATGAAATTCGTATCAAAATCGGTTGAATGGTTTAGAGTGGAAAAACAAACAGGCAGACAGCTACTTTACTTTGAACTATTTAGAGAAGAAACTAGTGATTCCTTGTCACGTTTTGATGTGTTTGAAATAGACCCATTTACTGAAACGATTCGCGGGCCACTTATTGGACGTTCATAGCAAAAACATACTCTATGAAGTTCAATCAAATAAACTCTTAAGAGTACGATAATAATATTATATTTAAACCCATAAATTTAATACAGAATATTTAAATATTTTTAGAAAAATGATAACTAGAACAATGAATTTTGCTTTATTGTTTTTTTAATTAACCTTTGCTATTTTGTCCAGTCTACTCTTGGTATTGTCAATGGGAATGTCTATCAGGCAAACTCTAGACTAGAATTCCAAAATGTGATAATATTCAAGAACCCCTTTCTTGAGATGAGTCACTTATAAGTACATTGAACTTTATCTTTTGTTGTAAATGGAGCGTGGGTACATAACGTCTCGCACAATGAATACCATTGATACCAATTTTAAATTAGCAGATGCTAGATCTTTTAATTTTGAGGCTTGGTTATAGAAATTTCCAATACAAATATGTGAAATACGGTTCATTTTTCGAAATTAATAAAATTTCTACAATTAATTTTTTTTTATTGCCCGCAGGCAAGCGAGCATACGGCCCACCTGATGGTGACTGGTTACCGTCGCTTAAGGACGTCAGAGCCAAGCCACTGCCTAGCAAATAATATAATATAAAATATAATATTATGACATGGGACTGATTTTTTAGCTTGACTATAATAATAACCCATTTTTAAATTATTTTATTATGCAATCCTGTAACGTGATGTTAGCATGCAGTTGTGATCATACTGTACAATCATACGGTAATCAACGGTATATTCCAAGTTAACTTCTGATAGCTTAATATTAACAACAGGTGGACTTCCATTGTTATTGATATTTATCACTTACATTTGTGACGATATTACGTGTAAATATAATGTCGGTGTTAAAGTAAAACAGAAATGCATTATAATTAAATTTAGTGAAGTGAAACCGGCTGGCAATCGATACAGAGCGCGGGGTCATACGCGAAGTTCTGAAGCGTTGTGTCGATCCAACCCGCACTGTTTGACCGTGCAACGAATACCCGACACCGACCTTGGCCATAATATCCTCCACTTCATTGTGCCATCATGCCACCACAAACTTCATAATACGTCTAAGTCATTCATTGAAGAGGACGATATATATACCGACATTTTACGTTGATACTTGTTTATGAATTAGCTCATAACCTACATAATAATATAGCTCACTACAAAGGAGGCATGTGCATAGAGCGAAGCTAAAATTCAATAAGCCGTATCGGTATGACGTGATGACATACGAGGAATCAATAGATACCGACCGCATGAAACGAAGGTGCGAAAGCGATGATTGTGTTTGGCGCGGCGGTGCGACGGCGCGGGCTGATCGCGACGCACCAGCTTGCCGAGCAACTCGAGGAGAGAGAGGCGCAGCGGACGCGGCGGCACCCGAGCTTCGCTGCCCTCCGCGCCCAGCACCTCGAGTTCGACAGCTTCGGAGCGCGCGCACATCCGCGCCGTTACCGCCGCCCCATGCCGGGCGCCGCTACGTGCGGCCACTCCGCCGGCTCCGGTACCACGCGACGCGCCACGAGCCGCGTGATCCGCACGCGCGCTCTCAGTCGGCGTGCCTACGAGACTCCTTTACTCCTCTCCCTGCCTACAAACAGCGCCATCCGTCCGTAGCGCGCATGTCACTTACACACCGATTATGCCTCTATTGTGTTACCCTTCTTTTCAGTATTTCCTGTGCTAAAATTCTCCTACTAAATGGGAGAAATATTAAAATTTGTGTTTCTCATTATTTTTTTGAATCTTATCTTTCAAGGTTTGATTTCCAGATCAACTTTAGGATTTCCAATCCCACGCAGAAAAAAAACGGATTCCTTATAGTATAATTTTATTGTTGGTCGGTTCGTCGTCGTCGTTTTTCTCAGGAATGAGTAGATGTATCTAGTTTACATAACTTATTCCACATACTAAGGCATACAGTGAACGAAAATTATATAAAAATTCAAGATTCTATGTCAACGTAATAAAAAGACAGTTATATTTTTCATGTTAGCTCACAATACTAATGTTAAAATGAAAAAACTTTATTTACTTACTACTATAGCTGTACTGACTACCTCTTCGTAAATGGATACTATAGCCCATGCACATAACGTGAATCAAACCCTAGAAATTATTTACAAAGCCGCAACTGCATTATACCTGTACCTGTTACTGTTAAACGGCTGTCCCATCTCTCAAACCGGAACGTGACTTTGCAACAGCTCAATATAACACTTCAGTTAGTGGAATATGGTAACTTAAGTTTCAAAGTGTGATAGTAAGATTTATTAGATTAAATTGTCTCTACAGTCGTATATTCAGAACAGAGTAGTTGTAATAATATGTTTGTTGGTTGTTTTACACCCTCGTTACTCCAGCTTTTGTTACTTTTTTGTTGATTAAACTATAATATACTAGCAACCCGCCCTCGCTTCGCTTCGGAAGCTGTAATTTATTATTGATTTCTCCACTATGTAATGGATGTTATTATACATATAAACCTTCCTCTTCAATCACTCTATCTATTTAAAAAAACCGCATCAAAATCCGTTGCGTAGTTTTAAAAATTTAAGCATACATAGGGATATAGGGACAGAGAAAGCGACTTTGTTTTATACTATGTAGTGATGAAGAAAAATGCGAATGATTTAGGAAACTAAAAGATTACAATCAGCCAGCTGGCGATTCAAGAAGACTCAAAACAAGTGAAACATATACAATAGGTGTAAACACTAATGTTGTTGCGATCAAAGTGAGGAAAAAAGACATGTCTATCGTTTGATTTATTACAACGAGACGAAGCATGACACATAATTTCCTTGTGAACTATTTTATGATGTAAATTTACTCAATAAAAAAATCAGACATTGTTTGTAGTATGATGTGCATATTTATGCAATTAATCTCACACTGTTGGATTTTCCTGGTAAATGTTCATTGTAAACGATATGACATTAGTTAATTTTTGACTAGCGACCCGCCCTCGCTTCGCTTCGGAAACTGTAATTTATTATTGATTTCTCCACTATTTAATGGATGTTATTATACATATAAACCTTCCTCTTCAATCACTCTACCTATTAAAAACCGCATCAAAATCCGTTGCGTAGTTTTAAAGATTTAAGCATACATAGGGACAGATATAGGGACCGAGAAAGCGACTTTGTTTTATACTATGTAGTGATGACCGTGTGTATCAATCAACTGATAGGTAGATAGTTCTTTTTCATCTGTAGTTGTAGTAGTCTGTAGATAAATACTGCAAGACATTATTAATATTAAGCATTTCTTTCTTTTGTGTATTGGTCTGTCGGCGCAAATATGACTATTTACCTACTGATCATCAACTAATTACTCTGTGATAAGAAATTAATGTTAAACAGTTCCTTTTATTGTAATTTCAATACTTTAAAACGTGTTTGAAAAACGTGTAAACCCGCTCACGTGTTTGAAAAACGTGTAAACACGCTCACGTGTTTAAAACGTGTCGACACGCTCACGGGTACGAAGCCCCATAAATACGGCCGTGCTGTCTAGCACTGATTGATTCGTGTCCGAGCCGTTGTACTGTACGGATATCTCTGTAACGTTGTTATGCTTCTCGTGCAATATACGAAGTTCTTGTGAAGTTCTCGTGAAGTTTTGTTTCGGAAACCCAAACATGAGTTATCGTCAACAAAGCAATAACCGTGACGTCAGCAATGCTGACGTCACACTTTTTAAAAACGTTCCATCTGTATCTCCCCCGACATCAGAAGTGGGATCAGGACTCTACTCTCACTGGCGTGACGTGTTTGAACATGTTCGAAGTACAGCGGAAAAACATGATGCAGATGAGAATACCAGTAACGGTATCTGAGATCACGGGTCAGAAATTCTTCGGGAACAGACAGATTCCGATCCATGTGCTTGGTGCGCTACGATTGATATGTACCTCGATGAACGTCTACTGGATGGTGCACGGCTCATTGTAGTCTTCAGTGGGGCCCTGAAAGGCGGTGCCTTATCATGATTGTCGCGGATTTCATACGTAAGTGTCACATGGAGGCATTTGCGACTTATTTCTCGCTCGTTATGCAAAATTCTTGCTGCGACGCTTATCAATTTAAGCAATGGTAAGCCACAAAAGCGTGAATGCAGCATACGCAAGTCGTGTAATAGCGTCTGCTACCTCGATGGAAGATCTGAGCCACGAAGAAACTTTATCACATGGCATTTACTAGCGGAAATAGGACACGAAACAAGCTGTTGCAAGAAATTAAGGCAAGTGCAAGTCTCAAGTGGAAGTTCGATCACAATAATGGATCTGTCATGACGACAAGCAAGCAAACAAGAAAGCAAGCAATTTTTCGTGGGGAAGAAAATTGACACATTTGAAGTCGTCGTGACCTGTAAGATACACCGTCCGGTGCGTTCGTGTCTGACGATGCGGCGGTGTTCGGGTCCCGCAGGCGGATGCAAGTTTTTCGGGTGAAGTGTGTGCTTGTGCGTGCTTGACAAGTGTTCGCGGTTGGCTTCCGCAGTGTGGGAGTAACATCGTGTAGTAGAGGTGGAACCCGCAAAATTGTAATTTGCGTGGTGGCTGGTGGTAAGATGTCTTGTGAGTCTGCACAGGTAGCCAGAGGTGAGACTTCTGCGGTCGCAGCCCACCCAGTCTGCGAGAACCGGGCAGATCGCCTCGACGGTACGGAGGCCGGCCGACGGGTCCGCCAAATGACGAGACTACGCCTCCAGCACGGACTGCCGAGTTTGGAGCCCTCGCGCTCCGGCTGCACTTGCGCTAGGGCGCGCCGCCTCGTAGGAGACTGTGAGGTATCCTTGAATGACTCTGACCGCGATCGCGCGCTGCCGCCGTCGCAGCGCAGCGACGTTCTAGTGGGTAAGGACGTGGCACCAGACGGGTGATCCGTATAGTGCCATCGACCGCACGGGTACCGTCACCCTGCCTATTTCTGCCGTGAAGCAGTGGTGTATTTCGGTTTGAATGGTGGGGCAGCGGTTGTAGCTATGCTGAGACCTTGAAACTTGTATCTCGGGGTGGATGACGCGTTTGCGTTGTGGATATATGTGGGTCCAATAACTACATAGCACCAGGTGGGCTATGAGCTCGTTCATAGTCCACCCATCTAAGCAAAAACATTGCCACGAGTTGCCGCCGAGGCAAATTGATGGCGCGATGTCATCGACGGCCGCGAGCAACGCAGCAGCAGAGCGACGTGCCGGTAGCTGCGTAACATCGGGTGTTTTGGTAAATGAGAAAAATCTGGTGAGTCGTTTTACTTTTATTTGGAATCTGATGCCGAATGTTCTCTTGTCGAGAAATCTATTAGTAGTAGCTTCATAATTCAGGAATTTTATGCGATGGTTCTCATAAAGGGTCTGTTGTTTTGACCAAAACTGTACGGAACAAATCCTTTGCGATGATTTATTGCTTAACCATTTTAATGTCACCGATAGTTGTTTTAATCGGTTCAGTGAGATTGAGCATTCAGCGAAATAAGCACTTAAATCTAGTGTGTCCTTATTCGAAGCCCACACTTGCGTTATTGCTGACCAAGCTCGCAATTAGCTCATGGAATTGTTCTTGACATGTTCTTGACAAGAAGTGCTAGAAGCACATATTTTTTAAATTGTTCTATCCAACGTATAAAAAGGGTGAGCCCTCTTGAGCTTTTAATAATTCGCGTGCCATACCCCGAAAAGCTTTTTACTTTAAATTATACTGAAAACAAGAGATTAACCTTGACGAGACCAGAGAGCAACCGGTTCCCCTCGTACTAATGGACAGGTAGAGCGCGTTATGAGTGTCCTAAAAGCAATGTTAACAGCGGTAGACTAGCGATACCAGATCGTGGCAAGATGTTGTAGGTGAGGTTCAGCTAGCTATTAATTGCACGATGAGTCTTGTAACGAAAGCATCGCCACTCGAGCTTTTAATCGGCAAGGTTGCAAGACCGTCGTTGATGTGTAGCGATGTAGACTGAAATTGATATTGACGAAATTCGCGAGATAGCGTATGAGAACAAAAGATTATGATAAGGCGCGATTTAATCAAACAAAGGCGAAAATTTAAAATTTTCCGGTAAGCGTACGTACAAATATGCACACGATAGGTTGAGGAGGATATCAGTAGGTCATGTACCAGTCGAAGTTGATGTTGACAATGATCCTATTGAAGATGAGTGAGCCTAAGTTGTGCTGGAAACTCTAGTAAGACTCTATCGGCCGTATTGTGTTCGACCGTACTAGTAGCTATTACGTAGTCGTAGCCCGGTAGAAATCGATGTCTCTTGAGGCAACTCAAGTAGTCCGTGGGTGCGCGGTGCGCGTTTGGCTCTGACGGAGGTCGGGGTCTGTAAATACCATCGTGTGTAGTCAGGGGGTGATGCACACGGGCGATTCACGCTGTGGATGCGCATCATGAGGGCAATTGCGATTGCTGGTCGGCGGGAGAGCCGTGGCGATAGAGAGGCTTATGTGAAGTTTCGATAATTTAATTATGCTTAATTAAATGGTTGAATGAATAAACGACGGTGGTACAAGGCTCTGATCATCCTCCGCTCTTTAATTTGCTCTAGAAGTTTATTGTGATCAATTATTTCCGTATACTTGAGAATTTTCTAAGCTTTTACTATGTGTGTGTGCTTAATTCATCAAAATGTAGTGCAATCCCTAAATACGATTTTGTTGAAACTAGTGATTTAGAAGATGTAGAGTCAAAAGACCACGATACAACTAACTGATTAAAGTAAGGATTTTTGTTGTCCTATTTTGTGTGATTAGTAAAGATAAGTATTCGGTGTCATTTATAAAACTGGTAATTGAACACATCACCTAAATCGAGCGTGTGTTTTATGTTGAAGTTGGGTGCCGGATGGAGGTCCCACTTATTTGCGTCGCTCGATGGAGGTATCAAGGTATCGTCACTCGATATAGGTGGCATGAGTTACTCTCACTAGATGGAGGTGATGGTAACGACAGTTTGTGATTGATACTGAATACTGATGAAATACTACTCACATTACTTAGTTTTGTAATGACTCTGGTTTCTAATGCTTATTGAGCGTTAATGAAATTTTTCAGTTGTATAGTGTGTCGCTAATAATTGGGTAATTAAATTATCTACTCACACAGGTTAAAGATCTTGTTGAAAGCTAACGTTATGTTTTGTAATGAAAGAATCCCAATCCTCAATCTTGAATGAATCAGGATTGGCCGAGACGAAACCTGTTTGATATTACAGAAGGTTATTTTTCTAGCAGGAGCGTCACACAGGGACGTGTGACATGTCAGAATGGCCGTGTCGTGATTAAAGACTTTTAGTAATATTAAGACGTTATTTTGACTATTATTTTAAATGATGAAATGCTGTTTTGATAAATATCACAAAATGTAGGGTAGACTCCGTAACGCCACAGTATAAAATGGCGGTACGTGGACAGAGTCGTGGCGTTCCGTGTCAGACAGTCATCCAGTCCGTATCAGACGGTCCGTCCGTCAGAGTCAATGAGTCTCTGGCAGTCAGTCAGTCTGTTGGTATGTGGCACGAAACTGTCGGTTTACCCTGTCATTGTGAAAGTTGTGTGTGTTGGGTTTCAATAATTATTATTCAAAAAGTTTTATTGACTAAACTGAGTTCAATCGAACACGAGTGATAACGGAAACTACCGCTTAACCATCCCCGCCGCGCGCCGATTTATATTTCTTACTGCTATCCTGATAGTTACTTAAAATGTTTACCAATTTATGAGAAAGTCAGTATCAACATCAGCAGTAAGATCCAGCCGTTGGCCTTTGTCTTTGTTGACGGGTCGACCATCATTAAAAGTAAGCCTGTACATTACCCCTATCCTATTTTCCTTCCTTGAACCAATTTCAGAGCCCCTGTGGACCACGGTCATAATACATAAGGCCTAGGCCACAGCATCGTCCTACCTACATCCTTTAGAGCCCCTGTGGACCACGGCGTACGAGACCGCTCAGCACCACAGCATCATTCCCATGTGAGCTCTTCATTACGCTATTTATTTTCAGAGCCTCTGTGGACCACGGTCATAAATATAAGGCCCAGGCCACAGCATCGACCTTCACAATCCTTTAGAGCCCCTGTGGACCACGGCGTACGAGACCGCTCAGCACCACAGCATCAAACCCTCATAAGCCTAAACAAAAGGCAAGAAAGAAAAAAAAAAAAAAAAAAAAAAAAAAAACATTACTTTTCAGAGCCTCTGGGGACCACGGTCAAAATGATTGACTATGACTGACTAACTTTGACCGACTTAGGCCTAGGCCCCAGCATCGTCCTAGTTCCCACTTCCATTAGAGCCCCTGTGGACCACGGCGTTCGAGACCGCTCAGCGCCACAGCATCAATCCTATCTACGAGAAATCAAATCGTGCAATTATGCGTGGAGCATTTGTATCGATATATCTACGAGTACATAAATCGTGCGAGTAAGCGTGGAGCATTACAAGCACTTCAATATCATCGCTCACCTCCCATGTACAGCATTCCTATACTTATAACAATTTTGTATAAAGCTTCTCAATCTTTATTCTGCACTACATAAGTACCACAGTGTACGTCCACTACATAAGTACCACAGTGTACGTCCACTACATAAGTACCACAGTGTACGTCCACTACATAAGTACCACAGTGTACGTCCACTACATAGTACCACAGTGTACGTCCACTACATAGTACCACAGTGTACGTCCACTACATAGTACCACAGTGTACGTCACAATATAAAACTACACAAAATAAGTTACTTTCAAAGTAACATAAAAAGGTACACAGATACCAATCTCAGAAACAGACATTCCATTGTTTCAGATGGACTCCAAGAACTCTCTGGTGATACACCATACATGGGCGGCTGGTGCAGAGCGCGCACCGCCTGTCAGTATGGCCGTGTCGGCGCAAATATGACTATTTACCTACTGATCATCAACTAATTACTCTGTGATAAGAAATTAATGTTAAACAGTTCCTTTTATTGTAATTTCAATACTTTAAAACGTGTTTGAAAAACGTGTAAACCCGCTCACGTGTTTGAAAAACGTGTAAACACGCTCACGTGTTTAAAACGTGTCGACACGCTCACGGGTACGAAGCCCCATAAATACGGCCGTGCTGTCTAGCACTGATTGATTCGTGTCCGAGCCGTTGTACTGTACGGATATCTCTGTAACGTTGTTATGCTTCTCGTGCAATATACGAAGTTCTTGTGAAGTTCTCGTGAAGTTTTGTTTCGGAAACCCAAACATGAGTTATCGTCAACAAAGCAATAACCGTGACGTCAGCAATGCTGACGTCACACTTTTTAAAAACGTTCCATCTGTATCTCCCCCGACAGGTCTTTTTTACATACCACACCACATTACAAGAAACACTAGCGAGAAGTGGATAAAACGCTAACAGAATAGTTACTGAGGGAAGAGTTCGAAAGAAATTACGAAATAATATAATGCCAATAAAAAACGAAAGATAAAAACGTAAGTGTAGTTTTAATTATGTAATAAAGAAAAACAAACTAAGAAGGTGAATGGACGAAATTAAAAAAATAGCGGAACCATTTTCACTGTGACAAGATCGAGGAGAGCGAAAAATATTTAAGGTGATGTTTGCGACTACAGGGCGTATATTGTATTCGAAAGCCTAGTGAGCTAATGCAGCGACATAATTAAATATATAAAAATAACAACCAGAAATATACTCAGAAAAAATCTGTGACTGTAAAATTGATCAAATAATTTAATAATACTCGGCATACATCGAAATGTAATAAATGTATACATAAAAATAAAAATACATACATTATAAAATTATCATCGGTATAAGCCCTGTGCGCTGTGATGAGTATCCACATCTCACTAAGGGGAGAGAAAAGTACAATGAATGGACATCCCTAAGGTTTAAAGTTTCATTTAAATTGTTATTTTCGAGCTACTGCCGAGATACATTTTCATCGAGGGAAAGTTCCTTTTTGCGTGAGCGAAACGATGGGCAAAAGCTAGTAAAAGTAATAGATATTTAGACTCGTGTCTTATTATTCATTTAAAATGCAGCAGTAAGTAATAAAATACACAGCACTGCATCTGCGTCGTATGAAATAGCCTGTACAATTATTTTATATTGTAAGTTAAATGTATAATCTTACCAAAAAGCCTAAGGGACAATACAATTTATTGATTGTATATTTGTTATGTACATCACAGCTGTTCCCAGAGGTTTTACTCCCTTTACATCATATATTAATATAGTCTAGACTCTCGAGTATGCTAATGAAATCATAACATGATTCAAGAAAAAGGCACACCGCCATCTAACGAGGATTAGTATAAACTTTTTACATTTTCCGCCTATACTTTATCCCTCATTGCACACCTGTGAAGGGTGAATTTCTAATCAGTACGATATTACGTGTGATTCCGTTAGGTGGCGTATAAGAAAGTGCAAAATTAATTGCATAAGAGATAATTAAAAAAATCGTTGCTTTGCTAACTTTTAAAATAGTCTGTATAGCTATTTTTTTAAATTACCATATAATGTCATTTCGATTTGATAACATTACCCCCCGATCACCCCTTTCGGCGAGTGAAGACCTTAGGCCAAGAAGGACAAGCATCTGAGAGTGATCCCGGATAACTCCATGATCTTCTATTCTCACAATATAAAATAAGTCCGCGGTCGTAAAATAAACTGTTCCTTCGCAATAAAGTGAAACTTCAAGAAATTTGCATTTAATCATGACCTATAGGAGTATTTTATTCACTTAAGAAGTTGGTAATTGCATAAATGCCCCCGTTGCAATCCCAGTTTTCTAATCTAGGCATCGGAGCATCATAATGAATAATCGGAGCACTTAGGAAATTAGATATTCACGGTGATCTAAGTCTCGACCCCATCCGAAAGTATATGAAGATAGTGTCGGAACGCTACTTTTCGAATAATCCCTAATCGTGGCTGCTTAATCCGACCCAAAAACAGGAGCCAGTCAACGTCATCATCGAAGAGTTCGACATGATCCTTGGCCCATAGAATCAACCCGCTGACAAAATCCCACCTCTCCTAGCTAATGCCAAAACTCAAACTCAAACCACCCTGGTACAGCTAAGATGGTTTGAGTTTGAAAGAAAACAAGGTTTAATTTTAAGTTTACGACATAAATTTACAGTTTGAAAGGTTTCGAATAGGTATGCCCTTTGCAGTTTTATGAATTGTGTCATTCGCCTAATAAACGCGATTTATAACAATAGTGTTTTTAATTATATTTACGACTCGGGAAAACCTTTAGGAATATACTCGTAGTGATGGCAAATTAACCGTAACTTATTATAATTTTTACCATATTAAATATGTTTAATAACCCTATGCCCTAAGGCATCCCATAATGGAAACATTTCTTTCCCGAAAATCACATTGGAAATGACTTTCACATCGATTTAAGTAAATAAAATTTAAGTATCTGTGTGTAATGTCAACTTAATAAGGTTTTTTTTTTTTATTGCTTAGATGGTTGGACGAGCTCACAGCCCACCTGATTTTAAGTGGTTACTGGAGCCCATAGACATCTACAACGTAAAGACGCCACCCACCTTGAGATATAAGTTCTAAGTTCTCAGTATAGTTATAACGGTTACCCCACCCTTCAAACCGAAACGCATTAATGCTTCACGGTAGAAATAGGCAGGGTGGTGGTACCTACCAGTGCGGACTCACAAGAGGTCCTACCACCAGTATAATAATAATATTTAGTAATATTTAGAAACAAATTTTTCGGATTATAACGACGAATTATATGAGGTAAACATGGGTGCGCGTTTGCGATAGCGGTCGACTTAGTTGGCTTTGCCGATGTCCGTGACATTGAAACGCAGTTCGAGTAGGTATATTAAATTTTTTTTTAAGGAAATGAAACGGCCCACTAGTAATTTTCCTACATAGACGGGATTTCTGATGTAATGACCAACCACATCGTACGCAGGTCGTACTTTTATTGATGTGAATATAAATTTTAAATATTTCTAAGCGACTCTTTATTGCATTGTACATATGAGTCGACTATTATCAAAGCCGGCAATGTGACTTTTGGATAATTATTGGAAAATCAGAAAAACGAATTATTGACTTTGTATTCCATTGGCAGTCACAAAACTCTTCTGAACGACATCTTAGATAAATAACAGGTTAAGTATTAACCTTTATTTAATGCAGGTTTTGAGCCGTATTCTTTGAAGGAGACGATTATATTCAAATCAATCTGTATTGACATATCAATAAAAATTTGTTGTCCAAATGCACAGATTGCCACCTTTGATAATAGACGACTTATATATAGATAGCTATCAGCCAGTATAATTGTTATTAAATTCAGGACAGCCGTTTTAAGAGATGAGAATAATTTGCATTTTCTGGGAATATAATAAAAAGCTGTCATTTTGATATTACAAACAGACAAGTCAATTATATCTATTTATGTAGTTTACTATTCTACTTGTAATAGAACTCTATAATACGCCAAAGTATCAACCCACTGAGTTTCTCACGGGATCTTCTCGGTGGGTCTCGATTCTAAGCAGGTGGAATATTCAACGAAGCACTGCTCCTGCTGAGGGCCAGTGTTAGCAAAGTCTCTCAGGCTGAGCCCTATGAGCTCGCCCGGAGAAGCTTGAATAGCCCCTCGAGGCTACCAGATATTTGGTAGGAAACAAAAAGGGCATGATATAACGCTAAAACTAAACTCGAAACTTGTAACTAGTAGGGTAAGATGATGCAAAATGGTTCATTAATTTACCACTTCATAAATTATAGTTATTTGTATGAACTGACTTTAAAACTTCTTTTTTTTAAAGTAAGTACGTTCTAAAATTTATAATAGAGACGAGAAACATATGTTGAAATATTCATGATAATGATAGTATGACTGATTAAGAATGTTAATAACATGTATACAGTCTACAATGACACATGACTTAGGTTGTCCGTGACTGATATCTTCGAGGTAAGTGGCAGGCGGCCTTGGGGCCAAGTGTCATCAAGGCGGTTAAATACTGGTCAGCACGCTATACACTCACCTTGGCCATGTGTTCTCGCCGAGGACTTTCCCATGTCGGCCGCACCATCGACACACATATACACTTACACTCGCTCGAGACACAACACTGACACTGTGCGTAACTATAATTATAGGTCGGTGTAAAAGAGGCGTAGGAAACTTTATACGTTATATTATTGAAGGGCACTTGAGGGTTATATTGGGTCTTCTACGGTGTAAGAGATGGTAGGGCGTTAAGAGGAACGGAGGACCGCGCGGCGCGATCGGCATCCTGTGCTCCAACTCTGCACTTCGCTTTCCTGCAACAAACACGAAGAACGATCAATTAAATAACTTGTGACCTGAATTCCGACTGAAAAGCATTTGAATAATTAGGTGGATTTGTTCGGACCATTTCAGTTTTAGATTGGCACAAATAATTACAAAAACTAGTATTAATATTTTGACAAATAAAACAGAGCAAGAGATGCTTCTTTTTTTGAATACCGACTTATATTCAATGCAACTAATATTTAACAATTGTTACGATTGCACAATTAACGATAATTGTGAGAATCGAAATGCGTGTATCGATAGATGTCACGACGAGCTATCATAAATGCTTTATTAAAACCACTTGTGTTTAATTGAGTACTGATATTACTTTGTATATTCGTTGAATTTAGTGCAAAAATCTGAAATAACATGAAAAAGTTATGAAAAACGTGGTAAACTATGTGGAAATTTTCAACCCCGTTTTAAATTGTCGTAATTGTATTCCACATCATAAATAGTATTTAAATACATGTATACTTTAAATATTGTAAACGAAGTTACAACAACATGCTGAGGGTTTTCAAAATAATTTTAGACTTAAGCGATATATTTATTCCAGAGATAATCGTTCGTTAAGGAAAACAATAATCCTTATATTTTTTTATATTGGCCCAACATTTATAATTATTAATTTTTAATTCTTAGTGTAAATAATCAGATGTACTGTACATAAAATTTTCCAATATTATCTCCTAAGGAGGGTAATAAGGTGTAAATATTGAGCATGAAAAAAATATTTTGATATGGAGTATTAATATTCCTTAAAAGAAATAACTAGACGTATTTCACATAATTTCAAATTCACTTCTATAATGGTGGGATAAATCTTGTCTTGGATACATAAGGAGGCTTATTGTCTTATGGTATATTGTATTCTTCTATAATACTTTTTTTTCACACGGAAAGCGGGTAAAGCCTTTGACAACAAGCTGGTTCAGTAATACATGTATTTACAAGAAAATTATCTCATTTTCGTACGTTTAAGAGTATATCAGTAACGCGTCACGCCTACATGTCCGTAGATTACTTGCTTTGAAGCCCATAATTAAAGCAAACGAAATAACAGACACTGGTGTCACGGTGACATCATATATTTTATAGTTTAGGCCTTGAGAGCCTATCAATGCCAGGAACTTGTGTCGAATCAAAGATTTAAGCACATTGATATTTGTTTTAGGAGATTTCGTTATTTTATAGTTCAACGATTCGGGGTTTTCTTTATTGCTTAGATGGGTGGACGAACTCACAGCCCACCTGGTGTTAAGTGGTTACTGGAGCCCATAGACATCTACAACGTAAATGCACCACCCACCTTGAGATATAAGTTCTAAGGTCTCAAGTATAGTTACAATGGCTGCCCCACCCTTCAAACCTAAACGCATTACTGCTTCACGGCAGAAATAGATGGGGCGGTGCTACCTACCCGTGCGGACTCAGAAGAGGTCCTACCACCAGTAATTACGCAAATTAAAATTTTTGCGGGTTTGATTTTTATTACACGATGTTATTCCTTCACCGTGGAAATCAATCGTGAACATTTGTTGAGTACGTATTTCATTAGAAAAATTGGTACCCGCCTGAGATTCGAACACCGGTGCATCGCTCAACACGAATGCACTGGACGTCTTATCCGTTAGGCCACGATGACTTTTTTAATCTATTGCCGAACTATCCTCAATCTTAATAAATCTCGACATCTCTAATTAAACACTTTTGCTTTTATTGACTAATCAATATCCAAACATACAAACAATACCAACATTCTCACATTTACAAAATTTCTATAGATTAATACTGACATGTCGTGAATTGCGATTGTTATAGTTCAGTGATGTCTGTTTCTGAATAACATAATGTAAATGTATTTCGGACCTACTTGGCTTATAACGATCAAATAACAAAAGACAGTTCATCCACCTCTTTTCATGTTTATTAACCCCAGTTTCCCGTTTACTTTATTCTTCATACCATCTATATGACAATCTAATAGTTATTTATATCAGATTAACTATTTTACTTCTTTGGTGCTTCCTATCTTTGACAACGCAGACATGTGCTATGCTGTTCCAATAGAGGAACAATTAACAGGATGGAGTGCCTTCTGAATCTATGCATTCACTCACACTAGGTGGACTGTGATGTGGTGGTGCTCAGCAGCTTGTAATAAAACTACTTTTCGTCATATTCATGTACTTACTTCCGAGCACATGCATATATTCTTTAGTGCCTATTATTTATAAAGTACTAAGCTTCCTTGGTAGCGCGTATGAAGAAAGGTCTCATGTACACCATTACACATATTAATAATAGTAAATAATGGGAATACTTCATATACGAGTATGTACTTCATTAACATCTGAGAAAATGATCTTGTATCATCCGCAGCCGATATGGGTCAAAACCAATTAGCAATTTTGTACAATTACATATTATTACAATTATATATTATAAAACGTTACTTAGTTGATGTTCGACTTGATATAGCTGACATCAAAGTTTTAATGTGGATTGTGTAACTATCCATCATTTGTTAACTGACATTTCAAATAATGCCGGTCGATAAAAACTGTATTGTATTGTATTGAACTATAAAAACTGAGGCATAAGAACTCATGTCTCGAGGTGGGTGGCGGCATTTACGTAGTAGGTATGTGGGCTCCGGTAACCACTTAACACTAGGTGGGCCGTGAGCTCGTCCACTCATCTGAGCAATAAAAAAAACAATTCGATATGCTTCCAGCTAGGAAATACCTATTCAAAATCGTTCATTACTGTACTTTTTGTGTTTATCGCCAGTTCCAAAAAGAGCTGCAGCCCTGAGAAGTGACATCGAAAAATAATAATTACATAATAACATTAACGATTTCATGAATTTAAATTATAATTAAAATCTAGTACTAGATTTAATAAAGCCCAACACTTTATGAAGACCACATGACAATAGTCCGGAGCGGATAGCCTATATCCCTATTAAATGGAATCGGTGCATTCACAATGATCATTATTGCAACGTACTATCCGGCTTTGAAATTAACCCCCACCCGCTATGCTATATGGGCACTGACACATCCTCCAAACGATATTTAAAGAGCACTTCTCATTAGACAAACTTGGCTCTTGGCACTATCACCATGTCTGAAGGTAATCACGAAATAACAGATAGGTCGTTTGCCATTGATCGTAAAAAGCTGCCGATATTCTGAGTAGCAGCCAGTTCACCCAAATAACAAAATACAAAGGGGTAGAACGTTTTCTCTGCTGCTTAGGAGAGCCTAAAAGCATCAAGAGTGGATTCGACAAGACATGTTTTGGGCGACAGCAGCTTTGCTTTGTCCCGTCACCTGGGTCGGATATGTTGTTAGCCACGCTAAGGGTTCTATCGTGACGCGACGCTTTTTCGAAGAAGCGTCTCGAAGGAGCAACAGCGAAGACGCTGTCTTCATCGGTTCTAAATGGAGATCGTCGTAAAAGATAACACGATCCGCCAACATTAAATCTTGATAAAGACTATTTGGAGTGTAAACTGCTGTACCACCATTGTAATTTCCAATTTAATTAAACTAAAAAGAAACAAACATTTAGAACACAAACGGAGATGATGATATGAGATAGAATGTTTCTGAAAATTTAATTTCTACCGCGTGTGATCTGCACTGCACACGTATTTTATTTAACAAAATGTTCCTTATCGTAGAAGAGATAACTAAATTACGTGAAATTTATCATTAACACGTATTTTAGCATTAGTCGCTCTGTCATCCTGAGTAAGATAGCGGTTGTGGTCATGTTGTTCTAAGACTAATGTAATATTTATTTCTGTATGTGTCAAGACATATTACTTATTACATTTTAAGAATAGAGAGAAGCTTTACCGAACTTATAGCCTAACTTTTAATAGAACTTAGTAAATAGATCACAGGTTCTGTTTGTAAGATTCGATGAATTCAGTCTACAGTTTCAATAAGCTATATGCCATATTTCCAAATGCTAGAATTTTCTGCGAATTTTCTCCCGAACGTCTAATACATAAAACAAAACATACCGACGGACTGGGATAGCAGTTAAGCCTTGTTCGGACTAGGCGAGTATTTTAGTCGAGTACCGAATAATTTAGTGGCTAAACTACTCTCTACTCGCCCGAAAAATAGAACAAAATGGATTGACTTGACTTTTTGATTTACTAACCAACTCGACTAAATTTTTAGTGCTCAGACACATTTAGCTACTAAATTACTGGGTACTCGACTAAAATACTCGCCTAGTCCGAACAAGGCTTTAGGGTCACTAGAACGAGGCGAGCGCTATATCAAATTAAAAAGTTGGTTAACATAATATTTCGAATGATTAACTACTATTACCAATCAATCACAAAAGTTAAGAATTTATCGGGAGTATTAAATTTACTATTATATAACATCATTATAAAGCGGTTTAATTTCATTTACAGTTTAAAAAATTAATTATAACAAAATAAAAAATAACATTATAAAAATATTATAATGTATATTTAGTCAAATCTTAAAAACGTAAGAAAATTATAATATATCATTATAAAGCGGTTTAATTTCGTTTACAGTTTCAATTATAAAAATATTATAATGTATCTTTAGTCAAAACTTAAAAATACAAGAAAAAGGTGTATTAGTCGTTTGAATGAAATAGTAGTTTTATTAAATTTATAATAGTTTCTTTGATGAAGTAATTGAAGGTGAGAAATGTACGATTAATTTCTTCTTAAGTGGAATTTTATTTTAAAACTACTGATATTAAAATATGTTCAGATTTTTACTCGATTTTATTATGAGATTATGGCTCGCTCGTCACAGTTAGAATATAGAGTTTTAAAATATTTTTATTTAATTTAAATTAAGCCGTGAAATCTCATCCTGACAATGTCTGTAATTGACATTTTTCTTACCCTATTAAAGTGGATTTATTAGAAAATAAAATGTCTTATATAGACATTTCGAGTAGTACTAAATTTTGTAGCACATACTACTCGAGTATAGACATTTTCATATTCTAAATGTGACGACCGAGAAATAATATCATAATAAAAATTTAAAACCGTCAAAGAATATGGTTAGTAAAAAACTCACATTATGAAACTCTGATTTTTACCAGATCAACCTCAGCAATCCAATTCTCGCTTAAATCATGTAAAAAACACGTCACATTCACATCACGAAACTAATTCATAAAAATCTTATTCGAGAGTAAGTCTTCAATATAAGGCACTTTAATTATACGTAAGCTAAACCACATTAAATGATATTATACGGTGTCGTTTTTTGTATACTGATGTAAATGTTAAAATATATCCACCGTAAAAACGTGTGTCTCCCAGCGGCGAACGAAACGCACTGTTTTGATAGTGTAGCGTACCTACGTAACATCAAAAGGCAAGGTGAGGCGAGGCGATCCTCACCCAAAGCAGGCCAACAATATAGCTTTCATTGTTAATTTCATTTTTTTTTCTGTCCAACGCTGGTTTTATACCGCTAAACGAATTAAAATAGTACGAAACAAACCATTCAACGGCGTTTGGATTTTTTTCTCCCAAGGACGTCTGCACTAAGTATCTCAGATTAAATCTAAAAACAACGAATACTCGACGGAAAAGTAAAAACTTGTTATCCTTAACTTACTTATTATTGAAGTTTTGTTACCTATTTAATTTCGAGTTTATTACGTTTTGGCTTTGAAAACATAGTCAAGGTAATAAAGTAATAAAGCTTTCGCTTATGAATAATAAGTGGAACCCTTGAATTTACTATCTAATGTAATTGGGCTTTTATTTAATAGTATTATCTGTTAATGTATGGTTTGATTGAAACTGCAAAAATTAATTAAAAATGTGTACAAAACTGATACAACTCGTTAATCGATTTATACGGGCGCATGCAACTTACGCGCATTTCATTATAGTTTTTTGACAAATCCATCGAAACACTGTATTGTGTATTTCCCAGACATTCAAACGAAAGTTTCGTTTATTATGCTATGTGTCTTGGAAAAAAAATGTACAAGCATTAGTAGACCGAGGCTGATGACGACATCCCCGTACGCATCGAGGACATCTGCACCAGCCGCACTGTAGCACCGATGAGTGCTCTTGCGCAACTAAGCCGCTTGAATGGTAGCTATAGCTTGCCGGCTAATTGAAGACATCGCGTTTTTTTTCCTAAGCTAAATTGCCTTGAGAGGCTATTTCAAATTAACGTTAACTAGTAGGTGAGCTCACGGGGCTCAAACCGGAGTGATGCTAAAACTGACCCTAGCAAGAGCAGTGCTTCGCAGAATGTACCATCGGATCGGAAACGCGACCCACTGAGAAGATCGGGCGAGAAACTCAGTGGGCTGTGTCTATGGGTTAATTCGCTCGTCGAGCCATTCGTCGGAAGCGATGGATTCGACGAGGACTGTGATCGGTGCCTGTGGTACCTAAAAGCACCGTTAGTGGATCGAGAGGATCCGTAATGACGTGTTTTGGGCGAAGTCGACTGTTTCCCATTCGGTCTACAGGATCGGGTATGAAGATATCATATGGCTATTTAAAAAAACACCACCCTGTACGTATCATATCGTTCTATACACAATATCAATTTAAATTATTTAATTCAAACGCTTTATAGTGATTTATTAAGCAATAATTATAATGATTTATATTCGTATTATACTCCTTAAACTACAGTGTGTATGTTTAGGAATTACCTAATTTCTGACTGACTTTCATATACATCTAATACATTAAAACAGCAGCACAGTGTGCGAATGCGTCACGTAAAGAATGGAGAGCGGCAGTTAAAAACGTTATTTATGGCAGTTGTAAATCAAATAATAATATCTTAACTGTAACGTATTTAATCTTTCACACCCGGTTTCCATAATTTTAGTAAATTACTTCCAAACTAAATATTTCTTAAAATTCAAGTCAACTTTACGAACTTACATGTAAGTCATATCGACACAAGCCTGGAACTCTATTTTTATTGGTGACAATTCATTATGATTTTATTTAACTCGTTATAGTGTTTTTAAACTGATAAAGATAATTTATGGTTTTGATTTATAATTTATTTGCACTGTAGGCATTTTTCGATATGCGTGAGATTAAAAATAAAATTACGAATAATCCAGGAAAAAAAGTCACGCACCTTGGCAATGTTCCAACAATATACTAGTTTTTCACTTGGTCACTCGGAAAAAAATGAATGGTTTTGGCAGTTCATATTGACAGTTATATTGATATAAAAAAAAAATTACTTTATTCAGTCAGCACAATATTAATAATTCATGGACAAAAGTTACTACCTAATAGGCATGCCTGATATTTTATTATTTAGGATCGAAAATTATCAAATTTGATAGTGGGAGTAAATGTCCAATAAATAAAATCAAGTGATGTCTATGGAAACCGGTCTAAAAGTCGTTGCTAAAAAAAGGAAAAAAATGTAAATGTTCCTTATTAGATCTTTAAAATATTGGCATAGAGGGCTCTAATTTAATACATTGCCTTAATAATTATGTTGAGTATATTAATTAAAACAACATTTACGGTTTAACCTCGCATATTTATTTTTCATTTTATTCTTTCCGACGTTTCGTACCTATATATTTTATCAGTTTTCGTGGTGACAGACGGCTAAATGTTACTCGCCAACATTTAAATTTTGTGCTACATATCGTCTAATATATATATTTTTTTTTATATTAGAGCCATACACCTATTAGGTTAAGTCGGCTCCATCTAATATTCTTAAAGTATTATTTCTTGACCTTTACGTTTTTTGCACACATACTGACCTAACTGTATCTTGAAGTCTGGCAGTTATTTGTCTTAGGTTTCCATATTCACGATAAGAGGTTTTTAGATATTAGATAAGCTCCAATTATTTTCTCTATTGATGTTAGGTATTGTTTTTCAATAGCCATACGTGGCATTAAGTTCTTCTCTTTAGCGATTTATTTAATTTAGACAAATCATATACATGGTTTGGTATACCTATCTGCTCAGAACATCCTGGTGAATTGTAAACGAAAACTGTAAGCTTTCAATGATAAATCCGCCCAATTGTACTTTAGTTTCAAGTTAAATTTTCTCATTCACATTTTCTGTGTATTTTCGTTATTTTGGGGTATGTTAGCGCTATCTAAGCACAATATTTCAAAATTATCGAAACATATTGGTATCTGACAATATATGACACCTATACACACAGCCCACTGAGTTTCTCGCCGGATTTTCTCAGTGGGTCACGAATCCGATCCGATGGTAGATTCTGAAAAGCACTGCCCTTGCGAAGGCTAATAAATTATTTAGCACTTTATAAGACTAGCAAATTAGACTAGCTATAAGACTAGCAAATTATCTCAGATTGAGCCCGCGAGCTTACCTACCCGTACGGGCGTAGCTGGAATAGCCTCTTATGCTACCAACGAAAAAATAGGGGGGGAAAAAGATGACACTACGTGTATTATTCGTGAAGCATGATTTGTCTTCAAGATTTCCTTTAATCAATTACCTACTAATATAAATAGATATGAATTTAGGCACATACATGCGTGCTTTCAGTATTATAAACGATGCGTTTATTTATCATCTTTTAATGACAATGAACATAAGTAAAGTACAGTCGCTCGTCGGAGGTTACATGCAATTTTTTTATGATCCTAAAGTTATATTATTCAATTTTGCATAAAAAACTACTAACGGTTGAGACGCATGTTAAGTTATTATGGTCATCGTTGTTCATTTCTATAGTGCCATGCATCATTCTTATATTAGGTAAGTTACAGAAAACCAATATCCTTAAGTAATCGTATCGCAATTTATATAGGCAAAACGTTACATTGGATCGAATGTATTTAGGGTTAAACGTACAGATTGACCTATCTACGCATGCTTTCGATATAAATAAAGTCTTAAGTCCAACATGCAAGGTTTATTTTATCCCAGTTTCGCACAATTCCGTGTCCCACTTTTAGCAACATTAAAGCTTAGTCGTAGCCATGATTGAGTTAGGCGTGGCACCCATCACGAGTATGCGGTCACCCCACTAAAATATAGGACAAGACCTAACCCGTAAGGGGAAACGAAGTGATTCGACGTTGATAGGGTTCGAAATCTTGGTAAAATATAATATCGAGTAAAAAAAAAATTAAATTTTTGGTATATTATTATCTAATTAATAATTATTATTTATATTACTTATTAATATTCATTATTAATTTAATATATCTATTTATGTATATATGCTACAAACATTGACACATGAAAATGTTTTATGGTTAAATGTTAGACTACACCTTGTGTTGATTCCCATGACTAGTTGTCAAAACGAGGACTAATTCTTCATAATTTATTTAAAGCATCGTTGTGTATAACTTTACATGTAAGCCTTGATTACTTTAAAACGAACAAGTTTCTAGAACTTCGATTAATTTAACGTTCCCTTTCACGATGACCATTTTCTTTACAGTGTTTCATGTTTTTTACATGTGTTTATTCCTTCGCTTTGTTTACATTCGGGTCAAAGGTAAACATTGATTTGATTTCAGCAAATACTGTCCACATGTACAACACACCTTCGTGCGAACGGCCTTCATAAAGACAATCGACTTCCGTATTTAGGTCACGTTTACTCCAAACTAACCAAATCATCCATCAGCGCTAGACAGTCTCTCACAATAAAGTATGAAAGCACAATATTGTTCTTTCGAATCTTGACAGTTATAATGCGGAAATCCATTTGTCTTTTCGGCTGTGTGATTTTGCTATTTTACACGGTTTAATGGATATTGCAATTGTGCATTAACCAAAATCGTAACATTCATATTTAAAATTTGTGTTCTTTTTTGCATGTACTACGAGTATGGATACTGTGAGATTTTTTTAAATTAAATTTATTGCAATGATAGAATATTAAATAAGTCTTTACGAACCTGAAGCACGATCGGCAGGGCGGCCTACAGACCGATCGCCATTACTGCCATAGTGATCACCTGCTAACAAAAATAAACCATTATTACATCATTTCCGTATTCTTTTTATGAAGTCGAAGGGCAGATTATTTTACAGTCTACCAGGCGTTAAATGGTTAGCGGCCTACGCTCACCTAGACACCATATGAAGCCGAAATCTCCTATTTCATTAAGATAACGGTTACCCCAGACAACAAGACTGCACAGTAATTATGAAGCAAACATAAAACTTGATAGGATTGTCTGTGACCTGTGCCCCGGTGTTCCTGATGTCCATGCGCGATGATGTCTGCTTATCATCAAATGGTCCCTATGCTTATCTGCTTAAGATGGCAATAATTATTTTTTTTTCTATAAAATGAAACTCAATTTTAAGGTATCGACGATTAGGGTGGAAATTTGATAGTCTAAAAATAATAATCTTGGATTATACATACAAAAAATAAACAAATTGTACGAACTTATTTGTAAATAATTTGTAGAGAATGGCAAATTTAAAAATATTTTCATAGGTACTAAAGCTCCATCAGATAAGTAAATGCATGTTTTATTTTTATTTGTTTGTCAGATGAGCAGGCAAAGTCTGTCTACCTAATGTAAAGTGAACAAGCAACATTTAAGTGTATCGCGCAATACTAACAACCGTGAAAGCGAGACCTCAATTGTATTGCATATTTGTTGAGTGCTATGCCCATAAAGAGTAATAAAAACAGCACTAATCTTAGTCTCCTACTATTATCTCTCGCCCTTCAATATCTGGTGAACTGGTGAAAGGGCGTATTGAAGGCCGCGGAGGCCGCAGCATTCCATCCGTAACGTTTGCCTCTTCAGTTAAGAAGGATAGGTCGTTGTTATTTCAATAGTATTGACATCTAAATTTTACAAGCGCTGGCATTCGGCTCTGATAAACAATTATCATCAGCTGATGGGCCTAGAACTCGTCTATACCGCGATATACGCTAGTAGAAAAGGCTAAATGAAATAAGGACGGTGTCGGGACATACTGACAGTTTTATAGTGGTAGCTTTCTGATTGGCAAAAACATCAGACGCACGTTTAACAATCGTAATAAGTGATATATTATGTAGATACAATAAAAATATAAATAGGGTAACATTTAGTTAGTAATAGAAAGTTTATAGTGATGGTGATTCCCAGTGTGAACCTTGAGAGAGCATTTGGACGAACAACCCTGCCTTCTCCATGGTGGAAATTAGGGTGGGCACGGGCGTGGCGTTGTTCCGCGAAATGTCGCGCCATTTCAGTGCTTGGTGACGTCACCAACCGCACCTGACATTTGGGCTGGAGTAACAAAGCAGCCCTACCTACTCCACACTACTGATAACAGAGCGGCTTAATAACTTAAGCTTTGGCTGGTTATTTGCTTCGCTTGCCTGCGCTGTTTCTCCGCAGTACCGCACCTTGGCATTTAAATGTGTTCCAGTATTGTGGTAGCGTAATTCAGCTACAAAAAAAAAAAACTGCTTAAGAACACCATCTATATTATTGAAATGTTATTTAGCGAAGTTGATTAACTAAATAAACGTCTATATGAAAAGAACTGTTAACCACGTATACGAGATATTCTTAACTATATTACACTCAAATTTGTTTCGAAGGATTGCGTGTGAATGCTTTATGCTATTCTTTCAACGCGGGTCAATAAACTACTAAATTTCGTTTGTAATTTTCTTTATATTATGTTTATACGCAGTACCTATACAAATACTTAAATGAACGACCTAGTTAACTGAATAATTTTATAATATACACTGCACTTATATAATAATAGTTATGTAGTCTTAAATCTTTTTAGTTTTCATATAATTAGGTTCAGGATGTCATAGATGCCGAGATTCTTTGTGGGAAATGAAATTATGTTTTATTTGACTAATTCATTAGTTACTGATAGTTAACGTGAATTATTACCATACCTTTACCGCTGTAGCTGTACTTGCGAATTTGACTGACAGTTTATTTATTTAATACATAACGAATACTGGATCACCTCTGTCTTAATGACGTATTACATACATTAAACGCGTACAGACGAATTAAGAGTTCGCAAACAAAACAACTCTTAACGTTTGCCTATCGTAAACTTTGTTTGCACGGTCAACGCAGGGATCATTAGTCGTATAAATGAACTTTTACGTTGTTAACATATTGTTGAAGAGATAGCGAGGTGGAGACTTGCTTCTTTACTTATGATAAAATACATATAAACGTAGGTAGGTAGGTTTCGGTGCGCAGCGGCTTGGCTCTGCCCCTGGCATTGCTGAAGTCCATGGGCGACGGTAACCACTCACCATCAGGTGGGCCGTACGCTCGTCTGCCTACAAGGGCAAAAAAAAAAAAATAGGCGACATTTTATTGCACGATTTCAAATAAAAGTTTTTTTTTTCTCTACCTAATTGTTGGTAGCCTAAGGGACTATTCAACTACTCACGTACCGGTAGGTGAGCTAGCGGACTCAACCTGAAAGGATTACTAACACTGACCATAACAAGAGTAGTGCTTCTCTGAATCTACCACCGGATCGGAATCGTGACCGACTAAGAACGCCCGGCAAGAACCGTTTATTTTTATTTTTATTAACCATTTACATACGTCTCTGTAAAATGTACGCAATTTTAAGAATCTATAAAAGCATTTTATTTGAGTGTTTTTATTGTTGATTTCGCAAAACATAAAGTTCAAGGCTTCAGATAGCTGACATTCACGGGGCGCTGAATAATTAATATACTAATTGATCGGTATTCGTGTGAGTGTTTGCCAGCCGTTCTGTTTACGTCACGTTTACCACGTAACGTTTCTCGGGAAAGAAAATTAATTCCTTTGATGTCATAATACCTAAGTGTAATTAATGAATTTCATTTCGAATTCATAATGAATTGAAATTTGAATTGTTTTTGTCGTGCTTGTAAAACTGGACAGCAATCAGCGGATTTCATCCAAAACATGAATGTCGCTACCCACCTTAAGATCCGAGGTCGAAAACTCAACTATGGTGTTTAACGGCTGTCACACCATTCAAACCGAAACATAGGACTGCTTCGCGGAAGAATGGTGGGCTTACGAACGCCCTACCATCAGTAATTACGTAATTTTATAAATTTTATACGGAACTCGTACGTGTTCACAAGTACACATTTCCTTAAAAAATTAATACATGTCTGCGGGATTTGAACACCGATATACATACATAGATGCATCGCTTGCTCATTGTTTGAGTATTTTCTTAGATTTTCGCGAACCACCAATTTTTCTTCTAATATCGCTGTATTTTTTGTTTTATACAAAATTAGACATAAAAACTGAGAGATTCGAAGAACTTGAATCTGTAAAATTAACTGAAGCGTAGATGGTATTACGGTAGATGGAATTACTGGTGGTAGGACCTCTTGTGAGTCCGCGCGGGTAGGTACCACCACCCTACCTATTTCTGCCGTGAAGCAGTAATGCGTTTCGGTTTGAAGGGTGGGGCAGCCGTTGTAACTATACTGAGATCTTAGAACTTATATCTCAATATGGGTGGCACATCATTTACGTTGTAGATGTCTATGGGCTCCAGTAACCACTTAACAGCAGGTGGGCTGTGAGCTCGTCCACCTATTTAAGCAATAAAAAAAAATAAAAAAAAATCAGTCGAGAAATAGAAGCGGTACTCCGATACTGGTTGTGATATCGACCCCTGGAAATCCAAGATTCTCGTTTGTATGGATTTATGGCGCTTTAGAAACGATACCATGTCTTTCTCCCCAATGATGGCATCAATGTGCAGAAAAGCGTTACTTCTGCTCACTGGTGGGTGGGGTACATGATGGAAACCATAGGAACGACCACTGATTAGCTGGCGGTCTTTAAAGTCTTAATAGCTGGTATTGAAGTTATCTTACTTGCGTATTATCTACGCTTCCGTCTGTGATCCAGTCTAGTTAGAGGTGAAGTTTGACGAGGAGCGAAAGTAGAATTACGCGTTGAACTAAACATTCATCAGACTTGTGCCAGTGGTGACAGGCAAAATATGCTTTGCGTTGGCTTGGGTTTTTTTTCTTACGCGAGTCGTAAATATATTTAAAATTCCTTTTAATGTTTTAATCTCGCGTTTCGACCGTAACAGAAGTCTTAATTATATCCAAAGGTATCGCAACATTTGAAAACTGCTAAGGGCATGCAGCCATGTTCTTGTTGGATCCCAAAGGACTTATTAGAGGAACAAAGAAAGAATGTCGAAACGTCTTGTCCTTAATTCTGTTCCTTTCAACAGATGAAACTGTTAAGAAAGCTGTCTAAAAAAGATGAGTTTATTACGACTACCAGTAGATGATGCTTGACCGGTTCAGAGTACGTGTGTGATACATTGTTTAAAGATCAAATTGTCAACTTAATTTTTTCGATAACCTGGACTAATGTATAGTCAGTGTCTTTCTTCTTTCTTTCCTATTACCACCTGCTGGGATGTAGAGCTCGAATCAAATCCTTCCATTTACATTGGTCTTGGGCAGTCTGTTTTAACTCCTTCCACTTTCTTATTACACTTTAAAAAACTATACATTATAAAATCGCTTTTTTAATGATTGAGAGATCCTTTTCTTTTCCATGTCCCACCGATGGCGTGGCGATAGCATATTTTGTTATAATTTTATTTGGCTTTGATTGAAAAAAATGTAAGATGAAGAAGCAGAAGTATAGCTCAGGAGTAGCTCAATATGATATATGAAATGAAATAATCAGTTTTATTAGTTGTTAATTTTTACAAAATTGAACAAAGAAGCCATTCTGTGATACAGGCAAACGAGATGCTAATATCATTCTCAGCGTAAGAAACACTAATACGTGCTCATAATTCATGATAACTGGTAGACTGACCTAACAAAGAAATTCCAGTGTACTCGAAACGTTTCAAACCAGGAAGGCAATTCTCAAAAACATGGGCAACCTAACAAATGCTTTTACGTGTACATCGTCAGCGCAACCACAACCAATTTCGTAGTTGAAGAAGAAAGAAGACGAACTTGTGATAAATATAAAACATTATTCTTTTCAAACAAAAATACCAATTCATTTTAAGGACTTTCATAAATATACTTTACAGGTCAACAACAAAGGAAAGATCTACCATTTAGAGCTTGTATCTGCTAGCGAAACTGCCTTCAATATTATTCACAACATACAATTGTGGTCGTATAATAAAATTAGAAACACTACCAACGGTCATTGTAAGATAATTCACCACAATCGTTTTTATTTTGAAATTAAACAATAAATACGAAATAGGACAACAATATGTTCAACGAATTATTATTTATTAGAAAAACAATATAAATCCCACTACACAAGTGCAGTTTCAATATTACATTACGGACAAACATTTAAATCAGTTTTAAGGTACATATGAACAATAATTAGTTGATTTTTATACTTTATTGTTGTTTTTTTCTAAGTATTAGTATTGTTATTTACGAAATAGCTACTATCCACAGCCTACCAACAGTTATAATTAATATTTAATGGCGTATCCCTTATTTTCAATAACTGTAACTGATTAAATAAATTTCATACATTTTTCTAGGAGGACTGAATTCCATGCTTCAACGAATGTTTCATATAGTTCGTTTTGACTGATGTTACGTTTGTTTGAGACTTTCTTTTTAACAATATGTTGTATGTTTTTTATATATGTTTATGTTTAAGGTCATTGTCATGCTAAAAGATCCAGGTTACAGGCAAATGATCGTCCGAGTAGGGAATCATTGTGTGCTCTAAGATATTTCTGTATGCCACATCCGGAAAAACATCGCCAAACTTTAATGTTACCGCCATGCGCCACCGTGACTATACTCTTGTGCATTTATAATTAAAAACATTGTTTACAGTACGTCTAACATAACGCTTTCCATCGAAATTTATCATATTTATTTTTGTTTCATCTGAAAATGACACTTTTTTTCCATTCTCGTACGGTCCAATTAACATATTTTTAACTAATAATAATAATCGCTTCTCTCGGTGTGGCTTGGTAAGAAGCGGTATCTTACGAGAGGTTCCAAATAGATTAGCTTCCACTAATATTCGGCGTATCAGTCTTGACGAGATGTTTCTCGGGTCATGAGGCGAAAAAACTTCATTTTTAATCTGGTCATTTTTAACCTTTCATTGCGTTTTTTTACCAACACGAATGATTAGCATATTATCATCTTCTTTGGGCGAGGTTATCTTGGCCGAGCTTTTCTAAGAACCTTTTCCGTGTGTGTTTATATTGCAAACTTTTTTAACAGGACAATTTAAATGCTCAGCTATTCTTCTGTAAGTCCACTTATGATCTATATGTAAATTAACAATTATTTGCCTAGTTGATGCGTTACAACATTTATTTTTGCCAATTTTGAACAAAATAAAATTCAGATTAAATTTTGAATTGCCGCCAAAATAATAGAAAAAGCCAAGAAACGTTATTCTCCAATTTCAAAAAAAGAACGAGCTATGGATGCTTTTTTAAAATGTTTCTAATTAGGCGTTCAAGCGGTCAGTAACAGAAAATAAGCTCCTACATGTGTAAGATTCATTTTATAATTAAAAGTAAGTTAGGTATTATATTTCATGCTTTTAATGAGTTTTTTGAGTTTGAGTGGCTATATTATTGCATGATTAATAATTATTGAATGTGTATAGTATATTGTGCACCAAGGGAGAAAACGTGTTTGCCAATTTTACACGCGGGAGGAAATGTCCAACTTTTTTCCCGCGGTGCACAAACTATTTTTTCTCCTACCAGACCGAAAGTTCGTGGAGTACCGAGTCGGGGTCCAGGGGCGAAGCCCTGGCGGGGGAAGGGGGGGCGGAGCGCCCCATACTTATAAAAAAAACCAATTTATCTGTTTTTTAATTTTTAAATAAACTACTACTAATTAAATAAGAATTGTCTGATCAACTCATCTTTGTTTAATACTTCACTATTAAATTTTATTGCCTTTTGTTTATTTCACTTTTACACTAAACACAATATTGCAAATTACCCGAGCACAACAATGGTGGAGAATTTTAGGTGCGTGAGAGCAGACGTAGGCACTAAACCGCATGCGCAATTGTACCCAGGCAGAAAAAGTTACACTTTCTTCCCTGTACAGCGGGTGGAAAACCGAACTTTCAGTGTAGGTAGGAGAAATTTTTTTTAAAAACATTTTGTACTTTGATGTTATACTTTCTTTATTCATAAGAAGTGTTTCTAATTATATGACCACCATTGTATATACAGTTTTTTACAAGTACAAGTTTTTTCCAAATTTTTTTTTCTTATTTTGGACCAGCGCACTGTTTATCCATAAATTACCCATAAATATTAGCCATAAACATCAACAGCAGAATTGCCGCCACGCACTTTCAGATATGAGTTCGAAGTCTCCGTTTTATAATACAATGGCGGCCCTTTGCATCAAAACGTATTACTGCTTCATGCCAGAAATAGGCAGGGTGGTACCTACCCGTGCAGGCTCATAAGATGCCCTACTGCGAGTAAAATATCTAGAAAATGTTAGTGTGATTCAAAATTTTGAGTAAATTCTATAGTACTGTTTTGTAGTAGCTATGACACCCTCAAAGGATAAACATCTAACCAATACTCCACTATCTCAGTTGTTGACTCTAAGAACTAACAATTATGTTACATTGCATAAAATACAAAATGCCTTTATAAAATTAGAACTTCCAGAAAAACTGAAAACTTAGTGTTACATGTACTTGCACTTGCTGTGTCTGGTACAAGAAACATAATATGATATGTGTTTTTAACCTCTTGAATGAATTCTTAAAAAATTATTATACTACAAGTTAGAAATTAAAAAGTGTATGCATGAACAGTCAATTTCATGCTCACACCTGAATCAGACTGAAATTGCTAAGATCTTATGTAAGCTAAATTCCGAATATGAAATTAAAACAAAAGTACAGAATGATAAGCACACAGTTATAATCAAATTGGGAAAGTTTAAATGGACTTTTCCTCAGAAAAATAAATATGTAAATTTTTTAAGAAATTCGAAAATTATTTCATAGTATTAAAATTGACAAAACCTAAAATTAAACCTATGTTTCCAATGAAAAAAGATAAATTCTTAAAACTTAAAGTAAGTTACTTATAGGCAAAGACAATCTGTAAAATATCAGTTTTTTTCTGTAATCTAACAAGAGCAACATGAAGTTGAATTTAAAAAAATAGAAGGTGGACAGCACCTGTTGCGGAATTAATTGTTTTAAATTGCTTGAAAAACACTGAAGTATGAAAGCTACAAATTATTATTTTATATTATTATTATTTCCATTCACCCAAAATGAAAATGACTGGAAAAATGCTAAAACAAATCAAACACCGACTCACTAGAATAAATCCTAAAAGAAACCAAACACCGACTGATGTTTATGAGAATTACAGTATTTTCACTGTAAAACTTATTTCCATGTTACACTTAAAAAAATTAAAAATCTTTAGTGGTATGCTAACAGTAAATTAACTTTTTTAAACTAAAACAAAGTGAAAGTACTTCAAATATAAAATACTATCAACTCAAAGTAGGTGTTGACATCACTGAGGGAAATAATCAACAGTACATACATAACAAAAAAAACCAACACTCACTTCTCGAAACACTGGTTGTTTTCACCACTAATACAATTGTTTCACAAAAACAAATAAGAATAAACACAAAAATTCTCGTTTACAATAAGAATTAAATTCATACACATTAGGTATTAAAAACCTAATCTTAGTAGGTAGGTTGGTACCGTACCTATCTAATATCTATTCTTTTAGGCTAAAATCATAGAGTGTTTATTCATCCGTCTTCGTCGTTCACGAGGTACAGGGAACATACTTAATAAAGCCATTTTCTTTAGAACAAAACAATGTTTTACAAAAATGAAATATAAATACATTTTAAATTGGTTACAGAATGAAATATAAATAAAAGAGATGAGATGAATAAGTATAAGATAAGTAAAAATGAAGTTATTGCTTAACATTTTGTATAGTTCCGAGTGGCGACCGCGTACCGTAAGATGTAGCGTGGGTAGGCCTCCCACAAGATGGACTGACGTCCTGTTGAGGGTCGCGGGAATCCACTGGATGCACGCAGCGCAGGACCGGTCGTTGTGTCAAGGCTTGGGAGAGGCCTATGTCCAGCAGTGGACATATGTGGACCAGTGGCGTAGCTAGGTAACCAAGGGCCCTGGGGCAAATTAAAGAATGGGGCCCCACTGCTATGTAAGCTGTTTAGGTTTTATCAAATAAAAATATGAAATACTTTAAAAATGCTAAGCTACTTATGCTCTTTTTTGTGCACTACAGGGCAGGTAATATTAAACAGTAACAACATAAATTACAATTAATACTTGGTATAGGTTTGGCTAATAAAACGAAATAGAGAAGATTCAAGGGTTTATTATACAAAGGTCGGGCCTTTTTTTTCGGGCTGGGGGCCGAACCTCATACAAGGTCCTCGCACCTAGGTTGCGCGCGGGGTATGTGGGACTGGTCCGCGACTGCAAAACCGCGGGTCCAAAAATGTTTTCAGGGCCCTACCGCACTAAGCAACTTCCCTACACTCTTTGCCCAAGCGTCCGATCCCCTCCGAGGTCAAAACCCGGATGAGATAAGGGTTACCGCGGTAAACACTACAACCAGACGGCGCAGCTCAAGCCAAGGCCACCTGGCCGACGGAGCCTTCGAGGCTTAACTCGAATGCACAATAAAACGCACATCGTAGAATAATAAAACGCACATATCACTATCCGTCAAATTGACAACACTGCCAACCTACAGAAAGAATTTAGGGGAATTCCCTAGGCATAACTTTTGATTTTCTCTCAACTGAGTTGTCATGATTAAAGTGGGGCTGCAACCTATCATATTTGTTTTAAAAATAGGAGAAATTTTCATAAGTTCAGTTCAATCGAGATTTCTGGTATAGATTCGAGGGCCCCCTGAGCTTGAGGGCCCCGGGGCACTGCCCCGCCTGGCCCCTGGGTAGCTACGCCACTGATGTGGACTGAAAGATAGATAGATAAATGAAAAATGAAGTCAGTGACATTTTATTATCAATTATATATATATTTTAAAAGCTCACTTACGCATATCGTGCAATAGACTTAGCTTTGGCATGGCTTGTAGGTACACATTCTACTCAATGGATCTTACTTCTATCTCAACCAATACTGGAAGAGAATTTTGAACGCAATTTTTTAAGCTACATTTCAAAAAAGTTTGATAGTTTACAGATTAGGAAAAAAAAAATTTGTCGGTGTATGGATTACATTTCCTGTACTAATTAGTGCTCAGTACAGTAGTAGTAGTGCTAAAGTAATTCAGTGTAATGAGTTTCATTTCAAAAACCATAAACAAAACGCACTTTACGACTAAAAGCATATGAGCATATAATTCTTACTATATGCCTATAAATATGTTTTAAAGTTGACAATCATCCCTAATCATTTCATCTCATTTGATTTGACTTCATCCCAGTTGATTAATGTTTCAAATTAATCATCACAGAACACTATTATTAATCATTTTCATTTCACTTCATGATTTTTCATATAAATAAGAATTAAAATTAAAATGACATAACTTAAAGGTCTTAGTTACCAGGTCACAAAATTCCTTAAAAAAAAATTAAGTTGATAGTTAACCTTACTTCACTTGATCCAATGAAGTATTGTTCCTATTTTATACTTATTTTCTATTAATACGTTTGTTCATCATTTGTTCATGATTGTTCACTGTTAATAATTGTTTGTTCTGCATTTATTTATTTAAAAAAAATATTTAAAAATATACCTACAAGTTAGCCCCTCTAATGCAATTTTTAATATTTTTTCATCCTTAATGACTCGTAAATATTCATTTTCGATTGTTCTTACATAAAACACGTTTGTTCTCTTTCGAAATTACTCGTTTTTTGTTTAATTTACTATTTTTATTAGTTGAATAAATGTATGCAAAATATGTGTACTGCGCATGCGTCAACTATAATGCCTAAACTTTGTACCGTCTACGCATATTAAGTGTATAATCTATGGTCTACGCGGTTTTAATCGAGAGAAAAAAAAACAAATATAAATCCTGAAGGAGCAATTGATTGGTATGTATACAGTTTAATTAAAAAAATTAAAAAATAAATAAATGAAATAATGTACATTGGCGTAAAGTTAGACCAAATACATTTTTTCCATCCTCCAAAAAGATTAAGTCAATAATATGTTCATTATTTATCTTTCAAGAGATAATGTAGGTATACATTATAATAACTTTTTTACACAGTCGAAATTATATTCCTAACATTAGTAAAATAACATTTTAATATTTTTTTTATAGGTTATGTATTGAAAGTGTTGGAAAATTATTTCATGTTTTAGCTGGAAAACGACATTGAGAATTATATGCAATACAAGATAATGGGCTCCATCAAATGAATTCGAATGAAACCAAACTGTTTACCATCCAAATTCGATTGTCGGGCAGATAGAAAACGAAAATTCACTCAAAGTGAACCTCGACCTGCATTTGTGAAACGGCAAAGACTCACTATTGTCAAGGAGATTGAAGAGACGACTAAAAATGAGATGTGTTATATTATTATACCTTTGCCATCTTGTAGTCAAGGTAGGTGTAACTGTCAATAATTAATAACACTCACAGATCTCATAATCAAATAACAATATCAGAAAAAAGGAGAATAGTTAGTTAGTT
This sequence comes from Bombyx mandarina, assembly GCF_030267445.1. NCBI lineage: Eukaryota > Metazoa > Arthropoda > Insecta > Lepidoptera > Bombycidae > Bombyx > Bombyx mandarina. Next base: position 9,060,887 of record NC_143227.1, on the reverse strand, counting down.
AGTGGAAGTAGCTAAAATGGGCAAGTGGACCTCAGTTCCTATTACATAAGGTACTAGGAAGTTTGTGATAATGAAAATTTATCACAGTGTAATATCACTTACTTACTTTAACAGTGAAGGAAAACATTGTGATGAAACCTGCACACCTAAATGTTCTTAGGATTTTCTTAGGTGTGTAATCCACCAACCAGCACTAGGCCAGCGTGGTGGACTAAGGCCTAAAAACCCTCTCAATGGTAGTGGAGGCCAGTGTCCAGCAAGGGGATATATTATATGGGCTGATGATGATGACTAGGAAGTTACATACTACTACTACTACTACTATAGTAATCGGCAAACTTCGTGAGCAAATGACCTTGACTGCGCAGAACCGAATTTTAGATCACTTTGGTGGTGAGGGTGAGGCGCGACGGCAGGGGAAATCGTATCGAGCGCGTTATTGGTAGATCAGTCGAACCCTGCGTCCCGCACTGCGCCCTCATTCCGCTTGCTCCCAAAAGTACGCTTGCGTACAGTGGAAAGTCTATCGTTATTAATCGTTAAGTTATTTGTTATAATTGCTTGTGGACTTTGTTGCCATTGCTATTTGTTGAGTGTTTGTTGATTTTTTATAAAACATACACTATGCCGTGACAAACTGGTGTAGTACTTAAAAGAAAGGGTAGAAAATTTGTGTACGACGTATATTGCTTCTTTATAAAACATGGGAAGAATGATATGGAAAAATTAAAACAGACTTCGGAAGCAACAAAAACATCAGTGAGTACTGTTAGGTGCATTATTAACGAAGCTAAAGGCTCTGGCTTGCTCGCCGTGTTTCGGACTCCGGGTAAGAAAAGATCAGGGAAGAAGAAAGTTACCGGAATGGATAGTTTCGTTCAATCTGTAATAAAAAGATGTAATCATAATAACTACATAACAAGCAGCGAAACTCCATACCGTAGAAAGGCTTCGAAAAATTTAAAGAAGATATAAATTTTAATGGCTCGGAATTAAGCTTACGACGGATTATGAAAGAGCTAGGCTTCAGATGGAAAAAAGAACAGAAAATAATCGGAAGCTGGTAAATGAAAAAAGTAACATTCGATTACTACGAATCGAATATCTTCAAAAAATAATTAATTATAGACAAAAAAGAAGACCGAATCGACCGAGTTGTAAACTACGCCGATGAGCCCTATGTCGACTCATCACGATGATAGCGACTCGGGTGATGAAAACAGTGATGATGATGATGGTCAAGATTATGATAACGAAAAAAAAATTACAAATACCAGCTTCGCTTCAACTGAACCAAGACCTGGCAACAGCTCTAGTTTTGACTTAATAGAAGGAATATCTATTTTACCCCAAGATTAAATTATTACAATTATTAACCTATATGTTTTGTTGATGTTCTAATAAATATATAAATAAATACATATGTTGATTTTAATAATTTAATAGCATTATGACGCAGAGTAAGTAATGTTTTTGCACGTGAGTGTACCATGCGCAAACTTACCCCCACTACGTCGACAAATGCTCAAGAAGTTTGCCGGTTATTATACTACAGTACACATATAATCCTATATATTTACAAACTATAAGTTTGTTGGGTACCTAGAAATTGCTAACATTATTTCATATTTCCAGATGTCCAGCCACTTGAAAATAGGTGTAGTAATGACAAAGCTATCCAAGTAGCTCCAGCACAGGAACACAAAGGCAAGGCAAGTGTGTATTGCCACATCACCCCTAAATATATCTGAAGCAAGTACAAGTAAACAATCAGAACCAGCAAAAAGAAAACTGTTGTTCCTGAGGACAAATTTGACAGTGATGAGTCAAATGCACCAGCAAAAGAAGGATCAACAGTTGACTATGAGTTATAGAAGAAGATTAATTAATATTTATTTAAATGAATATTAATGAATATAATTTTAATTATCGTGCAAAATTTGTGGTCAAAACATATATGTGTATTTTATAAATAAATATTCATTCTCAGTATTAATGTTGTTTTAATCTTCGATTGAAAAATTGGTTAATATTTTCGAATAACATAAACACGTGACTTTAAGCATAAACATATTTTTTAGGTAAATACTCTATTTAGCTTTGCTGGATTTATCCAATATTTCGACATACCAAAATTTCATACAGGAAAGACAGAGATAGATAGCTATCTGATTGAATACCTTGTAGAATTGAGCTTCGAAGAAAGCTCTTTTCTTCTCTTCAAAGTTTATTCTTATTCTTTATTAGAATTTATTCTAATTTGCACAGCTTCTCTAACCGACACTGCATGGAATAAATAATCATTATAATTATAAAATATATTTCTGTTTACATACCATACAATTTTCATAGTTGAAATATTAATTTGGATTGATATTAATTTATTTCGATTATCAAAATAATTTGTATTAAACATTTGTATTTCCTCAAAATTTCTATTTTTATAATAATGACTGTGACCACCCGATAAATAAAGAAATTAAAAATATTATAGATAACTTATTTTTAAATAATAGATTAAAAATTATAAACCAAGATAGCGTATTAAAATATTATATTATGCCTATCATTCTTAAATAATTCAGTAAAGAAATAATTTTCGCATTACCGTATATAATTAATATGAATAATAGGGTATTGCCCACTATGCTAAAAAAAATCATAAATTATGTTTTTTTGATACATCTACAAAAAAGCAAGTGTGTAATGCTGTTTCCATAAATAAAATGGCAAAAAAAAATTAAAGAAAGATATTATGCACAAGTTCAAATGCATATGTATTATACTAAAAGTAAAACTTGCTACTTTTGTGTAGCAAACAGCAACTTTGAAAAAAATAATCAGGTCACTATAATTAGTATTGATTTTGATCCCGAGTAAGTTGCACAGTTGTTAGGTAATGTAGTTTCTTTTTGGAAGAATAACATTTTTCTAATCTTACACAAAAATGTAATGTTAAATACTTAAAAAAATCTTCATACCTATTTTCCTTTTAGGGAGTACAAAATATTGATGTGTACAAAGTGAATGTGATTTAATAAAAATAATATTTCAATTTAAATATGTTTTATTTAAAAATTATTCTTAACATACAGGTACAAAGGTTACATAACATTAATATTTATTCCTTTTCATATATATAAGCCCATATTTAGCACATTTGTGGAAAACAGAATCAAAATAATAATGAGTTGCTAGCCATTCAAGACCAGCATAGAAGTCTTATTAAAATCTGTTCAGTAGTTTTTGAATGAAGAGTGAAAATACTTACAAAAATTCATATTTATAAGTAAGGATTACTTATTTAATTAAAGAGTCTTGTAGGTGGCAAACTATCTAAAAACTTTCTATTTTCCACCAAGTTGACATCAATTATCCTTCCTGCATATATATTTATTGTATTGTTTTTTTTATACTCTAACAAGGGGTGATATTACATTTGCAATTTCTGGGAGTTTGTTGAAAAATATATTGCTTGCTTGACTTACAGATAGATCGAAATCATCAGCCAATTGAGAGAATGTTCTATTTAATTTTATTCTCATCAAACATAATATAATATTTTGTTCAGAAACATTTGTATGTTTCTCAATCAAGCCTATTATGAAATGTAATTCTTGTGGAAGACCAATATATAAACGTGGTTTATTTTTCACTTTAGATAAAATTGTTAACACATTCATTTTTTCAACTTTTTTAGTCTTCTTGAGAGCTATAGTCTGCAGTGCACAAGTCTTTGATGGAGTGGAGATATAGAGAGATGACTCATAGTCAACTGTTGATCCTTCTGTTGCTGGTGCATTTGACTCATCACTGTCAAATTTGTCCTCAGGAACAACAGTTTTCTTTTTGCTGGTTCTGATTGTTTACTTGTACTTGCTTCAGATATATTTAGGGGTGATGTGGCAATACACACTTGCCTTGCCTTTGTGTTCCTGTGCTGGAGCTACTTGGATAGCTTTGTCATTACTACACCTATTTTCAAGTGGCTGGACATCTGGAAATATGAAATAATGTTAGCAATTTCTAGGTACCCAACAAACTTATAGTTTGTAAATATATAGGATTATATGTGTACTGTAGTAGTAGTAGTAGTAGTAGTAGTAGTAGTAGTAGTAGTAGTAGTAGTAGTAGTAGTAGTAGTAGTAGTAGTAGTAGTAGTAGTAGTAGTAGTAGTATGTAACTTCCTAGTCATCATCATCAGCCCATATAATATATCCCCTTGCTGGACACTGGCCTCCACTACCATTGAGAGGGTTTTTAGGCCTTAGTCCACCACGCTGGCCTAGTGCTGGTTGGTGGATTACACACCTAAGAAAATCCTAAGAACATTTAGGTGTGCAGGTTTCATCACAATGTTTTCCTTCACTGTTAAAGTAAGTAAGTGATATTACACTGTGATAAATTTTCATTATCACAAACTTCCTAGTACCTTATGTAATAGGAACTGAGGTCCACTTGCCCATTTTGGCTACTTCCACTAACTAACTAACTATTCTCCTTTTTTCTGATATTGTTATTTGATTATGAGATCTGTGAGTGTTACTAATTATTGACAGTTACACCTACCTTGACTACAAGATGGCAAAGGTATAATAATATAACACATCTCATTTATAGTCGTCTCTTCAATCTCCTTGACAATAGTGAGTCTTTGCCGTTTCACAAATGCAGGTCGAGGTTCACTTTGAGTGAATTTTCGTTTTCTATCTGCCCGACAATCGAATTTGGATGGTAAACAGTTTGGTTTCATTCGAATTCATTTGATGCAGCCCATTATCTTGTATTGCATATAATTCTCAATGTCGTTTTCCAGCTAAAACATGAAATAATTTTCCAACACTTTCAATACATAACCTATAAAAAAAATATTAAAATGTTATTTTACTAATGTTAGGAATATAATTTCGACTGTGTAAAAAAGTTATTATAATGTATACCTACATTATCTCTTGAAAGATAAATAATGAACATATTATTGACTTAATCTTTTTGGAGGATGGAAAAAATGTATTTGGTCTAACTTTACGCCAATGTACATTATTTCATTTATTTATTTTTTAATTTTTTTAATTAAACTGTATACATACCAATCAATTGCTCCTTCAGGATTTATATATGTTTTTTTTTCTCTCGATTAAAACCGCGTAGACGGTACAAAGTTTAGGCATTATAGTTGACGCATGCGCAGTACACATATTTTGCATACATTTAATCAACTAATACAAATAGTAAATTAAACAAAAAACGAGTAATTTCGAAAGAGAACAAACGTGTTTTATATAAGAACAATCGAAAATGAATATTTACGAGTCATTAAGGACGAAAAAATATTAAAAATTGCAATCGAGGGGCTAACTTGTACATATATTTTTAATAATCTTTTTAAAATAAATAAATGCAGAACAAACAATTATTAACAGTGAACAATCAAGAACAAATGATGAACAAACGAATTAATAGAAAATAAGTAGAAAATAGGAAAGAAAAATTTTTTTGAGGGGCTAACTTCATTCACCTAAACATACCTGTTTCAGTGTTTACCTATATAGGTCTATGGTTTACATGAAATGTGTAGTAGGGTCATAATATATTAAGTGTTTAATCTATGGTCATACTCAAAACATTCTCTAAATTGAAATTGGAATATTAGTGTGGTTTGATTTATTAAGAAGAAAGAAATAAACCGTAAATATGAACATATCTATCGAAAGAAAAAGATCCGATTGTTCAGCGTTACCCAAAGGCTGGCAAAGAGAGGAAGTAGTTAGAAAAACAGGTCTGTCGGCAGGGAAGGTTGATGTTTATTATTACAGGTAATCAAGTCAATATAATTATGATTAGTTGTAAAAATTACAAAAAGAAATCACGGATAGATGTAAGAAATTTAAATGTAACCATTTGTTTATATGCTAAAATTATAATTGTTGAAAAATATTGAAACTTATTATTACTAGGGAAAACTATATGCAATTGGAAACAAACTACTAATCTCTTAAATTTCTAACAGCACATCACATTTATCATCATAAGAGGGCTTGAAAACCATAACTGAACCACCACTTTCTGATGACAATATTTTCTGTAGTCCAACAGGTAAAAAGTTTCGCAGTAAGCCAGAGCTTGTTCGTTATCTCGGTGATAGTGTGGACCTGTCGTGTTTCGACTTTCAGCAAGGTCAGATAAACACAATGTTGCTGTGCAAGGCCAAGAAAGCACGAGCGCAGTTTGACTACAGGTTCCCATTAGTGTCCTAACTTATCTTGTGTTGTGAGTTGTTAGTGCAATTCTGTGCTTTGTGTTTTTCATCTGTAATGCTGTTATGTTCAATAGACGCTTAAATTATAATGTTTACCTTAATACTGGGTCAATTGCCTAGTATTAAGTGGATTATTCATTACCGCAAGTTTGGGTAATTGTAATGTTCATCACTAAAGGTTTCAACAGTTGCACAGCTTCAAAATCGATTGAATTATTACCATAATATCATTTAGTTTAACAAGCTTAGGCTTATTAAAGCTTTGAAATCATTTTACAATCTTCTTGTACAGGTGCGGATCTATGTCTAAACACCTCTCATTCATCAACCACTTTAGGCCACAAACATAAAACTCTTAATGGAGTAACAAAATTCCAAATTTTAGATCTGTATCTGAAATATCTTTATCATTTGGCACCAGTAGTTAAATTCTTTACACACTTATATTACAGTAGCTGTTATGTAGCATTATTGTTAATAACATTCTGGCTTAGTGCATCATAATACATTTGTGTCTCATGGTTAAATGTTGTGATGCTGTTGTTTGTGTTTGGTATTTTGGTTTTTTTTTGTTTTGTTTTTTTTCGTTTATAATGTTATGTAACTAAGGTTGATGTTCTGCACGGTGAAACATCAACGAATAGCATGAATATAATGTTAACAAATGTTCTCTGCCGCTCTAAAGGAAATTAATTTCAATTATGATACACTGTTGTTTTAACTATTTTGATGGCACAAAAAAGGCAATACAAGACATATGTGTCTCTTTTTATTTTATTTATTGCATATGTGGGTAAAAAAGTTAAAATCTCATCTGGTGTTAGGTGGTTACCTGAAGCCTACAGACATCACAATGTAAATCTCAATTATGTAGTATAGCAACTGTCCTAACACTGGAACCAGAACACATGACTGTTTTGTGGTAGAAATGGATAGGCTGGTGGGTAGGTACTGATTCATGGGTGTGGAGGATCACAAGATGCCCTACCACCAGTAAGATTCTTTGCAGTTTTGTTACCAAAATTAGAATACATTAGATTAAAGATTTAATCATTTTATTTAAATAGGGGTGTACGTAATGATGCCTCATTAGTGCCACCAATTCGTCAAACAGCATCAATATTCAAACAGCCTGTGACAGTCTACAAAACTCAAGACAGTAAAGTTAAAACAGATCTCAAGCATGGGACACAGGAAAAGCCTAAACAATTATTTTGGGAAAAAAGACTAGAGGTAAGACTTCTACTTACTTTTAAACACTTACTAAACAGTTAACCACTGAGCAAGTTTACCGATAAGAGAAAAAAATTTCAGGGATTGACAGCTTGTGATGCAAATGGTGTAATTGGAACTACGAGTCTACCAAAATACATCAAATCCTTGGGACCATACACTTCTGATGCCACCACTATCCAGTCATTGGCTACAGCACTGCATGTATCTTCACAACCTATTACTGGTAAAAAAAATCTACATATTAGAAACTATTTAGCTGTTTTAAAACTTTAATATCATGTCAAATATCTGGTGTTAAGTAAATACCACAGATTGACATCAACCATCCATAGACATCAACAACGTAAATGCCCCAAGGTGGGTACCCTAAGACTAGGTCTGAGTCTCAATACGGTTGCTGCACGCCTCAAATTGAAGTGCACTACTGCTTTGCAGGAAAAATAGGCGATGTAGTGGTAACTACCCGTGCAGGGTCACAAGACCCCCTACTACCTGTAATTACGCTAATTATATTTTTACTGCGCGATTCGAATCGCATCTGGCGATGCGACTGTGCTGGTGTGGTGATACGAATGCACCGGGCTTCTTATCCCGCAGGCCACGAGAACTCAAAATTGTTCTGTGATTATTGCAATATTACAAAACATACACGTACGTAAAGTACACAGAGTATATGAAAGACGTACATTCATGGTTTTCGATTCGCTCGATGCGAATGCGTCTATCTTATCCTTTAGGACTCGACGAATTGAATGTTTGTAAGGCTAATAGGCACTGTAGGGGACTTCCATTATCTTGTATACTTGAATAATGTTCGATTCTGGTGTTAAAATGAAGCTTCGGGATATATCCAGCACATCTGTCAGTACCATTCCATATAGTATAAAATATATATCGATATAATATTAACATTTCGAATTGGTCATTGGTTCTAAATTCAGTGAGTAACATCAAGGAAATAGGTCACTGAAATTTTATAAAACATATTTTTGGACGTAAATCATCACAATTAATTGAATGAATTTGAACTTGAAAATGGGCATTATTGCAGCTTGACATCCAACAGTCTTATTCTGAACAGATATTAATTTCGTTTTCAGTGATAAATTATTTAATTTGGATATATACATATTCTAAAATATATTAAAGTTTATAGATGCTTTAGATACTGATAATGTTAGCCTTTAACTGAATTATTATATTTGACAAATTACAAATTACAGACTATACATGACCATCTTTCTCTGGCATATCCAAGGGAATAAAGTTTTAAAAATATAATTTTTTTTATTAATTTATGTATATCAATATGACATATTTTTGGTCACATTATTCTAAACCCCACGCTTTACTATATCAAAAAGAACCTTTTGAATAACAAGAAAACTTACTTTAATTAAGCATAGGAACTTAAATTTGTAAACTCATGAATATTACAAACTTTCTGCATTTTTAACAACTCTTTAATTATTTCAGGACAAATAGGATCGAAACAAGCCATAAAAGACAATCCAGGTGTTTTTTTAAACCCAGAACAACCCCTGATTGCTGCAGTGACCATCACTAAGGAAGATGTGCGACGCCAAGAGGAGCGCGTGAAGCGAGCTCGCCAGCGATTGCGACAAGCATTATCGGTGGCCTAGGGCTGCGACGGCGGCGGTGAGCCTAGTGTGGAAACCGCTGCCGACCTTTCTATGTCTGCTATGCTTCCCGACTCTACACAGGACTCCCCCAAGTCCACAGAGTCTAATAGAAATGACTAAAATGGTTTATACTTTTTGTAAAACCATATTGCATGATGTCGAATTCCACTAAATAAGATATGATTCCCGATTGAATTAATTGAACTCAATAGTAATGTAACAAGACACAATTTGATGTTATCTGAATGGAAGTATACAAAAATTTTATATACCAAAATTTTCTTGTTAGTCTTCAATGAGTAAAGGGAAGTAGTAATTATTGCCTCGTTATTTGGTTAGATACCCTGGATACTGCACCAGGTCCCGATTTGACTCACAACTGGAGTCTGTAATCTCACTAGATATGGTATTTGGTACCTAAGATTTCTTGTTTTTTTTCTGGTATGTGTATAGAACCCTTGGGGCCTCAATGCGAGAAAATAGTGATTTAGGTCCACTGGGAATTTCAACATTTCCTTATTTAGCTATAATTATGTCATTTTAATCATTTTTAAAATGCCAACATTGGTCTCAACAGAATTGCTATGACATAATATGAAAACAGTTTTATATCATAATTATCTTACTATCCTATTTAATAAGTTTAAGATTAGATATACAAATCTACTTATCTTTAGACATGGCCTAATTAATTTAAAGAAAATAAATCAGTCTAGCGTCGCATGGTCACATCAACAGCAACCACAATGACAGGCTATTGAGTAAAAGTCGTACACAGTTTTTACACATTAATTTATTAAAAGGCAATTGTTGCAATTATTGTGTATTCTATCACTATCTGTAATTGCAAGATAGTTCACAACCATAAATTTTTAAAACAGCTTTTAGGTAAAACTTCTAAATTGCATGAAAATAAGCATAATCGTATTTGCAAAGTGTACACATTTATACGCGGTGGTGTAAAGATACCGATCCCGCAACCGGAAACGGAAATAAACTTGAAAACATTGATTAAAAAAAAAAGTTTTGTATTACGATGTTTACATTTTGTGAATAACCCGTGATTGCATATTCCGCGTGTTTGCCGATTATAATTGTGTTTATTGACAAAAAATATGGCACAAATTGGGAAAATTCTAATGTTTTTCTTACTTGTAGGCTGCAGAAAAAAAAGTAATATAATTATTATCTAATTTAAAAGATTTTCGGGATCGATTCCAGTACACCCTTTTTAAGTGAGATATAAGGCGTAATTGAAATTCATTAAAGGTAGATTTAAATTTGTAGAAAACCTAGTGATTGCAATATTTAAAATGGACGGCGCGAAATGACGGACAAGCAGAATGTTTAAGATATTAAATTTTAGTAGTAAATATAGTATTTAAGTTTTGATAAGTGATATTTAGTTTTTTGTGTTAATGGTCTTATTTCTATCAATAAAAATAGTGAAAATAAATTAAATTATGTTATTTTTTTTAAGTATTTCTCACACTATGACTAGAAAAAATGGCTAAATTGTCAAGCTTATGTCTTAGGTCTTATGATTATAATTTAAATGGGCATAGCATAGCTTATTATTGGCAGTCTTACTTGGATAATAATAATTTTTAAATACTTTAATTACTCTACCATATCGAGGGGTGAAAGGCTATTTGGTTTGAGTGACATTTTTGCAACATAACAGGAGAGCCATTTAAAGTTTAAAATTAAAAAAAATGTTATGAATAAAATTCTTCAACTAATTATTAAATGGAGTAAACTTAATTGCAGTACAATTAAAAATATCGAACCGTATAAGCTAACACCAAATTAAACGCACATTTATGAGTAATTCCAAAGATAAATTTCGCGTATTAAGTAAAATGTCACAGACCAAATAACATTTCACTCCTTGATATGTAATTAATTGCATTACTTTGGGAAAAGTATTACAATCCTATATTTGATTTTGATTTCATTCAACTATATATATACCCATGATATGCAATATATAACATAAATTTTAACTAAGTAAATTACTTTTATTACAAGGCCACAATAATTATTGTTTAATTTATTGCATAAAGTAAAACTTAATACTTTCTATTATCCAATTCCATCATCCAGCATTAAATTTGGAATAAATAATATGTGTGTACTACTACCTGAAAGCTCATCTATTTCTATTTTATAATTTATCATGAGAGCGAAATATAAAATGTAGATATTTTTTTTTAAGTTTACTTGCATGCATTCATTTAAGTAGGTCTAGTGGTTTTCAGACTGCTATTAAACACCAGAACACAACCCTTTTTGTAAAAAAGGTCATTGTGAAACAATGTTCTGTTAGTATTAAAATAGTATAGAATTAATAGCCTTCCGAATACATTTAAAACAAATATTGAGAATTCAAAATTAACATAAGATTTGCCTACATTTCCTAAGTTATGGTCCCCTATTTAATTTCAAACTTCTTAGATTGCTTGCTACCTAATCTTTGATTCTTTATGCTGAATAACAGTTAAATAATTAAACATCTGATATGCTTCTAAACAATCACATAATTGATTCATAAAAGGATATGTTGTTTTATACTGTACATTTTCTATGTCCACGGATAAAAATTTGAAAACAAAATTGTACCAGCAACAAAGTACCCTATAAAATAATACTGTATCAAGCGAGATTGAAAATCAAGCATTTTTCTTGATATTATAAAAGTTTTCCATTTGCTGTACATGTTGTCTAATCCCTCTAAATTGGCAATAGACAAATGATGTGATGGAATTTTCTTTCCTGTTGTAATTTCACGGAAATGTTCATTAATAGTGTTTTGTTCAGATGTCGGAGTAGGACCAGCATTTAATTTACTTGAACAAATCCAGTACAATACAGGGCTAGCGGAAGCCAGGAGTCTAGTTGTAACTTGAATGTGAACAAAAAAAATACAAAATATAGATAGAAAAAATACATGAACCACATATAAGTAAAGAGCAGGATCATTTGCACCAAATCCTTTAGCACACTGTTTTGATCTGCAAGAAGTCTTAGTTGAGTAACCACTTAATGAACTGAACTTTAAACCAAGTTTCAAACATAGCTTAAAATTGTTAAAAAAATACAGTAAACAATAATAATTTAATAAAATAAGTATAGGAGCAGCAAGAATGAAATTAGGGATTTGCTTTAATTTGTAATATTTAAAAAACCCTACATCCCAATATTGACTTTGAATATAACTGTAGGATAAAGGTATTGAGTAATTACACCAAGGACTTTCAGCTGTACCAGGCAAAACATAGTCTGCTTTTATTAAAAATTCAGGTAAATTATGTTCACTAGGTACACAGTATTTAAAATAATTGTAAGTTTGAACCAAAAGAAATGGTATAATTGCAATTATTATAGTTAAGAACAGTGCCATGAATGATATGAATAAAGGCAACAATAACAAAGGAAGTATTATCCTACACTTTAATGTCTTATATTTGTACACAATTTCAGGAAGTGTTCTTTCAATAATATTCTTAAAACTTGTATAAAATATAAAACCCAAATTTACAATACCATTTGATCTTGTAATAATTGAAAGCCCTGCAGGTATGCCACTCAATATATCAATATTAGCAAACCTTAATGTTTCACTATCTGTGCATTTCAACATTGTGTAGAATGACATCCAAGCAAATAGTGTCTCAGAATATGGAGCAGAAAAAAATATACTTGCAGGGTTAATGCTATACAATATGACAGACTTATAAGCTCTACATTCACTTTTTAAGATTCTCAAGCTTAATTGATGCAAGATGTCTGCAGACTTCAAAAACAAACAGATGTTAATTATTGTCGCAGATAATAATAAGCAACTATGAAAATTAAGAAATGTTCCAATAGCGCTATTTAGCCCGTAGGCAAAATATCGCACGCTCAGGGGGTAAAACGGATTAAATGCTAAACAATTCTCATACGTGTATCCATACTGAGCAATGTGTATAAAATATTGAGCATCCCATCTTTTAAAACCGCCGAAAAGTTTATCAACTATACTATCTAACCAACTTTTGTACATAGTGGGGTCTTCCGGACTGACGAAAACCTTAGCGTCGTGATCAGGTATGATGAGATTCGATACAGCTTGCAATAAAATTATTATCATTCTTGAATTAAACGCAAACCACATAAGCTTTTGTCGCGGTGAATACATGATTTCTGCGGAATTAGGAATTAAATTAGGTTTAAATATTACTAATTAGTCTAGCACTATAATAAAAACGTTATTACCTTATCCGTTTGTGGTTAAATCACAAGCACATCGTTTGTGTACGACCGAATTTAAATAATACAATAAATATAGATTTAAATTTCAAATCGTTCAATGTTGTGTTAAAATTCTGAAGACGTTGACATTTAACCAATTAATGACAATAAGATATGGTAGTTTTTCCAAAATCGCTAACGCAATGAATTGTGAGACAACTGACTCTTTAAATTATAAAAATCAGAATGTTTAAAAATTATGTAGTACTACTAGGATAGTGGACAAAATAAAAGCTAAAAACCAGAAAAGTATAAAAATTATTTCAGTGGAAAAACTTCCCGTCGATCAATCAATCTGAAAGCTTTTTAGGGAAAAGGCTTAAAAGCATAGATAGTGTTTATTTAGTTTAATACACTTATTTTTATTAAAGAAAATATTTACTAATTACTACTAAATTACTAATATTTACTAAATTTTAAATCTTGATACGAATTTCCTGTTGCCAGAAATCTTAATGTTACAACCAATCTAACCAATATTTCTTTTGGACTCATACTATCGTAGGATTAGATATGTAATAGTTAATAATAGTTATATAATAGACTATCGTAGGATAGTATCCTGCTTTTGAATAAATGGTGTCACAAGGTTTAATATTAGGTCAAACAAGATCGAATCCATTTATAGATAATTTTTGAAGTCTGCTGGTTCTAAATCACTCATAATGTTCATATTTGCTAACATTCCGCACAGCATTAAATATTTGTTCACCGGTATTCTTGTTTTTATTTTTTTTTATTTTGAGAAATTGAAACAAAAAATAAAAATTTTGTCGTTGTCTAGACAATACTGGGGCCATCCTCTTACGCACACGACACGTCTTACTTCGTGGCGTATAAACTGACAATTGATACAGTAACTGAATTTAGAACAGTGTAATCAGAAGCTTCTAAATTTTCTTCTGAATTCAGTCGACTAAATTCAGCCAAATGTAATAAGCCTTTAAGCATTGGCGAGGCGGAGTGGGATCTAAAAGAGAAGGGATGAGAGAACAGAAAGAAAGAGGGAAGAAGAGAAAGGTATTATAATCTATTCGCTTTGTATGTATATGACTATAGTATTTCCGTTTTATGTTTTTCTAATGCCGGCCACTCACAATGCGCGCAAACATTCGTACAATGTACGAATATTTGCGCGCATGTGAAGGGCCGTCCAACGTTCATTCATTCGCAAACTTAGCGGCTGTGCAAATGGGTTCGGTACTCAATTTGCGAACCCGTTTGCGCTTCCTCCTACACTTGCTTACGAATGTCTCACGAATTTGTCCTCCTTTTTAATTCGTCAATAGAACATTGAAGAGAAAAAGAGTTTTGAATTCTTTCCCAGACATCATTAACAGCCATGCTGTTTTTATGGGATTTCTTTTGATGAAGATACGCTACACAGTAGACGTCACGATCTATGAAAATAGCGAAACGTCTGTTGCCTTCGCAATCCTGGGCGCAACTGGTAGGGAGACTAATAATCGACAGCAGCGACGCCTGCTGTCCCGGGCTCTAACTAAAGCAAAAATAAAAATGAGAGTTGCGCATCTATCTCAAATATATTAAGTGTATAATCTATGCAACTGGTCCTCAAATATATTAAGTGTATAATCTATGAACTGGTCACTAAGGGTGAGACCGATATATTAGTATTCATTATGATATTCGTAATACAGCTTGTATTCGTGTATCGGTAATCCGTCGAATTCTGATATGCTAATATTCCGTATTACTCTATTCATAATATTAGCCAACTCACATCGGTCGGGTTGTATCTATCACTCGAAAATATACTGGCATACGCCGTACGTGTCTCGCGGATATCTTTCTATCACATTCATAACAATACTGCATGCGCTAAGAGTAAGTGAGATAAACTACATGTTTGCTTATTGAGCAATTAAAATAAGTACATATCATTATGACTATAAGGACTATTTTTTAATTCAACTTTTTACATGTCAAAGATGATAGTGGGAATTTTTAAATGCATTACTTTTTAATGTTTGAACCTTCATTTCTTGATTCAACTAAAGATTCTACTCAAGACAAAATAATGCATTTTTACATTTATTGGAATAAAATCGGTGAGCTTTATTTTAATTTTATTTTCCGTTTTCTTCGAATTAGTTGGTTTTAAAACGATGATTTGAAAAACGAAAGTAGGTACGGTAGTTGACATTGTTTACCAATTTCATAAATAAATTTTTTTTTACACAAAATTTAATACTGCCACAACTAAATTAAGTGTTTTTACATAATAAATTATAATGACAATATATTTTTGCGGTGGTATTTAATTATCTTCTACGGACTTCTCAAAATTTAAATAAAAGTTTGATTTTTTTGATTTTTTTTATGAAGTTTGATTTGAATCGAAATGACTTTCTAAACAAACGGTTCGTGGATTATAATATTATAGATGTTGTGTACCCACTAGCCACCTCAGTACCATGTGAGAGGATTTTTTAAAAAAAAATTCAAAATTTTTAAACTTGTTTCTGACCGACGTAACAGGCTTTCGGTAGAAAAAGTAAAAAAGCTGATATTTTTATGCACCAATAAGAAATAAATAATATTACTAACTTGTTGTTTATATTAATGTACAATGTTGACTAAATTCTGATTTAATAATAATATTAATTTTAATGTACATAATATTACTTGTAAAATATTTAGTGTGAAGTCAAATTCCTAGATACAATATACTATTTATATTATTAACTAGCTGACCCGGCAGACTTCGTAGTGCCTCAATCGATAAATAAAAGACCTAAGCTTTTGTATAAAATAAACTTAAAACAAACAAAAGGAATCCGTCCGACGGGGGATATCAAAGGAAAAACAAAATTGTTATTTTTATTTCATTCCGAGCATTTTCATATTTATTTTAACTTTTAAGCCTTCTCTGGACTTCCACAAACAATTCAAGACCAAAATTAGCCAAATCGGTCCAGCCGTTCTCGAGTTTTAGCGAGACTAACTAACAGCATTTCATTTTTGTATATATAATACCTTAACTAATACGTGAATATCCTGATATCTTAATATACTTGGATAAAACGAATAAACGAGTTAAAATTAATACGGTACGAATACCGTATTAAGTGTATTAATAATCATTAACTTATTTCACGAATACCGTATTAAGTTTAACTCGTTTACCCGTTTTATCGAAGTATATTAAGATATCAGGATATTCACGTATTCGTTAAGGTATTATAATATTACATCATGAATATATTAGTATTCGCTAATATTGATAAATATCGGTATTAACCCATCTTTACTGGTCACACGAATGTGTGGGAGACTACGCGAAGGATCGCGGTTCGCGCGCTTTGATGTTTGTTAAAAAACCGACACAGCTTGGAAAACCACGAATGCAGCGAAAACTTTGCATAATCATTTGCAAATGTCGTCCTACACTTGCGGGTTTGCGTATTCGTGCGAATGTGAGTGACCGGTATAACGGTCAGTCTCACTTTTTTTCAGTTCGGTCGCGCAGTAAAATCCCTAAGTGTATAATCTATGATCCCTATTTCCTCAAAGCCTGCCGTAAGGAGCTTCGTTCTAATAAAATAAATTAAACCTCAGAGGTAGTTTTTTGAAAGTTTAGGTTTAGTGGTTATAATTACTATTACACATTTATTATAAAGGCTCTGCAGACACAGGCTTAATTTTAATTTGAGGTGGCCGATACGTTTAAATGTAAAGCTAACTGTTACTGTGCAGCCAATTAATATTATTAATCCTTCGATCAATATAAAACACTAAGCACAAATTATTTACACGCAGAAACAAATGGCATTGAAAACTAGAATGTTTTAATCAAAAATCATCACTTTTTACTGACAGCCGGGCGTCTTGTGAGCCCGCACGGGTAGATATAGTAATCGGCAAACTTCTTGAGCAAATGACCTTGACTGCGCAGAACCGAATTTTAGATCACTTTGGTGGTGAGGGTGAGGCGCAACGGCAGGGGAAATCGTATCGAGCGCGTTATTGGTAGATCAGTCGAGTCTTGCGTCCCGCACCGCGCCCTCATTCCGCTTGCTCCCAAAAGTACGCTTGCGTACAGTGGAAAGTCTATCGTTATTAATCGTTAAGTTATTTGTTATAATTGCTTGTGGACTTTGTTGCCATTGCTATTTGTTGAGTGTTTGTTGATTTTTTATAAAACATACACTATGCCGTGACAAACTGGTGTAGTACTTAAAAGAAAGGGTAGAAAAATTGTGTACGATGTATATTGCTTCATTATAAAACAGGGGAAGAATGATATGGAAAAATTAAAACAGACTTCGAAAGCAACAAAAACATCAGTGAGTACTGTTAGGTGCATTATTAACGAAGCTAAAGGCTCTGGCTTGCTCGCCGTGTTTCGGACTCCGGGTAAGAAAAGATCAGGGAAGAAGAAAGTTACCGGAATGGATAGTTTCGTTCAATCTGTAATAAAAAGATGTAATCATAATAACTACATAACAAGCAGCGAAACTCCGTACCGTAGAAAGGCTTCGAAAAATTTAAAGAAGATATAAATTTTAATGGCTCGGAATGAAGCTTACGACGAATTATGAAAGAGCTAGGCTTCAGATGGAAGAAAAGAACAGAAAATAATCGGAAGCTGGTAAATGAAAAAAGTAACATTCGATTGCTACGAATCGAATATCTTCAAAAAATAATTAATTATAGACAAAAAAGAAGACCGAATCGACCGAGTTGGAAACTACGCCGATGAGCCCTATGTCGACTCGATAGCGACTCGGGTGATGAAAAAAGGGATGATGATGATGGTCAAGATAATGATAACGAAAAAAAAATTACAAATACCAGCTTCGCTTCAACTGAACCAAGACCTGGCAACAGCTCTAGTTTTGACTTAATAGAAGGAATATCTATTTTACCCCAAGATTAAATTATTACAATTATTAACCTATATGTTTTGTTGATGTTCTAATAAATATATAAATATATACATATGTTGATTTTAATAATTTAATAGCATTATGACGCAGAGTAAGTAATGTTTTTGCACGTGAGTGTACCATGCGCAAACTTACCCCCACTACGTCAACAAATGCTCAAGAAGTTTGCCGGTTATTATACCACCGCTCATGCTTTTCAGTTTGAAGGGTGCAGCAGTCGTTCTAATTAAAATCTAGAACTCATATCTCAAGTCGAGTAAAACGGCATTTACGTTATTGATGTCTGTGGACTGAGCCCATTGGGCTCTGACAACCACGTAACATCAGGTGGGCTGTGAGCTCGTCCATCCAGCTAATTAAAAAAACAATTGTTTTTTTCGATATTCCGGTTCGGCATAATAAAACTTTTACTTAACCAACAATTTTTTTTTTTCCAAATATCTTTTAAAATTTCGCAAATTCATGAATATTTACCAGAGTTGTGATTCCGATCATGGACTAGCTTTTCTTCTTTAGTGGATCACATTATTTTTATAAGAATTGTGCTTTATTTTCAATAAAGCTAAATTTCCAATGCGAATTAAAACGAATTGACCAATATTTTACTTATTTCTAGTTCTTCTTCTTCGTCTCAGTCGTGTCACTCTTGACAGAGTGGTCGTGATCGTCATGTAGTGTTGGAAGGGGCAGACTTGATGCGTCTCACGATGTCGCGCCATCTCTCCCTGCTCGAGGCCATTCTACTGCACTCATTTAGGGGACCTCCCACTGCAGTTTTAATTTGGTCGGTCCACCGCATTGGTGGCCTCCCGCGCGGTCTTGTACCATCAACGCTTCCCTGTACAACGAGGCGTTCTATGGACCGGCCATCTCGTCGCGAAACGTGTCCGAAGAAATTCACCATTCGAGACTGTACTATACCAAATAGACGCTGCTTGATGCCGAGTTCCTGAAGTATCGAGACATTTGTACGAAAGTCGGTCCACGAAACTCCAAGCATTCTTCTCCAGCACCACATTTCCAGAGCGTCTATTTTCTTCCTTTCCACGTCTCGCACGGTCCACGTCTCAGCAGCGTATAGAAATATAGAGAATATTAGTGTTCTAACGAGCCTGATCTTTGTGGTTTTGGTTATGTTTCTATTTCTCCATACTTTCCTCAGCCTTTTTTTTCTTTCCTTTTTTCTTATTTCTAGTATTGGCCCTATAATTTGTTGTTCATTTTAAGCGCTGCTAAACATATGTATCTAAGACTAATTTGTAATTTATATATAAGTGAAATGAAACACGGATTCCTTTTGTATTTATTTATAATAGTTGCATTATGTCACAATTACGTTACACCCAGATTCATTCAAATCAAGACATTTCTAGCAGGCTAGGATACATAACACAGTACATTTCTATTACATTGGCGATACTGGTGGACAGATTTAGAAATATCGTTAATTTACTTTTCTATTGATTTTTTTATTATAAAATAAGGACTTTTACGTGTAGGGAAAGTATGAGAAACTTTTTATTTCTGAATAATTATTATTGGTGTTTTATTTTAACAAAGAAACGAAGTTAATTCTTCAGACTTGTACAATTGAAAATCAATTCGCTACAAAGTACACTACAAGCGAAATTTTATCATATTATGAATGTTTCTGATCATAAATATTTTAAAATAAAACAAAGCCTCACCTTTCCAGTCACTTATGAATTTATAATTTAATTAGTTAATTGGTACACAGTTTTTGACAGTTTATATAATTTATTGCAATTTGCTAATATTATATTGCTGAGAAGATACAATTGCTAAGATATTCTAGCCGATTGTTGTGTAACAACTATCTGTAACTTCATCATACATACAGTTTACTAAGTTTATTCTATAAAATGCTATGTAGTTTTTATAATACCATATGCATGGTAGTGCAAAAGATTTTTCAGTGGAAAAGCAAACTATTTACATAAACTTATTCTTAATTTGACGTTTCATAACGCAAATCTACTAAAACGTCCGTGTTATTAAAATAATGTAACAAAGAAAATAATTAAACTAATTAATAGAAATAGAAATAAATTTCTATACAAATACAGTTGTAGTGTACAAAATATTGATTTTATATCATCGCTACGTAAAATCAGTGAGTAATGAGTGACTTGTAAACAAAAACTTCTGAATTGTTTACTATCAAAGGAATGAATAAAAATTAAATAAAGACACCTTTTACCTTTATTAAGTCTAATTACTACAGTAACATACCACAATTTTTAACTACTATCAATCAATTTGGGTACTAGTTTGGAATAAATGAAATTAAATTAAAATTTGTATTATGAAGCAAAAAAAGGGCAAATATTTCATAAAAACGTTTCCCCCAAAACCATTATATTTTAATATAAACTTTTTCGTGACCGCTGTCTTTTCAAACACGTTATACTAAAGCAATCATACATTAAAAATGTTGCATCAGAGTAGGAATGTAAATTTGGACATCTGCCTGGACTATTTTAACGCTAAGAAATTGATGACGAATTAGAAATTATTTAAATTTTAACGTTAAATAATGTGACCATAGGTGTAACAGTCTGAGAACTTTAACAAAAAAAATTACTGTTTTATTCTACAATTTTTAGGTGTCAAAAATATATGTATTAAAATGATAATGCAAAAAACTGAATGATCAACATCTAAATGCAATATTTGTAAAAGACAGTGGCGTTATAGGATGAAACAAACGTTATCGCTTTATCGCTGACAGGGCGCGGTAGTGTTAGCTCATGGAGAGCTGACCAAGCGCCAGTAGCCTCTCCACCGCCGCGTTTACATCCCCAAATGTTGCGATTAGAGCTGCAACAAGCATTCGCGGATTACAACAAGTTAGGCGAAAGCAAACATGTGACAATAAAGAATATAAAAAATCGTTACAAATTATAAATGTGAAGGAAATTTTTACATCTTCGGAGATTTTTAAACGTATTTTTGTTGTTTTGATAACACTGAGGAGAATCAGATTGTTGATTTGTAATAGATATAACAAAACAAATAGGGTAAGTAAGCAATATAATAAAATAAATATCTATTTAATCAAATTTTTATATAATCGAATACATTTACTGGCGGTGGGACCTTTTGAGTCCGCACGGGTAGGTACCACCGCCCTACCTATTTCTGCGGTGAAGCAGTAATGCGTTTCGGTTTGAAGGGCGGGGCAGCCGTTGTAACTATACTGAGACCTTAGAACTTATATTCCAAGGTGGGTGGCGCATTTACGTTGTAGATGTCTATGGGCTCCGGTAACCACTTAACACCAGGTGGGTTGTGAGCTCATCCACCCATCTAAGCAATAAAAAAAAACATTTCTTACACAGTGCATACAAATAACTTTGCTAGTCAGTAGTATGATGTCCTCGACTTCATGTCTGATGATACGAGGCGGCAGACACGTCGTGATGCTTATAGGCTCTGGTAACCACTTAACACCATGAGAGCCGTAAGATCATTCTCACATCTAAAAAAATGCATTCTTGTGTTGACATCATTACCAACTAGTTTGCTCTCTATTTAGCGTGACGTCAATTATAATTGAGTCGACTATTATCAAAACCGGCAATCTGACTTTTGGACAATGATTGGTAAATCAGAAAAACGAATTTTTGACTTTGTATTCCATTGGCAGTCACAAAACTCTTCGGAACGACATCTTAGATAAATAACAGGTTAGCTATTAACCTTTATTTAGTG
Source organism: Bombyx mandarina (assembly GCF_030267445.1). Taxonomy (NCBI): domain Eukaryota; kingdom Metazoa; phylum Arthropoda; class Insecta; order Lepidoptera; family Bombycidae; genus Bombyx; species Bombyx mandarina. Next base: position 9,038,805 of record NC_143227.1, on the reverse strand, counting down.
CAGGTTTTGAACCGTATTCTTTGAAGGAGACGTTTATATTCAAATCAATCTGTATTGTCATATCAATAAATTTTTTTTGTCCAAATGCACAGATTGCCACCTTTGATAATAGACGACTCAATTGTAAGCTATTAGGTTTTTTATTATGTTATGAATGTATAAAAAATGATACTACCATTTTGGTTATTTTGACACATGCCAATTGACTCCTCAACTCTTATTAACAAGATACTTATTAAGAAGGGACCAAAAAAATTGTGTTACAACTAAGTATTTGGTCTTGTAAAAGGTAATAGTAATAGTAATCACCTTGTAAATTGGCCTCCCTATTCAGGAAGCCCATGGCGGCCAGTTGCTCTAATTGTTGGGAATAACGTTGCTCAGGGGGCTGCTGTGTGTTCGTCTGGTTGTTCGACATGGCCGACATCATCCGTTGCATAAACTTCATAAAAAAAAGGGTCAGTTTTTAACCGACTTCAAAAAAGGAGGTGGTTCTCAAGTCGACTATGTTTTTTTTAAATGTTTTTTAGGCAGGTAGGCAGCGGCTTGGCTCTGCCCCTGGCATTGCTGAAGTCCATGGGCGACGGTAACCACTCACCATCAGGTGGGCCGTATGCTCGTCTGCCTACAAGGGCAATCAAAAAAAAAAAAAAATCATAGCTTTTCGATTTTGATGATTCTTATTTATTAGAAAGCTGACGCTTCCCGTGTGGTCCCATTTCAATTCAGTTCTGATAGTGGTATCCATGAGAAAACTATACAAGTCTTAAATTTGCATTAAGTATGTGTGCGACAAATAGATGAATAACTCAATAACTCAATATCACGCCAACCAATTTCGATGATTATTGTTTTTAGTGTATATTTTTTGGTTTGGAATATCTTTTTTTCTATTTGAAGTCGGTTTTTGTTAAAGCATGTCTCTTTACAATTATTAACATGATTAAGTTATAATGTTTTTGTGGAAAGGAATTCATACATACGTTAAAACATAGTTAATTTTACTCTTTAATTATTGTAGCTTTTTTGTATCCTTTCAAGAGATAGATCATCAAATCTAAAATTCTAGTTTATCAGATAAGTAATTACAGTAAGTAATAACGAGAAGACATGAAGGCACATACCTGCGTGAAGAGTTCAGAATTGTTCTGTTGTCGTGCCTGGGCGGGGTTCTGGGCAGCGCTGGGCGGTTGGGCCGGCGGCGTGGCGGCGGCGGCGCCCACGCCCATGCCCAAGTTGTTGACAAGGCTGGGCGCCGCTGTACGCAACTGTTCCATGCCTTGTTGTATTTGTAGCAGAGCATTCAACGCCTGTCCACGTCAAACAAGTTTTATATTTTAGTTAATTTTAAGTTCAAATTTTTTTTTATTGCTTAGATGTGTGGACGAGCTCACAGCCCACCTGGTGTTAAGTGGTTACTGGAGCCCATAGACATCTACAACTTAAATGCGCCACCCACCTTGAGATATAAGTTCTAAGGCCTCAGTATAGTTACAACGGCTGCCCCACCCTTCAAACCGAAACGCATTACTGCTTCACGGCAGAAATAGGCAGGATGGTGGTACCTACCCGTGCGGACTCACAAGAGGTCCTACCACCAGTAATTACGCAACTTATAATTTTGCGGGTTTTGATTTTTATTAAAAGATGTTATTCCTTCACCATGGAACTCAATCGTGAACATTTGTTAAGTACGTATTTCATTAGAAAAATTTGTACCCGCCTGCGAGATTCGAACACCGGTACATCGCTAGATACGAATGCACCGGACGTCTTATCCTTTAAGCCACGACGACTTCTATTCTATTCTATTCTAAAGAATACCTTTTTACTGGAATCATTTATGTGTTTTCGTAAAATGAATGTTACCTGCGGATTAGACATCATCTGTTGCATTTCAGGGTTCTGTAGCTGAGCGAGAAGTTGCGGCATCATTGTGCGGATTTGGTCTTGAAGTTGCGGATTGTTGGCGAACATTGGATTCTGCACAGATTAATGTGTGATTTTAAATGTTCTATATAATAAATAAAAAGGTCTGACGATATAGATTTGCTATAATTATATTTATTACCTGATTAATTAGTTGAGATGCCATTTCGGGGTCAGCACTAAGGGCCTGTAACATGGAGTTGGTGTATGGCGCAGAGAGCATAGACTGGACAAGGCGAGGATTTTCTGACATCTGTTGCAGAAGAGATTGCATGCCGGGTGTATTGATGAGGCTGGGACCGGAGCCCGAGCCGGCCGCAGAGGCACTGCCCTGGGAGGCTCCGCCGCCGCCTCCTCCTCCACCACGCTGCCACGGGTTGGGTAGCGGCTGCCTGTTCTCAGATCCTTGCTGCGGGTTTGTGCCGTCTGCTCCGGAACAAACGTTACCAATATTTACTAAGCATGGATTTTAAAATTTATATCACATTTATTAATAGGGTTTAGATTTATGGTTTGACATTTTAATTTTATTTTCAGTTACTATTTAAGCGAAAAGCCAATAGTCTCTAAATGATGCAAATAATGTTTCATCAGGAATCACAAAAATATGAGTAGGGCTTTCACAATTTCTTACATATTAGCATCACTACTTCCTTGTTATCTGGCCGTCAGTTAAATAGAAAGAACATTATTTAAAAAAAAAAAAACCAAAATTTAAGGAATGTTTAAAACATTATTTACTAACCAGAATTGTCTACGAGTCCAGAGAAAGGGTTCCCTGCCATGCTACTGGCCACATTGAGCATCGGTTCCTGTATGTCCCTGTACATTCTTTGGAGCGCATTGTAACCACCTGGAATGAAGGAAAACCATATGGTAACAATCTCGAGTTGTAATTTTGGCATTGTTCTTATAAGTAGTTCGTTAAAATATATTGTTAGACGTTGTCGCCAACCCTCGACAAAATTCGACACAATCAGGGCATGTGACGAGTGCATTAATGATGTTACATTTATTAAAAAAATAATTATATTTTTTTTTGTTTTCGCGCCTTGTGTACTTAATAAAAAACTACATTTACGGTTTAATCTCGAGTTTTTTATGGCTAGCTTTTATCGACACTCTAGAAGGGAAGATTGCTGTTGTGGTACCATCAACGTACGATAGGTTCTCGAGTGTAATTTCAATAAAAGTATTTGTTGTAGTCATTGATAATTAATCATAGCTGAAGGTAGTCTGATTTCCATAGTTATTGCAATCCCGCGTATTTTAACGATAAAAAGCTTCCTCCAAATTCTAAACAAAAAGTACCTATATAGAAATTTACATTAAAGTACAAAAAAGACAAAGTTTTCATTTTTATATTAATTAGACTAGCGGCCCGCTCCGGCTCCGCTCGGGTCTTTAACAAAATTTTCAACGATATTTGACGATGTTTCATTTTTTAAATAAAAGAACCGTTATTGCGCATAACTATAATAGCTGTCGCGACACTTTTCATAAATAATAAAGTGTTCCACAAAGTCGTAGTACATTATTTTATTCTATCATCAATAGTTTTCGCAGGGCACGCACTGTAAAGAATATTTTAGGTATTTTTTTTACATTATTGGAGATTTAGTAAGGAACCCTAATTTAAAAAAAATATATATATAGCCTATGTCACTCGGGAATAGTGTAGCTTCCAAACAGCGAAATAATTTTTCAAATCGATTCATAGTTTCGGAGCCTATTCAATACAAACAAACAAATATTTCCTCTTTATAATATTAGAATAGAAGTATAGATTTTATATCAAACATCGGTAACTTACCTGGTATACTTTCGAGATTGGAGAGGGCGCGGTCGTGTGAGCGCATCAACTCTTGCAACATAGCGGGGTTGCGAGCCAACTCCATAGTTTGACGTAATAATTCAGGATTGTTTAACATATGACTGATTTCTGGATTTCTCTGTAAAAATCAAGCAACTATACGTTTATCTTGATTGCAACTTCAACTTGTATTTATTTTGAAATGTGATTACTAGCTGACATAACCAATGGTTTCTTCTTTTCAATAAGTTTCAATATTAGGCTTTTGTTCTATTATGCATACCAATGATTCACAATGGGATTTTATAATATGAATTTTGTTAGAATAAATGAACTGAATTAAGAAAAAAAATTTGTACCAAGCTTAACAAGCTCTCAAAAGAATATGTTTTTTCCATTTGTTGGCTCTTCATCTATATGCTCACTAGATTTTGTGTACTTCCAATTTTGTTCTCTGATTCTGTACTCTACGAAGGGTTCGTTTCAAGGCACTTTGGCAATTACTGATCTATACAGCCAAAGATTTATTGTATTGTATGTCTTCAAAGTTAATTTATGAAGTTACTTATGAAGTTAGTAAATTTTTGTTATTATATACTAGTTATTAGTAGTATTTATTACTATATAATAGTACAATTTTAGTAAAAAAAATGACTCACAGACATGAGATCTTGCATTTGTGGGTTGGAGGTGATGAGGCTACGCATATTCTCAGGATCATTCATCATCTGCTGCACCAATGGATTGTCTAAGACTTGTCTGAGCATATCAGGGTTGGACAGAAGTTCCTGTTGCATTCTAGCCTGTGAATAATATAAGCCTTAGTAGGGTCCAAATTTGTTAATTGTACAGTAGGCGTAAGTTTGCCTGTTCCTCTATCATTGCTGGTTTATGAGGGACGGCGTAAACTTGCTATTAATAGGGCCGTATGTTCTATTGCATATAAAGACAGTCTGAATTAAAAAAAAAAACACGAAAAAAGCAAAACAATCATGCATTTTGGTTATTTTCTCAGTGGGTCGTGTTTTCGATCTGGTGGTAGATTCTGTGAGGCACTGTTCTTGCTAGGGCCAGTGTTAGCAACACCTCCGGTTTGAGCCCCGAGATCTACCGAGACTCACCTATACGCTAGAGTAACGCTGATATAGGCTATCAAGGGTATCAGCCTAGGTAGGAAAAAAAAAGGAAATATCCTAATTAAATTGTTACTTGGAATTCTACCTGAAACTGTCATATGGGTTGCGGTAACTGTGCTAGATGGGCTGAGAACCCCAATAAATAGACTAAACGAAAGGCTTGTTAATAAAAAATTACAGTTTTACAGTTTATAAATGTAGCTGAATACTTTTCAGTATCATATAAAGCAGCCCTGTGATATAAATACCTGGAGATCCATAAAAGTACTCTGACCAAGGCCCAAGCTTTCAAGACCCGCCAGCCCACCCAGCGAGTTTAAACCAAATGGTGTAGCACTGACGTCAGCTAGGAAAATGATAAATTTATTTCCACTACATCATCATCATCATGCTTTCCTATTACCCTCTGCTGGGGTGTAGGGCTCGAATCAAATTTTTCCATTTGTATCGGTCTTGGGCAGTCTGTTCTAGCTCCTCCCACGTCATGCCCAAGACCCCTAGCTCCTGCTCCACCGAGCGACGCCAAGTTGTTCTGGGGCGGCCTCTCTTATTTTTATATATCATATTTTTATAATTTTCAATAATCTAACACAAGTGTTATTAAGTAAACAATTGGAATTCTTTCTAGTAAAATAAATCCTAATAATAATAATTTTTATTTGACACAAACACCCAAGTATTGAAATGATTATTATCATCATCATATTAACTATTAGTATTTGGCCAGTCTGGGCGAGAGGATCTGATGTTATAACAGATTGTCTAGTTTATGAGTAGAATAGATGTGTGTGAAATTACTGTTTTACTAATGCTACTGTGGCTTCTAACTGAATGTGTAACAATGATGAATGTGGACATGTTCACCATAAGATGTCTATGGACTCTGGTTACCTTTAACAGCAGGTGTGCTCACAAGTCATAAATGTTAGATATAGCCATAAACACAAGTATCCCATTAACACCTGATATATCTTTTACAAAAAATTGTGTTTATTAGTCTAAAACATGTCAAAACAACATATTATACCAAAGTTTCTGATTTACTGTAAAGAAAAAGTTAATGCTTAATTATTATTTTACCTTGATTAAAACAATAAAAGCTTTACTTTACAAGTAAGAAATTAATATTTAGTGCAGCAAAATGTAATATATTTATATTTTCCAAAAGCTTTGTGGACCAAAATAAAGTTTTCAATTTGCCACTGAAGCTAATATGCTGTACGAGAAATTTAATTTTCCTATGATATAAATACAGGGTGGCCCATAAGTCCTTTGAAAAGTAAAATTTGAATAAAACGAACAGGGCGCGCGTGAGCGGTGCAGGGGAAGCGGGGGGAGTAACTTCGGTTTCTGGGAATTTAGTCGCGATGGAGCGTTTTACCGGAGCGGACCGTGCGTTTTGTGTGCGCGAGTTTTATAAAAACGACAATTCGGCAACCGTTGCGCGGCGTAAATTTCGAGAACACAAAGGTTTACACAACTTTGACGACACTTCAACTCTTCAAACGATTAAGAACTGGGTTGCTAAGTTCGAGGAGACCGGTTCGACGTTAGATAAACCGCGGTTGGGTCGCCCAAGGACGTCACGTACGGAACAAAACATAGACACAGTGACACAGTCTATTCGCGAAAATCCGACACAGTCAACTCGTAAGCGCGCCAGAGCATTAAACGTATCCAGGACATCGTTACAACGGATTTTGAAGAAAGATTTACATATGCACCCTTACAAAATTCAGTTGGTTCAAGAATTAAAGGAAACTGACGGTATTCAAAGACAAAATTATGCGAATGAAATGTTGAATCGGTTTACTTCCTTCAATAACATAATGTTCTCTGACGAGGCTCATTTCCATCTTAACGGGCATGTTAGTAAACAAAATTGCCGCTATTGGAGCCCCATCAATCCAAAACTTAAGCATCAGAAGCCCTTACATAGTCCGAAAGTGACTGTTTGGGCCGCTATGTCAGCCCATGGTATCCTAGGGCCTTACTTCTTTGAGGATGGCAGAGGGCGCGCAGTTACTGTTACGTCGGAGCGATATGTGGCTATGATCGAAGAGTTTTTCATACCAGAATTGCAAAACTTTTCAGGCTTTAATGCCAGGACGTGGTTTCAACAGGATGGGGCCACTTCTCACACCTCTAACACTGCTATGCCCGTTATCCGTCAACTTTTTCCTGGCAAAGTTATCTCTAAGAGAGGAGACATTTCCTGGCCTCCACGTAGTCCAGATCTGACCCCGATGGATTTTTTTTTGTGGGGCTACCTTAAGGCTAAAGTATACGACACAAACCCGCGGTCAATTGAGGCCCTAAAAGAAAACATCCGCAGAGAAATGACAAACATTTCAGCAGTGACGTGCCGCGCAGTCATCGACAATTTTAGACGTCGTTTGCAAGAGTGCCGTGATCGCAACGGATTACATTTAGGAGATGTTATTTTCAAAAAAAATTCCCGTTTTTTAAGCTTTTTATGTAAATAAAAATTTAATTCATAATGTAATTAGTTTTATTTTAATAAATTTTTTTTCATATCAAAGGACTTATGGGCCACCCTGTATAATACACAAGTTCCCAGTCAAATATCTATTATTTATTTTATTGCACAGATAGATGGAGGAGCACCTAGTTTTAAGTGCTTAACGAAGCCCATTGATATCACAATGTGAATGAAACCACTAGACACACGAGGCAAAAGACCAAATTGTCTTAGATAATGACTGTCCTATCCTGCAAACTAATGTGTGCATGCCATGCTGCATTAATAGGCAAATTGGTGGATTCCACCTGAGCAGGTTAACAGTATGCCATCTATTTTTCCAAAAACGTTTCTATTTTTTTTCACTTTAAGGATGGATATAATATATGATACATGTAGCGATAGCTCATATGGCAGAAGAAATTAGACGACATATCAAGCCAGCAAGATTTTCAAGATAAGTTTTCAATTACATTTTGGTTGTGAGCCTACCAAAAATTTTCACTCGCTCATTGAAATCTTCACATTGGAATCTCTAAAATTTACATACATTTTATAGTGTCCATAATTAGTGAATATGATTCTTGTATGTTCCTCCATTTGTTTCTCAAAACAATTAAATATCATCAAATTTACTTGCAAATAGCTAAACTAACTGTATTTCATCATCCAGGTTAATTCGTATGACATATTTTATTGAAATGGACTTGGAACTCGTTAGTCAACACAACTAATGAAAATCCAATCCTAGTTAGTTAATTTACCTGGGGGTCTACGAGCCGCACCCTCCGGTTCTGGTCTTGGAGGAGCTTTAATCACTAGATGCACTGTCAACCCATCTTTGATGTTGTGTTGCTTCAGGGTATCGGCATCATTCATGATTTTCCCGGCGAAAATAAGACATAATTGTTCTGGTTCTGTACTGAATTTTGAAGACAACACTTCTTTGAGCTAAAACGAATGAAAATACTGCATTTTTATGTGCCGGAATGAAGAAATATATGTCGTCACTGATTGCGTGTCCCATATCAATGTTATTACGCCATGAATGAAGGATTTCACGGCCCCCTACTCACTCTTTTGATATCGGCATCTTCCTCAATTTCAACTTGCTGCTTCTCTTTCGGGGTTTTAACTGTGATCGTAATTTTTTTAGGGTCGTCTTGTCCCTCTGCCATTTTGGCAATTCTAGAATGACTATGTACTTTGGCGGAAAAGTAAAATTTATACGAGAAAGACAAATTGACGAATAGCGTTGACTTGTGTATTGTCTATGGGTCAGTATGACGGCTAACTAGTAGTGCTGCCAGACAACTAAGACCATAAATTTCACAAAAATAGTCGGCATGGTTCTATTTGGAAATTGCTGATTGACCTCTATTTTGATTTGTGAATCTTAAGACCAAGCATGAGAATAAAAACATTTTTGAGTGCACATGCAAGTGTGTGCGTTGAATTAAATAGATCCTAAAAATTATATGCAGATTACCAAAGAAGAACATACGGTATTTATGTGAGTTAAGTAGGATAGCTCTATCTATAGACAATACACTTAATATTTGCTCTAATAAATGCGCTTTTAGTGCCAACATAATCTTATTTATTTATTTTAGTATTACTCATGGCCCGGAAGCCTTTCCAGTTTCACCAGGACTGGTGGGCGAACAAAGGCTCATCAAGAAGGGATGGGATTTGCAAATAGCTGCCCGAGCACCTCCGAAGAAGACCTAACAAATCAAGAGCAGCTGCTTTGCGAATGAATCTGCTGCCGGATTGGAATCGCAACCCACTGAGAAGATCCGGCAAGAAACTCAGCGTACTGATGTTTAGGTTAGGGTACACGTCGAACTTTATGCCGAGTTTGACGAGTACGGTTACCGGGGTCCCTAAGCCTGGTCCTATTGTTAGAGCTAAAGGCGTCTAATGCAAGGATTATTGGATCTGATGGATCCGTAAAGACGTGTTTAGGACATCGACGGTGACTGGCTCCTGCGTGATCAGGATTCAGAGAGTAGTCAGCGGCGACAACGATAAGGCGATTATCATAACGCATAGACTTATCGAAATACCGTTTCGACGCTGACTTCATGTGTTTCCGGATGGATTCGAGACCCAGGTCATCGTATAGGTCAAGGTTCCTTATGACCCACTCCGACTGTTAACCTGCAAGAGCGGGTTTGTAGGGATTGTCTATGTGTATATCATAGAGGTGTCTATGTGTTTGCGGGCCGCTTGAGCGAACACCACACTACTACACTAGCATAAGTCATGACGTGAACATAAAACTGTCCCTCGATAACCGTTTTATTTTTGCGTAATTAGCGTAATTACTGGTGGTAGTACCTCTTGTGAGTCCGTACGGGTAGGTACTACAGCCCTGCCAATTTCTGCCGTGAAGCAGTAATGCGTTTCGGTTTGAAGGGTGGGGCAGCCGTTGTAATTATACTGAGACCTTAGAACTTATATCTCAAGGTGGGCGGCGGCATTAACGTTGTCGATGTCTACGGACTCCAGTAACCACTTAACACCAGGTGAGCTGTGAGCTCGTCCACTCATGTAATAAATAAAAAAAATAGTAAAAAATTTCACAAAAAACAGATTAAGAATGGATGGACTTTAAAAATGCGATAACTTTCGAACGAAAATATTTTGATAAGATCTCGGGTGGATAGCCTTATGAACATAATAATATAATATGGATATAGTATGTATAAATTATGTTAGTGATTTAGTGTAGTTAACAAAAAATAGAATTTTATATTTTTGTTATCACGCTAGGTACTATATTATTTTAAGTATTTTCATATCGTGATCAATGTAGAGAAAGTATTTAATTTTTTGTTCGTCAAAGTATGTTGTACGGGGTTACCAATTTACAAATAAGTTTCTATTTCTTCTTAAATGTATATAAATTACAGACTGAAGAATCGAATACACATTATCAAAAAATGTCTAATTGTTAAATAACAATTAGACATTTTTATTTAACAATTAGACATTTTTTAATTAAGCTACTAATAAAGTAAAGCTACTTATAAATAGAAAATCTGCGTTAGCTCACCGCCGCGCCGGTTGGCAGAGTTCCCAGAAGGCTGGCAGCATTTCCACGCTGGATAGCAATGCTAATTCTTTGTGCAAAATACGTACTGGCCTTCTGGTCTCCCGAGGCCTCAAAAAGTTTTTTTTAAGGTCCTTAAAAAAGCTTTTAGCAGATGGGCCCCAGGGGCCCAAAGTTTCCACCCCAAACGGAACAAAAATGAAATCTTTAGAGAGATTTTTTTTTTAAGTTAAGTGGCAAAAAATATCAAATTGACATATTTTATTTATTAACAACAAATTTTAGACTAGGGTGACTATTTATACTTTCCACTCTGCTAGACATGTCCTTACAGATCCATTCGGTCTACTTTCAATACTGTCGGACGCTATAGATATGAGCAGCTAAAGTATAAGTAACCATACTTTTCGAACTCGCCGAAGAGTTCTATGTTAACCTTAGCCCATAGAATCAACCCGCTGAGTTTCCACCGGATCTTCTCAATGGTCACGATTCAGATTTGGTGACAGATGCCGTGGAGGTGGTTATGTCTTCTTCTGTGAGGGCGCTCGAGCTCTTGTTTAATATATTGTCCTTCCCTTCCTGGTTGGGCACTTGAATATCCGTATCCTATCCTATCCGTCCTAGCCAAGTGGCAAGATCTCCAAGACGAGCTGCAGAAATTATCTCTAAAAAATTCGGTTTATCCTTTTCGCAGATTATTACTAAATCCTAAATAGGTACTTAATCTTGCGTTGTCAGACACTGATTTTCTCAATTTTTAATTAAAGTGAAATTAAAATCTATTTTTACTTATTTTAGATAAAATACGCATAATATACTTTCCGTGTATAGTTAAATACATTAAGAATTGCCAATTGCAAGGATACCTACCTAATTGTAAGTGGGTTACTTAACTTGATTAAAAATACATTTTTTTAAATAGTTATAAGTACCTAGCTAATTTTTATTATTTATACATTAGAACCTGTAAAATATTAAATTATACTATGTGTTAAATAGTTTACCTCGTCGGGATACTTATTTCATTAGAAAAGAAAAAAGCTTTTGATTTGACCACTGCCAGATCAGTTAAAAACAAAAAATCAAATTTGTCATGTCACACGGTCGCGTATTTTTTCCTGAAATTTCAACATTAAAAAGTTTTAGATTAACTTTTTATGAAGTAATCCATATTTTTATGTAGTGGATAAATAAATACAAAAAATTACATTTTTTATCAGCCTGTCAGGGACATTTATAGTTTTCTGAATTATGATGCAAAATTAAAGACTTGCATTCAGCAATACCTAATGATATAATAATATCTCTTAGAAATGGAGGTAAGGAAGCCAATTCATCGTAATTACTAATAAATTTAAATCTTTGCAAAGTCAGTGATAATACGGCTACAATTTCAGGAGGAAATTCTGGACTTATTCTCACGAGATGAGAATCTTGAACAACAAAAACAAACTATATCATCGCAAAACAAACCAAAAAAAATTAAAACAAGAGGTTTGTTGCTTTTTGGACCGTAATATCTTAAATATAAAATATATAAAGCTGTTATGTTATACTTACAGTAAAAGCTCTTTATTGGCGGGGTATATTTTATGTTCTGTAAATAAGCCGCAAATACAGAACCGCAAATACTGTGACATAGGAACAGTTGTCATAAGGTTTATTTTACTTTTTTATTGGACCATTTGACGACGAGCTTACAACGGATATTCAGTAGGATAAAACGCATTACTGCTTCACAGCAGAAATAGGCAAGGCGGTGGTACCTACCCGTGCGAACTCACAAGACTCCCTACCACCAGTAAAAATATAATGAAAAGATAAATGTTATAAAATATAGATTGGTATTATTAATTAATTTCGTAAACCATAGTACCTACCTACGTACCTAAATGGCACATTATGGTTTACGATCATTTTACGATGGAATGTTTAACGCGTGCCTGTCATATGGAAAAGGTTCTTGCGTCTTTAACGAGTTTAAATTAATAAACGAAAAGAGTTAAAATATTTGCAGAATTGATGACTACTGGGTTAGGTTTTCAAATGCTTTAAAGGTTATGGGATCTCAAGGGACTGATGGAAGCCTCTTTAAAATGATACTAATTTCATTTTCATTCAGATGAAAAAATATCAGGTGATCAGCAAACTGATAAAGAGCAAACTGAGAACTTAGTCTCAATGATGCGCAGTTACGATGCTAAATTGTACGGCGAGGATGATACTTCTCAGCCCACGTCACGAGCTGCACCTGTTATTCCGGTCGACGCAATGCGCAAAAAAAAGAAAAGGAAAAGGTATGATGTGTCCTATGAGTGACTATAAAACCCTCAGACACAGCCTACTGAGTTTCTCGCCGGATCTTCTCAGTGGGTCGCGTTTCGGATCCGGTGGTAGATTCTGAGAAGCACGGCTCTTGCTAGGGTTCGTGTTAGCATCGTCGTCAGGTTTGAGCCCCGTGAGCTCACTTACTAGTTAAGGTTCCGCTGAAATAGCTTCTCAAGGCTTATCAGCTTAGGTAGGAAAAAAAACAAAGACTATAAAACTTTAAAAGTATATTTTTTTTTATATCGAGTTTAATCCTATAAAGTCAACAGAATCTGCTTTGATTAAATTAATCAAGCATAACATAACAGATCTTAGAGCGAATATCCCTTTACGAAACATTATTACTCAACTAAACATAATAATATAGCAGATGCTATCAAAGAACTTGAAATAATAAAATACTTACTGATTTTATTTATAAGAATTAAGACATAGACTGATTGATCCCTTGGTAATCGAGAATTAGGTAACGCTCTTACTACCACACCAAAGTGAACTGTCATTCACATTGAAACACGAAATAGCAGTCACAATTACGAAGGAGTACAAAACATATGTCGTCGATTAACGTTTATCATTTCTTTCTATCCGGAAATTTGGACGCTTTAGAACAAAAACGGCCATGTCCATTACACTAGCAAACTCATGCGAGCTCACAATACGTCCCACCGCCAATAACTGATGATGATAGTTAATGGCAGAGTTAGGTAGAGGGAAATAAGAAAACGGGCACTACTGATATGGAAGGATGATAGGGAAAGAAGTTGTGGTAGTTTCTGTTTTTAGCTCGACCGATTTTTCCATCTGAAATCCTATTGTTTGCATCCACGTTTGATCACCTTTTTTTTATTGCTTACGTAGTTGGACGAGCTCACAGCCCACCTGGTGTTAAGTAGTTACTGGAGTCCATAGACATCTACACAACGTAAACGTGCCACCCACCTTGAGGTACAAGTTCTAAAGTCTCAGTATACATAGTTACAACGGCTGCCCCACCCTTAAAACCGAAACGCATTACTGCTTCACGGCAGAAATAGGCAGGGCGCTGGTAATCACCAGTAAAACCTCTTTAGTTCAGTAATCAATGTATCTGGTTTAAAACCCGGGTTGGGATCCACCTTTATCTATTAAATATATTTGATATTCGGTACCTGAACTTAGAACTGCTTAGAATCCTAAAGATAAACCTTTTAACTATAACATGGCTATTAGCAACATAAAGTTTACCGCGTAGAAGTTTTCAATTCGTTTACTAGTTGAGAGTATTCGGTTTTTGCTAGTAAATAATAATGGTTCTGCGGTGGTTCCATAGATCACAAATAACAATTTGTCTTGCAAATTGCCGATATGAGTCAATAAGAAAGGTCGCCAGTGCGTTCGGTATGAGGGAGGTTTCCGAAGAAGACGCTTGGAATTTCTATTGGACTGATATGAGTGTGTCTGTCGAAAGGGCGAAGGAAATGAAAAGGTTTCAGCGCATAAATCATTATCCGGGAATGCTTGAGATCTGCAGGTACCTTAACTCAAAATGAAAATAAACTAATCCAAATGTTGCTACTTTATGCGTATTGAACAGATTTATTTTATGTGCAATTTTATTTTCAGAAAAGATCTCCTAGCTCGCAATTTGAACAGGATGCAGAAAATTTATCCGAAGGATTATAATTTCTTTCCCAAAACTTGGTGTCTTCCTGCAGAGTAAATCGTATAACATAACATTTTATAGTTGTTTCGGAGATTTCCATGAATCGTAGATATAATCAGTATTGACGGCACATTCGCACTTTTCTTTTCATTTTTTGTATTCATGTACCTAATTATGCTCTTACAGCTTCGGGGAAGCTCTGAATTACAGCAAAACGCGTAAAAATAAAACTTTTATAATAAAACCGGAGTGCGGTAGTCAAGGACGTGGTATTTATTTAACAAAATCTTTGAAAGACATCAAACCTTCCGACAAACTTATTTGTCAGGTATGAAATATAAAATAAGTAGGTATATCTACTACGCTAACATTACATTTTTTTATTGTATGGTACGGCGTTGTGTTGTTTGTTACAGGTATATCTATCAAAACCATTTCTGGTCGATGGTTACAAGTTTGACATACGAGTATACACTCTCATTACGTCGTGTGACCCATTAAGAATATTTGTCTACAACGAAGGACTAGTCAGGTGAACTTAAACAGGGTTCTCTCATCAGGTCGCTTGTCGAAAAACACCACTTTCTCTTGAGAAATTGTCATTTATTATTATACCTTTTCTATTTGTCTAGATTCGCAACGAGCAGATACGCCGATCCGAATGCCAATAATACCACTAATGTATTCATGCACCTAACAAACTACGCCCTGAACAAACACAGCAGAACCTACGTGTATGACTCTGAAGCGGGCAGCAAACGGTACTTTGTGTATTTAGAATTTTATCACGGTCAATATAATAATGATATGTTCATCATGAGCATATTTCCTCGATGATTTATTTATTTCAGTCTTCTTACAAACTAACAGTTCATAATTTAAGTAGGTTCTAGCAACAGGTACAAATCGCTGCAAGCCATGTTGCATACCATGACATTGTCGTTGGTATGTTTGTGCGATTTTGTGACGGAACTTCTATTTCTATTTTATACGTAGCCCCCATAGCTCCGCACATTTGAAACTTTAGTTACATATTTTTAACGTTCATTTTTAATTTAGTTTTCGTTCTGCTTACAACTTAAATTAATCTACCCATATACCTACCTACAGTTTTAAAATGTTGGTTTTTAATTCACCGTTAATTTAATTAATTTAATTTAATAAATCGGAACTTACAATTGAATTCATTACGTGTGCAAGTACCATATTAAAAGCATAATTTCAACTTTCTCGTATGAACTGTGTGCGAACGCGGAACAAACAGACTAGAGAATCATAGTCTTTGCTTATCTTTGAATAAATTAATTTAATTCATCTCCTCCATGTTTTTTATCGTAGTTTATAACAAAGAGTGTCGACAGTTGTAAACACACGTGTTGGGAACCTCGCTCGGCTACTGCCTACTTCTACCCGAAGTAGTCCTGTTTCCCGGTATATACATAGACATAGTCTTGATCGGTAGTACCTACTCGTATAGATGCCGATTGTCGATCGCAATACGCTGGCGTACTCTGAGAACGCCGCTGCCCATTCCTCTTATGAACGTCTTTTACGACACTGAAGCGAAGTGATGGGCTAGTGGTATACTAGGACATGACGTAACTGGACGTAACTGACGTAACTAGGACGTACCTAACTGGTGGTAGGACGACCTGTGAGTCCGCACGGGTAGGTACCACCATCCTGCCTATTTCTGCCGTTAAGCAGTAATGCGTTTCGGTTTGAATGGTGGGGCACCCGTTGTAACTATACTGCGACCTTACAACTCATATCTCAAGGTAGGTATGGGTTCCGGTAACCACTTAACATCAGATGGGCCGTGAGCTCGTCCACCCACATAAGCAATAAAAAAAAAACAAAAAAAAAACGTGACCACATAAATATGGGTTAATAATTAATTTAATGCTTTAACATTGACCAGCAAGATCTCAACATTGAACAAGATCCTGTTATCTCAAGGTGTTGATCTCGATAAGCTGTGGCATTCGATAGACGAGGTCATCGTGAAGACGATAATTTCCGCGTGGCCCATCTTGAAGCACAGTTACCACGCATGTTTCCCCTCGCACGATATGGTTAACTTAAATGCTCATTTCATTGTTTTGCTTTTTATTGTGTAAACGGTTAATGGACATCTTTATAGTTAGTTTTGTTTTTACATTCCTCGAAATTGTTTTAGCCTAAAGGATAAGACGCTCGGTTCACTCATATCAAGCGATACGATTGTACCGATGTTCGAATTCAGGTAGGCAGGTATAATTTTTTCTAATAAAAGACGTACCTACTTAACAAATATTCACGATTGACTTCCACGGTGAAGGAATAACATCGTGTAATAAAAATTAAACCCGCAAAATTATAATTTGCGTAATTACTGGTGGTAGGACCTCTTGTGAGTCCGAACGGGTAGGTACCACCGCCCCACCTATTTCTGCCGTGAAGCAGTAATGCGTTTCGGTTTGAAGGGTGGGGTAGCCGTTGTGAAAATACTGAGACCTTAGAACTATATCTCAAGGTGTGTGGCGCATTTACGTTATAGATGTCTATGGGCTCCAGTAACCACTTAACACCAGGTGGGCTGTGAGCTCGTCCACACATCTAAGCAATAAAAAAAAAAACAAAAAAAAACACGTGTTCAGAAATTGACTTCCACGATGAAAGACGATGTGTAATAAAAATAAAAAATGTAAAAAAATAATTTCGTAGTTACCGATGGTCTTATGAGCCCGCACGGGTCGGTACTACCGTCCTGCCTATTTCCGCTACGAAGTAGCAATGCATTCCGGAATTGAAGGATGAGAGTCGTTAAACTATACAATTGAGATTTCGACTTCAATGCTCAGGGTGGGTGAAGACATTCACGCTGTAATCTCTATGAGCTCCGGTAACCACTTAATGCCAGGTGGGCCGTGAGCTCATTCACTCGACAAGAAAATAATTAAATATATTATAGACGGCTTACTACTTGCAGCTATGAGATTCTTAAAAATATATTTAAATACATTCCATACACATTCATATACAAAAGATGGGGTACATAATTTAAATTTACCCTTACAGGTGCACGCTTGTTTTGAAATATTAGGTTTTGATATTCTTCTGGATCACAAACTTCATCCGTATATCTTGGAAGTAAGTTTATTTATTTATTTATTACTCTTCATGTAAAATTTACATTGGCGGACTTAAGGCATTCTCTACCAGTCAACCAAAGGTAGTGCGGAGTAAATAGTTTAATAGAATAAAGTTTCTGTAGATTACAAAATATGTTTAGGTAAATTATATGTCGAATTTTTTTCGTTAATTTCAAATTGATACACGGTGGTGACACACATGTTTAGTAGGCAGAATCAATGACCCTGTGTGCTTAGTGCGAGTTTTGTAACGTTCTCACTAGCGAGCCAGTTTGCTCAAATTTGTATGCAATTGGAACAGCGCCCCTAGCGGCAAACGTACTCGGTGTTATTTTGTGAGTGCGAGTTCATATTAACGTTGTGATCTCGTAACCGAGTAATTTTACCGAAATGAGTACTACGAATGACATTTGTGCGAGTGCGTGTTACAAATTAGTGGATTTTAACGTTTCGATCGAGTATTTCTTTAGTAGTTTTATTTTTCCAACTAGAGAGGCAAAAATATCATGCCACAGAGCCTAATCTTTTTTTATGAAAAATGATAATATGGAGTGAAATGGATTTGATTAATTTGAAGCATTAATCAATTGGCATGGAATGAAATGAAATGAGATCAGATAATATGGGATAAAATATAATCTCTGCAAAATGCTGATTATATACTGAGATTTTTTTCAGTGGACCTTTTCGAAGACTTCGAGAAGCTACGTCCAGCGGTTTTGTTTAATTTTTTAAAATTTTCGCACTTTCACAGATACTAAACAGTTAATAAACCCACGTTACTTTGTAATTGCACAGATGGGTGGACGAGCTCCCGGCCCACCTAATCTTAAGTGGTTACCGGAGCCCATAGACATCTACAACGCAAATGCCGCCTCCCACCTTGAGATATTAGTTCTAAGGTCTCAGTATAGTTACAACGGTTGTCCCACCCTTCAAACCGAAACGCATTACTGCTTCACGGCAAAAATAGGCAGGGTGGTGATACCTACCCGTGCGGACTCACAAGACGTCCTACCACCAGTAATTACAAAAAATAATTTTGCGGGTTTGATTTTTATTACATGATGCTATTCCTTTACAGTGAAAGTCAATCGTAAACATTTGATAAGTACGTATTTCATTAGAAAAATTGATACCCGCCGGCGGGATTAGAACACCGGTGCATTGCAAGATACGAATACACCGGACGCCTTAACCTTTAGGCCAGGACGGTCTCAAAATTACACTTATACACGAAGAAATATTAAATACGCATTAACTAAGAAACATTAAATAGACAAAATAAAACAATTCACACAATTTAGCTCCTCGCGGTCCCTCCAAAATGTCTTATCATCTTTTTTTCCTAGTTGTTCAATTGTAAATAAATAAATCAAAATCAAATCGAGTTTACGTTCTATACGGTGAAAAATGAAGAATTGTGAGTGTGAGTTGAGATATGCTACTCGCTTCGCAGGGCGTTTATTCACCGAGAGCAGCAATAATATTATTTCTCGTATATTGGTAGCACGTGATGTTTTGGCATTAGACCGTCTAAATGAAATACAACGCATTTTAACAGCATTTTAATGGGAACCAACTACTTTCAAAATTATTCGGGTAATGTCACGTGTTCAATACTATTTTGTACCTTTAGAATTCAAGTGGCTCAACCCAAAATTCTTAGTTTCTGGTAAACTTCAATATTGTAATACAATAATTGTATTTTTTTAGTTTTTCGGTTTAAACACTTTAAGGCATGCCATTTTATTTGAAAAAGACAGAAAGAGTACTTTGTCCTTTTCTAGACTAAAAGAGACTGTTTAATTTTATAAGCTGATAGAATAATATAGAAAAGAATAATAGGATACCCTCTAATCGTCACATTGGAAAAAGGTATGGCTTTATCATTTTATCATTTAAATTATTTTTTATTGCACTTATAAAACTAATTTAATTTACAATATGTAACTACATATATCTATAACTAATCCGTACTTGTCAAATTCCTCATAAATTGTCAATATTCTTAATAAAATTCCTATTAATAATATACAAGTGCAAATGTTGAGCTGCTTGCCAGAAATGATATAATAGTGTTTTGTTTTTTTGTTGTTTCCTTGTAGGCTGCCTGTAATAATCTAAATCTGTGTGAAAGGCAATAAATGATTTTATTATTATCTACTAATGGTAGTCCAGTGGTCGAAATTTGACCATAATTTATTTAAATTTTAAGTTTGAACATTATTATAGTTCTATTGTCACTTTTCTATTATCATCATTTCTATAATAATCATTGCTCTATGTCGCCAAGGCTACATTATAGAAAAATAATATTAAAGACAAAAAATATTAATCTATTCTCAATTTGACCACAGATTGATAAATCAATAAACAAAAAAAAGTATAAATGCATGTGTGTGTGTGTGTGTAAAATACATGGTAATGTGTGTAAGGTTTTTTTATTCATTTAGTTTATTTTTTTATTGTTTATGCACAATTAAAAAAAAAATTAGCAATCTGCACTACTTCTCTATATTCTCTATGAGTGTGGAAAATTTCATACTTCTCCGTCCGCGCAATTTTCGTAAAAAGGAGTCCAACATTTTTGCTGCACGTATTACCTACTTAAAATGTAGGTTCTTAATAATAATACATAAGTGTTTTGAAATATAAAACTAATCTTAAATTTTTTAGTTATACCACTTCCATTCTAAGGGTGCAATTTCGTAAACAAACTTTGCCGTAATGGCGTAACCTTTAAAATACACGAAAACTGCCCAGCATAAACATATTTTTTTAGTAACTTTAATAGAAGTATTAGAATTAAAAGTTTATTATAGAATTTATTTAATTGTAATTACATATTTAGACATACTTAACATAATTAATCTTGGAATAGGTAATTATTGCAGCTTTTTTTAATTAAAGAAATTATGTTTTACATAGGTTTAATCTTTTACCCGTTGAACGTTTATAAAATGATTGTATTTACGGTAATACTGTTGATGATCTTCATTAGGTGGCCCAAATATACTAAAATTATTACGAGCATCCATCCTTATTTATAAATGTGTAAAGAAGCAAAATTATTATTACATTGTTCAAATTTCTATATAATTTATAAATATAAATCTGTACGTATGTACCTGTAAATATGTATATTGCGCGCGTGTGTGTGTGTGCGCGTGTGTATGTGCGTGTGTGTATATATTTCTATAATAGATAGATACACAGTGTGCAATTCATTTCGAAATTATTCTTGCCCATCTAATGGTTGTCTGGAAGAGATCACTCTTAGCGATAAGACCAAGAAAAAATGTTTCACAATATTTATTCATTTTGTGTACAATAAAGAATACTCTTTCACTGGTGGTAGGATCTCTTGGGAGTCCACGCGGGTAGGTACCACCACCCCGCCTATTTCCGCCGTGAAGCAATAATGCGTTTCGGTTCGAAGGGTGGGGTAGCCGTTGTAACTATACTGAGACCTTAGAACTTATATCTCGAGGTGGGTGGCGCATTTACGTTGTAGATGTCTATGGGCTCCAGTAACCACTTAACATCAGGTGGGCTGTGAGCTCGTCCATCCATCTAAGCAATAAAAAAAAAACAACTCTATCTCGCTCTCTCTCTCTCTCATCAAACAACTCTTTAAAAAAAAGCAATGATTTAATAAGAATTAAATGAAAAAGCAAAGAATTAATATGTATTTACAACTAGCTAGACGTCTATAAAATTTTCTAACCGAAAAAATATATGTGTATAAACCATTAGAATAGATAAAACCTTAAAAAACAACATTATTATTAAAAACGAAATAAAAAAATCTTGATATTGTATTGGTTTCACGGCAAAATTTTTAGTGACTACTTAACTTGCTTGAAAGTGAAGAAATACTCTCAAAATCCATTAATTTGCAACTCGCACTCGCACATACAATAATCGAGAGCCTCACTTCGGTAAAGCTATTCGATACATGAGACAGCAACATAAACAAACCTTCTCTCTCCCACAAAATGAGATTCATAAGCTTACCACTAGGTGGCACTGATACAAACTCACACAAATTAAACATAACATTAACATCGACTGAGTAATTAAAAAAACTCGCACTAAGCACAGGTACATTACCCATTACCCGACTAATTATAAATATCGTTAGAAAGCTTGGCATTTCAATTAAACGCCTTAAAAAAAACCTTGCGTGCTACCAATATAAAAGAAAAAAATATCGCTTCTCAAGATGAATAAACGTCCTGCAAATCGAGTAACTCGCACTCAGAGCTCCGCACGTTTCACCGTGAAGAGCGTACACTCGATGCGAGTCAATCGATTCCATTTTTGAAACTCGCACTAAGCCTACTGATCTCTTGAATGGTATAGTATCTAATCTACAGAGGGACTCTTGCTGTCCATCCAAATGGCACTTTAGATGGAGAGCAATGAGCAAAATGAACCTTCGAGCTCACTGACCACTTGATGTTAAGTGTAGTAAGTCATTCATTTTATTTCTATCCGGAATTCAAAAATCCTTCAAGCCAGCAATATGCATAGTAGCGGTACCTTTTTAGAATTACCTAACCATTCAAGCTCTCAGCCTCCATCATTAGTAAATATTGACTTTAGACTCAAATAATTACAATTAGCAAGTAACGTTTCAGGTAAACCATTCGCCTAGTTTCCATACCGATACGCAATTAGACCGAGAAGTGAAGGAAAATCTACTCACGGACACATTCACTATGCTCAATATTTGGCAGTGCGACAAGAAACGCGTTCTCGAAGAGGATCGAAAACGTATAAGGGATCGATTGCTGCAAACGAATAAGTAAATACTGAATTGACGCTTTGTACTGAAATTAACGTGATAAGTTAATTAAATTTCCCAATATTAATGTAATATGCAGATATGCGGAAACCACAACGATCGATGAAAAAGATCGGGAAAAAACTCCTTGGCAAACTCAGATCCAGTGGGAAGAATCGCACCTCGGCAATTTTAGGTAATGTAATATGAATGTAAGTGATGTAGGAGCTCATCTCACCTAATTTCAATCAATCAACCAATGGCCCCTTTCTCCTGAACTTTTAGAACTGTTGGTTTAATTAGGTATGTGTACATAGGCCGCCTCTAACTTCTTCCATTGTTATCTCTCTCTAGCAACCCTCTTCGAATTGGGATCGGCTGTAAACATTGTCTATCGCATCCTCCCATTTTATCCCGGGTCTTCCTCTATTATTTTTACCGTCTCATTTTACCACTCAGTCTTGCAATATTCGCAAAGGCCAATCCACTAAAGAGATCAGCAGAAGAATAGCTGGCACTTGTGTTTTATTTAAATAAAGATAAGGTTCATGTTTGTAGACGAGTTTATCCAGTGGGAGAGCAATACGCCTCGCTGTTCCAACAGCCGTCTGGTTCTTTGTACACCGGCACGGCGTCGTCGCGAGCTCGCGGTGACTGTACGCGGATACAGCGAGAGGAATTCCAAGTACGCTTTCAGTTCAAACGAACGCTTTTATCTATACCAGGGGCTCCCAAAGTAATTTTGTCTACTGCCCACTTTGAGAATAAATTATTTGTTAGAGCCCCTATTTTTTCACCTACTTAAAAACTACAATAGCGAAAGCTCAGTCGATGAAGAGTCCTCCTAGATGAAATTATAAATCGCCTTCCAAGCCTCTCCACAACCCCCCTTTTTTTTGGGTCTCTTACCGCCCCCCTTTAGGGCTGCAGCGCCCACAAGGTGGCGTTATCGCCCACTTTGGGGAAGGCTGATCTATACAGTATGTTTATGTTACTGAATAATTTGTTTGTTGAATCATAAAAACGTTTAGCAATCGAAAGCTAAAGCGGAGGCCCTGAAAAAACCGTCTCAACCGAAGCCCAAGGAATCGGAAAGTAAAGCTGGCGATGAATCTAGTATCACGGCGTCAACTTCGGTTGCGACACCCAGTACTGAAAAATCAAAAGTTAAAACAAAAGAAAAGGATAAGAGGAAAGAGATAGGGAAAGACAGTGAAGAAGACAAAAATAAGGCAACTAGAATACAGTCCAAACAGCCGGTATGTACACAGTACTTACTATTTGTGTTTCATTCGATTACGCTTCCTGAAATTTACCACAAATATGTAGGTATAACGAACTTATGATTATATTGATTAAACACGTCATTTTTATCTATTTTTCTGAAATATCCATCTTCAGATAAAATTTTCCTGAATAGTAGAGTTTAGTACGTTTTATTACACAACAAAACGCATTTTTAAATTATTCAAATTATTTAGATATGTATGTATAAGTCTTGTCGCTAAAAGCGATCTCTGATTTAAAATAGATCAATTATTGAAAATATTTATGTAACAGGATAATGTTTGTAATGTACCTCTTCCGAATAATTCCGTAAACTCTGAGTATTTTATTAGACTATGGGTCTCTGTGTGTGTGACTATAGGTATGTTTTTTTATCCAAAATGTATTGATAACTATTTGTAAAAAAAATCACATTATTTGCAGATACCAGAAGAGTCCAAGCCTCAATATGTCCTCTGTTCCTTTGAACCAGATCCAATAGTTGAAAAAGATGAACGCGAACGAGTCAACTTACTGGCACAACGTGATTTTCTTATTAGAAGCTATGGAATGTTGGAACAAGTAAGGCTTAATATTACTTAGATATTTAACGAGTTAGAACTACTGTTAAAGGCACACATTCTTCTAGATCTATTTGATGATGAAGAAAATTGGCACTTTAAGACCGGAAGACGAAAGGAAATATGGTGTCTATGGGCGACTGTCTCTTATTTCTGCCTCACCAAAGGTAAGTAACATCCTTATTTATTTATTTTTATATTTAAATAAACAAACCGAAATATCTATTTTAATCAGAAAATGTGCACAACCTACTTCCTAAATTTTCGTAATTAATCGTTCGTAAATTTTATTAAAACAATCGAATCGAAATAAACGCAATATTTTATATCCCTCCTCCTCAAGTGTTCCTCATGTCTGAGGAGCACCTCCATCTACGCCTTTGTCCTCACGATGTTGCCATCTCATCTCATCCTGTCTTCAGCTACTCAAAGCATCGCAGACGGTTGAATCAAGAATGATGCAAATCTGGTCAGACCATTCAAACCTTTAATATAAATCCAGGAGTTTTAAAATACACAGATACCGAATGGCCCACCCATCGCCCACGTGGTTTAGGATAACGTTATTTTTGTGTTTGTCTCCAGAAAATGTGAATATAAAGAAGCGAATCGAAATGTTTAGAAAAATAAAAATAAAAAAAATAATGGAAACCAAATTTTGTGTACCTACAGACCGACACGAAGAACACCAAGACGCAAAAGTTACACAAGGCTTGCAATAGAAATAAATCAGGCGAAGGTGAACTTTAATAAATACTAACTAACAGTTGTCTTTTTTATGAAACAAACCACTAAACCTTTTATTTATTACTTTAAATGGGTGGACGAGGATGAGCCAACCTAACTTGAAGTGGTTACCAGAATCCATAGATACCTACAAAGTTAATAGCGCCCACCTTGACATATGAGTTTATTCCTGTTTTTCAGTATAACGGCTGTCTGACCCTTCAAATCGAAACTCGTGATGCTTCCCGACAGAATTAGGCAGGAGTAGTCCCCTCGTGTTTGTGTGCCGAAAATACTCATACAAGGCAAGACAAGTAAACTCAGAACACAATAGACGTTAAATATAAAATTTTACTTTTTAACATTTTATTACTACAAAAAAGGAACTTACTTAGATCATTTACACCCAAGGAAAATCATTTGTTTCTTTCAGATTTGGAGCTCCCGCATCCTAATAGGAATCGTTGTATACCTAACACTGAATACTTTGATACGATCACCAGAACCCAGTTGTGTGCGCAACTAACGTTATTAATTAGGAAATGACTGTTTAAATTGAGAAATATTGAATTTACCTACTTTCCTAAAATACGCATTAAATTTGAAATTACCTTTTTTTTATTAATTTCTCATTCGTGGACTTGTGCAAGCCTTTAATGTAGATATTTCTTGGCTGGAGTTTTGTCCCGCGATGAATAGTAAGCTTTCGTTCTTGTCATCAAAAGTAGAAAATCAAATCTATTTTTAGAAATAACCTTCAAAAGGTAACACTCTCTTTTTTGGGGAGTCGGTTTCAACAATTTTCATTGTGGATTTAAATCTTTGTTGACAGAGTTTTATGTGATTTGATGTTTACGGAACGAGTCAGTTCTCATCTCACCGACTTAAATCTTAAATTTAAATTTTCACCTCATAAGATTGCGGAGAAAATAACCAATGGACCTGTTTTTTTTTGAAAAAATAATAATTGGATTAATAAAATAAATAAAACAAAAAAATATCAATGACATATATTTTATAACTTAAAAGTCGATGCTCCAACATTTAACTCTTAGTTGTGTTTTATTAAAAGAACTGTTCTAATTTTTTTAATGATAACGAATAGTTTTAAAATGTCAAAAAAATGTTTCATTTGACCTTTTAAATAATTATTTTTAATAAAGCTTCAAGCTTTACCCATATTTCCTACAATGTCATATTCACAAAATTGTTTTATATAAAAATGGATTTGTTATTAAGTTCGAAATTAATGTATTATATTAAAGTATTATTTAACTTGTTAATTTATGTGACTTTTACGACAAAGTGACTTTTTTTTTTTATTGCTTAGATGGGTGGACGAGCTCACAGCCCACCTGGTGTTAAGTGATTACTGGAACCCATAGACATCCACAACGTAAATGCCCCACCCACCTCGAGATATAAGTTCTAAGGTCTCAAGTAAGTTACAACGGCTGCCCCACCCTTCAAACCGAAACGCATTACTGCTTCACGGCAGAAATAGACAGGGTGGTGGTACCCACCCGCGCGAACTCACAAGAGGTCCTACCACCAGTAATAAAGTATGTATTCAACTAATTCATTTAAAAATATCAGACACTCCATTGTTAGTCTACAAGACTATTTACA
This sequence comes from Bombyx mandarina, assembly GCF_030267445.1. NCBI lineage: Eukaryota > Metazoa > Arthropoda > Insecta > Lepidoptera > Bombycidae > Bombyx > Bombyx mandarina. Next base: position 9,012,283 of record NC_143227.1, on the reverse strand, counting down.
GTATGCAGTATAATTAGCTTACCGACGACCCTAAAATGTTTAGAGATGTGTTTAAAATAATGCAAATTATAAGAGAACATCAGTCAATGAGCTTTATTAATCTTACCAAAATGTATTTAAATTCGACGTAAAAGCACATGCTATGAGCACGTGACGTAAGAACTTAGAACTTAATATTTGTAAAATTTAATTATCTTGTAAGGTTGCCAAATATTTGCATTTGCTTTACTTTACGCAGCGTACCACGTCGGTGCAAAATTTGTTTGTTGAATAATATCCCGCGAAAACGATTTAACAAGCTGTATATTGCAACATAAAAAAAGAGATATATATACTTTATTATATATAATTTATATTAAATGCATCTTTATAGCGTTCTTATAAAACATTAAAATTTGTTTTGTTATTATATCGCTTTATAAATAGGGATCGTCGCTATTATCAATTATTATATTTTTAAAAAGATCAGTCAACTTTTTTACTTTTAGTCAACGACAACCTTTTAATAAAACATTCCAAGTGTTTCAATTATGACAAAGTCAACCATACATCTTTTATTTGTCTAAATTGCACTTAAATTATTGTACTAAATTGGAATAACATTAAAATTGTAGCCTTTTCGCTAGTGAGCCTCCATCAATGTTGTCCAGGAGTTTTCTTTTCAAAGACGGCTTTTCTACTTCTAGTTTTGATATATTCGAAGGCATCGGTAACTTAGGGCCGACCGATGGTGCCGGTTTACTACTGTAATGGGCATAGAACTGTTTAGTTTTACAAACATCCAAGAAATTTATCAATGCAGGACACATGATTAATAAAATATTTCATAAATTGTAATTAGAATTTGGAAAAGTCATTGTCGTATAAAAAAAACATATCGATCAGTTGTAGGTACTGTCATTTATAATAAATATACGCATAAGTGAATGCACATGAATGTCTCTTCAGAATATTTTTATATAAAGTAGACGGTGTTCAAGATGATTTCGTTACATTAGTTATATTTACAGTTAATTATATACGTTAGTTTTATTTCACTAGGTTGGCAGCCCACAAGTGATTGCCGGAACCCACAGGTGTGACCCATCTCGCGACATGAAGACATACTAAAATATATTACATTTCGATTGTTGCTCCCTCGAAACCAGAACGAATTATGGATTAAAGAGTACTTCACACATACAGAAATAGGCAAGACGCAGGTAAAGATTCTTGCGAGCGATTTTCCTACCATCAATGATCACAAACATATAATATAAAAGCGGATTTTGATTACCTACACGAAATTTTTGTTCTGTATCCTGAAGTTTTTCCTGAACTCGTTACAGCGATACATATTTTATTCGTTTGGAAAACTTGAAAACTGTTGTTGGTATGAACCCTATCATATTCGCATCAAGCGATACGAATACTGACCGACATACCTAAGTTATTTTTTTGCCTGCTGTATAGTACTTATTTATCAATGAAAATAGCTTACCTAAAATACGCCATTTGCAAGGCCTGCGTGCAATCACATCGATTTGGCGGGTACAGAGCTAAAAGGCTCTCCAATAAAAATATAAGATCTTCAGACGCCGCACTAAATATATGCCGTAGTTCTTGAGCGGGAAACAGCTTGAATTGCACATAATCTGTGAGAGTCTTCATACCCTGGAATAAAAGCGAGGAGTTTTCTATAGTGATCTCTCTGTAAACTATGAACCTACCTATCCTACCAATTGTGATTTTTTTAACAAGTTTAACGTGATCTACATTAGCGATATCGCGTTTTAACTTGATATGCGCATTATCCTGTATACCCTGTATACACAGCTAAAACAGTTCTAAATGTTTTCCGACTTCATTACAGCGATCTCACTGTCACAAGAGATATCAAACACACATTAAACTCCGTGTTAGGTCTAGATGGAAAAAGCAGCTACATCGGATTTTGTCTGAACTAAGCAGTAGGTGAGTAATAAAAAATACTAAAACATAGACAATGCTTAATCTGTTTATAGTCTTCAATAATCATCAAACAGTACTTACAGGCCAGTTTTCTTCTGTTGGTGTTCCGAACACTTGGAATATCCTGGAGAGCTGATCTAAGTCTGATTCGCCAGGTAAAAATGGAACTCTTAAAAGCAATTCTGCTAAAATACATCCCACAGCCCACATATCCACACCCGTTCCATACTGCCTCGCTCCAAATAGTAGTTCTGGAGCTCTGAAATTAAAGGACCTCTTGTGAGTCTGCGCGGGTAGGTACCCTGCCTATTTCTGCCGTGAAGCAGTAATGCGTTTCGGTTTGAAGGGTGGGGCAGCCGTTGTAACTATACTTGAGACCTTACAACTTACATCTCAAGGTGGGTGGCGCATTTACGTCGTAGATGTCTATGGGCTCCAGTAACCACTTAACACTAGGTGGACTGTGAGCCCGTCCACCCATCTAGCAATTAAAAAAAAGTGTATTCCATTTACAGTTTCAGACCACGATCATAGCACATTAGATTTATTGAGGTTTGCATTGGAAGGAAACGTCCATAGCCTAGTATACAAGACGCCCGTTTTATTCATACCGTGTGATATGACTAAACCAGGATTTAAATCTTGAGACTGCTGCTGCCAATTTTTTTCAAACATCAGACACGGTCTTAATTAATGAATGACTTTCACAAATAATATAAATAAATGAGGAATTTATTCATTTGCATAATTGTTTTTGGTATTGAGCGCCGATAATTACCAACATTAGTTCACCATTCTCATTCCCGTCGGGACGCCATAACTAGTTCCAGTTTAAAACAAAAAAGACAATCGTTTGAAAAATAAATAAATAAAAGTAATCGAGAGTTGATCATGGAAATAAAATTCAGAATCGATAATAATAGAATAGTGGACTCAAAGGAATTGTAATCGTCATGTTGTAAATCGCCATACCTATACCATCTCGTAACAACTTGATGTGTATTTATTCTTGTCGGTGATCCAAAAGCCTTGGCTAAACCAAAGTCACCAATTTTCAAAATACCTTCTCTATTTATTAGCAAATTATTAGGTTTTAAGTCCCTGTGTAATATCCAATTCTGATGTAAATATTCTAAGCCTGAAAAAAAATCTTTAATAAATAATTTGTTAAAAACAAAGGTTCAGTACCTATTTTAGTTTATTTTGGTTTTAGTTTCCAGAATTGTCATATTACAGGTTAATATTTTTTTCTTTTCTTTTCTATCTAAGCTGATGGTCTTGAGAGACCATATCAGCGTCACCAGGCGAGTAGGTGAGCTCCCGGGGCTCAAACCTGATGTTGTTACTAACACGAGCCCTAGCAAGAGCCGTGCTTCGCAGAATTTACCACTGGATCGGAAACGGGCCCCACTGAAAAGATCCGGCGAGAAACTCAGTGGGCTATGTCTATGGGTTAATTTACTCGCCGAGCCCTTCGTCGCAAGTGACGGGTTCGACGAGAACGATGACCGGTGCTTGGGGTACCTAAAAGCAGTTAGTGGATCGGGAGGACCCGAAATGACGTGTCTTGGGCGACGTCGACTATTTACCATTCGGTCCGCAGGATCGAGAATGTAGTTACCGACGGCCACGATTAGTGGTTTCTCGTGTCGTGCTGCTCTATCGAAATGGGTTACTGGGAAATGGTATCTTGACATACATAGTTAAAGAAAAAAAAACTTAATCATGTTTACCCTCATTATTAATCTATTAATTTCTTATGAATCAAGTTACTTGAGTTAGAACTCCAAACATCCAAACTCTAAAAAGTCTATGAAAACATTTTATATTATTTTCTGAGGACAAGTCAAATTAGCAGAAGAAAAATATGGTTCCAAATCCCTTCAATTGCTATGCCTATTTATTAAAACACGTCAAACTTCAACACATGATCCTCTTTCATCATTGATCAATCAATTCAGAAGGCTTCCATTTGGGGGGCAGCGATTGTACTGTAAAAACTGAGACCTCAGAACTCATATCTCAAGGTAGGTGGCGCATGAAGGTAGATGTCTGTAGGCTCCGGTAACCACTTAAAGCCAGACGGGACATTAGCTCATCCACCTATTTAAGCACAAAAAAAAAACAAAAGTCAAGTAATAGATTACAACAATAATTTGAAAGTGGTAATTTTGTAAACATCTCATTAAATTTATTAAATTATTACTTACTTACTATTTTTATTTATTTAATAGTTTATTGATTAATTTTATTCATTGCACATTAATTTCAGTTATTTAAGGAAAATAGTAAAACTTAAAAGTTTAATAGGATAATGAAATACAAGTTTTTTTTTTATAAGAGATGGATTACCCTATGCATTATTGTTCTGTTGATATAGAAAAAAGAGCAGCTTTATCAACAACAACAACTCCAAACAGCATTGATATTGTCGTGATAATTATCATTTGACATTTGGTATCACTTGATAATTATCCAATAATTTGGGACGGTTCCTTTATTTTTCCCAAATCTTAAATAGTAATTTAATATTAATACAAATAATTTAACAAAAAAATTTAATTTGCCAATGCTGTGTTTGACACTACAAAAAAGTGACATGCAGAGTCATCTTACATAGGTACTAGAAGATTCAAACAGATGCAAGAATTTATATCCCAATGTTAAACAACTTATTATAAAGTAACAAACACTTATAAAATAAAACAAAATCTTAACTGACAATGAATTTAAACTTAGAACTTTTTCACAAAACATTTGTAAATTACAAATATGAAATTTAAATTAGGGTAAGCTGGCTTTAGGCTTGGCCTACAGTAAATTTGTAGGTTTTAAAAAATACATTTGTATGTAAACTTACCTTTCAAAGTCATTATCATGTATGCCTTAACATTAGCTGGGGTAAGTACAATAGTATTGTCCTTTATTATTATTTCTAAGTCTGTATCCATAAAGTCAAACACCAGCGACACATTTGATTTCTGTCCGAACACATCTGCAAAGCCAATAATTGTAGGTTAAGAATTTTTAAGATATTAAAGTAAATAGTAATTTTATAATAGTTTTATTTTGAGTTTGTCATCACAATGTGGATACTACTATCCACTTTAAGTGTTCTAAATCTCAATCGTATTACTTCTGTCCTAATATTCAAAGAAGAATACATAACTTAATGGCCGAAATAGACAACAGTTGAACATATGAGGCCTGATGAATGACCATTTGATGATGGCCGTATTCTGGTTGAATACTTAAAGAATGCAGCTCCTCTTTTTCTGGTGATAAGTCACCTATTACAACACCCAAAGCTCACTTCTAGGGTGGTATTATTCTGAACTAATAGTTCACGACTGTAGGTTAGGAAATTGTACCTTCCTCGCTGCTTGATTTTGACTATTTGAATAAAATGGGTGTAAATAAATGATGTTTACTTTCTAAGCGACGTCCTGTCATCTTTACAATTAATCAGATTAAAATTGAAGAAGATAAGCTATCTACGATCTCATACAATCCTTCCTACAATACATACCTAATAATCCAATTAGATTTATATGCTGCAGTTCCTGTAACAGTTTAATTTCTCTAAGAGCAGTTCTATTAATTCCGTCTTGAGCTTCGAGACGTGATCCTATCTTAATTTTCTTCACAGCAACAATTTTGTCTGTTTTTGCATCCTTTGCTTTGTACACAGTTGCAAACTGAAATTTGTGGTGGATTGTATTAGTTTAATAGTTTTATTTTGAGGTTATAAATGACCTAGTATGTATTAATAGTCTTTATCATTGCTACCTACTAAACTCCTTATTTTATTTACCTGTCCTTCGCCCAAAAAGTCAATTTTTTCATATCGTAAAGTTGGTTCTTCCATGATCAGATAATTATTAATTCCACGTTCATACAATTTTAAAAGCAAAATTATTCATTGTTTACCACACCCTGTGAAGTAGAAATATTGATAGGATATTGTATGAAGCATTCGGAAATTTATTATTATTTCTTTTAAAAAACTGCACAGGTATGTACTGTCAAGAATGAGTGGTTTGATTTGAATATTTTGAATTTTTAAATTGTCATAATTTTTTTTTATTTAAGGCCTGGATTGTAGTCTTTAAAGTCAATGCTGTTTTCTCTCTTTGTTTTTCAATATGGCAATCGGCTTCTTATGATAGCCTTGCTACCAGCGTCAACCTTACTATTGGCTCTCATAAGGCTTCATACTGCAGTGTTGGCTCTTCAATTATTAGCAATGAATTACTTTTTAGTATTTTTTCCGAATTTCGCGAGTCGAAGACAAAATTAAAGATACGGACGAACCTGACTAACGCTATAAACAAAAATACACATATAAACGAATATACACGAAAACAATAAAAAATAGAAAACGTCGAAAATAATATTATTAAATTAAAAAAGGGTGCGTGTACTTATGTACGCGCGTAAGAAGTTATACTTTATTTTTATTAAATTTATTTCTTTTTTTTATTATTTCAATTTTAATCAATTTGAAAAAAAAATTGATTAAACAACATCCTCAAACACGCTTATTGGACATCCCTTTTCTTGACATCGTATCAATTCGGTAATTCTCGGTACGGTTCGAAAGTTCACCTGCGGCTATATTCAGACTCACCAAGTTACGTCGGTCGTATTGTAATAAGCGATTTAATGGGCAACTTCATTCTGTTAATTTTGTGTCACGGTGCGCGCGCATCGTAAAATTTCACTCTCATCAATTCTTCATAACGCGCCTAAAGAAGTATAACTTCAAAAACACGCTTAAATAGCAAACCGAATTAATAATAATATTCAGTATTTTTTATCCTGTTGATGCTGGTCAAGATATTAAAGCGAAGATAAAAAATCTTGTATAGTCATCGGTCCTCAATGCGTGTACAAATTTTCATGTTAGGCTGATGTCTCGAAGATGATGAAAATTACATTTAAAGATTCCGTTACATACGAACAAATAACCGTTATAGTAACCGGCAAACTTCTTGAGCAAATGACCTTGACTGCGCAGAACCGAATTTTAGATCACTTTGGTGGTGAGGGTGAGGCGCGACGGCAGGGGAAATCGTATCGAGCGCGTTATTGGTAGATCAGTCGAACCTTGCGTCCCACACCGCGCCCTCATTCCGCTTGCTCCCAAAAGTACGCTTGCGTACAGTGAAAAGTCTATCGTTATTAATCGTTAAGTTATTTGTTATAATTGCTTGTTAACTTTGTTGCCACTGCTATTTGTTGAGTGTTTGTTGATTTTTTATAAAAAATACACTATGCCGCGACAAACTGGTGTAGTATTCAAAAGAAAGGGTAGAAAAATTGTGTACGACGTATATTGCTTCATTATAAAACAGGGGAAGAATGATATGGAAAAAGTAAAACAGACTTCGGAAGCAACAAAAACATCCGTGAGAACTGTTAGGTGCATTATTAACGAAGCTAAAGGCTCTGGCTTGCTCGCCGTGTTTCGGACTCCGGGTACGAAAAGATCAGGGAAGAAGAAAGTTACCGGAATAGATAGTTTCGTTCAATCTGTAATAAAAAGATGTAATCATAATAGCTACATAACAAACAGCGAAACTCCGTACCGTAGAAAGGCTTCGAAAAATTTAAAGAAGATATAAATTTTAATGGCTCGGTATGAAGTTTACGACGTATTATGAAAGAGCTAGGCTTCAGATGGAAAAAAAAACAGAAAATAATCGGAAGCTCGTAATTGAAAAAAGTTACATTCGATTACTACGAATCGAATATCTTCAAAAAATAATTAATTATAGACAAAAAAGAACACAAAATAGACCGAACCGACCGAGTTGTATACTACACCGATGAGCCCTATGTCGACTCATCACGATGATAGCGACTCGGGTAATGAAAACAGTGAGGATGATGGTCAAGATTACGATAACGAAAAATTTTTTTACAAATACCAGCTTCGCTTCAACTGAATCAAGACCTGGCAACAGCTCTAGTTTTGACTTAATAGAAGGAATATCTATTTTACCCCAAGATTAAATTATTACAATTATTAACCTATATTTTTTGTTGATGTTCTAATAAATATATAAATAAATACAAATATAAATACAATAATGTTGATTTTAATAATTTAATTGCTTTATGACGTAGAGTAAATAATGTTTTTGTACGTGAGTGTACCATGCGCAAACTTACCCCCACTACGTCAACAAATGCTCAAGAAGTTTGCCGGCTATTATACCAAGCTAACAAAAGAGTAGAGAGAAGTTGATTTGTCTGAAATTTGCTAACAACTGCTCGAGCACCATTAGGGCTCAGCTAAGAGCATAAGAGTAGCTGTTTTTCGGGTGAATCTACCACCGCATTGGCATCGCATCACAGTACCTAATAAGATCCAGCGGGAAATGCAGCAGTTCAAGGGCCACGGGCAATTTTTCGAATATAGTGAATTGCGCTTTGGCTATTGTCATCAGTAGCAATAGCTTTTTTTTATTTATTACCCTTGTAGGCAGACGAGCATACGGCCCACCTGATGGTGAGTGGTTACCGTCGCCCATGGATTTCAGCAATACCAGGGGCAGAGCCAAGCCGCTGCCTGCCGCAAAGGGTCACATAACAATCATTCTAGTTCTTCAGACATTTCTGTATCAATTCAATAAAAATAATTCTAGTTCTTCAAACGGACATTTCTGTATCAATTCAATAAAAATAATTCTAGTTCTTCAAACGGACATTTCTGTATCAATTCAAGAAAAATAATTCTAGTTCTTCAAACGGACATTTCTGTATCAATTTAGAAAACACACTAAGTATTAACATACAAAGGTTAGACGAAAATGGCCAGCTTCAGTAAAACGGCAGTTGCGGTTAAAACGTATCAGATGCCAGTTTCGTGCAATCCACTTATGGATATATAACCAAAGCTTACTAGCGTAGGCGTTAGGCGTAATTACAAATGGCGGCTTTGAAACAAATCAATATATCATAATTATCAAAGTTAAATCCTAGTTTATTTAAGACCTCATAAGTCTTCTACTTTTTTTACTTTGTTGAGGGAGAATGGAATAGAGAATAAAAGAACTTGTAAGCTTGACTATGTATTTTTTTTATTTTTCAAAAACAGATTGTATGTGAAATTACATTCCTCCTCGTAGACGTAGCACTAAATGGAGTGTAGATTCCTTTTGAATATTGTAGTCTGACAATGTGCGTCCGTCTTCCAGTTGCTTGCCAGCAAAGATGAGACGCTGTTGATCAGGAGGAATTCCTTCTTTGTCTTGGATCTTCGCCTTCACATTCTCAATTGTGTCCGAAGCTTCTACTTCTAAAGTGATCGTCTTTCCGGTCAGAGTTTTCACGAAGATCTGCATGCCTCCACGAAGACGCAGTACCAGATGGAGTGTGGATTCTTTTTGAATGTTGTAGTCTGACAAGGTGCGTCCGTCTTCCAGCTGCTTGCCAGCAAAGATGAGACGCTGTTGATCAGGAGGAATTCCTTCTTTGTCTTGGATCTTCGCCTTCACATTCTCAATTGTGTCCGAAGCTTCTACTTCTAAAGTGATCGTCTTTCCGGTCAGAGTTTTCACGAAGATCTGCATGCCTCCACGAAGACGCAGTACCAGATGGAGTGTGGATTCTTTTTGAATGTTGTAGTCTGACAAGGTGCGTCCATCTTCCAGCTGCTTGCCAGCAAAGATGAGACGCTGTTGATCAGGAGGAATTCCTTCTTTGTCTTGGATCTTCGCCTTCACATTCTCAATTGTGTCCGAAGCTTCTACTTCCAAAGTGATGGTCTTTCCGGTCAGAGTTTTCACGAAGATCTGCATGCCTCCACGAAGACGCAGTACAAGATGGAGTGTGGATTCTTTTTGAATGTTGTAGTCTGACAAGGTGCGTCCGTCTTCCAGCTGCTTGCCAGCAAAGATGAGACGCTGTTGATCAGGAGGAATTCCTTCTTTGTCTTGGATCTTCGCCTTCACATTCTCAATTGTGTCCGAAGCTTCTACTTCTAAAGTGATCGTCTTTCCGGTTAGAGTTTTCACGAAGATCTGCATGCCTCCACGAAGGCGCAATACAAGATGGAGTGTGGATTCTTTTTGAATGTTGTAGTCTGACAAGGTGCGTCCGTCTTCCAGCTGCTTGCCAGCAAAGATGAGACGCTGTTGATCAGGAGGAATTCCTTCTTTGTCTTGGATCTTCGCCTTCACATTCTCAATCGTGTCCGAAGCTTCTACTTCCAAAGTGATGGTCTTTCCGGTCAGAGTTTTCACGAAGATCTGCATGCCTCCACGAAGACGCAGTACAAGATGGAGTGTGGATTCTTTTTGAATGTTGTAGTCTGACAAGGTGCGTCCGTCTTCCAGCTGCTTGCCTGCAAAGATGAGACGCTGTTGATCAGGAGGAATTCCTTCTTTGTCTTGGATCTTCGCCTTCACGTTCTCAATTGTGTCCGAAGCTTCTACTTCCAAAGTGATGGTCTTTCCAGTCAGAGTTTTCACGAAGATCTGCATGCCTCCACGAAGACGCAGTACAAGATGGAGTGTGGATTCTTTTTGAATGTTGTAGTCTGACAAGGTGCGTCCGTCTTCCAGCTGCTTGCCAGCAAAGATGAGACGCTGTTGATCAGGAGGAATTCCTTCTTTGTCTTGGATCTTCGCCTTCACGTTCTCAATTGTGTCGGATGCTTCTACTTCCAAAGTGATGGTCTTTCCGGTCAGAGTTTTCACGAAGATTTGCATGCCTCCACGAAGACGCAGTACCAGATGGAGTGTGGATTCTTTTTGAATGTTGTAGTCTGACAAGGTGCGTCCGTCTTCCAGCTGCTTGCCAGCAAAGATGAGACGCTGTTGATCAGGAGGAATTCCTTCTTTGTCTTGGATCTTCGCCTTCACATTCTCGATTGTGTCCGAAGCTTCTACTTCCAAAGTGATGGTCTTTCCAGTCAGAGTTTTCACGAAGATCTGCATGCCTCCACGAAGACGCAGTACCAGATGGAGTGTGGACTCTTTTTGAATGTTGTAGTCTGACAAGGTGCGTCCGTCTTCCAGCTGCTTGCCAGCAAAGATGAGACGCTGTTGATCAGGAGGAATTCCTTCTTTGTCTTGGATCTTCGCCTTCACATTCTCAATTGTGTCCGAAGCTTCTACTTCTAAAGTGATCGTCTTTCCGGTTAGAGTTTTCACGAAGATCTGCATGCCTCCACGAAGGCGCAATACAAGATGGAGTGTGGATTCTTTTTGAATGTTGTAGTCTGACAAGGTGCGTCCGTCTTCCAGCTGCTTGCCAGCAAAGATGAGACGCTGTTGATCAGGAGGAATTCCTTCTTTGTCTTGGATCTTCGCCTTCACATTCTCAATTGTGTCCGAAGCTTCTACTTCTAAAGTGATCGTCTTTCCGGTCAGAGTTTTCACGAAGATCTGCATGCCTCCACGAAGGCGCAATACAAGATGGAGTGTGGATTCTTTTTGAATGTTGTAGTCTGACAAGGTGCGTCCGTCTTCCAGCTGCTTGCCAGCAAAGATGAGACGCTGTTGATCAGGAGGAATTCCTTCTTTGTCTTGGATCTTCGCCTTCACATTCTCAATTGTGTCCGAAGCTTCTACTTCTAAAGTGATCGTCTTTCCGGTTAGAGTTTTCACGAAAATCTGCATGCCTCCACGAAGGCGCAATACAAGATGGAGTGTGGATTCTTTTTGAATGTTGTAGTCTGACAAGGTGCGTCCGTCTTCCAGCTGCTTGCCAGCAAAGATGAGACGCTGTTGATCAGGAGGAATTCCTTCTTTGTCTTGGATCTTCGCCTTCACATTCTCAATTGTGTCCGAAGCTTCTACTTCCAAAGTGATGGTCTTTCCGGTCAGAGTTTTCACGAAGATCTGCATGCCTCCACGAAGACGCAGTACAAGATGGAGTGTGGATTCTTTTTGAATGTTGTAGTCTGACAAGGTGCGTCCGTCTTCCAGCTGCTTGCCTGCAAAGATGAGACGCTGTTGATCAGGAGGAATTCCTTCTTTGTCTTGGATCTTCGCCTTCACGTTCTCAATTGTGTCGGATGCTTCTACTTCCAAAGTGATGGTCTTTCCGGTCAGAGTTTTCACGAAGATTTGCATGCCTCCACGAAGACGCAGTACCAGATGGAGTGTGGATTCTTTTTGAATGTTGTAGTCTGACAAGGTGCGTCCGTCTTCCAGCTGCTTGCCAGCAAAGATGAGACGCTGTTGATCAGGAGGAATTCCTTCTTTGTCTTGGATCTTCGCCTTCACATTCTCGATTGTGTCCGAAGCTTCTACTTCCAAAGTGATGGTCTTTCCAGTCAGAGTTTTCACGAAGATCTGCATGCCTCCACGAAGACGCAGTACCAGATGGAGTGTGGACTCTTTTTGAATGTTGTAGTCTGACAAGGTGCGTCCGTCTTCCAGCTGCTTGCCAGCAAAGATGAGACGCTGTTGATCAGGAGGAATTCCTTCTTTGTCTTGGATCTTCGCCTTTACATTCTCAATTGTGTCAGAAGGCTCCACTTCTAATGTGATGGTCTTGCCAGTTAGAGTCTTCACAAAGATTTGCATGATGATCTGTAAACAATGAAAAATTTATCAATTTTATTTTATCTCTTTTTTAAATAGAGGTTTATTGTTGCAGATGGGCAGATGAGATCACCAAGTATCAAAGTGGTTACAGGGTCGCATAAACATTACAATGTGAATATTGCCATCTAATACAGCCACACCACATTTCAAACTAAAAAGAATGACTGTTTAATTACAAGTAAATACAGTCGTGGTCAACTAATTAGGGACAATCTCTAGTTAAGCCAAATTGTGAATATTTTTTTTATTTTCCAACGAGTCTTAGCAATATTCCCTATCTTTGACATGTAAGTGTAATTAGTCATTTATGTGCGCGATTATACAAACAATAACAACTTCTTAAACATTAAACCTCTTTACAGTATAGCTGATACAATATCATAGTGCTATTGGTTCAAAGAATGCTGGTTGGCCATTTAATTAGGGACACTGAGGTATTGCGTTTTAATTTCAAAATTGGAATTTTAATACTTTTTTGTTTCTTTTCTTATTGTTTAGTGGTTGTTTTGGCGGCAATCCAGATTTTTTATTTTAAGTTTTGAGAATTATTTTGAAGAAAAATGGGCAAAAATAAAAGTTGCGATCCAACACTACGAAAAATTATCATGAAGTTTGTCGAGCGTGGTTGGTCTTACCGAAGGATAGCACAACATTTAAATTGTTCAAAAACTATGGTATCCAATGCAGTGCAACATTTCAAGCGCTATAACACAGCTTTAAATGTGTCAGAACAAAAAGATCGAGAAAAACGACTCCGCAAGAAGATAGAATGATAACCAGGTTAGCTAAGAAAGATCCGTTTCTAGGCTCTATTTTAATTAAACACGAAGTGTTTGGGGCAAACGAAAGAGCCGGTGTATCTGCGAGGACCGTTCGACGACGTTTGGTAGAAGCAGGGTTGTTCGGAAGAGTGGCTCGCAAAGTACCGTTGTTGAAGAAAGAACATAGAAATGCTCGATTGGCATTTGCACGTAAATATGGACATTGGACCTACGCCCAATGGCAACATGTACTTTTCTCTGACAAGACCAAGGTTAATTTGATTTCTTCAGATGGAAGGCAATATGTACGGCGTCCTGTAAAAGCGGAACTGAATCCAAGATTCACAAAAAAACAGGTGAAACATGGCGGTGGAAACATTAAAATATGGGGTTCATTTTCTGAACGTGGAGTGGGACCTGTGAGGAAAGTTCAGGGTAAATTAGACCAACATCAATACAAGGCAATATTGGAAGAAACTATGCTTCCCTATGCTGAGGAGCATCTCCCTATTATATGGATGTTTCAGCAGGATAACGACCCGAAACATACCGCCCATTCAGTCAAGTCGTTTCTTACCAGTCAGTTTGTACCGGTGCTAGATTGGCCAGCAAATAGCCCGGACCTCAACCCAATTGAGCACCTTTGGCACGAAATCAAGAAAAAAGTTGTCACTTATCGTAATACAAATTTGGATGAACTTCATGAAGCTTTTTGTGAGGCATGGGCAAACATTCCTGTCGAAACATGTCAGAAACTGATAATGTCTATGCCACATCGGTGTCAAGCGGTAATTACTAACAAAGGTTTTGCTACTGGGTACTGATTTTACACGTAATAAAATGGAGCTGTTAAAGATATTATAACACTGAAGATTATAAGTTTTGTGTAACTGTATTTTTCATTATACTTTACTGTCCTTAATTAAATGTCCACTACAAAATTGTACCTTAATATTTAATACATGTTTAATCTTTGATATTAAATACTTTTTCTATTTATTAATTCTTTTATTTACAGCCATTTATAGCATAATAATCGGACCACATTATGCAAATGATAGGTGCTGAGAAATCAATAGGGTTTTATATTTAAATGTACATAACCGGTTATAGCCCTTCACTATCTTGAATGTCCCTAATTAGTTGACCACGACTGTATATATATACACAAATTTTTGTTATTAAAAATTAGAGGTGTCTCTCGATTCAGGTCTCAATAGGTAGGTATATATATATATTTTAAATTTTGTATGAAGCTATTATGAGTGATGGTGTGGAGAGTGCTTTGTAATCCCATCAGGACGCGTGGACGTCCTCGATGGCTGAATTGGCAGGGGGATCGATTATTAAGTACTAAGCGAGCCTTTTAGGGTACCCTGATAGCACATAGGCAGATGCGTCACGAATGAACCTACGCACTGGATATGCGACCAGCTGAGAAGATCTGGCGAAAAACTCAGCAGGCTTACGCTATGACCTAATTACGCTTTAATATTGTTGAAATATTGTAGAACATAACAATGAAACCATAATTATTGTGCATTTTCAACTAGACTCATCATTTCGTCACATGCGAATAATAATTATATTCTGCAAAATGTTGAGCAAAAAGCAAATGAAAAACACGGATCGATAAGATAAAGCAAGAATAATTTTAATTTGTTAAAGACAAACATGGCGTTCTCGTGATGAAAATTTAATTTATGTACTTGAAAATTAATGTACTCACCTAGAAGATACAATAATTTCGCTATTGTCAGTTGTATGTCGAACAAATAAGAGCTTTGTTTTTTATATAAAACAAAATGGAGTAGAAAAACACCTTATTTTAACTATAAGCTTGTCTATCACGTTGCAATCCGCTGGTCTTTTAATGCGTCAGCGAAACGAGGACAAACCTTATATACGTGGCTATTCCGCAGCAAATCAATAAACCGAAACGAACCGAACAACATCCGAAGCTTTACGAAGTTTACCGAGCTATATAGTTGTTTCTCTTTAATTTCAAAGATAAAGAGAAATAGCTGTACTTTTCTAGAAGGCACTCGTACTTTATTGCTCAACCCAAATCAGCACTGATTCTCAGAAACGGATTCTTTGTGACGTATTCTCAAAATTATAAATGTACTTAGTAGAATCACAAACATACATATTTACCTAGTAAATACAATAAATTTTATCACAAATCAACAAATTTTGGAATCAACAAAAGAATGACGTGCGCATTTCAGTTTACAGGTTACTTTTTGCAAGTTGCACTTTATTTTAAGCTTTTGATACATACTTACCTACGTATTTTAAAATATCATTATTTCAGTAAAATGCCTACAGCTACGAACAATACTTAAACAAACTGTTACTGATGATTTTAGGTAGAATTTAATCTAATTATTATCTTAAAATGTACATTGTAGGTCAACATTTTCATTTAGGTCTTTAGTTTATTATCATGATATCGAAATGTAATGTAAAAAAAACAAAACAAACGATTCTTTGATTACATTTGAAAGTACATATCTGTATATGGTCTGGCTATTAAGAATTTGATGGATTTAATATTATACACTTATCTAACCTAGCTGTTCCCCATTTCCTAACTTGAGAACTTTAAAGTGTTGGTATTCGTTGTATTTTTAAGCCTTGTAAGGAAAATACTACCACATGACGCCTCACGGTCAATATTATTTTTCCTAGGCAACCTGCGTTCCCATTTAAGTGGTCTGGATAGGGGGTGTCTATTCCAATTGTGAATTCGACCTCATTAGTCAAATTGGGCGACAGCAACATTGCTCATTAATGTTACATGTTGTTTTGAACTAAGTTTAATTAGACTATTAACTTTAGTCAATAAGGCCGTTAAGGCCTAGTGTCAAATTTTAGCCCACTCACCGTTATGTTGTACTGAACATGTGAATTTAAAAGTAGGTAGTCAATATTTTTCTAGCCCTGAATGTAGTACTTTAATACATAATTAAGAGTACTAGTTAGACTTTCTATTACCATGACATGGGGTAAATTGGGATTCTGGGGTAAATTGGGACAAACCTGCGGAAGATTCTCAAAGTACTTGTAGCACGGAATCTACCTAATTTTCTTTAAGGTAATATTTATCAATGTATAGAAGACAAACCAAGTTAACTATGGAAGTACTAAACATGAGTTAAGTTGGTCCCAAAAATTCGTCAAATTAAATTTAAAATAGTGGTTGAAAAGTGCGTTTTAAAACAGCTTACAGAACTTTTAAAAAAAGTAATATTATCGTTGTTTTTTCAATAAGATCACAGTTTATATAAGTTTTTAATACACCTGGAAATACCACAACAAACGGTAAGTTGCAATATTCTTATTTTAAATACAATATTTCGACAAAATAAAAAATGTATATTTTTTCCTTTCTTTTTGGGGAAAATTGGGACGTATGTAGGGTAATTTGGAACGAGACTGGAAAAATTAGGGACGAGAAAACACAAAATTGGAACGCCAAAAGACAAAATAGGGATGGCTTGTTAGGGTTGTCACTGATATCTTATAATAGATTTTTTAGCCTATACTATCACTTAATTGCGTGATGTAAAGAAGGTTAATGTGTTTATCAGTTAGTTTATGTAAGTATTATAGGTAAAAGAAAAGTATATATAATAACTTTTTTTCGCGACATTTACCTTGTAATATCTGCCCGGTCGTATGTTCTTTATAGCAATAAAAAAAATTAAAAGTTAAAAGAACTCAAACGAATCAAAACTTTTGTTATTTCAGAATCTATTCACGCGTCGAATCATGATTTTTTTAACATTCACAACGCACACACAAATAAAAAACAGGCCTCAGATTTTAAATGTAACATTAATTAAAAATCCGAGATATCCAATTATGAGTGAGTGAATTAATTGAGTTTAGTTATTTAGCTTAGAAAGAATTTCTTTTATTTTTGTTATTATTGACAGTAATCAGATAAAGCTGTTTTTTTATCTTATTCACCTGATATCTTACTCTTGCTCAAAGATCATTTTGAAAATGTTGATTAAATAAAATTGTATTAATGCATTTCCAGTCCTTTTATTTTCTATTTTTTATTCTATTTTATGATTTTGTTTCAGAGTTGTGATTTTTAAGGAAATTAAATAATAATTTTCTAAAATATAACATGCACATACTTTTTTTGATCATTGTATTGTTGATTATCATTCACGTCACATCGCTTCGGAATAGAAACCAGGTTAATTTACACTATGTTGTGTATTGTGCTTAAATTATGGATTGTATTCATCATTTCGGTCCATATAAATAATTATATGGCACCTACCTATATATCGCAGTACTGCGAGTTGACAACCCTTACAAATATCCCAATTTAACCCTTAACCGTGTCAATTTACCCCGGACGCTGGGTAAATTGGGACGGCCATTATTTTACCTATTATTTCTTTAAAATGAATAATTAAAATAATGTAACGGTTTTTATCACCTAGGTACGTTCAAGACTCAACTTATTTCTTTGGTTGAGCAGTGACTATTTAATTGGAACTATTTTAAAATTCAATCTGAAGGTCGATTTTGTCCCTATTTACCCCATTGTACGGTATCGTCAGAATCATTGCGGGATAAATAAAAAAAACAAAACAATTTTAAGGTATTTTAAGCTGCCATTTATTTGAAAAAAATCAATAACCATAGATTATACACTTAATATATTTTCAATAACCTTCTACTAACCCTGCACGCCTGATACTTTTTTCGACAATGACCCCTTCGTTAGACAAAGTATTTGGCTACCACCCCTACACAAATATCCACAATTTTTTATTGCCTAGATGTGTGGACGAGTTCACAGCCCACCTGGTGTTAAGTGGTTACTAGAGACCATAGACATCTACAACGTAAATGCGCCACACACCTTGAGATATAAGTTCTAAGGTCTCAATATAGTTACAACGGCTGCCCCATCCTTCAAATCGAAACGCATTACTGCTTCACGGCAGAAATAGGCAGGGTGGTGGTACCGACCCGTGCGGACTCACAAGAGGTCCTACCACCAGTAATACGATATGTTGCGCATCTTTCGTTTTCATCAATACAAACATGAATATTTCTAACACACATTAGTTTTATTTACAATTTTAAGAAAATTCTTTTTATAAAGCACTCGGTGGTGTAGTGGTTAGCGCCTTTGTTTGCTGCGCCGAGGGTCGTGGGTCCGATTCTCACATCGGGTAAACATTCGTGTGTTGACAGGTTTGATTGCTCTTTGTCTTGTTGTTTATTAACTTTATATATATATATATATATATATATATATATATATTAAAATGTATTTACGCATGTATATCAGTCTCAGGTACCCATCAAGAGGGAATCCTAATTTGGGGTCGGATGACCATGCATTATTTATTCCCATTATTCCCCCATATTAGTCAATAACAAATCAATAAAATTGCCGTCTAATGAGATGTATGAGGCTGCGATTTTCAAATTACCTCATCAATGTTTGGATCTATGTTAGTAATTACAATTGGATTTAGGGTTTGAACGCGAGCGGTATTTAGTTTTTATAGCAACCATTTTGCCAAATTCAGTTTCTTATAAATATTATGTTGATGTAAATTGTATATTAAGACTTTGTCATTTTTATTTAAATGGGCTATTGGCATGCTACGAATAACAAAATTTTTGGTAATACGGAGTCTTAAATTGATTTCGAAGATTGTCATCACCAACTGAAATATATATATTAAGAAATGGATATATGTACGTACTACTATAATTCCAAGAAAAATATACCGTACATCAAGCCTGGCCAACCTGTGCCATCGACGTCAATATCGCACTCCAAAGGAAAATATCTATGGTAGGAGTGCCGTATTAGGAACAGCTAAATCCACCAAAAGTGAAAAAATGGCTACCTGTAGATTGCTTGACTCCTTGCTTGATTGAATACGACGAATTACCAACAGAGTATTTTTATTATAGGTATAGATTTAATAATATTTTGTACAAAGGCGTCTCTAGCCCATTTAGCAATCGTGTGCAATCATTAGCCTAGAACCCTCTAGTAAGTGTGCGGTCAAAATGGAATAATGGAATGGAATAAGTGCAAATGTAACAAAATCCTTTTCGTTGTAATGTGCTTGCGCTTGTGTAACGCAAACCCTACACCATAGGCAAAGCCGGCTCTATTAAATTATGTACCTATTGTACATATTTTTGGAAAAGATCCAGACCCAGCTTCTTCTACCGTGATGAACTGCATTCCGTGATAAAGCCAAAGTTTTAAAAGCGCCTGTGAAATTACTTTTGAATAGTTTTTCATTTTAAAACTGGTTTTACAGAGTTGTACTAAGTAAATAATTAGTTTACGGAATTGTACTATGTGCTTTTCATTACCTTCATAGCATTTCACACTTCCTGTAACAAAATTAAATAACTTAATTATAATCGTTTATCTTAAGGAATTTCGATTTCACCATGACCTACTGATATTAAATAGTTTTATGAAACACTTTTTGAATGCAATTCTCTAATTGTTTAGTTGCTGTTTTTATGTTTCACGATTGAAATACCTAGGTCCTGCACATTTTGGACATCAAGTGAGAGTGCAAGATGTTTTAAATCTCGAAACTTCTATTTATTTTACATTTCATTTTTATACATTCAAGTTCAAGAATATTCAATAAGATTTAAGCCCTTTCATACTTCCTAAGAATGGAACATTAGAAAAAGGCTGCTGTATTTCATAAATATAATCAGATTATCAATATTTTCAAAACCTGAATACAATAGTTTAAGAAGGTGAATTCTTCTCGATAGTGTCACTCTCGACAGAGTGATCGTGATCGTCATGTAGCGTTGGAGGTGAATTAGATTGATACTTATTAGTGATTATTTGATTTTATTCAAACAATTTACTGCTATGTAAATACTAAACTTTAAAAGAACTACAATCTATTTAAGGTAGGCATAGTTAATTGTGTTTTTTTGATTCATTTATTTCCCATGGTCTAGGGCCTCGTTTGTTTTCCCAATTATCAATATCCAATTTTTGTATTTCTTCATATGCAGTTTCCAAAGAAACAGTTTTTTCTCTGTGAAGGCCCATTTTCTCTGCTTCTTCCTTACTCACACTTTTTACTTGTGAAAACTGATATCTAAAAATAATAAAAGGGTAGTTGTAAAAGGTTTGATCAGTTATAAAATAAAAGATAACAAGCAAAGGGTAGAATGATGAAACGTGACCGACAACTGTTGCACTAAATTTATCAAAAACACTTGTTAAAACTGTGCAAGTTTTCGTACATTTGTGTCATGATTTATCATTGATGAATTAACTGTAGATATTCACCCATACTATTTCATTTTCATGTAATCAAATTTTTTACAGCACTGCATTCAGGATTTCACTTCTCTAAATATACTTAGTTTTCTAAACTACATCTAACTGAATCATCATGATAGCTTAGCATTATGGAAACTTTCTGTAATTTTGTGAAATAATAAATATCATTAGACAAATCACGACTTTATAATGAACCGTCAAGGATACCAAAGGCATCAATTCGGATTATTTAAGTCAACTCATCATGCTTAATGATGCTTATCTTGAAACAAATCCAGTGACAAGTGGTAGTGTGATGAAATTGATCAACCAAACTTTTAAAAATTACCGACATACAAAACAATACATTATCTATAAATCAAAGCTTGATTTTGTGAAATACAAACCTAATTTGTGTCCATTCCCTCAAACCAAACGATCCTCCTACAACAAATAATATAAACGGAACACCATATTTAAAAGTTCTTCGCTTGCTTACGGCAATTAATGTATTTCGTATGTTGTCTACGCGAGCTGTAAATCCTGTTGTCATTATTTTCAGCTTATTTAATTTCTTTCAATTAATTTATTTATCCATAAAAATTTAGATTTTTTTTTTTTTTTTTTATAATTTTGACTCGCACGGTTTGTGCATTTGCCACTACTAGTGTGGAAAAGGTAGGGAAACCAGTTTTATTTAGGAATCAATTGGAAGGTTCGAAATTTGGAAAGGATATGTACGTAATAGGATAATAATATATAATAATGCCTAAGAGTTCATAATATATAGTGATTGGGTATAAATAAAAAGAATATTATATTTTAAAACTGTTTACATTTTAATATTATTACTAAATAAAAAATTTGATATCAAGTTATACAAATCAGAATTTATAGTACTTAATAATGTAGGGATTGATGTGGGAAGAGGAACCCGGAGGTTTATCAGGGAATTTATGAATGAGGAACAGTCACGTAGGAGGCATCCAAAGAAAATGTGATTCAAGTCCTCCTCACCAACGCCACAAGCACACAAACTGTTGTTAATGACACCGAGTTTAGCAAGGTGAGAAGCTGTACAAACATGTCCCAATCGCATTCTTATAATACAGGAAGTTGCAAGCTTACATAGACTAATTTTACAGAACCACATTTTTAGAGGAATTCGTTGCTGTATATTTTTATAATAACGGCCTTTATGGCAGCTAGAGCTATTCCAAATACTTTCCCAAGACCTCAGTAAATGGTCTTTAGGAGTGGAAAGAAGGTCAGACACAACATTTTTGTAAGGTGACATATCACCACTATTTATCGCATCTCTCGCAAATTTATCAGCTATTTCATTCCCAAGTATTTTGTGATGGCCAGGTATCCACACAAAAAGAACATCATAACCTTTGAGCTTACAATTTAGAAGTAGCTGTCGACAGTCCATTATATAAACACAGGTTAAACAAGATTTGAAAGGAAATTTCTGCAAAGCTTGTAGAGCACTTTTCGAGTCTGTGAAGATGATGGATTTGTTAAGTTTTGCAAGTAGAATATATTCTAGAGATTTTAGAATACCAAAACATTCTCCAGAAAACACTGTTGTTTCGGGGGGTAGTTTTATTTTTTGGTGAATATTGTACTGCTCATGATAAACAGCTACTCCAACTGTGCCAGAGAGTGCGTGTTTAGACGCATCGCAGTAGATATAGTGCCAGTCTGCCCAATCTCTATCCGTTACAAATTTTATTTCAGTGTTAGCGTTTTGGTGGTTCTTCAGGATTTCAAAAGTAAAATTTATTTTAGGAAGATTGACAAGAGCTTCGTAGCTGACGGAAAATATAGGTAGAAACTGTGAGCGATGAGTGGGAGCTTGTAATGAAATAAATTTATGGAAACTAATAACTAAGCACGGTGGAGATTTATGGGACCAATAGGAAGAGGATTTAACTTTTTCTGACAATTTTTTTAGTTTGTGATAGAGAGGATGGTTAGAAAATTGGAGAGCTCGAAATAAAAATTTGTCACATAAAAACTGTCTGCGTAATTTTAATGGGGGGTCTAAACATTCTACTTGCAAAGCATTAACAGGGCTGGACTTCATAGCTCCGGTCACAATACGCAACGCTTTAGATTGAATGGCGTCTAACTTACTTAAGCCTACAACGCTACATGGTTCTAAAAAACATGTCCCGTAATCTAATATGCTTCTTATAATTGCATTATATAAGAGTTTTAATGTGAAGGGATGGGATCCCCACCAAACACCTGAGAGGCATCGTAATATGTTTAATAATCGTTCACATCTAGTGGACACATAATAACAGTGAGATAATCCTGACAGTTTAGAATCTAATATGATACCCAAAAATTTTACTTCATTTTTTACGGGTATTATTTGTTCATTGTACAAAAGTGTAAATGGTGGCGGTAAACGCATCCTTGAGAACAATACTGAGCAACTTTTGTTTACACAAAGACTTATAGTCGGATTTTTTATTAGACGAAGTAAACTGACGTTTACTGTGTTGTCAGTTTTTGATGAAATAAAAATAGTGTTGTGACAAAGTGAACGATTGAAAAAACTCCTGAATTAATGAAATTGCCTCGATTGTCTAGTGAATAGTTAGTGTGCCGAACTGCCGATATCGGGCACGGGGTTCGAATTTTAGCCGTGCTTTGTACATACCAACGAGTTTTCGACGAAACATTATGTTCCTATGGTATCTACCTGTACTGAATACCGAGTGTTTTAAACATTAAGAAAAACATTGCGAGGAAGCTTGTAAGACTGTCCTATTTCCAATGCATCATATAGTTGAAACTATAGATGTATAAAATATAACAATTATAGGTACATAGGTAATGAAAATAAAAAAACTGATTGTAGTTACATACTACTAGTAACATATTATTATATTGGATCACTTTAATACAATTTTATTGTAAAATATAAATAATATTCTTTTATAGTTTGAAATTAATGATTAACTCTTCACACTCATTGTTCATTTATGTGATTGAACGAGAACTGAACGCATCACTATTACTTTAAATATAGCAACATTATTTTACAAAGTGACATTAGCTACTGTCAGCTGGCTTCGTCTAATTAAAAATCCGACTATAGGGAGTTGTTATCCAGCCATAGTTTCAAAAATTCCAGAGCACAATTTAGAGAATAACTCAGTTTATTTACAAAGCGACCAGAAACATATAAGACTAAATCATCTGCATACTGCAGAAT
This sequence comes from Bombyx mandarina, assembly GCF_030267445.1. Taxonomy (NCBI): domain Eukaryota; kingdom Metazoa; phylum Arthropoda; class Insecta; order Lepidoptera; family Bombycidae; genus Bombyx; species Bombyx mandarina. The sequence continues at coordinate 8,988,463 of NC_143227.1, read as the reverse complement.
ATTGGCTTTACTAGAAATATGAGATTCTAGGTCAAAGGTATATACATTATAAAGAAGTGGACTCAGCACCGAACCTTGGGGCAAACCTTTCCATGTAAGCCTTGTTATAACATTAGACTCATCAATATTTATTTGTATTTGTCTTTCAGAGAAAAGTTTATGAATAAAATTACAGAAAATTGGAGGCACTTTTAATTTACATAGTTTTGTATTTAAGATGTGAAGATCAACGTTATCATATGCGGCAGAGATATCTAGAAAGACTGCAAGAACAGATTCATTATTTGAGTAAGCTAATCTTACATCTGTAGAAAAAATACCTAAGCTATCCATGGTACTTTTTCCTTTCCTAAATCCATACTGACTTGGTGACAATAGACCTTGACTTTCGAGATACCATTCTAATCTATTTTTCACTAAATGTTCCGCTAGTTTACAGAGAACTGAGGCAAGGGCTATAGGTCTATAGGAGTTAGGATCTGATGGAGCTCTGTTTGGTTTTAAAATAGGGATAATTTCGTGAATTTTCCATGAAGCCGGGATTTCTCCGGAAGTTATGGTGGAATTGATAAGATGTAGCAGATAATTCAAACTTGAGTCGCCTAAATGTGCAATGAAAGAATATGGAATACCATCAATACCTGGTGCAGAATCTTTTACATAAGATAACACACCCTTTAATTCTATAACACTAAAAGGAGAAGCGAGATCAGCAAAATTACTTAATGGTGGAAAAAAAGAAAGGTGAGGTGATAAAATGGGCATTTGTGGAGTAAAAGGAGGGGCTAACTTGTCTAAGAATTTATCTGCCACAGACTCATCAAGAAACTGTGGCAAGGTTTCCTTAAATGCTGACCTAAATCTACGGATATTTTGCCAAATAGTCGATGGAGGAACATCAGGGGCTAAAGATGAGCAAAAAGCTCGCCAGCTATCCCATTTCTTTTTTTTAAATAATTTACGGGTATTATTAATTATTATGATTAGACTATCAAAATTTTCTGTAGTGCTGCATTCATTATATTTTATTTCAGCTTTTTTCCTCTCTTTCACTGCCGCTGAGCATTCACTATCCCACCACGGAGGAGAAGGTATATTATTAATTGATTTTTTAATGAGAAATGTTTGGTTTGCAGCCTCTATCATAGCCAAGGCCAAAGCATCAGCACAAACGGAATGATTATTTTTTTTTATATGAGGGAGCGAGGACACTTTCTTTGCAACATGCTCACGAAACGTTGTCCATCTGTCACTGTCAGTATCATTGCATATTTTGTATTTTAATCTTGGTGGGCGTCTAAATTTTGTTCTAACTAATTTTTTGGGCAAAGTTATTAATATGGGGTAGTGATCACTGTCGTATGTAGAGGAAAGTGTTTTCCAAGTCAGTAAGGAAGCTAAGCCAGGGGTGGTTAACGATAGATCTGGAGCACTGATACCTTCATGGGGCTGAGTGCGCCGTGTTGCGACTCCTGTATTTAGGATGCAAAAGTTGTTAGAATCCAGTATATCCAATATTCTTGCACCATAGTAACTGGAATTGGTGCTACCCCAAGCTTGGTGCTGTGCATTAAAATCCCCTAATATTAAAACTGGTTTTGGGAGCTGTGATATAATTACTTCAATTTCGTCAAAGATTGATGATGTAGGATGTGGAATATACACCGAAACAAAACATATTTTATTAATACTTACTGCTATTATAGAGAAATCAATGCTATGGTTTGCAATAGGAATGTGGTCAAAAGGTATTGTATTATGAACAAGTAAAGCTACACCAGCATAGCCATCTGTTCTATCCTCTCTTACACATAAATATTGGGAAACTTTGAAGTTATAACCTGGTTTTAGCCAAGTTTCCTGTATTGCAATGATAACTGGTTTATACAAATTTATAAGGTGATAAATATCACTTTTTTTAGAGTTAATACTGCGGCAATTCCACTGAAGTATTGTTGATGGATCCATTATTGATATTATTATTAAAAAGGTTACTTACATTTAGCATAGCAGCGTTGGACGGTTCAACCATATTTTTGGATTGAGTTAATGATTTAATTAAAACAATGATAAGATCCCTAGTTGACATATTTGATAAAGGCATATTATTTTCATTGAGTGAGCCAATTGTGGGCAAAGGAATGTCGTAGTCTTTGGTTAGTGCGGCATGAGCTTGTTTGTCATAGCCCTTACTATACTGTTTAGGAACACTATTTGACTGAATAAATACTGTTTTTTTATAAGAAGTGCTTGTTTTATTACTATTACCTTTAGATATATCAAAAGTATTTTTTAAAGGAGATGAAGGGGTTGCAATGGATGTTAAAACATCCGAATAGGATTTTGTCACAGGTGGGTGTAGCTTGGAAGCTTCAGCATATGAAATGCAATTATTTGCCATCAATTCTTTTATAGATTTTTGTCTACTAAATTCGGGACATTTTCTGTTGGTTGCATAATGTGAGCCTGAGCATAGACAGCATACTACATCATCCTCATCAATGTTGCAACTATCACCCGAATGATTGTTACCACACTTAAAGCAACGTGGAGTAGATCTGCATTGGACTTTAATATGACCGTAGCGGCAGCAGTTGAAGCATTGAACTGTTGGGAATATGTATAAATCAACTGGAAGGGAGTTATAACAAAGGAATATTCTCTTGGGTAAAACCTGGCCATCAAAAGTGAGAACCACTGTCTCTACTGGAACATAATTTGTCTTCCCTTCTACCACATTTTTCCTATTAATTCGGCGTACTTTTAATATATTTCCACATCCAAAAGGCACAGTGATATTTTTTATGATTTCGTCTTCGGACCATTCTGTTGGTACTCCTCTGACTACACCCATACGTGTTACAGATGAGGTAGGAATAAAGGCTTTACAATTAATTTGTTTTATTGCTTGATTCTCTAAGAAAGAGTTTGCGTCTGCATAGTTAGTGAAAGCTAAAACTAATCTATTTCTACCTATTTTTTTCAGGCTTCCATTAACTATGTTTTTAATGGATTTATTTTTTAAGAAACGGCCAAAAGAAATTGGATTGATAGAAACATTGTCATTTGGACATGATTGTACCTTTTGGATGTGAATGGTGTAAGGAGCTGAATCACATGCTTCATATAATTTCCTACCGACTGGTGTGCGAGGTTCAGTTAGACTGGTATTAGTAACATCAATCTGCTTGGGCTGTGACGCTGGGATGGGTGCTAATTGAGGTGTCTTAAAAACTGTTGACGACTCTTTCTTCATAACATTTTCACAGTGGCAGTCACTTTCGCAAACAACATCGGAAGGCAATTTATGACGTCTCCTCTTTTTATTACAATGCCTACAAATTTTACGAGATAAGGCTCTTTTTCGTTTAGTACTTGTATTACTTTTGGTTTCTGAAGCATCTGTGTCTAATAAAGAGCTTTCAGTTTCCATTTCCGAGCAATCATTATTAATCGTGACAACATGAGACACCTGTGGGGTTGTCCCCCCAGGATCTTCAATGACATTCATCAGGGACTAAGAAAAAAAAATCATAAAACTTACCTACTGGCTCCAAATATATACAAATAACACAAAATATTAATAAATAAACTAAATTAATAATACTACCACTAGAATAATCCTATTATTTACACAATAAAATGAATTTTAAACAAAAGACGCCAAAAACATCACCGCCTACTTCAAAGTTTCCCGCGCTTTTTTCCAAAAAAAAAAAAAAAATTTAGATACTAACTACAAATAAATTCTAATAATTTTTTTAAAGGATTTTATGACCTGGTAACTAAGACTTTTAAGTCATGTCTTATTTTAATTTATTTTGTTATTTTTATGATAAAAGATAGCATGGAGTGAAATGAAATGAAGATGACTAATTGTAGACATTAATCAACTGGGACGAAGTTAAATGAAATGAGATGATATGGGATGAAATATAATCTTAGTAAAACGGTGGACATTTAAAAGTCATCATTATAATATGTAGTAACACTACATAGTACCTACTGTACTAATCTGTGACTGTATTTAAAAAAATGAATGCTAATAACACTTTTTTTTACGAATGTACATGCGCGAAAGTTCACCTGCTGCTATATTCAGACTCGCACAGTTACGTCGGTCGTATTGTAATGAGCGATTTAGTGGGCAACTTCATTTCTGTTAATTTTGTGTCACGGTGCGCGCGCATCGTAAAATTTCACTCTCATCAATTTTTCATATCGCGCCTAAAGACTTCAAAAAGGAGAGTGTGGACTTTTTGGTGGGAACGCGAGGAGTGAAGTTGTGTAAATTGTTTTATTTTGTCTATTTAGTGTTTCTTTGGGTTTAAATGTGTAATAACGGTGGTTTATTAACTGTTTAATATCTGTGAAAGTGCACAAATGTGGGAAAATGAAACAAAGCTGCTGGACGTAACTTCTAGAGTTCCTCCAAAAAGTCCACTGAAATAATCTCAGTACATGACCACCATTTTACTGAAATTATATTTTATCCCATATCATCTCATTTCATTTAATGTCATCCCAGTTAATTAATGTCTCAAATTAATCATCTTCATTTCATTTCACTCCATATTATCATTTTTCATAAAATTAAGAATATAAATTAAAATAAGACATGACTTAAAGGTGCTAGTTACCGGGTCATAAAATCCCTTTAAAAAAAAGGAGAGTGTGAAATTTTTGGCGGGAACGCGAGGAGTGAAGTTGTATGATTTGTTTTATTTTGTTTAATTAGTGTTTCTTCAGGTGTAAATGTATAATAACGATGGTTTACTAACTGTTTAATATCTGTGAATGTGCATAAATGTGAAAATGGAAAATGAAACAAAGCCCTTGAACGTAACTTCTCAGGATCCTCTAAAAGTCGGTCCACTGAGAAAGTCTCAGTAAATGACCACCATTTTACTGACATATTTCGTTTCGTTGCGTTTCATGCCACGTTTCACATTAATCAACTTCATTTAATTTCATAATATATTCATATATATATTTCATAGCTTTTGCCCGTGACTTCGTCCGCGTGGAATAGTTTAGTTACTTTGGCATAACGTAAAATTTTACCCGCGACTTCATTTACGTATAAAGTGAAAATATTTTTGAATAATATAATCTTAAGGAGCTACCAAAAACGTAACGTACCAAAATCACGCTTTTAAAACCGATTTCAAAAGAGAAGGCTATCAATTCGACCACCATTTTTTATCTATGTTCACTGATTTCTCGAGAATCCTTGAAACGATTCTGATAATTCTCTTTTCCATTTTTTGTTCGAAAGGGTAGACTTCCCGAATTGCCCTGTAATCATCAAGAAATGATGATGGGATCCTGGAGAAATCCACAAAAATCTATAATTTTCAAATCCTATCTTGAAGTGATTTGGCTGTTTCTTGTTATTGTTCTTATTCTTTGCTGCCGCGCACCAGCCGACCGCTTCCTTGTACATCAATATTACGCGCTTGATCATTATTTTGCTGCGATTTTATTTTAAAACTGTGGTATCTTCTCATCTGTATATCTGTATTCTGTATTATATATATATATATAAAAATGAATTGCTGTTCGTTAGTCTCGCTAAAACTCGAGAACATCATCATCATCATCATTAGCCTTTATCTGCCCACTGCTGGACATAGGCCTTCCCCAATGCCTTCCACATAATGCGGTCCTTCGGCTTCCGCATCCAACGACTTCCCGCCGTGCGCACTAAGTCGTCAGTCCACCTGGTTGGAGGACGTCCCACGCTCCTTGTACCCATCCGAGGCCTCCATTCGAGGACTCGAGAACGGCTGGATCGATTTTGTTAATTTTGGTCTTGAATTATTTGTGGAAGTCCAGAGAAGGTTTAAAAGGTGAATGAATATGAAAATGCTCGGAATTATATAAAAACAAACAATTTTGATGTTCCCTTTATGTGTCCCCCGTTGGACGGGTTCCTTTTGTTTGTTTTAAATTTATTTTATACAAAACTTTAGGTCTTTTATTTATCGATTGAGGCACTACGAAGTCTGCCGGGTCAGCTTAAAATACTCATAGAAGGTACTCATTAAAATCAACTGTGGGTAAATTTCTTTAAAATTAAATACTTATTATGCTGTTGCGGTTATTATTTTAGCGAAACTTTAACCGTTTCCGCAGCGCACGCAGTGGAAGCTCTCAAAAGGGAAAAAACCCCGATTATGAAACATTCTTCATTGGTGCTCTTATTTTAGGGTGATGTTATATAGCTTCCTCAATAAATGGGCTCTCTAACACTGAAATAATTTTTCAAATCGGACCAATAGTTCAAATTTCAAGTTCAAGTTCAAACAAACAAACTCTTCAGCTTTATAATATTAAGAATAAATTTTTCATTTATAATAGTTTTCATTAAAACTAAAATAAGACTTGGCCTAAAGGTTTTAGTTACCAGGTCATGAAATCCCATAAAAAGCAGAGTGTAGGTATTTTTTTTTGTTTTTAAATTGTTACTTATTTTATTCATATTGATACAAAGGTACATAAATAATAAATAACCTAAGAAAGTAACTACTTTTAGAAATTCAATCGTGCCTTTGCAATGGCTTCTGGGAGTAGTTCGAAATTTATTTATTATGAGGACCCTCCACCGGGAGCAATCGACGAAAAGGAATTCTTTTGCACAGAAAAAATTGTACCTCGTAAAATAAAACCTCAAAATATCGTCATAAGATTAATGGAAAGAGAAATACACGGGTCACGGAAACCTGGGTCGCATTTTCACGTTGTTCGTGAATTTTATCAGAATGTTTTTCCAAATTTAACTATCGTAAACGTTGAGAAACCTCCGTGCTTTTTGAGGAAGTTTAGTCCAGATGGTAAACATTTCATAGCATTCTCAGCTGATCAAACTTCCCTGGAGGTATGTTAATGTATGATGTTGACGTTTTGTGATTTAAGTGTGTAATAAAAAACATTAACTTTAACTTTGAGTAAATGCTGTTGGTTGTGTTTTTCTTTAATTTTGCAAATAGTAGATTTGTATTTCAGATCTATGAATACAGAGGTGCTTCTAGTGCAGGAGACTTAGTGGCTGGTTATCCAACTGACTTGCTTAATGCAGATGCTGATGCTCATCACAGAATTAGAACACATATATTTTATAGATTCTTTAAGGTATGATATATTTATATTGTGTCATGTTTTATTAATTTGTTTAGGTGTTCATATATTATTAATTATATAGGCTTACTTTCTCAATCTCTCCTTTAAAACAATACAACTGTATTGAAGAATACATCCATCTCAAGATAATTTATTTATATTGTAGTCTTAATCTCTAACAGTGGCTGTCAGTTTTGACATATATCCCTCTATCAGCCAGATATAGATACATAGTTACCCACAATTTTCTTACTGAACTGTACTAAGGGGACAAGCAAGAAAGAGACAACCCTTATTGATTGCAATAATGTGATTTGATGGAATGATAAGAAAATGTCTATCAAAATAATAAAATTATCTTTACAGCCTAAGTTTACAGTGAATGTTTGTCAACAAAGAGATGTCAGACCTGATCGTCTTGGTAACATGCCTGTGATGGAGCAACAACTCAACAGAGAATGCAGCTTGTTTACTGAAGATGGTAGATATGTAATAGTGGGATCTGCAGCACATATTCCAGATGACTTGAGACCACATTTTTATCACATTCACAGTAACAATGAAGCTGTCACACCTACAATAAGGTATTTTTTAATCTGTAATATTATTTAGAGTCCGATACTTAATTTTAATACTCCCACAGCATTATAGCACAGCTATTCTTTTTTTTTTAATTAAAAATATAGTAAGTACAACATATCATAAAGGTTTGAATAAATTTGTCATGGCAAATTGAAGTAAGCTTAATTCATTATTGTAAGCAAAAAAAAAAAGAACAATGTATAAGTTGTGCTGAAATCATAAATGTTGATTTCTTCCCCTAGGCCAAAACCGGTGGAATACAGGTGATGAAAAATATATACCCAAAAATTTGGGATCATGATTCATACATCAATACAATATACATACATTTATATACATTAAATAATTGTTAGCAGGCAGTGTCTTGGCTATGGCATTGCAAGCCGTGAGGGAATGTAATTGCTTTCCAATAGGTCTTGCGTATGGTTTCAAAGGCAATTAAAATAATTTTGTAATCACAAATCTGAAAGATTTCATCCAATTATTTATCGTTTTTTAATTTTATATTGCTTCGATGTGTGGACGTGCTCACAGTTCACCTGGAACCAGAGTCCATAGACATCAAAAACCTAAATGTCGCGACCCATCTTGAATTCTGATTCAGTTTTAAAATACAATGGCTGCCTCACCCTTATACCGAAACATATTACTGCTTCACGGCAGAAATAGGCAGGGTGGTGGTACTTACGTGGTGCATGCTCACAAGACGCCTTACCACAAATAAATACGTAAATTGAAACTTTTGAGCATTTGACTTTTATTCGGAAATCATTCGTGAACATGCATTGCATGCATGCTCACAAGACGCCTTACCACAAATAAATACGCAAATTGAAACTTTTGAGCATTTGACTTTTATTCGGAAATCATTCGTGAACATGCATTGCATGCATATTTCATTTGAAAATTATTGGGATTCGAACACCGGTGTGCTTAGTGCGAGTTTTTTAACTTCTCGATCGCGTAAAAGTTAATTTATGGAGTTGGAACGCCCCTACGTTTGCCGCTACAGTACAGTCGCACCGCTCGATATGAATACACCCGTCACCCGACGTTAGGCAACGACGAGCTATTTTTTCCCCAACTTTTCTCTGGTAGCCTAAGAAGCTATTCCGGCTTCACGAATTCAGGACGGCAACTTCAATATGTGGAATATGCATTGAAATATAATTGTTTAGGTACCTGGTTTATATGTATGTGCACAGTTTCAAATTCATTTAAAAGCTTCGCCCAACAACATGGAGCTTTCGTTCTCACTTTCGACAAAGTGAGTTAACCGCGCCTCCACCGTCAAGCCAATGTTCGTATAGTGTTTTTAAAAAATGCGTCCAATCCTTATTTTGTTTCAATATTTCAAAATGAATATGTATGTTTTTAATATGCATGTTGTTAAATAGTTATGTTCACCATTTACGCTAAACAGTTTAGCTTTGCTATGATGACCTAGGTCTGGGATTATGAGTTCTTGAACTGTTATGTTTACAATTGTTTGTTTATATTTATTCTGTAAAACATTTAAAAAAATTACATTCTAGGTCCCCTTTGGAAGATTATTCACTTCATTTAGTTGATCTACATCAAGGGAAACTTTGTGATACAAAACATTTTAGAATCGACAAAATTTACCTATCACACAATCAAGGTATTTATTTATACAAAGAAGTGCTTGCTGTTCTCTCGGTGCAACATCAAACAATACATTTGTATCAAATTGTTGAAGGAATGTTGATTGAAATTAGAAAAATTGGACGGTATTGTTATGACGATGACCCGTTTATAGTCAGTTCAATAATAGGCAAATCCATAAATGAGAAACCATTTCACGAAGAAACAATTAATAGTTTAAAACACAGGATACTTGTATTTTTGTTTAAGAGAGCTAAAAAAATCACCGACGAGACTGGTGATCCTTTGGAGTTACGAAAGTTTTACAAGTACTTCGATATGTTTAAAAGTTTGAGAATGTGGAAGATGCAACTGTTAGATGAAGATCATTTATTTATAAAATACGCAAGCGAAGAGGTTGTGACCCTTAGGGTGGCTGAACCCAACAGTCAGTCATCATTCTTTGTCATATACAACATAAGCCAGAGTAAAGTGTTGGAAATATACGAGAACACGTCCGAAGCGCTTTTGCAACTTTTCGAAAACTACTGTGATTGTTTTAGAAATGCGAGACTGTGTGCAGATTCGCAGTTCACTTGCTCGCCATCAAATAATTTATACGCCAGGTTGACACAACAAAGGTTTAAACAGACTATAGTTAGAGCGATATATGGAGGACGTACTGAAGCAACTAAAAGAATTTTAGCGCAATTACCGATCAGCGCGCAGTCGTACAGTGGATCTCCGTATTTAGATTTAGGTCTCTTCAGCTACGACGATAAATGGGTATCTGTAATGGAGAGACCTAAGGCCTACGGAGAATATCCCATAAGGTAAATTATTTTATGGATTTTTGATAAATTTTTTTAAATTGAGAACCTAATTTTCATTACTTGTTTGATTTTTCAGATTCTATGCAAGGGATTCGGGGCTATTAAAATTTAAAATATATGCAGGGGTTTTAGGACAATCTGTGCCTCCCAGTGCTCGAAGACTAGTAGCTTTCACATTCCATCCAACAGATCCTTTTGCTATTAGCGTACAAAGAACAAATTCAGAATACATTGTTAATTTTCACATAAGGAACGCAGTGTTTAGTTGAAAGTAACTATAAAGTTTTGGATCGATTTACAATGAATATTTTTACTGTGATAAAAAAACTTACAATGTAATAATTAATAAGCAAAAAAGTGAGCCGATGGTTTAGCTATTAGTGTCTGTTATCTTACAGTAAGTAATTATTAGTTAAATATGTTATTAATTATATAGTTATACACACTTGTGGGAGTTATTATTTTACACAAGTGTATTATATTTTTACATATTATTTCAAATGTGTAATAAATAAATCACTAATAATGCTTTTTTTTTTATCTAAGTGGTTTATGGTTTAATGGACCTCAAAATATTATTTTGGTAAGAATGCTCTCATTGGGATAGTGTCCATTTTGCATAGGGAATATGTGAATTATATATACATATCTGATAATAAAAATATTCTAGAAATGTATGCCGTAAGTATAGTTTTCCGTAGGAATAAGTTGTTTTTGTGAGATAAAAAGTAGCATATTTCATTCTCCTGACTCCTAATACTATTATTAAAAAAAAAAAATATCTATTGCTTTTTTTGACATGAAAGGGACAAATACACATACTTTCATATTTTTAATATTAATATGGATAGTCTATTTTTTACTACTTTAAATGGGAAAAAGACTAACTCTCCGGGTGTTTAAAATAATTACGAATTACACCAGCGTGAATGTCGTCAATGTTAGATAATAAGGTCCATCTTAATTCCATTTTTGGGACCGTGGTTAGCGTTGAGTATGATGCTTTAGGGCCTAAACAGAGAACCAGTCAAGTGTTTCGCCTATAGTTCAGGCGAAACTACTATTTCTCTTCAGAAATAGACAAGTAACAGATATATCAGAGCCGCCTTTATGTACGGAAATTTATTTTGTTGGATTGTTTTATTTTTATTGCTTTGATGCGTGGACGAGCTGACAGCCCACCTGGTGTTAAGTGGTTACTGGAGCCCATAGACATCTACAACGTAAATGCGCACTCCAACTTGAGATATAAGTTCTCAAGTATAGTTACAACGGCTGCCCTACCCTTCAAACCGAAACGCATTACTGCTTCACGGCAGAAATAGGCAGGGTAGTGTTACCTACCCGCGCGGACTAACAAGAGGTCCTACCACCAGTATTATGTTGTTGCTTAATAAAATGATCTTGTAAGTTCGTCGTGGAATTTTTTGCCAACAATATAATCCGTTTCACATTTGTTGAAAATATTTGTAAAAGTTTCAACACTTGAAATTCATACATCACTAATCCATAGAAGTGTTAAAATAAATACATACTTTTCTCTTTGTTGCATGCAATTTACAAACTTAAAATGTCATATTATATCAATTAGACAACACTTGTACAATAATAACCTATACATAACATAACCGTTAATAAAAATGGTTTAATTAACTAATATGACAAAATAAATACAAATGCTTCAATACAAAGTAACAGTAAAATGCAGTTTCAACCATTGATGCCGTGTAATGCGCCACATTTCGTACCGCCTAGCTCAAACTTGCCACGTAAGATAAAATTGTGTATTTTTAGATTAAAAAAATTGAAAAATTCGGCTATGCTATTCTGGCCTTCCTATACTCAGCATTAGTAGTATATGTATTCCTATACTCACACATATAACTTTATTTTCCAGCTTGACCAATTTAAGATTACCAAATAATATTGACTATGCTATTGTTGTACAGCTTGAAGTCGTCGTGGCCTAAAGGATAAGACGTCCGGTGCGTTCGTATCTAGCGACGCACCGGTGTTCGAATCCCGCAGGCGGGTACCAATTTTTGTAATGAAATACGTACTTAACAAATGTTCACGATTGACTTCCGCGGTGAAGGAATAACATCGTGTAATAGAAATCAAACCCACAAAATTATAATTTGCGTAATTACTGGTGGTAGGACCTCTTGTGAGTCCGCACGGGTAGGTACCACCGCCCTGTCTATTTCTGCCGTGAAGCAGTAATGCGTTTAGGTTTGAAGGGTAGGGCAGCCGTTGTAACTATACTGAGATCTTAGAACTTATATCTCAAGGTGGATGGCGCATTTACGTTGTAAATGTATATGGGTTCCAGTAACCACTTAACACCAGGTGGGCTGTGAGCTCGTCCACCAATCTAAGCAATAAAAAAAAAAGCCTGACCAAACAATATTTATACATGTAATGGCTTTATTCCCCGGCTCACGGAATAAGACTAAAAAAAGAAAGATCCAAAAACTATTTTGTATCTTCAAATTTATTCATGCTGGTTTTTTTAGATAATATAATAGGGGAAGGCGATGTCGTTGCCATAGTGTCTTCAGGGGGTGTTCTTCAGTATTTTTTCACACCAGTCACCCACGGTATACACTGTCCAACCAACGCACCTTATGGGTTACCTTATTGGAATGCAAATAAACCCCTGTGGTTCGTACGCAGTATTGGTGATCCGTAAGTCAATTAATTTTGGTATTTACGTTTTTGTCATTGCTTTCGATAGGCAGACGATTATAGCAATGGACGGGCGTATTATGAGCTCGGATGAGTAGGTACCATCATACTAAGTATCCAATTAGTATAATAATTATAAAAAATGACTAATTGGTGGGTGGTGAGTTCGTTCAATTATCTAATGGAAAAAAAAACGTTTAACGCCGTTTCGGAGGGCCGTATTCTTATTTAATTACGAAGAAGTAAAAAAAAAACATGATTACTGGAGGCCGTAGATGATAGCACGACTACTTCTGACTTACTGACTTACTTCCACTATCTGTCTTGAGACATGAAGTCAGTCTCGGTTGCATTTCACAGTTTCTCTGTCACATCCTTCAAATGAACAACACGTAGCTGTTTGGCCATACACGTATGGTGCATGGTGGTACGCACAGGTGAGTGGGCTCACAATACGCCATAACCTTTGCTTTAGACGCCTTCAGCTACTAGGAGCAGGCTTAGAGACCCCGGTAGCCATATTCGTCGAACTCGAGAAAAGAGTTCGACGTGCAACCTAACCCTTGCATGAGCCTGCTGAGTTTTTCACCAGATTTCAGCGGGTCGCGATTCTGATCCGGCTGTAGATTATTTCGCGAAGCAGCTGTTCTGGAGTTGTTAGGTCTCCTTCGGAGGCGCTCGGGCAGTTGTTAGCAAATCCCACCCCTCCTGGCTGAGCATTTGCTCACTCACCTGTCCCGGTGAAACTAGAAAGGCCACAGGGCCACCAGTAATCACTCATTAAAAAAATGCCCTACTGCCAATAAATTGTACGTATATGTATTATTTATTAGTACATTATTAAGCTCTTTTTTTGTTTAGATTTCATATCCAACCATATCCTAATTCGCCAGAAGGCGTTATTTTTAATCGATACAATATTATATCGGATAGTCAACCCGTCCAACCATTTGATTTAAAGGTGAGAAATGTAAAATATTATATCAATTAAGCATATTCGAATCGATTCAATTATAGAATATACCGATATCTCGTCTGTGTACTCCATTGTTTGCAGTTTCACAATGATCGTTGGACGTCAACGACTGATTTACATTACTTTTATCCGTCGATACGTCAATACAATTGGTTTCCAAGCGGACTAAGCAAAGGCAGTGCAGCAGTTCAAGTGGAATTGCCAAGTTTAACCAACAATGTATGTCATTACGAGATTGTTTGCAATTGTGGAGTCAGAAAAACAAAAATAAATTGTAATTGTCATGATGACGCAAGTGCTATGTCTATTGATGAGACAGTTTCGAAAAATGTATTAAAAACTCATAAGAATGAGACCAATGAGCCCTCTTCATTGACCGTTATTAAAAGAAACGTTGTTTGTGAATGTAACAAGTCTGATATAGCTGAAAGATCGGCTTCAATATATTCTGAACAAGCCGCTGTCGGAAGTCAAACGCCAACTAAGTCTAAAAACAAAAGTACTTCTATTAAGAAAACTAAAAACGAAAAGACTTGTCCGAAACGCCGCTACAAGGGACGGGCTCCCTCTAAATCATATGATACGACTAGTGACAGTTCCCAAAGCTGCAACTGCAATAGTGAAACCGAATAAAACTCAAATAAAAAACTGTTATTTTAGTGAATATTTTATATTTTGTTATAGTACAGTTTATTCTTTATTATTACAAATATTTGTGTATTTACAGTAGGTACATCGAGTTAACAAAACTATACTTTTGGATTTTTTAAAGATTTTTTTAAAATATTTTCGTGATAAAATATTCTGTTTGTAGGTATTTTTTACAAAGTGATTTACTATAAGAAATATAGAAAAAAAATTTATTGGAATAGATATCAACTGACATAACATATCTGAATACTATTGGTATCTTGAAGCATATGAATACAATCGACATCACAAATATTTCGTAAAAACAATTTAACACTTATACCTAGTATTGCATAAGAATATGAACGGACTTTCCCCCCATAACAATGTAGTCTTTAAACAAAGTCTCATTTTCATAAAAATGCGTGTTGCCCTAGTAAAAGAAAGTTAAATTCAATATTATAAAATTTAATCAAAAAAATTTATGTACATATAAATAGTAAAGACAATAATAAAACAAGTTTAATTAACACTACATTTGGACTTTGACACAACTTTGTGAGATTCAAGATAAAATTTATAGTAAGACTGTCGTACAGGATTTGCATTACTTTACCACAAGTGTTGCTTTAGTTTAAAACTATATCATCTCTTGCACTGTATGTTTTGATACAAAATCGGTTAAACAATCAAATTTAAGATAGTAAACTTTAATCACCTTAAAACTACGATATTTAATTCACTTTTACATAATATCGTAATTTGTAATATATTCCTGAATTTTACTACCACACAACCATCACTAAGCTTTATGTATCCTAATGCACCTTACTTCTAGCACTTATCTTTTAGCACGTCGTGCAAAAACAAATTTCTCATATTATTATAATTAAAATTACATAATCCTTTATATTTAGTAAAATGCACGGATTTTGTGTTCTATTATTATATTTATGTCTGACAAACACTCAATTGAAAATATATTTTTTATTCATTACAATATTTAAATATCATTCTAGATATTGAAATAGCAGGTTTTATGTAAAATAAATAGGAAATATTTTGAAATCGAGTTAAGTATGAAAAATACATTGTTATTTTGAGTATACAATAATCCATGCTTTGATTCAAGGGCACAATTTTAAGCTGTTTATTCACAACCTAGGTAATTAAAAAAATAAAGGATTTTAGGACACACTGATTATATTTTAATTCATCTCAAGAGTCATCCTCAGCCTTATAAACGAAGTTCGTGCTGTAATGTGCAATATTTACCATTTCTGCGTAATTCAGTCACCTTATAAATTTATATGCTACTATGATACAAACAATATTACAAACAATACATTGACTAGACAGTACCATAGTACCGACAAGCGATACGACCTTATGGCCACTATTGGGTGGAATTTTCATGGAAAAACAGTATTAATATAGGTTATTTTAGGCCTTAAATACACAGATTTAGAGCTCTTAGTGGAATAGCCTCGTTTTTGAACTCACAAGATTAGCGGGTAACGACTATGAATATAGTTATGTATTTTGTTATGTTTATCTGCAACAATTAGTTTTCAACTAAATCAATAGGGCGCGCTTTATGTCGCATAGTTTAGAAATCTGTGTAGATCATATATTTTAAAAGCACAATAATCAGGACCACCACTAAAAACTCCTTTAAAGATAACTAACATTTATTTTTAACATTCATCCTTAAACCATAGAACACACCCATTATTATTATTATATTACCCTAACTAAAGACCCTTAGGAGACAGGGCGCTTTAGTAAAATAATTTAGTACTTACAATTTTTCACATGTAGAACACGATTTGAAAAAAATATCAATGTGTTAGAAATTACAGGTAATTTTTCTTTATATTTTAAGTAGTTCCATTCCCCACACGTTGAGCGTCCTTCACTGAAATAGAACGAAATATTTTTGAAACAACATAAATAGAACATATACAGGGTGTCCCGAAAGGTAACAATAACTTGGCATTGGATAAAGACCCCTTATGATGAACTAATAAAATAAAAGAGCATTCTAACCACAGTAATAATGAGTACTATCAATTTTATTGAAAAACTAAAAATATACGGACTTTTTCGATATTGTGATTGTGAGTTTTGAATTGTTCGTAGGTTTTAACACTGTTTTGGCCTCACAAGAAACCAAATTAGTTGTTGTCAAATCAACATAATATGTATATTTTAAATTTACTCATCATCATCATTCTTCTGCCCTTCTCCCAGTCACCTGGGGTCCTCCTCTATCATATTCTCTATTTCTTCGCTCACTCCCCTCTTACACATATCGTCTTTCACGCAAACAGCCTGGCCACGGGACATTCGCCGATAAGAATATTCGCGCGGTGCGAACGGCGAAGCGTCTAGCGACTAAAATAAGAGCATAGAAATGTACCTAACAAGCCACGCGCACCGGCGCACAGTGGGTCGATATTGTGATTTTAGTGACTTAGGGACCAACTTTGTTTTTTTATAATTTTTTTTATGTAGATAGATAGAGCTCGTTAATCTCAATAATAATTGTTTTGGGCAAAAATTACAAAAACTTTATAGTTTGGTCAGAAAAATGTGTTTTGTGATTTTTTTGTATGGAGCGGGTCACATTAAATTAAATTCCTGCTAAGTACCGCGAGGTCCCGCTTTGAAACTTTATTTTCCTTATACCTTGTCTAGTCTACTATCATTTGATGCTATGAACATGTGCATAAAGTTGCAACTCTGCCAAATAAATGGATCGAAAAAAATTAATAAATACATAGAATAAAAACCTTTATATTTTTTTTCGTAAGTGCTTTTAAGTTAAATTTGATATGGATTAGTAAGTAAAAGCACGTAATGATACCCATAATTACATAATACCTAACAACAATACATTTAGTAGGTCTCTAATTAAGCAATCTCTCTAATTATTAAGATAGTTAACATTATTTAATGAGGATAATTAGTTAAGTAGCCATTACTGGGTAGTAGAAAATATAGTAAACATTTGTTTGTCTCTGGAAGTATAAAGTGACCATGTTTATTATATACTAACTAGTGTTCGCTTATTCGTACTACTACTAACATCTCGTGATTGTCGTTGTGATCTTGCTGTTTCCGTTATAATTGATAATTTTGTTAACAATTTAGGATTATTTATGATTTTAAGAGAGCAACTACAGTCGCTGTCTGATAATAAAAAACTCTTTCAATTCCTACAAAATCAAATAAACGTGACCGAAGAGAAAAATGTTGAGCTCCAAAAATTCAGTACGCAATTTTGTTCAAATATAAGTGCAATATGGAAACGAAGTAGTCGCATGTTAGCACAGTTTATAAGAAAAAAATGTGATTGGTTAGAATGTGCAATAAACTGGCCCGAAGGAATGATACCTGAAGCTATCAACACTGCACATGAAAGGCTCGAGATTTCTAATACTGAAGATGTTGAAAATGTACCACCCTCAAATGTACTACAGAAGCCTCGACATCTATTTTTGCACCTCGAAAACCTTTTGAAGAATTGGGATCCAGGCAAAAACGAAGACGCATTGAACAAATTTACCAATCGCTTTCGTTATCCCCGGATGAAATGAAAGCTACTACAATTACTAGTTTGAGAAACACTAGAAATTAAGATGTAGGAGAAATAATGAACCACTTGTCAAATCACCCCGAAGATCTAGAAAAAGTTAATGAGTATTTAATTACAAGTAAAGTGAAAAGTAGTACATATTCTCCCGATAAGGCAATATTAGTTTCACTTAAATTAAGTGGCAGTATATAAACCTAAGAGAAGCAGCAAGTGAAAATGGGTCTGATTTATACCCTTCTTAATATAAAATTAAGCAAGAAAAGACCAAATGTTATCCAGGGAAAGACGAGGTAATTATTACTGAAGAAGGAGCTGCTATTAAAATGCAAGCATTACTAAACTTGGCACTATATAGGCTTTTAGATGTGATTACTTCGGATTTGGACTCTGCAAGAGAGCTACTGCTTATAAGCAAATAGGCTTTGATAGAGCCCCAGGTCAAAGTAATTATAAACAAAAAACTGAAACAGAGTTTGATGATTCATCTATTTTCATGGTCAGTCTAGTTCCTATAAGGCTTCAGAAATTTGATGGAACAATTGTTTGGGAAAACGACCTCATCAACTTTTTATTGCCGTCCAATAATGTTTAAATTTACAAAAGAAACGCATCAACAGTGACAATTATAAAAGCTAGCATAACAGAAGAAATAGAAAGATTTCAGCCATCAAAAATCAAACAAGTTGAAGTTAAGCATCAATTGCACATGATGATGATGGACGGCAAAATAACCTCATATTTTTCAGAAACATTTTCTGCTGTCTGTGATATTTGCAAAGCAAAATCGTCAGAGTTTTTTGGAGTGACTTGCTTATCAAAGAGAAAATAATGAAGAAATATTCCAGTATGGAATGCCATCTTTACATGCTTGGATAAGATGCATGGAGTGCTTACTTCATATCGGTAAATATAATTTTATTACTTCACAATTTTTTCATCGTATGTAGTTTCCTGTGAGATTATTTTTTATATGACACTTTTTTGTTTGCGTCTTATCGTTTGGACTTCAAGAAATGGGGTTGCAAGGGGGGATGACAAAGAAAAAATATCAATCAGAAAGAGCGCTATACAGCAAGCGTTTAAAAAGGAATGCGGTTTACTTAACTAACTTTACTGGTAGAGTTAACATTTTCTTTTACATTTTGACATTCAACAAGTGTGTTTTTGATGACATCCAAGTTGAAATAAATGATTTTGAATTTGAATTTGAATTTGACTTATAGATGTTGTCAAGCAAGGAGTAGGAACAACCAATGATGGCAATACTGCCCGAAGATTTTTCAGGGATGCAGAAGAAACAGCCCGTATAACAGGAATACGTAAAGATTTAATAGAGAGGCTTCACGTGATTCTTCACTCTGTTGCATCTGGAGAGCGCGTTTCCAATATTTCGGATTTTTTTAGATATACTGCAGAATTGTATGTTAATGTATATCCCTGGTATTATATATGCCTTCCAGTATCCATAAATTGTTGGCACATGGCAGTGATATATAATAATGAAGAACTTTGGTGCCATTCGTATAGGTAAACTCTCGGAAGAGGCAGCGGAAGCTCGCAATAAAGATTTTCGGAAATATACAGAGAGATGTTATTCAAGAATGAGAAGTAGAACGTCGACTAATGAGGATATTTTACACAATCTTCTTTCGTCTTCTGACCCAAAGATCGAAAGGTGAAACAAAATATATAATATTTAGAGAGATTGCATAATTAGAGACCTACTAAATGTATTGTTGTTAGGTATTATGTAATTATGGGTATCATTACGTGCTTTTACTTACTAATCCATATCAAATTTAACTTAAAAGCACTTACGAAAAAAAATATAAAGGTTTTTATTCTATGTATTTATTAATTTTTTTCGATCCATTTATTTGGCAGAGTTGCAACTTTATGCACATGTTCATAGCATCAAATGATAGTAGACTAGACAAGGTATAAGGAAAATAAAGTTTCAAAGCGGGACCTTGCGGTACTTAGCAGGAATTTAATTTAATGTGACCCGCTCCATACAAAAAAATCACAAAACACATTTTTCTGACCAAACTATAAAGTTTTTGTAATTTTGGCCCAAAACAATTATTATTGAGATTAACGAGCTCTATCTATCTACATAAAAAAATTTATAAAAAAACAAAGTTGGTCCCTAAGTCACTAAAATCATAGAATCGACCCACTGTGCGGCGACCGGCGAAATGTACCGAGCGAATCGCGCGGGCGACTTACGATGCGGCGGGCGAGCAAAACAAATGCATGAATAAGGACGGCGCAAGCCACGGAGTCGAGCGGTAGTCGCGGCGAATAGTGCAGTGATTAAATGAGTTTAGTTGTTTTCGCCGCGAAAAATGAACGCCGAAATTTTTATATTTTATATTTTTTATTAATTTTTTTTTTTAATATTTTTAAACTCGTCGTGGCCGAACGGATAAGACGTCCGGTGTTGAGCGATGCACCAGTAGTCGAATATCAGGTGGGTACCAATTTTTGTAATGAAATACGTACTCAACAAATTTTAATGTTCACGATTGATTTCCACGGTGAAGGAATAACATCGTGTAATAAAAATGAAACCCTCAAAATTATAATTTGCGTAATTACTGGGGTAGGACCTCTTGTGAGTCCGCACGGGTGGGTACCACCACCCTGCCTGTTTCTGTCGTGAAGTAGTAATGCGTTTCGGTTTGAAGGGTGGGGCAGCCATTGTAACTATACTTGAGACCTTAGAACTTATATCTCAAGGTGGGTGGGTGGCGCATTTACGTTGTGGATGTCTATGGGCTTCAGTAACCACTTAACACAAGGTGGACTGTGAGCTCATCCACCCATCTAAGCAATAAAAAAAATATATAGCTGAAATACTAGCTAGACCAGCTATTTGGAAGTCTAGCCACCCAAAGTATTTCTCGTACTTCTTGTGGAATTGTCCATCTATAGGTATACTCTGATTCTTATTCAAATCATGTACTTCACAATCTTTTCCAAATAATAGATCCTGAACCAAAAAACTATTAATTTGTAAGCAATATCGAGATAATTTCGATATAGACATTTCGCTGTCGGACTTCCTTACTAGTCGCGGCGACGAACGTGAGTACCCGTGGCCTGCAAACGGTGCTGCGCGAATGGTCGCCTCATCCACCGCTTCGCTGTTCGCACCGCCGATCCCCGTGGCCAGGCCGAAACGTATTCTAAATTTACTATCCCTTCATTTTGATTATTCTTACTAAAAAAATAATACACTAACCCCAGTAGGTAAACTTAATCAAAAGATGGTGGGTCCTATCGAAGGTTATCAATATCTTAAATGTGTGTATGTTATCTGATAAATCATGTTATGACATAAATATAGCGCCTGAATAATTAGACCTTTGATTAGGAGAAACCTTACTCCAATATTGGTCATGTCAAAACAATATCGAAACAGCAAAATTGTAAGGTCGAATATGTATATATTTGGGACTAGTCCGAAACGTAACGCAGGACGGTGATGATTAATGTAAAATATACACAGAATACTATTTTACTCCGCGCAGTGTCGCTTGCAGGAGCCGGTGAACTTGGCACCTCGATGATGTCACGAATGCTCTAGGGGAGTCGGATAAGGGGTACGCCCTATACTTGTAGGGCGTACCCCTTATCCGACCGCGACGGGGCAACGCAAAGCCGCTGTCGCCAAACACATGTCTTATCGGATCCCCGGATTCAATATAATGTAATAATATATAACAATGTTTTGTAGGCAGCGGCTTGGCTTTGCCCCCGGCATTGCTGACGTCCATGAGCGACGGTGACCACTTACCATCAAGTGGGCCGTATGCTCGTCTGCCTACAAAGGCAATAAAAAAAACGGTGTTTTTAGGCCTCTCAAGCACCGGTCACCGTTCTCGTCGACCTCGTCAATTACTATTTTTTTTATTGCTTAGTTGGGTGGACGAGCTCACAGCCCACCCGGTGTTAAGTGGTTACTGGAGCCCATTGACATCTACAACGTAACTGCGCTACCCGCCCTAAGATATAAGTTCTAAGGTCTCAGTATAGTTACAACGGCTGCCCCACCCTTCAAGCCGAAATGCATTACTGCTTCACGGCAGAAATAGGCGGGGTGGTGCTACCTACCCGTGCGGACTCAAAAGAGGTCCTACTACCAGTGATTACGCAAATTATAATTTTGCGGGTTTGATTTTTATTACACTATAATGAGTTTGACAAGCGAACTAACCCATAGACACAGCCCACTGAGTTTCTCGCCGGATTTTCTCAGTGGGTTGTGATTCCAGTCCGATGGTAGATCTAGATTCTGCGAAGCACTATTGCTAGGGCTACTGTTAGTAAGCTCTCAGGTTGAGCCCGTAAGCTCACCTAGACGTCCAGCGAATAGATGAGGGGAGGCTAGGGCGTACCTGCGCGGGCGTGTGGTCGCGTATGTCGGCGAGGTTGCGGCGCATGTGCAGGAAGGTGGGTCGCGAGGCGGGGTCGGCGTGCCAGGCGGCGCGCATGAGCTCGTAGGGGCCGGGCGGACACCCCTCCGGCGCCTCCATGCGGTAGCCGCGCTCCACGTGCCGCACCACCTCCGCCAGCGGCTGCACAACACACAAAGTATTCAATCTGATTTTTACATCTCTTAAAAAAAATTACAACAATGTTTATTTATTTATTTTTTATTGCTTATATGGGTGGACGATCTCACAGCCCACTGGTGTTAAGTGGTTACTGGAGCCCATAGACATCTACAACGTAAATGCGCCACCCACCTTGAGACATAAATTCTAAGGTGTCAAGTATAGTTACAACGGCTGCCCCACCCTTCAAACCGAAACGCATTACTGCTTCACGGCAGAAATAGGCAGTAATATGTAATAAAATAAAAATAAAATTGTATTTAAACTGAATTCTTTTTATTTCACTGTCGACTTTAATTGATTTCTACAAATTCCACCACTTTTGAGACAATTGAGATTTCGATATCATGCTTTAACATGGGTGGCGACTTTCACATTTTAATGTATGTGGGTTCTTTAACTAATTTACACCAGTTAAGCCACTCAGGTGCCGTATTAGGTAGTAGGTAGTCGGCACAGTCATCCGTCGATAATAAGAAAAGTATCTATATTTAGACTGACGTTAATCAGACAAAACGCTCATCGTGAGCAATAGAACATAAAATAAATAATAGAGACGTGCGTCAGCTTATTGATCAGCTGAATTGAGAGTGATCTGTATAAATATGTTTTTATTATTTTGAAAGGATGAGTCAAGCTGGTGGGGAACACTCAAGCCGCTGCCTACCGCCCCGTATTTATAAAGTTCGCTTGAAGAAAGACATCATTTAATAAACACGTAGGGTAATTGTACACCATTACCTTAAAATACAGTAATAACTTACAATTCTAGGATAAGGTACTCTTCCAAACGAGTAAATTTCCCATAATAAAATTCCAAAACTCCACATATCCGACTTGTTTGAGAACTTCTGCAACAAAATTATATTTTTATTAAATTTGGTGTTTTGGAAGTGGTCGTGGCCTAAAGTTAATAACATACAACTGTGCCGGCGTTCTAATCTCGCAGACAGGAACCAATTTGAGTCTAATGAAATACATTCTTAACAAATGTTCACGAAGGACTTAATAATAAAAGTCATATATGCGTAATTAATAGCAGTAGGACGTCTTGTGGGCCCGCACGGGTGGCGGAATATACGTTGATGTCGATGGGCTCCGGTTATTACTTAACACTAGGTGAGCCGTAAGCTTGTCCACACAACTTAACAATAAAAAAAGAAGAATCACTAATTTGTGGATTTATTGTTTGCTCGTGTAGTGGCATGGTTAATACTGAGCGGAGCTGAGACGCATAGATGTTAGACAGGACGAGTAATGCGTGGGTAGTTTCAATAAACAGCAGCGTCTGCCGTTTGTGTTCATGATCGTGGGCAGAGACGGCCATTCGGGAGAGGAGGTGGGTTACTAATATTACTGAAGGGGTGAGAAAAAAGCGTGGGGTGCTTTTCAGGATATTATCAAAATAACCCTTTTAGTCATATCTGTTTATAAAATATTTATAACTACTGATACCATGCACTCCACGCTTTTTTTACAATAAAATCATTTTTTCTTACACTATTTGTAATTCAAATTTATTTTCTATGTTTCAGTTGGATTTTCTTTAAAAGCGTATTTTTTTAGTTTTTTTAAACTATTATTTATTCATACAATAGTCAAGCGATAGACACATGTGACTGGGTTCCATTAGTTAATAAAATTTGCAATTATATACTGACGTTATATTTAAGTGCCTCCGGTGCAGTCCATTTAATGGGTAGCTTGGCCTGCAGCCGAGCCGCCTCCGCCGGATCCTCCAACGCCGCGCCAGCTCGTGCCAGACCGAAGTCCGCCACCTGTTATACAATCAAACACTACATGTATTGAAAAAATACAGAAGAATACATTTTAGCTGTGATATTTTTCAGAATAATATTTATTTAAGGACGTGTCTAAAAATGTTGTCTTCAGGTCGAGACTACAAACCACTTATATATAATATATATGTACTATGTATTATATAATTTGCGTAATTATTGGTGGTAGGACCTCTTGTGAGTCCGCGCGGGTAGGTACCACCACCCCGCCTATTTCTGCCGTGAAGCAGTAATGCGTTTCGGTTTGAAGGGTGGGGCAGCCGTTGTAACTATACTTGAGACCTTAGAACTTACATCTCAAGGTGGGTGGCGCATTTACGTTGTAGATGTCTATGGGCTCCAGTAACCACCTAACACCAGGTGGGCTGTGAGCTCGTCCACCCATCTATGCAATAAAAAAAAACTCTCTTTACTTTATAAAGATTTAAAAATAGATTAAATGTATATACACACATCAGCAAGTATTTTATATTAGAACAGATAAGGTGTAAATATTGCTTGAAAACATACCTTGGCGGTGCCTTCCGCCGAGATGAGCACGTTTCTCGCCGCCAGGTCGCGGTGTACGACTCGTTGCCTTTCTAAATATTCCATCCCACAGCACGCGTCACTGCAACCAAATTCAATACCATATTTAGAATCTAGTTTATGTAAACAGTTTCTTCACGATTTGTGTTCGAAAAATCGCTTATACGATTACTGGTAATCTGGTATCTCAGTAAACCGTTTTTATTGCACAGTTGGGAAAAGGAATCTGTGACCCACCAGGTGTTAGTAGTCACTGTATGTCACTATTAACTATAACTTAATTTCCGATTGGATGTATTTTAAAATTGTAAGAAAAAAGAATCCCATCTTACATATTCAATATCCTCACTCTTTTTTTTCATAGATGGTTGTGGTGGTGATTGACGAGCTCACGGCCCACCTGGTGTTAAGGGTCACCAGAGCCCATAGACATCTACAACGTAAATGCGCCACCCACCTTGAGATATGAGTTCTAAGGTCTTAGTATAGTTACAACGGCAGCCCCACCCTTCAAACCGAAACGCATTACTGCTTCACGGCAGAAATAGGCAGGGTGGTGGTACCTACCCGTGCGGATTCACAAGATGTCCTACCACCAGTAATTACCCAAATTATAATTTTACGGGTTTGACTTTTATTACACGATGTTATTCCCTCATCGTGGAAGTAAATCGTGAACATTTGTTAAGTACGTATTTCATTAGAAAAATTGGTACCCGCCTGCGGGATTCGAATACTGGTGCATCGCTAGATACGAATGCACCGGACGTCTTATGCTTTAGGCCGCGACTACTTAATACATAGAAATATCCGACATCGTATACTTCTAGTTGCTATCTCGAGTATTGATGGTATAAGCCGCGCCAATAAAGAAACGAATCAAAAATGGCGGCGGCGATCATGCGATCTCACTCTAAACTATTGCTGTCTTTAGTCGCACACGGCGCGTACTGCATGCAAAAAAATTATTAGTTCTGACTTTGTTGTTGAGTTCGAGTTTTTTCACTTTCGAGTTGTGCGACTAAGATTAATGGCAGTAAAAGTGTCTACGCAAGTTGCATGCCAGATGAGACACCTCCCCCTCTGCCAGGGCACAAAGTAAAGTAAAGTAAGTAATTAAACAACTTTTTCTTTCTATCTTTCTCTTTATTTGTTGACCCTACCATCTGTCGGTGCAGGTACATAGACGTCATTTTCGATTCGTTTTTTTTTTAAGGGATTTTATGACCTGGTAACTAAGACCTTTAAGTCATGTCTTATTTTAATTTATATTCTTATTTATATGAAAAATGATATTACGGAGTGAAATGACATGAAATGGAGATGATTAATTTGAGACATTAATTAGCTTTGGACTTTTTGGAGGATCCCGAGAAGTTACGTCCAGCGTTTTTGTTTCATTTTCCCACATTTGTGCACTTTCACCACAGATATTAAACAGTTAATAAACCACCGTTATTACACATTTAAACCTGAAGAAACACTAAATAGACAAAATAAAACAAATCACACAACTTCACTCCTCGCGTTCCCCGTCAATAAGCCGATTCGTTTCTTTATAGAGCAGATATCAGAATTGTGGTTCGGTACTCACAACGCGAAGTTGATCTGGTTGAGCTGCGTGACGTAGTGGCGGCCGCGGCTGCGCAGGTAGTCTAGCAGCGAGCCCTGCGCGCAGTGCTCCGTCACCAGGCACGTGCCGCCGCTGCTCGTGAACACCAGCCCCAGCAGACGGACCAGGTTCTCGTGCTTCAACGATCTGCGTTACAAATACAAAACACATTTAATTCTCACTATCTATTACGTAATATTCTTTCTTTCATTCTTTTCAGCTTCTCAGAAGATATCGCTCCATTTCCTCAATTATTCGTTCACCGGGGTATCTACAGTAGGCGCGCGAATTCATGTCCATCCTAAGGAATGTGGTAGTGCTGTGACCTAGTTAATTATGGTAATGTCGATAATAACTACCGATTTAGTCAACAGCTGTCAATTCGGTTTAATGTAACTTATGGTGATTTTGCAATTATCAAATAAAATAAATGTGATAAGTAATTACTTAATTATTTCTAATAGAGAAAAATATATATTTTTTCTAATTCAATCACTTATCAGATGAAAAGGCAACCGACAGATCAGAGTCGGAATCAGTATATTTTTTCACTAGGTTTTTTTCTACCTAAACTTGTTGGAAGCGGAGTAGTCATGGTTGAATCGCAATGAAATAACACAATAGCGTTAGCGTAAATTTTCGATATCGATAAGCGCGCGTCACAACCGCCAAGGACAACACTAGACGACAGACAAATGCGGGGAGGTGGGTAAAGGCGGGGCGAGCTATCCCTCGCACGTTGCCTCTGGACCCGATGGACATGAACTCGCGCGCCTATCTTTAATATTAAAATTTCTGGTTGCCAATTTGAGTGTGGCACGAGTATCTTTAACTCGAAATCCCAGTTTCCAAACTATCGGAGAAGATCTTAACTCTTGATCCTAACATCTCAGAATATTTACGGTGTCTCAAGTAAATAAATAAAGACGATATTACTTACGCCATCACACTAGCTTCAGCGCGGAATTTACTAGCGGCTTCCCGATCTTTGAGAATTTTGACGGCCACTTTCTGCGTGCCGTTCAGGATCCCTAGCATCACGTCGCCGAATTCTCCTTTGCCGATATTTTCTCGGATTTCAAGGTCTCGCTCGTCTATTTTCCAACCTGTAATGAAAGTGTTAGTTATTTACAGAAAGGCATAAGAAAATCAGGATCATTGTTGTAAAATTGTTGATTTTTTATGAATAATTACATAATTTATATATATTTATTTTATTATTTTATTATTATTAGGAAAACTGTCTTTCTAATTAATACGGTTATAATGATTATTGTAATCCATTTTGTAGACTTGTAAGAAAATTTAAACCTTTACATTAATTATTCTCCAACAAAAAACAATCCAGCAGATTTTTAAGGTGGAAATAATAAACAAAAATATTTACAATAACGTGGAAAACCAATAAGGAGCTTTTAATTAAAATATCGGTCAACAACCGGTACGCCGGTCCAGCTAGTTTCACTATCTCTCTCTTTAGCGCACAACAGCATATGTGCGAGCGAAATAACC
Source organism: Bombyx mandarina (assembly GCF_030267445.1). Lineage (NCBI taxonomy): Eukaryota > Metazoa > Arthropoda > Insecta > Lepidoptera > Bombycidae > Bombyx > Bombyx mandarina. Next base: position 8,960,353 of record NC_143227.1, on the reverse strand, counting down.
GATCACAATGTAATTGCACTTATACTCTATTCCAATTACGAAGTCCCTTTTGACACTTCTTAGAACGTAATTCTTCACGTTTCGCATAATCTATCTATCTATATATATAAAAATGAATTGCTGTTCGTTGGTCTCCTCCTTGTTGTTGGGACCAGTTCGTCATGTCAACTCACGCGCGTCAACGAAGCTTTGCGACTGCAAGGTGCCGTCCGTCTGGTCGGTGGAGGCGGCCGGCGCGACGTACGCGTGCGGGAAGTGTCCCGCCGCCAGCGCGTTCGGCACGCTCGGCGTGGGCGGATACGGCGGCGGCTGCTACGAGATGGAAACACACTTAGGGTCGCGCACACGGGTCACTAGCCGCATCCACAATCGCCGCCACTTGAAGCTAGAAGCGGCTACAAAAGCTGAAGTGCGCGACAACCACTTTTTCTGCCGTGAAGCAGTAATACGTTTCGGTTTTAAGGGTGGGCCAGCCGTTGTAACCAAACTTGAGACCTTAGAACTTATATCTCAAGGTGGGTGGCGCATTTACGTTGTAGATGTCTATGGGCTCCAGTAACCACTTAACATCAGGTGGGCTGTGAGCTCGTCCACCCATCTAAGCAATAAAAAATAAATAAATAAAAACTTGTGGTCCTACTTTTTTTCGCGAACACGAAAAACGCGAACCACTAAGAACAACCGGCGAGAAACTCAGTGGGCTGTGTCTATAGGTTAATTTACTCGTCGAGCCCTTCGTCGCAAGCGACGGGTTCGGCGGGGACGATGACCGGACTTTTTTTAACGCGTGCTTGCAGTATCATAATGGACTACGACGAAGAAATGAAGGGAGAGAGGGGTGGGGAGTCGCGCGTTTTGTGGCCGAGCCGACAGCTAGAGGCGAGCAATGGCGATTTGTGGCGTTTGGCGAGTCCATGCAAAATGTATGAAGACAACAGGAAATAGGTCGGTGACTGCGTTTTGTGGTTGTGGCTGCTGGCTCGTGTGCGGCGACACTTAATCAACACATACAAAGGATAGTATTCACGTCTTAATTGTACATGTAATTAGTATTTTACTGCCCGGATAACGGTTATAATATAAATAAGATTTGATAGTTTGAAAACTTATGGCAGTACTATAAATCTATACTCCGCGCGCGAGCTCCGAGGATTCGTGGGCTGAGGAAGCGGGCGGGCGTGCACCGCGCTCGACCGTCGCTTCATACCCCGCACTCTCCCAGTACTAGTGTTGACCTTAACGTGAGAGTACGCTTACCGACTCGTTGTTTTTAATTTTGCGATAGCAGTTTAATTACGTGTGATTTCTAATATAAATAGTCTTACACTTATAAGTCTTTTTGTTTACACAAATAGCTGTTTAATTTGATGAAAAAGGAATGGCGAGCACTAGCATAATAAACATGTCTTAGCATTAGAGAAATATTACTGGCAAAAGGATGGCTTAATGGAGGATGTTGTCGAATCATTTATTATTGAAGTATGTGAGGAGAGTGACATCAAGAGTACATCAAATTCTTCAACTACTGATTAATCTAATTGCGAGAGTAATTAATAAGATTTCACGTTCATTTTGTTCAATAAAAATCAGTTCATTAAATGAAATTCATACGTGATCAATTGTTTTTTTTTTTCAAGTGCATAATACCCTCATAAAGCTATTTTATAATTTACACTCGCACGGAGGCTTAAGATGTGTTAGTATCGATAGCGCAATATCGACTAATTACAACACTAGCTCATTACGTCAACATTCCTTAAAAATCCTCAGAGCTCGCGCGCGGACAGTAGTTAATAGTAGCCGTGAAGGTCAAGTATGAAAAATGAAGATAATATGTGATAAAAAGTATAAGGTGATCGCTTTTCGTGACCTTCATTTAAGAACAGATGGATCTACTCTTTATGTTATATTCCATCGCTTATGGGACGATCATAGTATAACAATACATTGTGCTGACGAGTGTCACAATAGGTGGTTTGATTGCACATAACGTTGTCTTCCAGACCAAGTCGGGATTGGAAACATAATTTTGAACTAATGTCCGGAATTTCATCATAAACATTGTACAACGGTTATAACGAATAAAAAATTACATTTCTACTCTATCTGAGACATTAGCACCATGGTCGTGCTCTATCATTGATATTGTCAATGTTAAACGTCGGCATTCCATTTAACGTAGCATACGTGAGTAGCGGTAATGTTTATCATCTTTGAGAAACAAGTTATCTATCAAACAATAGTACAACCGTCTTTACAAAATAATTATATGGATGGACGACAATCAAAGACAATTTCAAATGTTCACAGGGTATTAAATTATGAATTGTACTTTAGATTCTTTAATACGAAAAAACAATGAATAACGTTTGGTATTAATACAAATTTAAAAACAAAAAAATAAAAATAAACTGTTATTGTAGCGTGGCAAACAAAAATGTTTTTATGGAAAGCAATCGCAGTGATTCATCCTCAGGTGTTGTCGCCACGTGATTACTTAATTACAATTGAACACGAAAACATAGCATTTTATAGAATTAATGTCTTATTGTCAAGCAATAGACCATTGTGTAGCGTCGTACAAACGTGTACTTGTAATTGCGATGTGAGAACGCAGGTTGTTATCTGACTCAGAACCGAAGTTAATATGCATATTGTATTATTGACACTTTAAGAGATTAATTAAAATTACTTGAAAAGTAAGATAGCGCCGCGTTATTAGGTTTAATATTCAGTTATGTCTAAATTCTAGACCCTATTCTGGTTACGAGTGCAAACAAGAGGCATGCGAGATGACAATAAGTAGAGCGTGACACCCAGGGACGTCCTAAATTAGGCTAGGGCCCTTGGGTACACAAGAATTTGAGGCCCTTTTGGAAAGTAAAAAAAGCGAATTATAATAACATTTTTTACTGAGTATGACTATTTATTATAGGTAATCAAATACAGTATGATATAATATGTCATTAAGGATATTAGAAGGCTGCTGGTTTTTTGGTTACGATTGCTAGATGGTGTACTTAGTAAATTAGGTAGGATGCGTTCGGAAATATTATTAATTAGTACAGTAGGAATAGGCGCAGTCATCGATATAATGGCGTAGTATATGCCTTCTGATAAGATTACTGATTTGTGAAAAAAGTGTAATGTGCCCGACAAAAATGTTTTAAGAATAAATGTGTGAGAGAAATTGTCGGTCCTTAGAGGCCCCCTGAGAATGGGGGCCCTGGGCACGAGCCCCGTGTGCCCTTATGGTAAAGACGGTATTGGTGACACCGAATAGTTTTTCCGAGACTCGAACATGGATCCTGTGGCCATTCAATAAGCATGCAACTAAGCAGACAAATCAACTAATTATTTAAATTAATTCAATTCATTTTCCATGCCCTTTTCAGGCCATTCAAAGACCATACTTTTCATTACATGTCTTGTTATGTAAAAAAAAAAAAACAATAGTCGATTGTGGTTTAGCATTCTATGCTTGCAAGGAAAAATGTTATTCTACGGAATTATAATTCAACTATATTAATTATAACAAATTTGTTGAACATTTTGTCAGAGTGTACAGGTTTGAAATTTCAATTAATTATAGTCGAATTTCGACTACTGCCGGACCACTTGTACTTATAAACCGTACAGTAGGTAGGCAGGCGAGTCCCTCTCGATCGGATATTCGTAAACGGATTTCCTACCGTTGAAGAAAAAAAAAAGTAGGCGTGCGAGTGGCGTGTACCTGCGGGTGGGGCGGGTACTGCTGCTGGGGGGCGCCGTTGTTGTTGGTCCCGTTCGCCGTCGCCTTGGGGAGGCACCGCACCAGCTTCGTGCACAGCCCGTCCGCGTCCTGCAGGTAGTGCTGCCGACAACGTCCATTATAAATCAGTACCGGTCATACGACTCGATACAACGAGCCACGGTCAAATCTATACTAATACTGAAGTGTAGTACATATAAGTCATGTAATTAGTAATAAGAGAGGAGTATTAAACCAACACTCGGACAAGACAGTTGTTTTCATTCGAACTAGAAACTCCTTTCATTTTTTTTTGTCCGATTGTTGGTTTAATCCTCCTCTCTTATTACAAATTAAAACAAATTACAACTGAGACGTTAGAACTCAAATCTCACGTGAGGATGGCATTTACGTTGTAGATGTTAACACCATGTGGACTGTGAAGGTGAACTCGTCCACCCATATAAGCAATAACAAAAAATACAAAACAATAAAGCCGGCCAACTTCAATATCGTCAACGGGATATAAGTGTGATGACGTTAAGAACAATTTTTTTCCATACAAAATTAATCTTAAGGTATCAGCTATTACGGTCGTATTTCTACTACTGGACAAGTCACTTGCGATCCTCTAAAAATATTCACTAGAAAATTCGATCTCGCGGCTTTCAATCGTCAAGGGTCAAGCAAAACTTACTTTTAACAACAACAATCCAACAAAATTGTATCTATACATATCGATGAACAAGTATGTTTGGACATATCTGATTAATTGAAAACAACAAATAACGTTTTTTTTAGAACACTCACATGAATTAAGTCCGTCATGTTATCGAAGAATTCTTCATCGTCTATGGTCAGACGTTGGTTTTGGTTGTCTGGCGCTGTCGCCCATTTTACTCTGAAACATGAAAAACAACATACAATATGTTATAACGTATTAAAAGTAAATTGGTTCTACCACCGTTATTACCACCGTCCTGCTTATCTTTGCCGTGAAGCTGTCATGTGTTCCGGTTGGATAGATGAAAGATCCATTAAACAATACAATAGACTTCCAGCGTGTAACTGGAGATGGGTGGGATTGATGTTATGATCGTGTGATGCCAATGGACTCCGGTAGCGCCCTTGCACTAGGCGGCCTATGAACTACGCTACCTGTCTAGACCAATAAAAAATCAACACACTTGAAACTTCGACTTTAGTTTCAAAAAGTGGCTCGCGGTATTCATTTCATTGTACCAGTTCCTGTTATCAATTAACATCAGACAAGCGATGAGTTAACCCACGCTCATCCACGACAGGAAAATACAAATTTATTTCTACAATGAATCTATAAACGGCCCTATTTATTCGACTACACAAGGCTTGTAGCTAAGAGCCTAGTCGAGGTATGCAATTTAAGATTAAGCACGAACGATGAAATGTTAATCGAAACTTGTCCACAAATATCCACACAATTCATATTTTACTCACATACTTTATTTATTATTTAATTTCAAACTGTTCGAAACACGGGTACCCCCAACGCCCCATTTTTTAAAGGAATTTTATGACCTGGTAACTAAGACCTTTAGGTCGTCTTATTTTAATTTTTAATCTTATTTTTATGAAAATTGATAATATAGAGTGAAATTAAATGAAATGAAGATGATTAATTTGAGACATTAATAAACTGAGATGGAATTAAATGAAATGAGATGAGATGATATGGGATGAAATATAATCTCAGTAAAATGGTGGTCGTTTACTAAGATTTTTTCAGTGGACTTTTTGGAGGATCCCGAGATGTTACGTTCAGCAGCTTTGTTTCATTTTCCCACATTTGTGCACTTTCACAGATATTAAACAGTTAATAAGCCACCGTTATTACACATTTAAACCTGAAGAAACACTAAATAGACAAAATAAAACAAATCACACAACTTCACTCCTCGCGTTCCCTTCAAAAAGTCCTCGCCCCATTTTGAATCACAGTTCTAACCTATAATGTTCCACCCTTCCTCGGAATCGGACGCACAGCGTGTGGTCTCCTGGGAAGTTAGTGCTCTCTCGCACCAAGAAAACCCCGTCCGGAGAGCCGGAGAGCAACGCCTCCGCTCGCTCCCTCGATATCGCGCCGTGATGCCATCTACAACGAAAACATCTTCATTTCAAACTTTATACATGTTACGGTAAAAGTAGATATTGCGGCAAATGTACACATTTTCCGGTAATTGTGCACATTTGCCTGCTCGTTCGGGTAATGTGCAGCATACAACTAACATTTACAATATTTCAAAGAAGGGAAATGTACATTAAATTCACAATGACCATGTCGTTTTGGTAAATGTGAGCATGGCATACAAAATACGAAATCGCAAGTGCTAGTGATGTACTACAACCTAAACTAACCTAACCTATGACATGTTATATAATATGCAAAGAAAAGTATGTTTTGTTTGTCATTTACATTTTTTTATTAAAATAATTTTCGTTATTAAAGCCTTTTGTGTTATGTTTATTTAAATAAATATTTTTTACTGCAACAACATTATTCATTTATTTGTATTCCAACTTTTCTTAAAGCATGAAGGTAAGAATACATTTACCAAAACGTGAAGGCAATATTATTTATTTATTTATATATACAAAACTTTATATTTACATCTGGGAATTTACATCCAAGTACAAAACTGATAACTATTGAATTAATAAATTAATTAATGAATCAATGAAAATATTAGAAAAGTATGTAGCCAATTCCAAAAAAAACATCAAAACAATTTACTCATTCTCCGTTGGTTCATAGTTGATAACCGGTGGTATGCACAGTTTTATTTTGTGTGGTTTATAATAACACTCCGTAATGTCGCTCTCCATGCTTCGTTCGCTTCCAACGTATATGTATAATGAAACGTTATCAACGAGATAGTTTACGTGACGTTAGATCCTTATCAATTAGTTGCAAAGGGAGTCAGTTGTAAAATCGACCTTCGCCGACAGCGTTACGGTTTCTATTCATATAATTTTAAAATTTATTTAAATTCATTTAATAACAAAAACGTTATCGTGATAGCATTATCAAGTCGACAGATGATAATTGAATGTTAACGGTTTTGTTTTGGTTTTTTTTTCCCTCGAATATTTGTTTTTCTAAATCTAAAAGAATTCCGTGATTAATTGAATTATCTTTTTAAATCTTGCATAATATAAAGAGTGTAGGAGCATCGATCTCGAAGCAAGGCAGCAATATATATAACTACTTTAACTTATTGAAAATTTTATTGATTTTCTAAGTTAAGATATAAGTTAAGTTAAAATTTGTTTTTGTTTTAGCACGTTCCATACAATTGAACAATTGAAAAGGTAGCTCTGGTGGATATTCCATTGCTTGTCGTCCCTGGCAATCGTTTCGCATCAACGGTTTCTAATTGCAGTTCATTGCGGGCAATCCAATAAACAATGTTAATTACATTTAGTGTTTTCTTTCTTTAAGATTCGCTGGCAAAACATTATGCCATAGCATCTCTCTCGCTACACTGAGCTCGGATACCTATAGTATATACTCCGTAGTGTATACAGTGTTGTTTACTACAGTACACATAACCTGTGCTTTACTTGAAAACAAATTATTTTTTCGTAATATTTTATTTTATTATTATGACATAATAATATTTAGTTCCTATCACAATCTGTTCTTTTCTGCATATTACTTTTACAAAATAATGCCGATGTTTCATATCTGCCAGGCGTCCCGTGACGGCTCACATTTTTTTTTATTGTCCGTGCAGGCAGTACGAGCATACGGCCCACCTGATGATAAGTGGTCGCGCACCGTCGCTCATGGACGTCAGCAATGCCAGGGACAGAGCCAAGCTGCTTCCTGCCAATCGCTATGTATGTATGAACATCAAAGATACTCAAAGTCGACTTCATCCACTCGGTTGTCTCAGGTAATTCAATATAATCAATACTTTGACCACTGTTTCAAATAAGACCATGAGGTCATCTGCCAATCTTCGCCAATGAAAATCTATGAAATCATACAAAAAACAGTCTTAAAATCACGTACACAAAGTTGAGTATACTCACGGCCACTGTGTCATATTGACCAGCCTGTTGCCGGCCGGCGGTGGGTTCTGTACGGACGAAGAGTTTACCAAGACATCGCTCTGTCCTTTTGTGACTGCTGTTTAAAACAAAATAAGCAATATTAAATAAATCTATATATATATAAATTAATTGCTGTTCGTTAGTCTCGCTAAAACTCGAGAACGGCTGGACCGATTTGGCTAATTTTGGTCTTGTATTATTTGTAGAAGTCCAGAGAAGGTTTAAAAGGTAAATAAATATGAAAATGCTCGGAATTAAATAAAAATAACAATTTTATTTCCCCTTTGATGTGTCCCCCATCGGACGGATTCCTTTTGTTTGTTTTAAGTTTATTTTATACAAAAGTTTAGGTCTTTTATTTATCGATTGAGGCATAACGAAGTGTGCCGAGTCAGCTAGTAACTTAATAATCGAGCCGCAGTTGTACAGCCAAGAGGACCCCTGGACATAATTTTTGATTTAATCATTTACTAGAACAAAATATAATTTGAAACGTTGATTTAATGGACATTCGACCTTGTGCATTTACAGTCAAGATTTATTTTTCATCATCCAAACATATCACATCAGCAAACGATTGCTTAAAAAATAGTGTTTATGTTACCATCGAGTACCGTTTTAGGCAAAGGGAATGATTATATTACATATTACATCATATAAATTGAATGTGACATATGTATAATATATTTATTAACAAACGTGTACCATAAAGACTAATTACCACAAACACTTTTATCGGTTTGTTTTTCGAATTTCGAAGTTTTGATTGCATTAGATTTATCGCTATGTTAATATTAACCTGTCATTATTGACCTATCACAAATGATACCCATCCGCAACATAGCCAAATTCATAAATAAGTTTTACTGCGCCCTGTCATTATGTAATTAAATTAAACCCTAATTACCATATTAATATATAATACTTTAATATCAGATAATATAACTCGATATCCGAGTTTCACGTCGACGGGTGAAAGCCTATTTGGTTTAAGCGACATTTTTGCGACTGTACACGGGTAAAAAACAAAGTATAAAATTTTGTAATAGTATCATAACAAAACAACTTCTTCAGCTATTTCAATGGAGTAAACATAATTGGAGTTCAATTTAAAAACATCGAACCGTTGATCCTAATATCAATTAAAACGCAGCTTTAATTACAAAGATAAATCGTCTTCTCGCATTAATACTGTATAATCTCAAAACGTACTAATTTTACAGGAGAGTGTTTTAAAGGTTTAACATGTGATATTTTTAATATTAATCATCTTTGCAACATTTATTTTTTATCTTTTACCAATTACATTATCTGTCTTTTAAAGTAAGATAAAATGATGTATTAATTTTGTTAATAGTAGTCAAAATATAGGTAAGCTATAGTAAAAAAAAAAAAAAAACTAAACTACGCTCTTTTGACAGTATTTATAAGAAAAATATTAGTGATAAAATTTTATGAGAAATATACCAAATGATTCCGCATATTAACTCAATTTAGAATATTTTTGGAAATTGTACACTTTTACTGCGAAAAGACGAAATGTCGCTTCAAGCAATTGCTCGACGTAATTAATGTGTAATAATACCTGGTGCTGTTTGTGAGGTGTGCATGGCGGACGGTACAGTGGCGGCCGGAGCGGGTGTCCGGACTGACGATGACATTATAAGCTATCAATTAAAATAGAAAACGGCCATTAAAATCTTCTATTCGTATTGAAATAGATGCTATTTTTAAGTGCGTCAATTTTTTTTTTATTGCTGATGTGGCTGGACCAGCTCACAGCCCACCTGGTTTTAAGTGGTTACCGGAGCCCATAGACATCTACAACGTAAATGCGCCACCCACCTTGAGGTATAAGTCCTAAGGTTTCAAGTATAGTTACAACGGCTGCCCCACCCTTCAAACCGAAACGCATTGCTGCTTCACGGCAGAAATAGGCAGGGTGGTGGTACCTACCCGCGCGGACTCTCAAGAGGTCCTACCAGGTCGGCAATTTGCGGTTGTTTACATGAGTGTACCAGGCTCACCACAAACCCGGAGAAGTGGCTATTGCTGCGCGTAACATCTGCCCACAGCAATGGTACTGAATTTTGGCGGTATTTACGTTATAGATGTCTATGGGCTCCGCTAACCACTTAACACCAGATGGACTGTGAGCTCGTACCCCATCTATGCAATAAAAAAATAAAATGACTTCGTCGGTACATCGCACGGGCAACCTTCCACGCGGTCTAGTGTCTTCTACTTTGCCCTGAACGACAAGGCGCTCTATGTGGTCATTTCCTCGCCTCATTCATTATTTTTATTACTCGAAAATATTCCTTCAGCGTGATGAGCCATTCGCGAAGATTCGTGAAAATGTTATAAGTTCGTATTTGAAAAATTGATACATGCCAGCGGGATTTGAACACCGGCATAATTTCAACTCTCGATACTTATACACTAGACGTCTTATTCTCTAAGCCACGGTGACTTATATTAATATAATAAATAGACATTCACTGCAAATATTATTGAATTACAGGTGTAATTCTAAGGTTACAATTCACGTATCCGTTTTCATTTCGTTATCTATATTATATCAACTATATTGACTTGATGGACAGTGAGCTCGAGGGTTCAGAGAGACGATGTGGTCTCATGTCTCGGAAGGATCCCTTATACTCATCATATAGGTCAAAAGTACATTAAATTTATTAAACAGCACTCATTTGTACAAGGACAACGGTATAATCTATTTCACTGATACCCATAAAATGTTTCGTAATTAATTCCCAGAATTGATTATGCTTTAATCAAAAATAATAGAACGTAGTCTCCGATTAGATTTCACAAAACTGAAGAATCTAATCGCGAGAGACATCATCGATGTTGCTTATGATTAGTCTCGTAAAATGATGTTAACCCAAAATTCAATAAAATATAAATCACAAATTCATCGAAAATCGAGTGCGAATTTCTCAACGCCTTTGGAAGCCCGGCGTCATCATACGACAGTTGAAAATTAAGAATCCCATGAACAGTAAAACTTAGGCTTTGAAATCCCTGAGTTTCTCGCCGGATCTTCTCAGTGGGTCGCGTTTCCGATCCGGTGGTAGATTCTGTGAAGCACTGCTCTTGCTAGGGTCAGTGTTAGCAACACTCCCGTTCGAGCCCCCTGAGCTCACCCACCTACGTTAGAGTGAAGCTGAAATAGCCTCTCAGGCTATCAGCATAGGTAGGAAAAAAAGGCTTAGAAAATTAAATAGACGAACTCACATTGTGCGGTATAGTATTCTGCAATGCGGACGGGGAGAGAGGCGCGTGCGGGCCATTACTGCCGCTCAAGTTCCCTCCAGACTACAACAATGAATGGGAGTTATTAAAAATAAATACACTCTTTATTATATAAACACAGATTGTTTGATTGTTTTGTAGTATGTTGTGGTTTATATAATTTATTTTATTTGATATGTATTTCTTATCTATGTATTTATTTTGATAATTTAATTATAACCTCACTAGGTTATAATTATTTTTACTCATGTCTAATATAATTCTTTAAATGATCGCCATGTATTAATTAACTTTATCACAGCTACGCACTTCTTGAATCTTTCACTTCGTCAACGAGGGTTAACTGGAGGAGAATGCCTGCATGCCGTTAAGTTCGCCTTCATTACACAACGAAATATAACTTTATATTAATCGAATATGCATTATATAGTAACAAACACTATTTACTATTACGGCCTTATTACGACTTTTAAGTTTAAGGAGTTCCCGATATTTGTCTATAATAATAGGCGTTTGTTGTAAAGTTATGTCCCGTTACTCGGAGACGTTTACCTTTGGTTTATTTAAGGTTTCCTATTAATTTAACTTTTAAGTTTAGGTGAACTTTTAAGTTTGAAGTTGTAAGTTTGTGTGAACGAGCGCGCGTCCTCAATGATATCAAAAAATGCACATCGAGAACTTGTATACCACCCACCTATCTCGAGATCCGAGGTCAAAGCTACCGTCCAGACCTACAATGTATCCGGCTTCGCGGTAGAATGATGAAGTATGGTGGTACCTAACCGTGTCGACTCGGAACTTGCCCTACCAAGCTTGCTCTTGATAAGAGGAAGAAGTAACCGTCATCTCATAACATTACCTAGTTCCTAAGGAAAATTTTCTAGGTCATTAAGCCTAATTTGGAATCATAGCTTTTGTCTCCACAAAAATATGAAAAATATACTTTAATTTATAAATTAAATTAAAGCAGACATAGCAGCGAACGAGATCTCTTCTTGTTATTGTCAACTATAATGGGAATGACCTTACCGCCCATGCATTAGCAGTTAATGCGTGTATAAATAACGAGAAGAGACACGAATGTTGCATGTTATAGACTACGGGTAAATTAGTCGAAACTCGCACGCATAAATTCCAGAAAATAGTGAAATAACAAAAAAATGTCCCAAGCATTTGCTGTATGTTGTTCGCAAATGAGGAAAAATTTTCATTGTTTTGCGTTATTACTAGTTACTGGGGGAATCGGAATTTTATGATAATATACAATGCATTACATATTATAATAGTATTACGTAGGCTTATGAAAAGGAATTACTTGGCAGAAAATAAATTAAATTCTCTACATAAACAAATTATAGACGATAGGCATTTTGAAATCGTAAAAAAGTAAATTATGCATTTATTTAATTTTACAGTCGATTTAACGTATTCCAACAACGATATAATATATATCCGCTTTAGCAGGGAAACTATTTTTTGAAAAGTAGAAAAAATATAACTTAAATAATTCTAAAAAAATAAATTGACAACAAGTTGGATTTTCGACAACTCAAACTCTGACCAGTTTAGCTTATACAGTGTAAATTTCAAAATAGAATCTTATAAATTTGAAACAATACACAGATAGAACTGAAACAAGAATGACAAAGTTAAAAAAAAGAAGGGTTTGCAGATTAATCAAATGAGAAATGTTCTTTTGAATCGCATTATTTACAAAAAATACATTTTTCCTTATATATTTTTATAGCCCTTGTAGACAGACGGGTATATGGCCCATCTGATGGTGAGTGGTTATCGTGGCCCATAGACGTCCGTCCGCCTACCGTAATTCACATTAATTGCGTCATGGTATTGTTTGAGCGGTAGGCAGCGGATTGGCTCTGCCCCTGGCATTGCTGAAGTCCATGGGCGACGGTAACCACTCACCATCAGGTGGGCCGTATGCTCGTCTGCCTACAAGGGCAATAAAAAATAATAATATTGAACATACCGGTAGCTGATGAGGTGCTTGTACGCGCTTAAGACGAGCGGGCGCCGTGGGTGCAGGAGCGGCAGAAGCCGAATACCAGCCACAAGGGCCCACGCCCTGCGCCGCACCGTGCACTCCGTGCTAGAACAAAATGTTTGTTTGATTTCATTTTGTTTTAGTTACAACCTAGTCAGAATCAATTTTCATGATTTTTAACTCGCCAGAAACTCCGATTGGCAGATAAAAACAATGTTAGAAATGACTATGAAAATAACATAGTTTTAAATGGAAGATGTCTAATGTTGTTTTGATATTTCAAATTATCTTTGCATAATTTTTAGAACGTAAATTTATTTTCTAAGATTTTAATGATTATTTCAATAAATATCGTTTGGTATTTAATTATTTTAGTATGTAAAAATTATTATATACTTGCATTCCTTAAACCATTGTATAACAATTTAAAATTTGCTTCATTATTAAGCCCATATCTGTTTGGGCTCTGATTTTGTTGTTACATTATGTTCCTAAATAAGGTCAAAACGTGACTTGATTGACCGCATCACTGCACTACGCAGAGACGAGTCATCAACACAAATTTTGATATCAAACAGCGTACGTATTATTATACAAAGCGGCCCACTGGGACCGCGCACCATTTTGAGGGCAAGGATTATTAAGAGCACTTTATTGATAACGATAAATTGTATGTACCAATTATGTCTAATCTCGTACTTGTAGCAAATAGCTTGTGCTCAGACAAAAGATAATATTTCTACACAAAGCCGGTTAATGGTCCATTGAAACGCACAACCTTGGCTGACAGCCAAATTTGGTGTGGTACAGGTACGTTTGACCACGCGTTTACGCAGATTCTTCGGATTTGTATCATTTTATCGTTTTATTTACTAACGAGGTTGCCAAATAAAATTAGACTACGCGAATAACAGACGATGCGTTTTCTGTTTGGAAAATTGAAAAAAAACAGTATTCATTGCCATTACATTGAGAATGAATATTTATGAATAACTTATATAGAACAATAATAGCATCTTGACGTAATTGTGATACAGATAGGTTTTGAATAAATTCTAAGGATTGGGCATTTGAGCTGATTGAAGCTTGCATTTATTACTTACTTAAGAATACTCATCTGAGTGGGCGCACCTACACGCAGCCGAGAACGGCACGGTTTTGCTCAAGAGCTTGCCGTCGATACATCGTTAAGGAATGTGCAACAAACGTGCCTCTGTTTGTTACACATCACCATAATTGTAAAGTATACTTGAGTCGTAATAGCGCCACGACAGAATGACATTAAAATATGTATTGTTTATCTTTTAGATTTTAGATTTTGGACGCATGTACTGCTTTTGTTAGAACAAAAAAAAGTAGCATAAACATAAAACTTTGCACATATTACTTTAAAACCAAACTTTTATTGAATATATGAGTGAACGAGCTCCCGGCCTAGATGGTGTTATTAACCGCTATTGGAGTCCATAGACATCACAAAGCGAATGACGCCACCCACCTTAAGACAAGAAGTCGAAGTCTCAACTGAATTGCAATGTCAGCTGGCCCCACCTAATTGGAACGTATTACTGCCGCTGGACCGAAGATATAGGCAGTGATATGTTGTTTAGCAGCGCGGACATGTAAGGCGTACCAGTACTAAAGGTATACTGGAATCCTGTGTTTATGTTTATAAAACAAGTGAGGATTGTATAGACAACGATACAGGTGTTAGTAGTATTAGAGTAGCCGCCGAGCTCACATAGACAGAGTTAGCCACTCCACAGTGCCCTGAATATGTTTTGTCACAACGGACTCGGAGTTTAAATGGAAAAGTGAAAGAAGACCCGAAATAGACAATGCTCGTTTATTGTGATTAAAAGCAGAACAAACTATTACCCTTACGATCTTCGGACATAAGGTGTTTAATAATTTTTTTCTTTTTTTTTTCCGAAAAAATAATACACATTAGGGCTTAGATACCTGTGCCAATGGCGGATGCGCCTGATGACGATGCACGTCAGAATTCATGACGGGCTCCCCTACTACTCCCGCTCACCCCTCATCATCTGTAGACAAGAAAAAAAAACAAATAAGAACTTTATCCGATTTATAAAATCAAAAAGTAAACATATTTGGCGATAGGTAAAACTAAAAAAAAATACAATTCCGTGTTCACAGGAACTACATTTTACATGTTAATGCTGTTTGTATAAATTCAATCTTTCTACTACAAATATTATTTTGAGCTACTGAGCTGAATCTTTCTTTTAAAAAAATAATATTATTTTTAGTACTAGTATCGGTTTTGAGCTCACGGGGCTCAAACCTGACGACGTTGCTAACACGAACCCTAGCAAGAGCCGTGCTTCGCAGAATCCACCACCGGATCGGAAACGAGACCCACTGAGAAGATCCGGCGAGAAACTCAGTGGGCTACTCTTGCATCGTAATTTTCGCCAGCGTAGAGTTTATAAAATCTTCAATTATTACGAACACCTAATTTGTTATATATTATGTAAAATGGGTAGTATTTAATGAAGCTTCACGTGTACTTCTTGAGAGCACGCGAGAAGCCGCGTTGAGAGACTATTTCATTTTTCCACACTTGCCTACTTCAAAGATGCTAAAGCTAAACAGTTATGACGCCTAAGCACCAGACTTAAAGTAATAAGTGCAATCTTTAATCAATTGATAGGTAAGCGTGGGATGGTGGGCGTGGTTGTGATTCACTCTCGTCCTCCCGCCGCGCCGCGATGATGCGGAACTAACGACTGGTGGCGCGGTCAACGAAGCGTGGCCGCTGTCGTGACCACTGTACTTAGCTACTGTGTGAAGTAACTTACGTAATTCAATTTCGCACCGACGATACACTATGATAACTAGTAGAAGAAATTGTAATAATAAAAACCGGACTCTGTGTATGTATTGGATTAGAATGTAAGCTGCGTAATTTAATAATAAAATTGAGGGTAACAGAAATTGACAACTTGAGTGATTTTACAAACAATTTGTTTCATGTATTTATTTAACTATAGGTACTTTGTTTGGTTTAGCATAATTGTAACGTGTTTGTTAAAAGTGTAATTGAAAAACCGTATTTAGTACGTAAAAAATAAAAAAATCGATTAGTATTTTAATGAACCGCGCATGTAGTTTAATGATTCGAGGCCATAAACATAAAAAACATATATTTTTCTCCCTACTTAATCGTTTATAGCCTTAGGTGATATTCCAACTACGCCGCGTTTGATAGGTGAATCCACGGAACTCAATCTTGAAG
Organism: Bombyx mandarina; assembly: GCF_030267445.1. NCBI lineage: Eukaryota > Metazoa > Arthropoda > Insecta > Lepidoptera > Bombycidae > Bombyx > Bombyx mandarina. Next base: position 8,943,985 of record NC_143227.1, on the reverse strand, counting down.
GACTAGCCAATATCAGCCCTATTAAGAGCAGTGCTTTGCTGAATCTACCACGGGATCGGAATTGCGAGCCATTGCGAAGGTTTTCAGCGAAAAGCTTGAAGCTCTATGGCTAACATTAGTCCTAGCTTACTTTGACTAGGACAAATATTAGCTAAATTTTTAAGCTTTACTTTAGTATTTAGTTATTTTAGGCTGAGTAGAATAGTCCCTCATGACTACTTGCAGACAGGTATACAAAAAGAAGAAAATATGTACTACAAAAAAGCTACAAAACTTTTAGTTTTTGTTTTTTGTTTTTTTACGCATGTAAGAAGAGTACTTATTCAACTTTGATGTCCTAAATTTACTTTTAGAGATCATAGGTTGCTTACCTACGATCTTCCAAAGCACGAAATTCAAACGATTGAAATCTTAGTGTTTTAACTGTTATTTTGCGTCAAAATGTAATAATAGGTAATATTAGAATTGAAATTAAAACCTCCAACGACCCCGTGTAAGATTCACATTAATAATTATTTACAGGTGAAGTTGAGTTTATTAGCTTTAAAATGGATCAATATTACAATGATTCAGAAAGCGCTTAATAATTTTAGTATTATTAACATGTTACAATACAGTTATTTTAATCGGTTTCGAAACGAAAACATGGAAATATTTCGCAAACGCGTTGCAAAAGTATTACGGTTTATTGTTTTTCACTTGACCTAGCCCGAATGCGAGTTTACATATGAGTAAAAAACGTTTCACAATTTACCCACTATGATTAGCGGTAGTATTAGCGGTCAGCGTGACGGACAATATTGCACAATTCAATAACATACCCTATTTAGGTACCTTCTCATACAGGTTTTTTTAATACAAAAAGGATTTACTTTTGTCACGCTATAAGATCATAACGAAGACTCAGGGTCGAACACGTCATAATATTTACGACTATTGTAATTCCGATGCAAACACCATTTGAATGTTTGTTCTTATTACCACCCACATTGCTAGGCGTAGTAATGTCATGATTATGATGCCCTGCGTGAGTATCATGCAGCCACATCTATGTCTGTTACGAACCTTTTAAACGTCTAAACGTACTTTCTAATTTTAAGTGGATTAATTAAACATTCTTATTCCGTAACGCAGAAGCTAAACGTGCATATCTTATGGATCTAAACGAAGTTTTTTTCTTCAATTTAATTGCGTGAACATTTTAAATCATAAGTACAAACAGCATTCTTGCATAAAACGTCTCATCAAATTAGGCGACGTGATAACAGGATACATAGATATTGCATTACGTTGTAGGCCAAATGTATTTACATAAACAATTCCATTACAATTATAGATGTATTGCAACTGTTTGCGGTTGCAAGCGGAAAAATACAAGACGACTAAACAATATTATGGAGATTTGGTTATGACATGAAACTTACTTAGTTCTACAATACTAGGTCCAAGTACAAAAAAATTACAAGAATGCCATCTATTAAAGAAAACAACATTTCTCATCTCTACATTAACACATTTCCATATTTATACACTATGCAAGATTTCCCGCACTTTCACGGATAAGTATTGTGGTTTTCTAGAAGCCGTTAGTTAAACATGAGGCTGTAGCGGGGTTGAAGAAATCATAGTCACAATGCAATAAGACCAATGAGAGATGGATCGACTCTCGAACAGACAGTGGCGCGTGCCGAGTTGAACGACCACGGGACCATGTGCACGTTTCACTTTCATCGGACCCCGCCGAGACCGCGATCGGCGTGTTCACTAAACAACAACATTTTTCATCACCCCGTCAAAGTTGTTCTACATTTATAAAATGTTAGAATAACGTGTCAATCATCCTTCTTTGTTGGTTAATTATTTTAACTAGTGATCCTTTGGTGGTCGAAATTCGACTATAATTAATTGAAATTAAAAGTTTAAACATTATTATGGTTGTATTGTCAAGGACTATTATACTTCTATAATAATACAGATTTCGCCAAAACTACACTATAAATAAATAATATTAAAGACAACAATATTAATCTATTCTCAATTTGACTACAGACTCTAAAGATTATCGAAAGTTTCACAATTGACAATACACAGAGAGTATATATTTATACGTATATGTTGTGTCAAATACATGGTAGTATGTGTAATGTTTTCTTTATTGATTTAATGTATTTTTAATGCACAATTTAAAAAAAAAATATTAGAGTTCTGCACTTCTTCTCTATGTTTTCATAAGTGTGAGAAATTTCATACTCCTCCGTCCGCGCAATTTTCGTAAAAAGGGGTACAATGTTTTTGCTTCACGTATTAATACATAGATAAGCCAGTTTCTATATGACGTTCGCCTATTTGAAGTCTTTTCAGCTGTTATTTCTGTTGTTATTAGAATATTAGTACTAAGTAAGCTTATGTCTCAAAGCGGGTCACTGTTTTGACGTTCTATGGGTTCCGGTAACCGCGTAACATCACGCGTGGGCCTTGAGGTGGGTAATAAAATAAAATTTATTTTTATAATGTTGTCGTTCACTCTTATTATTTTATTGTTAAGCTTTTATTCCTGATTAAAGAGAGTAAATAGATTTTATTTCTTATTAGATATTTCCACTACTAGAATTTTATTCACTGTACGTTTTAAAATCACAAAAACTTAATAATCTTCTTCTAATTAATAATAATCTTCTTCTAATCTTAAAAACAAAATAATGCTAATGTCGTATATATATATAAACTAGCTTGTTCAGATTTATTTCTCGTAAGACTCCAAAAACATTCGTAACTCCCACGACAACGTAAAATAAGTGTATTTTACGTTACTGTTTTTCTGTGAGTTTTCTAGGATATTCTAAGAAATGTGAAGTTTTAGAAAACATCCAACGAAGTCAATGCAATATTTAGTCTTGTTACGAAATTTATTACTAGTGAAATTGCTTCCTTCCTTTAGGCAAGGTCTTTACAAACGGAAATTCCATGTTTCACTGGAAACATTACGAGTAATATGTTGAATTTTTCTTTTACTCATAATACGATCCTATAGTTCTGTTAAGTGTTATATAATGAAATCCAGTTCTTTGTACTTCTATAAGCATAAAAATACCAGTAATCAACATCATAGAACCCCTTATGACGGAACCCTTTATGACGTTTATGAATGATTCGCCTTTCCCTGCGGACGTTTTCATGTCTGGGGTCTATTTGGCGAGTTACACACAGCTAGTCTGCGTAACATAATTTACAGCACGAGAATAGTGGTCGCACCCCATATTTATTGCAACGTGACTCAACCAAGTCGTAAAACATTAGCTATTAGGTTACCACGTGCTTAAATCGATTATATTCATATAATGTTCCTGAGATGTTTATTAAATAAACTTTACTTGATAATATTGAAGTTTGACGTTTAGTTTTGGAAAACTTCTAGCCTGGTAAAGGTACTAGTCAGCCTGCGTCACAAGGTCGATATTCATACTAATAAAATAATTAAATGTTGTAATTCAATAAAAATCTTGATTAATATAATATTCTTCAAATAAATTAAATAACTATACAAGTATATTATTATTTTACAATATTGTTCTTTGTTGTCTAAGACTGATGTACTTACTGAACGAATCCAAATACGACCTTGTATTGGCAAATCGGCATCCTTTACATGAAAAACAAACGTTAACTGAAGCTTCACTCAGTATTATCGGCGTATCACAACAAGTATAATTATTTTCCACAAACTACAATAATATATTCCACAACACAATCTTGTTTACATACTTAAAACTGCGGACTGTGAGTCAGAAGCGGGGGCACGGTTTTTTTTTTGTTTATTTACATCGTAACAAGTGTGCTATAGTCAACACTGAAGAGTACGAATATGAGTACCACGAAGAGCGCGCTTGAATGAAAAACAACCGTGTGGATATCGCGGAGGCCACTCACAAACTATCGGCGGTCGGACCCAGTTGGAGCGGCGATGGCTCATTATTCTATCCACCTACTAGTGAATTTCCTTATTGGGAATAGAACGAAAAATCATTTACAATTTTAAACTACGCCATTCGGTTTAATTGCGTAATCGTAAGGTTGGTTTCATTCAGTAGGTTAGTAATTCAATCTCCGATCATCACTAGTTATGATAACAAAAATTTAAACATACCTAATTACTTAAGAATTGATAATTCTTGATTGATTCACAAACTAGTTAATATTACACATTCTGATTATTATACAAGTACAAAGGTGGTGTTTACTAATGCGGGAGTTCTTGCTGTAGCGTGGCAACGAGTTCATAGTTACATACATTAATCATTACATTTTTACGATTAATTTTTATCACTCTAGGTCAGGTTTTGGAATCATACCTAAAGATGACATCTAATAAAGTCAGAACGACTTTATATCATGTGCAATCGAATGTTCTTTTTGTTTCTTAGACTTGTGAAGGAGCTCACGGTTCAGCGGGTGTTAAGTGGTTCCCGGGGCCATAGACATCAACTTTTTTTTATCTTTTGGGAACTTTAATTTCAAGATAGCCATATTAAGTCCAGTGAAAATTTAGGCGGCATTAAACAGCATACGGATTATTAGAATGTTTTAATTTTACGCTCATTAACAAAATTAAACACGTTATTCTGAAAGACTAGGTGAAAACAGTTTATTTCTTTTACTTTTTAAAATATTTTTTTCTTATTACGGTTATTCTTTCAACTAAAGTGAAAGTGTTATAATGTAATGACCGTATCAATTAAGAGTTTTTTGAAAGTGTTGATGAACAATATAAAAAATTATGGATCTGATTTAATAGCTGTCATTATAAGGAAACCCTGACTTAATTACGTAAAAAATGCATAAGGAGACTAAGAAACAGGTATCGATTTCCTAGTACGATTGTTGCGATTCTTAAGTTATGGCGCAAAGCAGAATAGAAAATCGCTTCAATATCAAAAGTACATATATGTACATTGTGTTTAGAACATTGCGATGTAGTGTAATTCAAGATTTTTAGAATTTAATCTATATTAATATTATAAAGAGGAAAGATTTGTTTGTTTGTATTGAATTGGCTCCGAAACTACTGAACTGATTTAAAAAATTCTATCACTGTTGAATATCTACGCTATACACCCCCCCCCCCATGACATAAGACTATATTTATAATATTTTCAAAAAAATTAGGGATCCTTACTGAAAATCCAATAATGTAACCCATTGTGTAAAAAAAATTGTTAAAATTCTTTACATCGCGTGCGCTACTTCCGAAGCGAATCCAGGGCGGGCCGCTATAACAAATAATTCCCCGTATTTGACGAACATTTAAAAACATCTCTATTGACACCTGAAATAGCAAATATGTAGATGACGTATTCGAGAAATTAATTATTGTCGTCACGGGTTTTATTAAAGCGTATGCAGCGAGAAGCACAATGTGTAAAATTATACGATTCCACAACCGTGTAGTGGCAAATGCAATACAATTAGTGGTATTTGTGGCAACTGGAGCGTGAGAGGAATCCGGCGCGCATACGGTAGTGTTCGCGAGCGCATTGCTCCGTAACCGAGTTTCGGCGTTGTCATCAAAACGACCTCAATACAAACGAACAGACAGACACCAACAATGGATTCCTAACTTCTGTTGGCATTCAACTTTCCTATCCAAATATCGTCTATTCGCATTAAAATTGTACAATCTCCAAAAGTATTCGAAATTGAGTTAATATGTGGAATCATTTGGTATCACCAGTATTTTTCTCATCTGTCTCATGTGTTCAATACTGTCAAAAGACCGTAGTTTACTTTTTTTTTTTAGTTCCTATGTTTTTACTACTATTAACAAAATTAACACATAATTTTATCTTACTTTAAAAGACAGATAACGTAACTGGTAAAAAATAAAAACATAAATGTTGCAAAGATATATTAAAAGATAATTTTAAAAATATCACATGTTAAGCTGTTAACTTAAAACACTCTCCTGTAAAATTAGTGAGTTTTGAGACTATACAGTTTTAATGCGAAAAGACGATATATCATTATAGACTTTAAACGTAGACGTATGAGGTTTGTTTGTAACTTAAAGTGTTTAGTCAGTTCAGTCATTTAACAATGGCAGACATGAGTGGATGAAGGTGATAATATGATACAATTTGTTAAATTTGAGAAAACGGGCAACAAACATTTGTTACTTGTACTTTTTATTCGTACATAAATCCCATCACATGAAATTTCTAAAAAAAAGCATTTAAATCCGGAGTTTTAAGGTCTAATATGGTTTACAGGCACATAGCACCTTCATTCTACCTAGTCAGGTCATAAATTCTGTCACATGTTTAATGTAAAATAATTGAAACAAGTTTATTCATTATGTAACCATTCATATACCAAAATGAACTTAACAAAACATAGATTCTTATGACACTAAAGTTTATTCAAAATGACCTCTGTGATTTTGAATACAGGCCTTCAATCTGCGCGGCCAGTCGTCTATCGCAGCACGAACGAGGTCCATGTAAATTTCGGCGGCTGCCTTAATCAAGGATGTCTTGAGTGACTCCAAATTGGGATGAGGCTTTGAGCACGCCTTTTCCTCCAAGTGTTGCCATATCTTGTAATCTAACGGATTCAAATCTGGACTGGAGGAGGGCCAGTCTTCGTGCCGGATGAAGTCGATTTCACGCGCCGCCAGCCAGTCTTGTGTGCTCTTCGCTCTATGAGCTGGCGCCGAATCTTGTTGGAATACCCAGTGCCTGTTATTGAGCATGGTATGAGAAACAGGTTCCACAAGGTTCGTCAGGACTGTATTTTGATACACAACTGCATTCGTTTTTACACCTTTCTCACAAAAATGTACCTCTGTTAAGCCCCAATAAGACTCCCAACCATACCATGAGCGAGAATGGAAAATGACCTCGTTGGACACGCGGAACACGGTTGCTCGCTTCTTCACTACTGTGTGCGTACACCTTATCATTTTGTTTGTTGTAGCTCTCTTCTACGGTAAAAATTTTTTCATCCGAAAAAAGAATTTCCCGATATTTTTTTCCCGCATACCGCTTCAACAAAGCGTGGCATCTCTTCAGTCTCAGGTCCATTAGACGAGCATTCAAACGATGTCCTGTTTTTCTTCGATATGCCCGAAGCCCTAAGTCTTCATTTAACACACTTTTCACCGTGGTTCTGCTTAACCCCATCTGAAGGGCCAACAGTTTCTGCTTACGTTTGGGATTTCTTTGAATTCGCGCCTTCACAGCTTTTATCACTGCTGGATTCCTAACAAACCGAGGGCGACCACTTCTTGACCTGTCATCTACACTAGAGTCTTCATTGTATCGTTTGATGGTATCGATAAACGATTTGACGATCTTTTGGTTATATTCAAATTTTTCAGTATGTTAAAAATTTGAATTGGCGCGTAACTGCAACGATGCAACGCAATAACTGCAACACGGTCTTCTTTAAGCGTCCACTCCATATTTAAAAATGAGTAAATTTCTAAAAGTATACATTTTTATTTTCATGAACAATTCGAAATTCGAATTCAATAAACTTTTTTGTGGCCAGCATTCTAAAAGAAAAGTTTTTACTGTGTGACAATACTTATGACCTGACTAGTTATGTAAAAACTCAAAAATTTTAAAAATAGTACTTAACCCGAAGGGGTTGAAGATCCGCTTATGTCTTCAATTACTATAACATATTTTTTTTAAAGTCCCATATTTAACGTTAACCCACAAGTGTGCCATATCGGTCTTTTGTAAACTAGCTCAATATATTATTGTGGAACTCAATTTTAGTTTCACTGTCCAGAGAACATTTAGTTTACATTGTTAACAAGTAGTTGAGAAGTTATGTACGAGTGCGATGTTATGTCTATCTTTTTGTTTGAGTGTTACGTGCGTCTAATATGGTTTTGCGTGTGCCTCGATGATGTCATCCATCACAGTTTGACCAACACCGAGTTGACATAACGAATCAAAAATTTGGTCACATAAATGATTAGTAGTTTATGAATAAATTACTGGTGTGAGTGCAACGCGTTTTTCGCCTACTGCGCAGAGGTTCGAGACTCGACATAAGCCGCTGTTTTTCTTTTTTTTTTTAAATTGTTATGTTCTTTTCTGTCATCGGGAATCGCAATTTTGTATGTATGTCTGAAATTTTGTATTTAAATTGTTTAATGAAGTAATCGATAGTTGTTGCCTGTAGAATACCCATACTTCAGTATTTGACACTTGTGTGCACGTAATGATTGCAGTAGCACGGGGAAACTGTGTTTTCGCAATATCATAAACGATAAATACGTAAAAAAACACTTAATATGGCAACATTTTAAGTATATATTTAATGTGTCAACACGATTGTTTTACGACGTGTTGACAGATGTGCGTGTAATTATTATTAATATTAATATTTAGCTTTTTATGACTGTACATTTCTATCAGTAAATGTTACATTTTATTGCTTGTTTCGTTTCTTCTACTGTTTTACAACAATTTGACGTAATTAATATAATGTAATTAGTACTTGGCGTATGTTAACGAATGGGTGAAGGACTGGCATTATAGTATTTAAATCAAACCCGCGATTATTTGCGTAGTTGCTCATGCCTTGAGAGACCGCGTGGGTAGGTACTATCACCCTGCCTATATGTGCCACGAATCAGTACCGCGCTTCGGTTTGAACAGTGGGACAGTCGCTACACTTACAATACAATGCAGATTTAGACCTCATTCTCAAGAAAAGCGGCGACATTCACATTGTGAGCTCGGATAAGTACTTGATAATAGGCAGACAGTGAACTCGTACAGCCATCTGAGGAATAAAAAAGTAATTTCCGACTGCTTTAAGTACATAATTGCATTGCTAATTTTTATTTTTTTTTATTTTTTTTATTGCTTAGATGGGTGGACGAGCTCACAACCCACCTGGTGTTAAGTGGTTACTGGAGCCCAAAGACATCTACAACGTAAATGCGCCACCCACCTTGAGATATAAGTTCTAAGGGTATCAGTATAGTTACAACGGCTGCCCCATCCTTCAAACCGAAACGAATTACTGCTTCACGGCCGAAATAGACAGGGCGGTGGTACCCACCCGCGCGGACTCACAAGAGGTCCTACCACCAGTACTTACGCAAATTATAATTTTGCGGGTTTTGATTTTTATTACACGATGTTATTCCTTCACCGTGGAAGTCAATCGTGAACATTTGTCGAGTACGTATTTCATTAGAAAAATTGGTACCCGCCTGAGATTCGAACACCGGTGCATCGCTCAACACGAATGCACCGGACGTCTTAATTAAAGAAAAATATTTTTTTTGCCAAATGGTGGTAAAGTATATTTTCTAAATTAGGTAATCTATACTAGTTTTTAAATCTACAGTGCTTTTTACGGACGTTCCGTAGACTACTGAACCATGCATCCGATTGACATGAAACTTGGTATCCATGTAGAAAATACATGTACTTAATGGATAGGCTAATATCTATATGAGTGTTGGACTCGCTAATAATAATGACAATAAATAATAATGTTAATTTTAAATGCCCAGCGAAGCGGGCGAGTACGGCTAGTAGATTATAATACTTTATCATAGTTTTACGATGACTTTTTTTTAAAGATTTAATTCATATAGTATTACCGAATTTAGTTTGTATTATATTTTTTCCTAAATATACAGATAACTATTAGTTTTAGGCTGCTATTAGTGCTAGGCTTTTTGTTTGCTTTTTTCGATCGCTAAACATAAAAGTTCTCTTTCAGACTTCATACATAGCTTGCTGTCACATATTAACAGGCCAGATATTGTTCATGATATTGCAAGCGAGACGGGGTCACTGATCTCTTAAGTTTGGCGTCCTTTATCAGTACTTGCACGTTGACATCGGCATTAACAATGACTCACAAGAGATGGACACGCTTTAATTGGCTTACTATATTATCCACAATTATTGTCGGTAAGATAATCTTTTGACATCATAATATATGTTTTGAACAGCGATATATGTAAATTTATATTCATCAGTCACGATCAACCATAACAATACGCTTCTGGGGTACTAACGTAATATAGATGCTTACCTAGTTGTTTTTTATATGTAATTGACTTTGATTCGACAAGGTGATGGTCACTGAGTTTATCCGTGATCAATGGCGGACAGCAAGGATGAGTCAGAATTAGGTACAACATCTGCGCTCTGATGTCCTCTCTATATTTAGCTGCGGACGTTGCGGTTGTATTTATTTAATTATTCCATTTATAATTTAATTTCAATAGAACTGACTGAAGGGCGAAATAGTAAATGCAAGTGTATTTTTAAGTTAAATAATTAGATTACTATGTAATTATAAAGTTCAATAGATTTTAATGAAAAAATACAGAAAAAAAAAATTATTTAACAACTTGTAGTGCTATTTGTTTAAAAGAGTATGATGATGTATAGTCATTGACACTCATCAGTACGAATATGACTAGGAGCACCGCTAAGCTATTACACTACATTTCATTAGAAATCAAAATGCAAAAACGTGCAATTGAATTTTTAAAATAAAACTCAAAGATAAGATATACAGTATGAAATGGAATAAATTTCAAAGTTTAAATGTAACATCCACTAAATAAAAGCAATTAAATAGGTAGACGGAAAATATGTTGTTTGTTATTATTTAAAATGCTCATTATTATTTATAAGTCGTCGTACGTAGCCTAAAAGATAAAACGCCCAATGTACTTGTATCGAGCGATTCGACTGTGTCCACAACAGTGACCTAATCGACGTAATAATTGAATACAATGATTTCTTGACTATGTTCTACTATTCCTATTTTACATGCAGGTTTCCACGATACATGAGTTTCAAAGCTCACAAATCACAAGTTCGTCTAGTCTGTTCTAGAAGAAGTTCAATATTGAGGCCATAACTTTTTCGCAACCTTCTTCCACGCAGTCACAACTTAGATAGACAGAAAAGCTATATTTGAAATTTACCTCGATTTGGTTTAAAGGGATGACCTCGTTAATTCAGCCTTCAGTAATTCAGATGTTTCAGTTATTGTGATGGGCGAGTTAAGTAACTAGACGCCTATGAGTGTGCTTCGGTCAATTCGTGCAGTGCTACTACTAGTTTTTTGTATTTTTTTTACTTTTCCAATTTGTTTTAAGTACCTAAACCAAAATTGTTTTATGGCTCACGCCAAAGCTTATGACTAACGCTGCAATGTCGTTTCCACCATAACTTTTAATTCTACATTGTCAACTAGTCTGCAACACTTTGTTCTATAGGTAAACATTTCCAGAATAAAATTCTTGAAACCTAAAACGTACTGTATTTTCTTTGACCAGTTTTTTTCCTATTCGACAGACGTCCATTTCTGGACATAGGCCTCCGCCAAGCCTCGCCACGAAGATCGGTTCTGCGCTGCCCGCATCCAGCGGATGCCCGGGAACCTCAATAGGTCGTCGGTCCATCTTATGGGAGGCCTACCCACGCTATGTCTTGCGGTACGCGGTCGCCACTCAAGAACCACTTTGGGCTATGTCGGTTACCATGGTTTTCCTGCGAATCTCCTCATTTCGGATTTGATCTCGTTGGGAATCTCCGAGTATAGCCCTCTCCATTGGGTGACCTTGAGTCTTCCCATAAAGCCAATTTGGCAATAACTTCCCCGTATACATATATCATTATTCTTTAGAGCTATTTTTGCAGCGTTGGTGCCAAAATGAAACTCCTTTTCGTAAATAGTGCGATTTTTTTAAGTTATTTACATTACGAACGGAACAATATCAAAGAAAACTCAAATGACGCAAAAATAAATGAATCACTATGAATTCGAAACGGAAATACACAAGCCTAAGTTTGAAATAAATTTGAATTTCGAATTCTTAACCAACCCTCAGATATTTGAGATCAAAGTGGCCAATTCGACCTAACGACAATTTCATTTGTAATATAAGGAAGAAGGAACCAGTTAATTATTTCTCTGGTGAAAAAATTCATTTCGCTTTGTTTACATGAAAAAATTCAATTGCTTATAGGCAGCCATATACTGGAGATTCATGGAAAATTATTAATTTTTCCTATTGCCTCCTTGTGTTTCCTGACATGTGATGGATATGATAAATATACTTTTTGCTTGGATATGATAAATATCTTTTGAATTTTTTTTTTTATGTATGTAAACATGCATGTGCTTCGATACGTATTATAATGATAGAAAGGAATCCTGAGCTATAAAAATGTTTATTATTTTGTTAGTAGAAGAAATATTTGTTAAAAATATTTGTCTCAATTTGTTTTGTATCAATTTTCATTAGAATAAATGAATCTCAAACAACAAACTCTCAAAAAACAACAAACAATTATTAGTGAGGGATTCAAATAAAAGATTCCCACTTAAAAATCGCTACAGCTTAAGTACTTAGCTTTCTTGAATTATTGTAATTAGAAATACATGCATGACGAAATGTTGTTTATTTTTACGTAGTTTACACTAAACTTTGCAATCACAATAAATTATACGTTTCTTCATCCACTAAATCATGCAAACATGTAAAAAATTTTTGAGTTGTTATTTCTTGTAGCTATTGAAAAAAATTATTATCAATTTCAAAATTCAATTTCAATATACAAAGTTTCAACCAATTTCTAGTAGCCGAAAATTAGTACAATACTATGTTCAGCACATCAGTCTCTGATGTTCTAGTGATCTAACAGACACTAATTCCGGTTATATCACATACTTTTGTATGTATATATCCCTTTCATTATTCAGATTTCGATAATGTGAATATTTTTCTGGCCTTTTTATTTGGAACAAATATTTATAGACAATATTATAATTTCGATTTCTGTGATACAAATTTTACCAATGTATTTATAGACAGAGGTAGTGGGTTGATAGTCAAGACTATTGTTATAAAATGGATTCAATCAGATACTATTAAATTCTTAGTTTCCTAATAATTTGGTAAATAGAAACAATCCAGAAACTGCCAATGATTACATTACCTACATTAAAAGTTTTGTAGACGAAGTGGTGAATAGTATGATTCTTACAAACATAGTATGTTTTATACACATATCATAAGTTTTAAGATTGGATGCTGTTAAGAATATGAACCTCCTAGAAATACATCTTTTTTAATACTTACAAAATATTTGTATCACTTATTTAAAATTAGTTATGCATGTCTTATTATGATGAGAAACTTAGAGGAAGAAAAATTTTAGGCCGACCCTTATATATCCTTGTAGGACTATTACCTATGCTCCAGTATTTTGGAATCAATTTCTGATCACCACAGTGTATCATAATACATGATAAACGCTTATTGCATAAAATTGGGAATTTTTGGTTCATTTGTATATTTGATATTTTGATATGTATGATTATGAACAACTAAATAGAGATCTAGGAGAACAAAAAGCCATACATTTGTTCTTGTCTTAGATAAAATGAGTAGGTAAATTCTTTTCATGTTTTATTTTAATATAACAAGAAGGAAGGAATATCCAATACTCTGAGCATTTAAACGTACGTAAATAAATATTGAGCCCGATACTGTTAATGTGACAAAAAATCAACAATTAAACCATTTTTATAATGAGACTACGCAAAACAACAATATGCAAAAAAATCTATAATGTGTATGCTTTTAATGATTTAGCTAAATATCCCATAAATAATATTATTACGATTGAATTTTACTTCAAGTGTTTATCCCGTGTGTTTATCTTTCATTTAATGAATGGTTTTACATTTTTTAATGAGGATGTCTCGTCCGTCCCGCCTACAGCTTGCAAATCAACTACGAGAACCACGAGACTTATCAATTTCTAGACAAAATTATTTTTAAATAATGACTTACCGATATGACACAAATCAGATAAGGCGATTCAGCGATAAAAATTTCCCCACTTCATAACAAAACTGGCATAAAATTGATAAAATACTATTTCATAAACACACAACACATACGTCATTCAGACGTCCGCCATCTTATACTGTTTTGTTTTGTTGAATTGAATAGGCAAAAGGAAAGTAAAGGATACTCCCTTTTTTGATTAGAAGATTCAAAACCATTTCTTGTGGCCAAAAAAACAAATAGAAACGCAAATAAATGAAGTTAAATTTACTATAGTTAAACATAATTATGCACTGTCACATACATTACCATTATTTCAACAACACCATTATTCTTTACTTAAAGTTTAAAAAAAAATTAATTTCACCAAGTACAAAAATACTTCAAACACACCACGAGCTTCCACCAAAAATCCCCTGTTTTAAAAAGTATGGGTTTGAACGTGTGTATTTGTGATATACATGGTACCGTGTCTAATTTTAAAGTCGAGGCGCCATGGCCAGTCCGTGCATCCATACAATCTATTGGGTAACTTTAAAAAAGGATTTTAAGAAGGACCAGAAAAACACGTTCAAATTAAGCCGTAAATTCCACTTTTAAGTAAAAGTGCTTGAATTTGATTTGACTTCGGTCTGAATCCTAGGTCATTCAATAAACAAATAATTCCTCCTCCTCTTTGCGCCGTTCTCCTCATTACAGAGGGTTGTGACTCCCCCACTGCATCAATCTCTCTTGTACAATTGTTCTCCATCTGCTGCAATCTTTGGCCTCGCGGAAGGTATCATAGAGCAAACAAATAATTAAAAATCACTACGTTTAAAAAAACAAAAATTCAAGTGTGTGCAACTACTAATAAGAGGTAAAAACGGGAATGCTCTTGTGCAATACAGATTAATAACGTCCTTACGGATCCATCAGATCCAATAACCTTTGCATTAGACGCCTTCAGCTCTAACACTAGGAGCAGGCTTAGGGACCCCGGTAACCGTACTCGTCGAACTCGACAAAGAGGTCGACGTGCAACCTAACCCATGCATCAGCTCGCTGAGTTCCTAGCTGGAGCTTCTTAGCGGGTCGCGATTCCCATCCGGTAGTAGATTCATTCGAAAAGCAGCTACTCTTAAGTTGTTAGGTCTCCTTCGGAGGCAGCTGTTAGCAAATCCCACCCCTCCTGGCTGAGCCTTTGCTGGCCCACCTGTCCTGGTGAATTTTCATTTCGTTTCATGGTTTGATATTTTTGAGTGAATTTTGTTTCAAATGGTACGAGGTTCTTTCTTCTTTTAAAAAATGGGCAACATTCGATTATTGACTTTCAGTTGTCTTTTTTATTTAGCTTAGAAACTAAGAAAGCTAGGAAAGATGGATACCTCGAAAATTCAATTCCAGTCATTCCAACGCGGAACTAACGCTGCAATATCAATGTTGCGTTTGGAAAGGTGACTGCTAATGAACGCACTGTGCGATTTTTTCGTAATGGAAATTTTGAGTTGAAGAACAAACCACGTGAAAGGCCACACATGTGAATGACATTGAATTGAAAGTGATAAAAAAAATTTTTTAGTCTTATCAAGATTGCTCAATATAATCAATTAATTCTACTAATTAATAATTTTCTGTTTAATTGATAATTCAACAAATTCAATTCATCCATTATTTGTGGATGATAATTTTAGCACTTTTGCTAAAAATTAATAATCAAAATGATTTAATCAATTTATTTCCTTGAACATTTAAAATAATAATCGATTTTTCCATTTTCTGGAATTAAAGAAATTTAATTAGTTTTTTTTTATGTAATATCATTATGAGTCACCCTTAGTGCAAAATTTATAATTGTTAGAAAAAGACAAATATTTATTTATGTTTTTGGAATATATAACATAAGATAAAGTTTCTGTAATAAATTAGTTACCTTAATTTAGAAAAATAAAATATATAACCTATAAGTTTAGGTAAAATTCCAGTATTGGAGCGGATTTTTTTCCGGTACCCAGGGAGCGGAATTAAGTTTAAGTCCGGCCCTGCGCTGTCCCCGATCAAACACCGCAACAGTGTCCTAAAGCAAAGCTTACCAATAAAAAGGTAACGGTAACTGTTTGGTGGTTTCAGCATGGTGTTATTCACTATAGCTTTCTCCGATTTGGTTAAGCAATAACTGCAGATGTATACTGTGCCGAACTTCAAACAATGTTTTTTTTTTATTGCCCTTGTAGGCAGACGAGCATACGGCCCACTTGATGGTAAGTGGTTACCTTCGCCCATAGACTTCAGCAATGCCAGGGGCAGAGCCAAGCCGCTGCCTACTGCTTAATACTCTCCACAAGCCTCTTTTGAAGAAGGACATGTCATAGCGCTCGGGAAACACCCTGGAGAGGAGCTCATTCCATAGCCGGATGGTGCGTGGCAAAAACTTGCAAAAACTTGATAGCAAAACTTGCAGTGAAATAGCCCCGACTCATGAATCGATCTTCACCATTATTGTTCCATGATAACGCGAGATCTCATACAGCGCGAGAAATCGTTTTAGCTCTACAGGAACTGCAATTAGAAACCATTCGCCAGACCTACCATTTGTTTTCGTTTTGGACAATTTTCTACGTACCTAATAAGAAGTTTTCTTCCCAGGCGGCAGTACAAAATGCTTTCACACAGTTTGTAGAATCATGGGCCGTTTTCCAATTACAGCACAAGAGCGCATTATGCGGCATAATACTCAGCTAAGCTTCAGCATAATTCGGCATTGTGCGCCACTGACTCGCATTATGCTCTGTAATTAATCATTACCTAATGGTAGTTTTCCAATTACAGAGCTTAATGCGACTCAGTGACGCACAATGCTGAATTATGCTGAAGCTTAGTTGAGCATTATGCCGCATAATGCGCTCTTGTGCTGTAATTGGAAAACGGCCTAGATCACCAGAGTTCTATCGCAAAGGTATAAATGACCTTCCTACTAGATTGCAGCAATGTATAGATAATAATGGTTGATATTTTGATTAAATAAATGTTAAATAAAAAAATAGAACGAATTTTAATTTTTCAGTACAAACTACAAATCGGCATTTTCATACTTTAACCCCTAATATGATTTTTCTTAAAAAAAGGTTTTCAATAAAATTAAAGTAAAACTTGACCTAAAGGTCTTAGTTACCAGGTGATAAAATTCCTTAAAAAAATGTGAAATGCTTTAAAATCTCCAAATAATAAAACAAAATAAATTAAAGTTTATTTCAAGCATAAAAAAATATTTGTATAAATATTATGGTTATATCTACCAAGTAAGTCGATAGACAAATTATAAAGTAGAAGTAAAATTATTTACATATTTTACAGTAATTGATATAACACAAATATTGAGAAGTTTTTTAAAAATACATTAATGTTTGTTACAGACATATGTTTAAAGAACTTTAAAATATACGACAAAACAATGAAGATAATCGTACTACCTGTATTAACAATTTTGTTTGTTTTAGGACATTGTGAGTATTGTTGAAATTTCGTAATTAAAAACATTTATCGTTACTAATTTCTGATTTTTTTTAAGGTTCTATACACCATAATTTGAAATATTTTGAGACAATACATGCGTCGAGTTTCTCCCATAGTATTGTCAAGCGTGGTGCAAAACTTTCTAATCATCCCTATAATACGATAAAGGAGGTTCGCTTCAAGACCTTGGGAAAAGACTTTCGATTGATATTACACCCTCAGAGTTCTGTTTTGCATTCCAATTTTAAAGCCTACTCTGTTGATGCTGATGGTAAAGAGACTACTGTGCATGTTGGTAAGGGCATGTTTCAAACAATTATAAGTTAGTAGCTGCATTGGAGAGGCCTATATGAAGAAGTGGACAGTAGACAGGTTGAAATGATGATGATGATGAAGTTGCATTTCATTACTATTAATTTAATAACATACTACTTGCAAATGAACATATGCAAAGTAAGTCAAGAGTCAAATGAAAATACATTTAATTAGTGATTTTTTTGGTGACATCAGTTTATCATATTTTGAATATATAATTTAGAACTTTGTAATATATAATAAGATTTTTCCTTGTAAGCATACTAAAGTATACATAATTATAATAAACATACAAATAGATATACTGTTCACACTACATTTTCTTTTGAACATATAATGATGAATGTAGGTCTTATTGCCATCACAGTCAATCTTTGTTGAAGAATATTTGATATGGCAGAAAAGACTTATAATATTTACTTCAGTACTAATAATGAGAGTTATTGTTAACAAAAAATTTGTTTTAAGATCGTGAGAATTTCTTTACTGGCAGAGTATTTGGAGAAACAAAATCAGATGTTAAGTTACATATGGAAGATGGTGTAATGACAGGAATCATACATACACCTGATGAAACATATCATGTGGAGGTAAATATAGAGAAAAATCAGATATCTATTATTTTTTATTGCCCTTGTTGTAAGACGAACATACGGCCCACCTGATGGTGAGTGGTTATCGTCGCCCATGGACTTCAGCACTGCCAGGGGCAGAGCCAAGCTGCTGCCTACCGTACATATACTTACTACTACATAACTTAAGTGTCTTTTAAAATAATACAAGTTTAGAGATTGCATAAGAATTTTCAGTAAATAAACTTTCAATATAATGGCTTATTTCATGTTAGTCTTTTTAATTTCAGCCGTCCTGGCGACATCTGCCTGATTTAGATGGGAAGAGCATGATCACTTATCGTTCTTCTGATATTCGGTACAGTTGGGCTGGTGATGCAATTCGCAACAAACCACGGGTTTGTGGTTATGTTAAAGAGGGAAAAGGTAAAAAAATTGTAGTCATTGTTAGTTTTATCACATGATAATTTCTTGCAAAGTAAAGTCTATGTATACTCTCATATAAATAAATTACTACTACGCCATAGAGTTGCCTGTTTCTTTCCTAAAATCCAATCACAACAATTTTTTCACTATAAAAAGGAACCTATCCATCAAATTTTAACTTGAATACTAGTATTTTGAAATGTCACTAGCTTATATTATTGAACACTTATATTACTTATACACGCTTATATTACTGAACATATTATTGAACTATTCTGTCTGTTTGTGACATGAAGTGATGGTAAATTCCTTTGAAGCTTGATCAGTTATATTTCCAATGTAATTGTAAATTTAACCTTTAGTTTAAAATTAATAGGTAGATCCATGTCAAGGCTATTTTATTACTTCCATGATACTTTTATGTCTTAGTCGACACCAGTTACACTATTGATATGTTGGCTGCTCTACAGAATAAATAAAAATTATAATATTTTATTTTATTCAGAATTGGAAGACGACAGTGATGACGTACAAGAAGAATATGATATAGAATTGAAGCATGAACAGCTTGAAAAAGAAAAGTATTTGGACCAAACAAACTCATACCATCCAGCTAATGAAGCTGACACAAGTAATGATGGTCCTAAAAAGAGGACTAAGAGACAGAGTGATTATGAATATACGCCAACAAAAACAAGATGTCCCCTATTACTTGTGGCTGACTATAGATTCTTTCAAGAAATGGGAGCTAGCAACACCAAAACCACCATTAGTTATTTGGTAACATACTAAATGTAATGTTTAATTTTGGATACAAAATTTTTGTAAATTACTCAAAGCAAGTTTGTATTTTACAGATAAGTTTAATTGATCGTGTGCATAAAATTTATAATGATACTCTGTGGCAGGATAGGCAGGTAAGTTTTCAATTGATGCTGTTTTTGTTCCTTATCAAATCTCAACTTATTTCAACACAACATTTTCAAATTTATTGTCTTTAGGATATGGATGGATTTAAAGGCATGGGGTTTGTAATTAAAAAGATATTGGTACATTCTGAACCTACACGAGTCCGAGGAGGAGAGGCTCATTATAATATGGTGCGTGAGAAATGGGATGTTCGGAATTTGCTTGAGGTAAAGTGTCATTCACGTTATATTAATTAAATTTTTAAATTAATTACTTCACATTTTATCTCAGGATTCTCATTCCATTCTATAAATGATTTTTTCAAGATAAATGATTTAAAGCTACATTTTAGATTTATATTTTCTGATATTACCAACATGTGGTTGTTTTCAAAAGGCATTACATTTTGAAGTCGTCGTGGCCTAAAGGATAATACGTCCAGTGCATTCGTATATAGCGATGCAACGGTGTTCGAATCCCGCAGGCGGGTACCAATTTTTCTAATGAAATACGTACTTAACAATTGTTCACGATTGACTTCCACGGTGAAGGAATAACATCGTCTAATAAAAATGAAACCCGCAAAATTATAATTTGCGTAATTACTGGTGGTAGGACCTCTTGTGAGTCCGCACGGGTAGGTACCACCGCCCCGCCTATTTTTGCCGTGAAGCAGTAATGCGTTTCGGTTTGAAGGGTGGGGCAGCCGTTGTAACTATACTGAGACCTTAGAACTTATATCTCAAGGTGTATGGCGCATTTACGTTGTAGATGTCTATGGGTTCCAGTAACCACTTAACACCAGGTGGGCTATGAGCTCGTCCACGCATCTAGGCAAAAAAAAAAACATTAATTTAGTTCTTTATTTGTAGGTGTTCAGTCGAGAATATTCACACAAAGACTTCTGTTTGGCTCACTTATTTACTGACCTTAAATTCGAAGGCGGCATCTTAGGTTTAGCCTATGTCGGTTCGCCGCGTAGAAATTCAGTCGGTGGTATATGCACCCCAGGTAAATAAAAAAATAATACCTACATATTTTTTTGATGGAAAAGGTATCAGTCCAAAAAGTTTTTTGTAAATCAATAGTTTTGTGTCGACCTTTAATATTCAGTGTCTTGGTGAAAGATTTTCTTGATTTAATGAATTTAATATATGGCATAGCATTTTCTTGTTTTAAAAAAAAAATCACCTTTACATTTCTTTAGTTTGTTATATAAAATTGCATGTTTTATTGTGTTTTTTTTTTATTATTTTGATTATTTATTATTTTCTTGATACATGAATTCGGCATCTTATTCAATTGTGTAGTACTTTAGTTAGTTACTTCACTTAATTTATTGATCAGTCATAAATGAGTGATCAATAAATTAGATGACACCCTAAAGAAGGATATTATGAACTAATTATTTTGTTTTATTTTCAGTTTACGGTGTGCTTTATGTGAGTGTCCTTTTATTTTGCATTGCTTTTTGTTATTTTAATTATTACATATATTTATAGCGTGTTTCATTTTATTTATATATATTTTGATTCTTGCATTAGTAGAGACATCACAGTCCATGCATTCCAAAAAATTACAATAAAGTCAGTCTTAACAAGGTCAGCCTAGCATCTCATAGTGATGTCTAAGAATTCTACAACCGATCCAGATCTACAAAAATTATATACTGTAAGCGGCAGAGGAAAATATTTGAGGTTCTGCTTTATTTATTGGCATAATGCATGTCACAATAGATTGAAAAGTGTACTCCAGTTAGAGAATAAACAAATTTCTAGTAAGTATGGTATGACCTTAAGCTTTTAAGTTCTGCATGTATGGTGTATCATTGACAGAATATTTCAAGAACGGATATACGTTATATTTGAACTCTGGCCTGAGTTCGTCCCGGAATCATTACGGGCAGCGCGTGATCACCCGGGAGGCAGACCTGGTGACGGCGCACGAGTTTGGCCACAACTGGGGCTCCGAGCACGACCCCGACGTGGCCGAGTGCTCCCCGGCCGCCAGCCAGGGAGGCTCCTACCTCATGTACACCTACAGCGTCAGCGGGTATGACGTCAACAACAAGGTAATTGACGTAACAATAGTAACACGGCGGCGACACCCGTCCACCCAAGCGGTTATACGACTTGATACAACGAGCCAAGGCCAAATACAGTATATGTGGTTACACACGGGTGGAAGTCGTTGTGGCCTGGACAAGACGAAGACGCCCGGTACATTCATATCGAGCGATGCAACGGTGTTCGAATACCGCAGGCCTAATGAAATACGTACTTAACAAATGTTCACGATTGACTTCCATGGCGAAGGAATAACAGTGTGTAATACAAAATTAAATAATAAGGCTAAATTATAATTTGCGCATTTACTGTGGTAGGACGCCTCGTGAGTCTACACGGATCGGTACCACCACCCTGCCTATTTCTGCCGTAAAGCAGTAATGCGGTCGGCTCAAAGGGCGGGACAACGGTTGTACTGTTAAGACAGACCTTAAAACTCATGTCTCTAGGTGGGTGGTGGCATTTACGTTGTAGATGTCTATGTGCTCCGGTAACCACTTAACACCAGGTGCGCCGTGAGATCGCCCATCCGTCCAGTCAATATATAAATTAAAAGTTGATGTTCACTCACTGACATGACTCACTGTAGAGGTGGTTGTTTGGTTGATTGCGAGATACACTTATCGTGCCGGGAATTAGGCACGTAGGTTAAAAAAAACACTGGAATTCATTGAATTTTTTTCATTTATCGGGTCTTTTGTTTCAGAGATTTTCACCGTGCAGCCTAAGATCTATCAGAAAAGTGTTGCAGGCCAAATCTGGAAGATGTTTCTCTGAACCGGAGGAGAGTTTTTGTGGAAATCTTCGTGTCGAAGGAGGAGAGGAATGCGACGCTGGCCTACTTGGTATATTCTACTGTTTAAAGTATTCATGGGTTCACCTATTCTATGCTGGAAATGTGTATTGGAACTTGTCTATTTTTATAAGAAATTTATCATTAAAGAGTTTTTTTGGTTTAAATTATCGAATAATTAATAATATTTACATTATGTGTTATGTTTTTCGGCAGGTACTGAAGACAATGATATGTGCTGTGATAAGAATTGTAAATTGAGAAAAAATCAAGGCGCTGTCTGCAGGTACAAACTATAGATTTAATTTCGGCCCTTGTACATTCATAGGTAGTCTGATTTGGAAGTATTTCCTCTAATTTGTTTAAGTCGTTATTTTAGAATTCTGAAATGATAAAAATTCTATTTTATTAAATACACCTATATTGACATATTTGTGGCGCGTGTACAAAAAAATATTTTTCAAGGAAATACTTTACCAAATTATGAACATATAAATTTAACATTAAATCATCATTTATCATGCAAATTAGGGCAGCATATTTGTCGCTTTGAGATGTCGCTTTTTCATTTTATTAAGTCTCAAATAAAAAGTGCTAGGGAAGTTTTCGCTTTAAAAAAGACAGGAGGAAGTGTCCAGACAGGCATGGTGACCAAGTAAAATTAAAATTTATGATAATACCCCCTTTAATTCTGATATCAAAGCGAAACAGAAAATGACGAAAATAAAAAAAATATTTGAATACATAGCTTTTAAAAACTAAAACTGTTTAAGCGACATTTTTACAACTTTACAGGAGAGCCTTTCAAAGTTCAAAAATTTTAAGAAAAGTTATTACAAAAAAACTTTTTCAGATATTTGAATCTAGTAAACTTCAATTCAAGTTCAATTTAAAACAGCGAATGCTATGATGCTAATACCATACAAAACGCACCTTTAATTACAAAGATAAATGTCCCGTATTAAACGGAATTTCGCTTAAACCGAATAGTCTTTCATTGCTCAATATAGTTTTGTCGAATTGTGTTAATTTGCTTCTTTTTTTTACTGATGCCCAAAACACATCACAATCATTACAGTACATTACATATTAACTAAATCGTACAAATAGTACTTAAATCTGACCTGGATTGAAATCTAAATGATATATATATTTTTTTTTATTTTTTTATTGCTTGGATGGGTGGACGAGCTTACAGCCCACCTGGTGTTAAGTGGTTACTGGAGCCCATAGACATCCACAACGTAAATGCGCCACTCACCTTGAGATATAAGTTCTAAGGTCTCAAGTATAGTTACAACGGCAGCCCCACCCTTCAAACCGAAACGCATTACTGCTTCACGGCAGAAATAAGCAGGGTGGTGGTACCTAGCCGCGCGGACTTACAAGAGGTCTACGTTGTAGATGTCGATGCGCTCCAGTAATCACTTAACACCAGGTGGGCCAAAAAAAAATTTTGCTATTGAGAACAAAAATACAAATTACAGAGAAAAAAAGTTACCAATAAAATTACGAGCTCCTGAAAAAAAAAAAACAAAAAAAAAACGCGAGGTATCCACATAAGTCCCGCATTCTTCTTCTAAACAAAACAAAATGCCCCTTGTTGTCTGTCGACAGCGACAAGAACTCCCCGTGCTGCGCCGGCTGTGTATTCGCGCCGCCCGGGCTCGTGTGCCGCGAGGCCGCTCACTCCGCCTGCGAGGGGGAGGCCATCTGCAACGGAGCCTCCGCCGACTGCCCCAAGGTAATAATAATAATATAACTTTTTATTTAACACCACATGTACAGAGTAAGCATATAAAACAAATAATAGTCGGTGACATAAATTGGCGGCCTTATCGCTGAAAGCGACCTCTTCCATGATTCTCTTCATCTAAAAATGAAACAGGCACAATCTTGAGATCAGAGACAAATTTCAATAAATTTTTGAATAAAAATTGATTGAAATAGATCTGGGAAATAAACCAAGGTTATTTACATTTTGTATAACCATTCAAGGGTGGTAAAACCTTTTCTGAGTCCGCACGGGTATCTACCACCACCCTGCCTGTTTTTGCCGTGGAGCAGTAATGCGTTTCGGTTTGAAGGGTGGGGCAGCCGTTGTAACTATACTGAGACCTTAGAACTCAAATCTTAAGGTGGGTGGTGGCATTTACATTGTAGATGTCCATAGGCTCCAGTAACCACTTAATATCAGGTGGGCTGTGAGCTCCTCCACCCATCAAAGTAATAAAAAAAAAAAAGATGCTCCTGTGGTCCCCGCGAACCTAAGTTGTAATGAGATTGTTTATTTAATTAACGAGTTAGTTAATATTGTGTTGCGCGTGCGTCAGGCGCCCGCCATCGCGGACGAGCACGAGTGCGCGGAGCGGGGCCGGTGCCGCAACGGCACGTGCATGCCGTACTGCGAGACGCAGGGGATGCACAGCTGCATGTGCGATATAGGTACCGACTCCACACCTACATACCTTAGTTTATACGCTTAATTATTTTTTTTAAGGGATTTTGTGACCTGTAGGCTTAGTGCGAGTTTCAAAAATGGAATCGATTGACTCGCATCGAGTGTACGCTCTTCACGGTGAAACGTGCGGAGCTCTGAGTGCGAGTTACTCGATTTGCAGGACGTTTATTCATCTTGAGAAGCGATATTTTTTTCTTTTATATTGGTAGCACGCAAGGTTTTTTTTTAAGGCGTTTAATTGAAATGCCAAGCTTTCTAACGATATTTATAATTAGTCGGGTAATGGGTAATGTACCTGTGCTTAGTGCGAGTTTTTTTAATTACTCAGTCGATGTTAATGTTATGTTTAATTTGTGTGAGTTTGTATCAGTGCCACCTAGTGGTAAGCTTATGAATCTCGTTTTGTGGGAGAGAGAAGGTTTGTTTATGTTGCTGTCTCATGTATCGAATAGCTTTACCGAAGTGAGGCTCTCGATTATTGTATGTGCGAGTGCGAGTTGCAAATTAATGGATTTTGAGAGTATTTCTTCACTTTCAAGCAAGTTAAGTAGTCACTAAAAATTTTGCCGTGAAACCAATACAATATCAAGATTTTTTCTTTCGTTTTTAATAATAATGTTGTTTTTTAAGGTTTTATCTATTCTAATGGTTTATACACATATATTTTTTCGGTTAGAAAATTTTATAGACGTCTAGCTAGTTGTAAATACATATTAATTCTTTGCTTTTTCATTTAATTCTTATTAAATCATTGCTTTTTTTTAAAGAGTTGTTTGATGAGAGAGAGAGAGCGAGATAGAGTTGTTTTTTTTTTTATTGCTTAGATGGTTGGACGAGCTCACAGCCCACCTGATGTTAAGTGGTTACTGGAGCCCATAGACATCTACAACGTAAATGCGCCACCCACCTCGAGATATAAGTTCTAAGGTCTCAGTATAGTTACAACGGCTACCCCACCCTTCGAACCGAAACGCATTATTGCTTCACGGCGGAAATAGGCGGGGTGGTGGTACCTACCCGTGTGGACTCCCAAGAGGTCCTACCACCAGTGAAAGAGTATTCTTTATTGTACACAAAATGAATAAATATTGTGAAACATTTTTTCTTGGTCTTATCGCTAAGAGTGATCTCTTCCAGACAACCATTAGATGGGCAAGAATAATTTCGAAATGAATTGCACACTGTGTATCTATCTATTATAGAAATATATACACACACGCACATACACACGCGCACACACACACACACACACACGCGCGCAATATACATATTTACAGGTACATACGTACAGATTTATATTTATAAATTATATAGAAATTTGAACAATGTAATAATAATTTTGCTTCTTTACACATTTATAAATAAGGAAGGATGCTCGTAATAATTTTAGTACATTTGGGCCACCTAATGAAGATCATCAACACTATTACCGTAAATACAATCATTTTATAAACGTTCAACGGGTAAAAGATTAAACCTATGTAAAACATAATTTCTTTAATTAAAAAAAGCTGAAATAATTACCTATTCCAAGATTAATTATGTTAAGTATGTCTAAACATGTAATTACAATTAAATAAATTCTATAATAAACTTCTAATTCTAATACTTCTATTAAAGTTACTAAAAAAATATGTTTATGCTGGGCAGTTTTCGTGTATTTTAAAGGTTACGCCATTACGGCAAAGTTTGTTTACGAAATTGCACCCTTAGAATGGAAGTGGTATAACTAAAAAATTTAAGATTAGTTTAAGAACCTACATTTTAAGTAGGTAATACGTGCAGCAAAAATGTTGGACTCCTTTTTACGAAAATTGCGCGGACGGAGAAGTATGAAATTTCCCACACTCATAGAGAATATAGAGAAGTAGTGCAGATTGCTGATAGCTTGATTTTTTTTTTTTAATTGTGCATAAACAATAAAAAAATAAACTAAATGAATAAAAAAACCTTACACACATTACCATGTATTTGACACACACACACACATGCATTTATACTTTTTTTGTTTATTCATTTATCAATCTGTGGTCAAATTGAGAATAGATTAATATTGTTTGTCTTTAATATTATTTTTCTATAATGTAGCCTTGGCGACATAGAGCAATGATTATTATAGAAATGATGATAATAGAAAGGTGACAATAGAACTATAATAATGTTCAAACTTAAAATTTAAATAAATTATGGTCAAATTTCGACCACTGGACTACCATTAGTAGATAATAATAAAATCATTTATTGCCTAACACAGATTTAGATTATTAGGCAGCCTACAAGGAAACAACAAAAAAACAAAACACTATTATATCATTTCTGGCAAGCAGCTCAACATTTGCACTTGTATATTATTAATAGGAATTTTATTAAGAATATTGACAATTTATGAGGAATTTGACAAGTACGGATTAGTTATAGATATATGTAGTTACATATTGTAAATTAAATTAGTTTTATAAGTGCAATAAAAAATAATTTAAATGATAAAATGATAAAGCCATACCTTTTTCCAATGTGACGATTAGAGGGTATCCTATTATTCTTTTCTATATTATTCTATCAGCTTATAAAATTAAACAGTCTCTTTTAGTCTAGAAAAGGACAAAGTACTCTTTCTGTCTTTTTCAAATAAAATGGCATGCCTTAAAGTGTTTAAACCGAAAAACTAAAAAAATACAATTATTGTATTACAATATTGAAGTTTACCAGAAACTAAGAATTTTGGGTTGAGCCACTTTAATTCTAAAGGTACAAAATAGTATTGAACACGTGACACTACCCGAATAATTTTGAAAGTAGTTGGTTCCCATTAAAATGCTGTTAAAATGCGTTGTATTTCATTTAGACGGTCTAATGCCAAAACATCACGTGCTACCAATATACGAGAAATAATATTATTGCTGCTCTCGGTGAATAAACGCCCTGCGAAGCGAGTAGCATATCTCAACTCACACTCACAATTCTTCATTTTTCACCGTATAGAACGTAAACTCGATTTGATTTTGATTTATTCATTTACAATTGAACAACTAGGAAAAAAAGATGAAAAGACATTTTGGAGGGACCGCGAGGAGCTTAATTGTGTGAATTGTTTTATTTTGTCTATTTAATGTTTCTTAGTTAATGCGTATTTAATATTTCTTCGTGTATAAGTGTAATTTTGAGACCGTCCTGGCCTAAAGGTTAAGGCGTCCGGTGTATTCGTATCTTGCAATGCACCGGTGTTCTAATCCCGCCGGCGGGTATCAATTTTTCTAATGAAATACGTACTTATCAAATGTTTACGATTGACTTTCACTGTAAAGGAATAGCATCATATAATAAAAATCAAACCCGCAAAATTATTTTTTGTAATTACTGGTGGTAGGACGTCTTGTGAGTCCGCACGGGTAGGTATCACCACCCTGCCTATTTTTGCCGTGAAGCAGTAATGCGTTTCGGTTTGAAGGGTGGGACAACCGTTGTAACTATACTGAGACCTTAGAACTAATATCTCAAGGTGGGAGGCGGCATTTGCGTTGTAGATGTCTATGGGCTCCGGTAACCACTTAAGATTAGGTGGGCCGGGAGCTCGTCCACCCATCTGTGCAATAACAAAGTAACGTGTGTTTATTAACTGTTTAGTATCTGTGAAAGTGCGAAAATTTAAAAAAATTAAACAAAACCGCTGGACGTAGCTTCTCGAAGTCTTCGAAAAGGTCCACTGAAAAAATCTCAGTATATAATCAGCATTTTGCAGAGATTATATTTTATCCCATATTATCTGATTTCATTTCATTTCATTCCATGCCAATTGATTAATGCTTCAAATTAATCAAATCCATTTCACTCCATATTATCATTTTTCATAAAAAAAGATTAGGCTCTATGGCATGATATTTTTGCCTCTCTAGTTGGAAAAATAAAACTACTAAAGAAATACTCGATCGAAACGTTAAAATCCACTAATTTGTAACACGCACTCGCACAAATGTCATTCGTAGTACTCATTTCGGTAAAATTACTCGGTTACGAGATCACAACGTTAATATGAACTCGCACTCACAAAATAACACCGAGTACGTTTGCCGCTAGGGGCGCTGTTCCAATTGCATACAAATTTGAGCAAACTGGCTCGCTAGTGAGAACGTTACAAAACTCGCACTAAGCACACTGGTAACTAAGACCCTTAAGTCATGTCTTATTTTAATTTATATTCTTAATTTTATGAAAAATGATATTATGGAGTGAAATGAAAAGAAGATGATTGATTAATTTGAGACATTAATTAACTAGAATGAAATGAAATGAGATGAGATGATATGGGATGAAATATAATCTCAGTAAAATAGTGGTCATTTATTAAGATTTTTTCAGTGGACTGTCTGGAGGATCGCGAGAAGTTACGTCCAGCGGCTTTGTTTCATTTTCCCACATTTGTGCACTTTCACAGATATTAAACAGTTAATAAACCACCATTATTACACATTTAAACCTCAAGAAACACTAAATAGACAAAATAAAACAAACCACACAAATTCACTCCTCGCGTTCCCGCCAAAATCATTATACGCTTAACATATCGCAACTTTAGAATTGAAGTAACGTAACTAAAAAAAATATTTAAGAAAATAGGTTTTATACTTTGAGCGTGTTATAAAAATGTATTGTCAGTTTATAAAATTAGTCTCTTTTTAGTCTAGAAAAGGACAAACGTACTCTTTCCGAGTCTCTAAAATTAAGGCTTGTACCTTAAAGTATTGAAATCGAAAGACTAAAAAATTACAATTTTTTAATAACATTCTGATGTTCATCAAAAAAAAAAAATTTGGATTATGCTACTTCTATTCTAAAGGTGTGATATTTTATTATCACACAACTTTGCACACCTTTACCGAATATTTTTTAATTCCATATCCTTGCGATGTCGTCCACTCCGAGGATCAATATTTTATTACTGTTTACTTTTTTGTACTTTACCAATGTTTTTGCTTTGCCTTTCTCTGATTTATTTAATTTGTTAATTACATTATATGGTCGAATGAACCGCTTGCTGTTAAGTGGTTGTTAAAGTCCATATACATAAACATCACTATGTGAATATCACCCTGCTTTGAGACAAGGTTGAAGCTTGTAGTATGTTAAGGTTAACAAATAAAAATTTAACATATTTTTTAATTGGTTTTGCAGTCGCCGATGCCTGTAAACGTTGCTGCCGAAAGAGTTTGAACAAAACATGTTTTCCAGTCGCTCATAACGACATTTTGCCCGATGGAACTCCTTGTATACAAGGTTTTTGCAATAAGGTACTCTAAGACTATTCTTAGTTTAAATATACAATTATACGAAATAATATAAAACAACATAGGATTTTTTTCCTGATATCATTCTTAAATATTAACCAATCACCAGGGAGTATGTGAAAAGACAATACAAGACGTGGTCGAACGTTTCTGGGACATCATAGAGGACATTAACATAAACAATGTGCTGGGCTTCCTCCGGGACAACATCGTAGGAGTGGTCGTACTCGTTACTGCCTTCATATGGATACCTGCCAGTTGTGTTGTAAGTATCTATGGTTTTTCAACCTCTTTTGGAACAGATCAGATCAGATAGAGATGCCTAAAGTTAAAAGAATACTGGAGCTCTATATGAAAACGGGCATGTCGACACCACTGTGCTTAGTGCGAGAACAGCGCCCTTAGTGGCAAACATTCCAACTCAATACAAATTTGAGTAACACTATCGAGAATGTTAAAAAAAATGCACTTACACACAGGCGTGATTTTACGCACGGGTTGGTTCTCTCATCCTGCTAATTCCTACCGCCGAGCAGTAATGCGTTCCTGATGTGTTTGTAGTTAATAAAAGCAACGAATTAAGTAATGGAATGCGTTGTAGAATAAAAAAAGCTTATTTATAATTTAGAACTATATTTGCAACTATATTATTTGTAATTTAGATTAGCTATGTTGATCGTCGACGTCAGCGTCAGCATCAGAAGTATTTGGAGTGGGAGAGACAACATGATCTGATCCATCCGTCGTCACCGAGAAAAGTTATACACACACGGTAGGCTGAATTGTATTTTCTATAATGTTATGAACCCACGTGGGGCACAAAAATCAAAACTGCAATAAACCAATATTAAAACTAACCTAATAGAGTAAAAATGTGCGACAGGAAATTTTAGGTTATTTGACTTTCCCAAATTGCATTTTTTTAAAGTATTTTAAAAAGTAATGTTTCATAAAATCATAGTTAATCTAAAAATATGTAATACTTACAATTTTTAAATATCGTAGATAGAAAATTAATTGAAAACTATCATGCTATTTATATTTATAAATATAACTTAGATATTATATCGCCACATTTTACTACTTTTTAGCTAAAGCATTTATTACATCTTTTTTACTTTACTTACAGATTACCGAAACAGAAACCTCCGGGAATTAAATCTGCCATACAAGGCAGCAGTCAACTGTAGTACGTTAGTAATAAATTGTTAAGGTGTATTTAAGGTCTATTTAATAAAACAAGTTGAATATTTTTCATTGTGTTTTATTAGGATTTTATTTTTAGTTACGTTATGTGATCGATAAGTGATTTTATATCTAGAGACATAAATGTGAATGTTACGACTTTATAAATAACAATGGGTATATATTTTTGGACACTGGTTCCATTCCACTAACATGATATTTATCACTTATTATAAGCATTTTATTCGATTCATGTTTCCAATAAATAAGTTTTGTTTGAGGATAAGTTACGTGATTAATATAAACTTCCAAAACGAGCGAATAAAGTGTGACGAATTATTTTGCGTTCTAAATCACTACATAGTATAAAACAAAGTTGCTTTCTCCCTATATCCTATGTATCCTTAAATCTTTAAAACTAAGCAACGGATTTTGATGCGTTTTTTTAATTAGATAGAGTGATTGAAGAGGAAGTTTTATATGTGTAATGACATCCATTAAATAGTGGAGAAATCAATAATAAATTAAAGTTTGCGAAGCGAAGCGAGGGCGGGTCGCTAGTAATGTATAATTTAGTTGAGAGCAGTAGAAGTGAGCAGGGCGACTCCTCGCTCGTAGAACGCGTGCGGCTCCTGTCCGGGCGCGACGGGCAGCCGCACCGTGAACAGCAGCTCCGTGCGGGCGCTATTCAGGTACACGGGGAGAGTCAGCGTGTGAGAATTGGACGCGGGCTCCGGACCGCTGCACACAAAAAAAACAAATGTTATGCTTCGATCGATATAAAACACACTTAATATATCTAGTTACGAAATATTTTTATGCAACTATAAATGCATTATGGAGCTTGCGTCTTCCACGAGCCTTTAGTTAAATGACGGTGATCACTTTGAGCGTACTATTATTATATTACGTAATATAGATATATTGTAATATGTATAATATATAGTGAAGTCGTCGTGGCCTAAAGGATAAGACTCGAATCTCAGGCGGGTACCAATTTTTCTAATGAAATACGTACTCAACAAATGTTCACGATTGACTTCCACGGTGAAGGAATAACATCGTGTAATAAAAATCAAATTCGCAAAATTATAATTTGCGTAATTACTGGTGGTAGGACCTCTTGTGAGTCCGCGCGGGTGGGTACCACCACCCCGCCTATTTCTGCCGTGAAGCAGTAATGCGTTTCGGTTTGAAGAGCGGGGCAGCCGTTGTAACTACATATACTGAAATCTTAGAACTTATATCACAAGGTGTGGCGCATTTACGTTGTAGACGTCTATGGACTCCAGTAACCACTTAACACCAGGTGGGCTGTGAGATCGTCCACCCATCTAAGCAATAAAAAAAAATCTAGTTACAAAATATTTCTATGCGACTATAAATTTATTATGAGCTTACGTCTTCCGCGACCGTGTAGTTAAATGACGGCGATTACTTTAAGCGTACTATTGTACTATTAAGGGTACATATATAAATTAATAATGAAAAATTTGGGAACACTACAATACTGACGTAGGTGAGTCGTTCGTAGTGTTAGCAGTTGCCAGAGGACACATTGAATAACCGTGGAGGTATGATGTCTCAATTCTATTGGATTAACAGCTACAGGATAGCTCTCAAACCGGAACTCGGTCAATTGGGATGACATGTACCAATAACGATTATTTTTTTGATTTGGTTTTGTTTAAAAAAAACAATAAAGTATCAAGGTTGCCCGACTTAATTTGATCTCAATAATAACTTGAAAATACTTACCGAACCCAAGTGAGCACAGTAAGAGGCAGGTCTACCATGATAGTGTTCGTCAGTAATAACCGATTTCCTTTGACAGTGGCTCCCTGCAGTTTTAAACCAGTTACAGAGAACGACCATTCAGTTTGAGCATTCTCAGTTGGTGTTCCGGGGTCGGGTATTGTCACCTGTTGGTAAAAATATCTTATTTATAATCTAATAAATAAAAAATACAATTAACAACACATGGAACATTTTGTTATTACAATGTGAGGCAGGACTATTTATTATGAGCAAATAGAACAAAAATCATTGAATCTTTTATCGATTAAGATAATATGATATTATTTACCTGCAAATGTAATTCTTCTAAAGACCAGGAGTTAGCTTGAGCAACGCATTGGCGGGTAGCTGTGATATAAGCTTCAGGGTTCAGCAGTCCACCGAGCCACACTGGGACATTCTGTAAGATAATTCCAAAAGTTATTTTACATATTGTTGATATGTGACTTCTTGACTTTTTTAAAGTTCAGTTCTATTATCTAAAGGTATGGTATAAGGTATATGGCAGTTATAACCGCAGGGGTTCGTTTATTACCAAAAAAATACACCCATTTATGTGCTTCATTTTTTTCCCCCTATTTACACCAGCAGGGGGTAATAGGAAAGAATGATGATTATGATGATGATGATTTCATTTGATGGTCTTAAGAGACCTTAACACTTAAACTTAACATGTGAGCTCACAGGGCTCAAACCTGACGACGTTGCTAACAATAACCCTAGCAAGAGCAGTGCTTTGCAGAATCTACCACCGGATCGGAAACGCGACCCACTGAGACTTTTTGGCGGGAACGCGAGGAGTGAAGTTGTGTGATTTGTTTTATTTTGTCTATTTAGTGTTTCTTCAGGTTTAAACGTGTAATAACGGTGGTTTATTAAATGTTTAATATCTGCGAAAGTGCACAAATGTGGAAAAATGAAACAAAGCCCCTGGACATAACTTCTCGGGATCCTCCAAAAAGTCCACTGAAAAAATTTCAGTAAATGACCACCATTTTACTGAGATTATATTTTATCCTATATCATCTCATTTCATTCCAGTTGATTAATGTCTTAAATTAATCATCTTCTATTCATTTTGCTCCATATTATAAATTTTCATAAAAATAAGAATATAAAGATAAGAATATAAAAACAGGACTTTAAGGTCTTAGTTACCAGGTCACAAATTGCCTAAAAAAAAAGCGGCCTACTGAGAAGATTCGGCCGGAAACTCAGTGGGCTGTGTCTGTGGGTTAAATTACTCGCCGAGCCCTTCGTCGCAAGCGACTAGTTCGACGAGAATGATGACTGTTTCATACTGTATGTATAATAGCGTAACATTTGCATACCTGCAACCTCTTAGCAGCGACGGCATCTGCCACCTCGGCCAGCTGTGTGACCCTCTGTGCAAAGTCTCCGATCCACTGCTGCACGGTGCAGCCGCGGGCCACGGCGTAGCGGCGCCACGAGGCGGGCAGCATGCCGCGCACCAGGGACCCCACCATCGCGCGAGTCTCGTTTGTTTGTTTCATTTCGCTCTATACATCGAAAAATCTTAATAAATGATCTAGATATGATATGGCAATACTTATAATTGATACTAATGGAGCAATGAACGCTTTTATAAAATTAAAAAACCAGCAATTGAAATGTAACGAAAGTAAGAATATCTAATACAGTGGTCGGGGAACCGGGGTAAATTACCCCAAATGGGGTAAAATGAAATTTTGGAGGGTAAAAATGAACACTTTTGTGAGTAAAAAGTATATATTGAAGTGAAACTTCTTTAGAATCGATGTGATCTCAAACTCGATGAAACGAAAAAATAGTTTTTTTTTTCAAATTCAAAATTATCATGAGGGCTATAATATGAAAGATGCTAAAAAGAAGCGATTTTGTTCTTCGCCATGGGGTAATATCAATTGACACAAAAATATTTTGGGGTAATAATTAAAAAGTTCCCCGACCGCTGATCTAATACAAATAGCTCTTTACATTTTTATAAAATAAATAAATATTACCTAGTTTTAAAAATTTTTTTAGCTTAACAATTTCGTATGATAATGATAAGTTACAAAATACTACCTAAACAAGGAAACCAATGAAAAATTTTCAAAATACCTGACAGATTAACATAACGTTGCGCAGATCGTGCAGTACTTGCTGCAACAGAGACGCTCCAGCAGCTACCTCACGTTCGAAGAACCGGTACAGA
Organism: Bombyx mandarina; assembly: GCF_030267445.1. Classification (NCBI taxonomy): domain Eukaryota; kingdom Metazoa; phylum Arthropoda; class Insecta; order Lepidoptera; family Bombycidae; genus Bombyx; species Bombyx mandarina. The sequence continues at coordinate 8,908,638 of NC_143227.1, read as the reverse complement.
GGATCTTTGATATTCTCCACTGTACGGCGAAGAGTCTATAAAAAAACCACATAAGATTAGTTTATAACAAATTAGCGACCCGCCCTCGCTTCGCTTCGGAAACTGTAATTTATTATTGATTAGCTGACCTGGCATACTTCGTAGTACCTTAATCGATAAATAAAATACCTAAACTAAAGGAATCCGTCCGACGGGGACACATCAAACGAAAAACAAAATTGTTGTTTTCATATTTATCTACTTCCACAAATAATTCAAGACCAAAATTAGCCAAATCGGTCCAGCCGTTCTCGAGTTTTAGCGAGACTAACGAACAGCAATTAATTTTTATAGTATATATAGATTTCTCCACTATTTAATGGATGTTATTAACATATACATATAAACCTTCCTCTTCAATCACTCTATCTATTAAAAAAAACGGCATCAAAATCCGTTGCATAGTTTAAAAGATTTAAGCATACATAGGGATATAGGGACAGAGAAAGCGACTTTGTTTTATACTATGTAGTGATAACAGAAAATATTAAATTATATTTACTTAAGTCAAAGTTATTTAACATCACTACTAAATTATACAACCAATCTCACCGGAAGTTCTTTAGGCAGTAGTTGCAGCCAGTTCGCTGCTGTTTGATGTAAAATTTTCATCCAGGCAGGTCTGCCATCACCAAGTACAACCGAACCTATCAAAATAAAATTTCATTAACTATATGACCAAACTCAGTAAGATTGCATTTTAACTGTATATTTAACTATTTAAATTTTGTTTATTTTTTTAATTTAAACTAGCTGAGCCGGCAGACTTCGTAGTGCCTCAATCGATAAATAAAAGACCTAAGCTTTTATATAAAATAAACTTAAAACAATTCCTGTCCAAAGGGGGACACATCAAAGGAAAAACAAAATTGTTATTTTTATATAATTCCGAGCATTTTCATATTTATCTACCTTTTAAACCTTCTCTGGACTTCCACAAATAATTCAAGACCAAAAATAGCCAAATCGGTCCAGCCGTTTTCGAGTTTTAGCGAGACTAACGAACAGCAATTCATTTTTATATATATATAGATGTTTATTTAAATTGTTAATTTAAAATAATTTTAGTAATGACAAAATACGCACTGGCGTCGTTGTCCTGAGTGGCAGCACTATAGGCCAGCTCTTCTTCATCTTCAAGTTGTTGCATTTTCAATAATTTCGATACAAGATCGCTGCCTTGTGTAGTCAGCAGCACCTGAACCAATAATATAGGTCAGTAATTGTAGAAGCGTGCATGTTCCAACAGGTAAGACGTCCAGTGCTGATTGCACGAGCAAGACGCGGTTCGATACTTAAGGCTTTCATGAGCGACTTCCATAAAGTAATAACGTTTTGTCAATTGAAATCGAATCCATAAAATTATTAATAAAGATTAGTTGCAGTCTGGTTTTGAAGGTAAATTATTGGTAATGTCTTTGGGGCTTTACCTCGAAATTCAGAATTCGAAATTAACAATGCTGTATATACAGGCTAGGGTGACTTAACAATGCTACGATCATCCATTTACACTGAAAAAACGCAAATACTAAATTTGACTATATTTTGAAATTAAGATCATACCTTCTCAGCGTTGTTGGGTAGTCCGAGCCAGGACGGTGTTTGTCGATCCGATAGTTCTTCGATCCATTTCAGGAAGTTGTCACGACGGTTACCGTCGGGCATCGTGATGTGACGCTGATTGCCAGTAGCCTGTAATATTAAAAGCGACTTCCTCAAGAAATTGATTTATTCAATGTAATTATTGTCGACGACATTATTATACTTCTTATTTTTGGACTTTACTTAATTTAATATTATTGGTGGTTTAATATTATTGGTGGTTTAATATTATTACTGGTGGTAGGACCTCTCTTGAATCCGCACGGGTAAGTACCCTGCCCATTTCTGCCGCGAAGCAGTGATGCGATTCGGTTTGAAGGGCAAGACAGGCGTTGTAACTATTCTGAGACCTTATAACTTATATCTCATGGTGGACGGCGGCATTTACATAGTAGATGTCAATGGGCTCCAGTAACTATTTAACATCAGGTGCGCTGTGAGCTCGTCCATCCAAGCCATAAAAAAAATTCATAATACAGTATTCATGTAGCATTAATTTTTAACTATTAATAATTTGATGTTTAAATAGAAATTCTAGATAATACGTACCCCATCAACATTAGCTACGAGGGCGAAATCAGCTTCAAACGATTTAGGCGTGAATAGTTTGGACAGGAACGACTGCAGCAGACGTTGGTCGAACAAGTTGTCAATTTTCCCTCCGTATATACATTGTGACAGAAGCGTAACTAAAGCTTCCCACGGCACTTTCTCGGGAGGAAGATTGGTTCGGCCCTGCAAACAAAAAAGAAACGGCTTATGAATTAAGTTTTCCAATATATATCTATTTTGTTTACAAAAAATACTTGTACATTTGTAAAAGGTTGAGAAAGAATAATTTTATCTATACTAATATTATAAAGAGGAAAGATTTGTTTGTTTGTTTGTTTCGAATAGGCTCCGAAACTACTGGACCGATTTGAAAAATTCTTTTTCCATTAGAAGCCGACATTGTCCCTGATGAACATAGGCTACTTTTTTTAATTTTTTTTTAATTTTTTTTTGGTTTCATGTGTGTTTTAATGTTTCCGAAGCGAAGCGAGGGCGGGTCGCTATCTGAAATAAATCTTGCAATTCTGGTACATTGACTTTAGACCCATCGATTACAGCAACCGTTCAGATATAGGGTCGACAATTTTAATATCGAAATATAAATAAATAAATTCTGGCGGATAGTCTATAATAGATTTGATGGGCCCGAGTGTGTGTTTGTTTAAGATCATGAGGCATGACATTCAGAATATATTAGAAATGGCTCGAAGAACTCAAGCTATAGTGCTTTTAAGACGGTAAGTGATACAGTCGTTTTAAATAAGTACCAACTTTTCTTCGACAGTTCTGTTATCCAAAATGGAAATACAATACATGAATAAATAAAAAAAAAAAGGTTTTCAAACATGTTGGCGCCGTCAGGTGCAAAATAAAAAGGCGATTTATGAAGTCAGTTTAGCCGTTGTAACCATACTGAGAACTTAAACTTATATCTCAAGGTGGGTGGTTGTAGATGTCTATGGGCTCCAGTAACCACTTAACACTAGGTGGGCTGTGAGCTTGTCCACCCATCTAAGCAATAAAAAAAGTCACCGCCGTTGATGTTCGGACGAGAGAAAGAGAAAGTGCGAAAATCATCATTATTTTTTATTGTAGGATTACTGGTGGCCCGGAGGCCTTTCCAGTTTCACCAGGACAGGTGGGCGAGCAATTGTTGATTTGCTAACAACTGCCCGAGCGTCTCCAAAGGAGACCTAACAACTCAAGAGCAACTGCTTCGCGAATGATTCTACTACCGGATCGGCTTGGCGACCCGCTAAGAAGATCCGGCGAGAAACTCAACGGGCTGATGTATGGGTTAGGCAGTTCTTTGTCGAGTTCGACGAGTACGGTTACCGGGGTCCCTAAGCCTGCTCCTAGTGTTAGAGCTGAAGGCGTCTCATCATTCTCTTGTTTCACGTCAAAGATATCTTTATTGGTATTTGCTGCGTTCGTATCAGAAATGTGTATCGTCAATATAGCAAACATCATTAACGTGTTTTTGTTTTCAAATTCATATAATTTAGTGTGCATGTTTACCATGGCGGTGGCGTCGATCCACGTGTCGAGAGTGTCGCACGCGACGCGCAGGTCCGACTCGTTGAACTCGTAGTACTTGGCCCAGCCGAGCGGCACGTAGCGCAGACGCTCCTGAACAATACCTGGGTACAGAAACACGTGATTTGTGAGACGTCATTATCTAAAGGCTGTATGTATGATTGAGAAGTTTTTTTTCATTTGCTAAATTTTTATATTTGGTATTGTTACGGAGAATCTACGAACTACTTTGATTTTCCTACATGGTTTTATAATATATTGGAGCTTATTCTAAAAATGAATAAGGAACGCTTACAATAGGCGTAATGAAATAGTAATAGGGATAGTGAATTTTTTAAAAATCGAAACTGGTAATTAATAACATAATTAGGATTACCGTGGAACCAAGCCAGCAAGAAATAAAGTCTGGCACGTTCTGACGGTGGTTTCATCATACGAGCGGCCGGTACCTGTAACAATGAAATTATAAGTTTGTTAACTTGACAGAATATATTATGATATGTTGATTATATATGTATATATAATAATAATTTTTCGTCATACTAAATAGTAAACAAATATTATGAATATAGAAGATCGCATGGTATTAAACTCGCAAAAGTAGTAAATTTACGTCGTATATTACTTTTAGTGAAGTATCACACGGATCGATAACATTATCATTCCTAATGTTGCGAACTACTTAAATGTAGCAATTAATTAGGAGGCGGCGTCCAATTTTGCCTATGGGCTTCGGTAAACACTTAGCACCAGTAGGACTGTAAATGTCCATTTACAAATAACATTAGAATATTTTTTTTTAATCTTCAATATATATCTAGATAGAATCTTAACTTCAAAAATTATAATTCGAATTTAAAAGAACTATTAAGTTTCTAAATTTGGAATAAAAATTGAATATAATGATTACAGAATTGAATTTGGTGTTTAAAAAATTAAATTAAAAAAAAACTATAGAATAATGAATATTACGGTTTTACATAACAATAAAACCGATATTATGTGCCGAGAAGGAAAACATACAGCATTGTATTATGAAGAAGCAGTGTGTACTTAGCTTAAATTCCTTGTCTATGTCCAACCATAGACAGTCAATTTAGTTCCATCTTTAGCCGCTAGGTGCTGCCAGCAAGTATAAAGGAAGCGCAGCCATCTTTGATCTTCATAGTCTTCACCAGGAAGAACTTCCTGCAATGCTGTATGTTTTCCTTCTCGGCACATAATATCGGTTTTATTGTTATGTAAAACCGTAATATTGATGTGCCTTTGGAAAACATACAGCATTGTATTATGAAGACGTGTTTGTTATCTGCTGGTGAAATTATTAAGCACAACGCTATGATGAAATAGGTAAGCTATAATAAAATTATGAAGCGCAATGATAATGTTCATAATTTATATAATTATTAAATCGAAAAAACACAGTTGTTAACTTCCATGTTAATTCAATAATTAAAAAATATTTATAAGTTTGTAATAAACATTTTATCTTGTATATACAAGAAAATGTATAAATTGTATAAATGATGTATATACATCATGTAGGTGTAAATGTTTTGAAAAAAAGAATCGTGAGGATCTTTAGGAAGTTCTATTATTCGGAAATAATTATTGTAAACGTTTGGATGATTTGCATTTGCCTCTAGAAAGTATTTCGTCTATTGGTTCATTACCAATCCATCTCAGAGGCTACTGCTGATCTACAACTTCTTAGATATGGGTTGATGCCACTACCTCGTAAGGTTGAACGAAGACCAGTTTCCAATTACAGTACGGTATGCCGCTTTTGTGACAACACACATAGTTAGAAAAAAGTCCTTATGAATCTTACTGGGCATGTCTTTAGTTTCATGTTTAGAAAGCACTTATGCAGATTATTGACGAAAATGGATTTTAATTTTAGACCCAATGACTGGTATCAGAAAGATGTTTTTCTCTGTTAAATGTTGAGCAAAGTAAGATCATTAACTCTGCGTCCAGTAGCCAGCAACATGGTTGTTGGTGTCCTTCAAGCTACCTTGAGGCGTGATCTGGTGGTGGCTGGGTTTGAAGAAAACCAATTTAGAACTATTCTCGGATCTCATGTGAATGGGACTATACTTAGTAAAGTTGTAATAAGTAGTTGAATTTTGTTTAGTTATTCCGATGGCTTTTTTAGAATAGCAATTTTTATTAGAGAGCTTGAGAATGTTCGCTGTCCTACATGTATGTTGCCCACAGAAAGTCGACAGCGCTGCTTTATGCAGAAGGATTGTTTTATAGGCATAATTTTGTTTTTGGAAAAGAAAAAAGAATTTGGCAACATCTGCAGACTTAGGATCAATTTTAAATCTGTAGCACCATATGCACCATCTTCTAGTCGCTGGTAAGTATGCTGGCAAAGTGGATTGACACCAGCTAATTTTAAATAAATCTTCTCCTGTGTAGACCAGTCTATTATTTGTACAACCTCCCCCCCCCCCCCCCTTTCTAAGCTTTCAGGGTTAATGTTTACCCTGTGGAGGAGGCAGGTTTTGGATTTCGTGCGCGTTATCTAGCGTTCGGGATCTGAGGGCTTGGAACCCAAATGCTTTCGCTCAGTCTGGGAACTCTACCAGGTAGGTTCCCTAGACACTTGAAGTGAGTCAGTACTCTGGGGAGAAGGTTGAGAGGAGGAATTCTCCATGCTAGTTGCATCCTCTACGGTCTGCTGAAGGTATCCAATCTTGGTCGGCGAATGGGTTTATATCCGGATTACCCCACTTTCGAAAAACTTTTGTGGTCACTTGTGGTAAAAAGTGCCATTTCGCAGGTTGATTTCCTCGTGATAGCCTGTCGGTTACGATGTTGTATCTCCCCGAGAGATTATAAGCTGACAGTTATCTTGAACTTATCGCTTAGGTTTAAAGATCGAAAGGTCAACACTAGTGAAATACTTTCAGATTCATTTTGATTGTCACTACCATTGCAAATAGCTCTTTTGTGGCTGAGCCGTTTCAGTTGTTGAGCTGACCATAGACAGGACGTTAATATTTTGTCTAATTGTAACCCCTACCCATGTCCGAAGCTTCCGTTGCCAGGAAATGGTTGGTTTTGTGTCTCGGCAATGTTTGACATGTGACTCCGTGTCAGCACTGCATTTGTAACCCCTACACATGTCCGAAGCTTCCGTTGCCAGGAAATGGTTGGTTTTGTGTATCGGCAATGTCTGAGATGGGGCTCCGCGTCAGCGCTGCATTTAATTGTTAACACATGTAGGATGGCCCGTTTTTACGGGGGTGTTTTTTCTTGAAACTTCGCAAGAATTTTCAAGTTCGCAATTTGCAAGTTAGCATAGATTGATGTAATTCCGTCAGAGTTTGAGCTAGGATGTTGTTGAGTGGCCACTTTATTTCTCGCAATTTTCCATCGAATCCCTAAACATGTCATCTCTTGAACCAGTGTACTAATTGATTTTTTGTAAGGCTGACTTGGCAGCCCAAATCATCCAAGAGCTTTACAGCTTATGTGGCCTGAAGACTCAACTTGGACTTCTTTTGATGGACCAGGTGGAATTTGCGTAGGTGGGATAACACTCAACATCCCTTTGCACGCAATGTCTCCGCGACAGAGCATGCTATGCAAGCAAAAAAGGTGTATTTGTCTTCATGGACCAAAAAAGTCGCGTAGGTAGGTTAACATTTGACTTCCCTATGTACGTAAGGTCTTCACGACCGAGCATGGTATGGGAGCAAAAACGTTTATTTGTTTTGGTGAAACAAGATCAAGTCGTGTAGGTAAGCTAGCACTTTCGATTTTGCACGCAATGCCTCCGCGACCGAGCATGCTACGGAAGCAAAAAGGTTTATTTGTCTTCAAGGACCAAAAAAGTCGCGTAGGTACGTTAACATTTGACTTCCCTATGTACGCAAGGTCTCCGCGACCGAGCATGCTATGGGAACAAAAACGTTTATTTGTCTCGGTGAAACAAGATTAAGTCGTGTAGGTAAGCTAGCACTCGACTTTGCACGCAATATCTCCGCGACCGAGCGACCGAGCACCCTATATAATGGAAATTGACATGCCAGCCCAGATAATCCAAAAGCTTCACAGCTTCTGCAGCCTGAAGTTTCAACTTGGATTTGTTTTGGTCGACCAAAAGGAAGTCGTCTAGGTAGACTAGCACTCGAGTTCCTTTTGCACGCAAGGTCTCTGCGACCCAGCATGTTATGGAAGCAAAAAAGGTTAATCCAAAAGCTTCACAGCTTCTGCAGCCTGAAGTTTCAACTTGGATTTGTCTTGGTCGACCAAAAGGAAGTCGTCTAGGTAGACACTAGCACTCGAGTTCCCTTTGCACGCAAGGTCTCTGCGACCCGCATGTTATAGAAGCAAAAAAGGTGTGGCTCTGAAGCCAGACCGAAGGGTAGGCATGTCATTTCATACTAACTCATAAGAAGGTACCGATTCCTTCCTGAAGGTACTGATACTGGTACCTTGGTACTGATCCTCAAGCAGTATCGACGAAATTTTGCGACTGATACTAGAAAAATATTCCTGAGAAATGTTTAATTCTATCATCCAGTCCCCTGGGTGGAGAAAGTTTGGTACCGAGGTGTCCGAAAACAGTTACGTGTTTTATCTTTACGACCTTGTTCAACTCTCGAAGATCGAAAATTGGACGCATTGATCCGTCGCTTTTCTTACGCAGATTTTTTTTTTTTTTTTTTGTTTTTGTTTTTTTTTTTTTTTTGGTATTTGGTAACCATACATGGTTTACAAATTATTACAATTTTGGTGGCACTCAGTGCCTCCCGTCGGTGTCTTCAATTGCCCCCCTCTGGATTGTGCCAGATGTTACGGACTATGATTGTTTATAATGTTTGGCTTGCCTTTTGTACGAGGTCGTGACAAATAGGATTGTAGCCCTCCGAGGGACTGAATAGATTTCAATTTAGTATTATCAAACAAAAGATTCCTCAATGAGTAGTGCGTTGGCAACAGGATACTTTGTTAGAGACCACGGAAATTAAACTTTGACGTCTTATTTCTATCCATACAGCCCTTTTTTCCGTATACAATTTAAAACGCTTTTACGGGTAACTTGTACGACGGAGACGATTTGCCAAAGTTTTCAGTAATTATGTTACAAAGATTATTAGTTTAAATCTGTTGTGTTTTTGTCAAAATTTCCGTATTGACGAGATCAATTTGTTTACAACAATTTTCGTTACATTCAATTGTTACACACAGTTGATGCATTATTAGATTTACAACGTCACTGACCTGGTGGGATAAGGAGCCGATTCGAAGATCGACCGTTACCTTTGAATCCCGTCGTTTCTTACGCAGAGACTCCTTTTGTTCTTTTTCGCTTGACGAGCTGTTCGAACGCAAGGCGTCTCCATCGCGTCTCGCCTGGACATCTTCCCTCTCGGAAATTATGGAGCTTGACTCAACATCACCTCCAACAGATGACGCGTGATTCATGGCGTCCGATGATAGGATTGGTAAATAATACTCGTAATGATTGCAAAATAACACTCATAGAAACACAAAATAAATATTTTTTGCAATTAATAAGAAGTCGAATAAATATTTGTAGATTTGCGACTTCACAGTACGAAAGTACACAACGCTATGAAGATCAAAGATGGCTGCGCTTCCTTTATACTTGCTGGCAGCACCTAGCGGCTAAAGATGTAACTAAATTGACTGTCTATGGTTGGACATAGACAAGGAATTTAAGCTAAGTACACACTGCTTCTTCATAATACAATGCTGTATGTTTTCCAAAGGCACATCAATATGATAATTATAAAGAAAATAAAATATTATAATAGCATAATATACGTACAGTGACAAAGGTCCTGAGCAGGTTAGCGCGGATGCCGGGCGGCGGTTCGAAGACCAGCACTCGTCCGGCTCGCAGCAGGTTCACCGGCAGCTTCGGGTTGATCTCTGTCGTGAGGAACAGCCGGAAGTTCGGGTGGGGTTGCAGCGAGTGCAGTTTCTTCTCCAGCTGCACCAGCCACACCGGGGCGAGATGCACGTTCTTCAGCATCACCCAGCTGGAATATACAGAGCAATATATTTATTTATTTATTTCAGGAACTAAATATAACGTATTATTTATTAGTATCAGTAGACAGCGGCTTGGCTCTGCCCCTGGCATTGCTGAAGTCCATGGGTGACGGTAACCACTCACCATCAGGTGGGCCGTGTATGCCTACAAGGGCAATAAAAAAAAATTAGTAATTTGGTATTAAACGCATATATCACCAGTATTTTTCTCATAAATACTGTCAAAAGAACATAGTTTAGTTTTAGTTTTTTTTTAGTTTATCCATATTTTGACTACTATTAATAATAAAATTAATAAATAATTTTATCTTACTTTAAAGACAGATAATGTAACTGGTAAAAACTAAAAAATAAACGTTTCAAAGATGATTAATATTAAAAATTATCTTAATCTTAAACCTTTAAAACATTCTCCTGTAAAATTTAGTAAGTTTTGAGATTATACAGTTTTAATGCGAGAAGACGATATATTATTGTATATTATTTAAAATTCTCACTGACTACATTTATGATAAAAATTTAGAAGCTAAAGTATCAACAGCTCTGTAAATTAACTTGAATAGAATCAACGATGTGCCAATGCATACAAGTTCATATTCAGAGAAATGCGACTTTTAATAGATTTTAAGAATAGAATAAATAAAAAGTCATACCGTCCGGTTTTGCAAGCAGTGTTAATCGCTCGCTCAGCTTGATTGAATCCTTCAGCAGATCCGATGGCGATACTCGACAACGGCTTGTTCAATTCAGTTGCCATATCATCCACGCGACCTGTTACATTCAATTGTTAACAATATATTTAGAATTATTGAAATTTTGCCTTGCATTCTTAAACCTTTAGTTGCCACGTAGGTCACCAGTGCCCTACGCAGCCCTAATATCTAGTAGACTCTGGAAAAGAGGAATCCGAAGATACTGAGAATGAATCTATTTCTAAGAGACCTAAAAACTAAAACATACATTAACAAACAAAAGAAAGCAACGTTAGGTAATCTAGGCGTTTAGTAACAGAAATTCAAATAATTATTTGAGTGCGCCGCGTAGGGCATCGGTGCCCTACATGGCAGGCAATGGGTTAATACGTTTTCAAGTTTTAAAAATAGGTTTCAAAATTATAAGGCCGTAGAAACAAGATTTTACCACTAGCGTCATATCCGGGCACGGAGCACAGTATGGCCGGCGTGGTCGCGTTCAGTTGAGTTTCGGTAATGGACGCGAGATCCAGCTCGGTCTCTGCTTTAGCCATGAATCCGGCGCCGAGGACCGCCGCCGCTAGTTGTGTGGCCGCAGCGATCACACGGTCGGGTCGGAACGCCTGTCGAATCATATACATCTTTTAAAAATACTCGTAATATTAATAAAATCTTTTTTCTTTAAAATCATTTTTAATAAAATCTGCTAATGTGCACGTACGTATGTTAAGTACTTGTATTAAAACACTGTAATCTACCACTAGGTACATTAGGAACATGCCAAATGCCAAATTGTGATTGATTTATAGTTATATAATGTTTTCAACCATTTTAGATTTTGGTTATTCGTATTGGTCCGCGCGGGTGGGTACCACCACCCTGCCTATTTCTGCCGTGGAGCAGTAATGCGTTTCGGTTTGAAGGGTGGGGCAGCCGTTGTAACTATACTTGAGACCTTAGAACTTATGTCTCAAGATGGGTGGCGCATTTACGTTGTAGGTGTCTATGGGCTCCAGTAACCACTTAACACCAGGTGGGCTGTGAGCTCGTCCACCCATTCAAGCGATAAAAAAAAGAGGTCCTAACACCAGTAAAAAATGTACTATTGTAATAGAAAACATAGGATCAGAACAGATTTATGCTAGTGTCGCGACCTGTATAAGCAGCAGGCGGTACATGGCGAGCGAGTGCGGCGCGGGCGGCGCGGCGGGCTCGGAGTCCCACAGTGTGGGCACGCACTGTTCGGGCGCCGCCTGCGACAGCCACGCCGACAGCTCCGGCAGCTCGCCAGCCTTCTCCAGCAGACGACGGAACACTCCCAACCTGGAATGTTTGTATTATGTTATTGCAATACTTTTTTTTTTGGTACGTCTATACTTCTACTACTATTACTAATATTATACTATTTTTTTTATATACATCTATACTAATAATAATACTAATATACTAATAATATTATAAAGAGGAAAGATTTGTTTGTTTGTTTGTATTGAATAGGCTCCGAAACTACTGAACCGATTTGAAAAATTCTTTCACTGTTTCGAATTAAAAAATTAGGGATCCTTACTAAAACTCCAATAATGTAACCAAAGGTGTAAAAAAATTACCTAAAATATTCTTTACATCGCATGCACGGCGAAAACTATTGATGATATAATAAAATAATGTACTACGTTTTTGTAGAACACATTATTATTTACAAAAAGTGTTGTGACAGCATATGTCTAACTATTATAGTTATGCCGCAATAAAATATTTTCTTTTATTTTACAAAATAAAACAATGCCAAATATCGTTGAAATTTTTGTTAAAGACCCGAGCGGAGCCATAACGGGCCGCTATATATTATACTTAGGTCATATTTCAATATTTATATTATTTTCGCCATTGAAGTGCAATATATGCCTATCTCATCTCGAATGGTCACCGTCCTTTATGGGCATCAACAAACAAGAATTACTGCTAAACTACTATCGACCGTCAAAAATACCTTTTGAAACTTTGTTTTAAGAAGGACATGTGATTATAATATTTTACTATAAGTAAATACTAAGACTCGCATGGTAGAGTATCGTTTTAAGATATATATATATATATTATCTATAAGAACACTGCAACTCTTACTTATAAAACAGTAAAATGAAGTAATTTTTTATGGAAAACAAAAGTATTGTAATTTATTTATTTATTCACACAAACAGAATATAATGGCATAAAGGTGGCATAAATACTATCTCATTTATAAAAAAAAAAAATACCATGTTCGTCGTTGTGTGATTAAGAAAATTAAAAGCAATAGCTAATTTCACAAGTATCGGTTCCTTGTCTGTATAATTTTAATGACCTTTAGAAATTACCATATCTATTTTGATTGACAAATATCTAACCTAGAACTGAGTCTGGCGGCGGCGTCGTGCTGTTGATGCGTGAGCGGTTCCGAAGGCGCAGTCTGAGAGACGAACCCTTCCTTGCCTCGCAAGAACACCGGGAACGACTGCTCTAGGGTATCCTCGGCTCCCGTGCCCTTCAGATGTATACGGCACAGCAGCAGCGCGAAAGTGAGTCTGTCCGTGTGCAACATACCACGGGCTACACGCTCATACACGACCTGTAACATAAGGTTTGCTAGGTTCATTTCTATACCATTGTTTTGTAATTTAAAAAAATATACTATGATGGTAAAATTTTAGTGGTGGAACTCTTGTGAGTCCGCGCGGATAGGTACCCAGCCTATTTCTGCCGTGAAGCAGTAACGTCTTTCGGTTTGAAGGATGGGGTAGCCGTTGTAACTATACTGAGACCTTAGAACTTATAACTCTAGGTAGGTGGCGGCATTTACGTTGTAGATATCTATTGGCTCCAGTAACCATTTAACTAATTTGACATTGAAAAATTGCATTTTAATTTTGAAGCACTAATTTGTGGCATAACAATTTAGGTCAGCAGATCTGAAATAATCCCGTTACTGCCTAGCAGTTACAGCAGATAGAACATTTTAACAAGATAAAAAAACGTTTTTTTATTGCCCTTTATAGGCAGACGAGCATACGGCCCACCTGATGGTAAGTGGTCACCGTCGCTCATGGACATCAGCAATGCCGGGGGCTGAGCCAAGCCGCTGCCTACCTATCGTTGAATTATAAAAATATTGAGTTATGGCACTAGTATATTTTAACCTTTTATATTTAAACCGAATGCCTCTTGATAATTGAATTAAAAATATTATTCAGTTCATAATAGCACAAAACATACCGCGAACAGTTCTTCGGTAATGATTTTAAGCCTCGCCGTATAGTCGGTAACGCCGTTCAGCAAGGGACATATCAGCACGGAGCTGAATATGTCAAGGAACATCTTCAACGAGTATTGATACAAGAAGTGGATCTGGTTGAGGGAATCCATTGTGAAGTAGATGCTGCTGCAGGCCTGTATTAAAACAAAGTTTTTATTAAAGAAGCATGTCGCATACAGATCTGTTTAGGCTAATTAGAATTATAGAATAAAAATATATTATGAACAGGTGAAAACGCTCGAAATCTAAAAACTGTACTTACTTGTGATAACGGTAAGTACTGCTGACTCACAGTCTCTATCTCAGCAATTACTTTATCAGTTTCTTCAACCTACAAACAAAATAATTCAATTTTTTACCAGATTGGCACAAAATGAATGTAATAATTTTGGTATTTCTGTAGGACGCTCAAATTGGTTGGCCGCATGCGTTCTGGCATATTTTGATATATTGTGAAATTTCTTTAGTAATTTAATTTTTTTCTTTAGTAATCTAAATAACTTTTCTTAATATAAATTGGATTTGTTTATAATTCAAAACTTTAAAACAAACTTTTTCTTTTTTTTTCGTATGTTGATTTGTCTGTTATTAATTTTTTTTATTGTATTGATTGATGTCCGTTAACTAAACAACTGCACAAATACCTTTTGTCCAATATCATCGGCTTCCTTCTTCAAAGTTTCCAATGTCGCGATTACAGAGTCATCATCCAAGATCTTTCCTTTAGCGTCGTTGAGAGCTTGTAGAAGCGACTTTTCGAGTTGACGCAAACGGAGGTGGAATTCGCCTGTGACGTAAGAAAAGTATTTTAAATGAATGGCCTCCTGCACCTCACTAATTTTATTTACATACGACTACATTTAGCGACCCGCCCTTGCTTCGCTTCGGAAACATTAAATTTTAATATTGATAGCTGAGTCCCGCGATGTTACCCGCGGTTATTGTCGTACCGCGGGTGAAGCCGCGCGGTGAAGCTAGTTTAAAAAAAGTAGCCTAAGTTACTCCTTATATCATCAGCTACCTATAAGTGAAAGTCCCGTCAAAATCGGTCCAGCCGTTCCAGAGATTAGCCGGAACAGACAGACAGACAAAAAATGTAAATAAAAAATGCTATTTTGGTGTATGTGCCGTATATATATTCATATGCATGTAGTAAAGAGGCTATTTCAATATTACAAACAGACACTCCAACTTTATTTATATGTACAGATATAGGAAGTCAGTAGGATTTTAAGAGTACCCTCTTTTTCCCTATCCATTAGCTAGTAGCTTATGGGACTGCTTCAGCTACGCCTGAACGGCTGGGTGAGCTCACGGGCTCAACATGAGAGAATTTTCTAAGCCTTAGCAAGAGCAGTGCTTCACAGAATCTACCGTCAGAACGGCTTTTAAAATTTTTATAAAATTAATGAATAGAAACGCGGACTCACCTTGCAGTTTGAGTAAGTCGGATCGCTTGGCGTCGATGTCAGGTCGCTCCGCCTTGAGTACTCTGTGCAGGCACTGCGACTGCAGCGACGAGCGGGTGACGGTGAAGTTGACGAACGTCACTCGCGAGCACATGTCCGGAGGGAACTCCACAGTCGGGTCTCTGGCCGTTGGAAAATACTTTTATGTTACATTCAAATATTTAAATTGAATATATATAATGTATGGCTGGGTCCATAATGCTTATTCTTCGAACATTAGGCGTCGTTGGGTATTGTCGGGGAAACGAAACGCAGTAGTAGTTTACTCGGTTACATTATAAAGTTTAATGATTCCACAAGACACGTTATATATTTAGGTAGGTACGTATATAGGAAAACGCGATGGTTCAATATCGACCACTTTAGCCGACTGCCCCACTCGGCCGGTGAATAGTTTACCCATCGAATGCCGACAGACGGCGCTTGCGTGCCGTATCACATATTGGCTGCGGCAATCACGTGTTGATTGCGACATATATAATAATATATTTTTTTTTTTTTTTTTTTTATAGCTTAGATGGGTGGACGAGCTCACAGCCCACCTGGAGTTAAGTGGTTACTGGAGCCCATAAACATCTACAACGTAGACGCGCCACCCACCTTGAGATACAAGTTCTAAGGTCTCAGTATAGTTACAACGGCTGCCCCACCCTTCAAACCGAAACGCATTACTGCTTCACGGCAGAAATAGGCAGGGTGGTGGTACCTATCCGCGCGGACTCACAAGTGGTCCTACCACCAGTATCAATATATACATATTGATTGCCTTTGTAGGCAGACGAGCATACAGCCTACCTGATAGTAAGTGGTCACCGTCGGTCATGGACGTCAGCAATGCCAGGGGCAGAGCCAAACCGCTACCTACCATTAAGTACTCTTCGCAAGCCTCGTTTGAAGAAGGACATATCATAGCGCTCGAGAAACACCATGGAGGGGAGTTCATTCCAAAGCCTTAAAAAACCTTATCATTAAAAATTCTTATTTTTCAATTTGTATATCCTCTTTGGAAATCTTTAGGTATTAGATCAGCTAATTGAATATTGAATGGTGTTTTCTTATAACAGTCACAGGTTACCTTGTACTGAGGAAGATGACGAATGACGGACTTAGATCGATGTCCTGGTCTCCGAGTGTGATGAGCACGCGGCCGCCCGTGCGACGCAGCTCTCGGTTTAATACCGGATTTAGAATAGGATCGTAGTTCTCAACGTCCTGTTAGCAGAAAGACATTGTATTATAAACTACAATCTTAATGGGTGCGTGTATGAAACATATGTCAAGTGTGGTGTTACGTAAATTATGTGAAACTACTTTGAGTGCAACCACTTCTGTAGCAAATAAGATGAAGACATTGCGTGCTCTGTGATGTCTGATGTTTTTTTCTGACTCTTTCTGTGCAGTCAAAATTGTTTCATCTTTGTCTGGTGCAAGCACGCATTAGCACTCTTTTTTTCTTAATTTATTGGTTATTCAAAGTGTTCCAAGAAATAATCAATTCTAAATTAAAGGGTCTTGTGTAGTTTTGTGTGGTTTGTGGATGTATAGCTCAAATTAAAATAGTCCTAGTCAGTACCTGCACGTAACATTGGCGTCGAAGTGGTTGCATCAACAATAATGATATTTTGAAAACAACACTATATAACACTTTATTAAACAAACAGTTGTTTTTATTCAAACTATCTATTGTGTGAATACTAGGGCAGTAGTCGATTAGTGTTATGTTAAAACATTCGAGACGACTTCAGTTTTTTTCCAATTGTCAAATAATGGTACCAGAAGAATGCGATACAGGTAAGTCTTTTTTGCCTTTAGACCAGCCTTTCCCAAAGTGGGCGATAACGCCCCCTTATGGGCGTTGCAGGCCTAAAGGGGGGCGGTAAGAGACCCAGAAAAAAAATAGGGGGTGTTGTGTAGAGGTTTGGCAGGCGATTTGTAATTTCATCTAAGAGGACTCTTAGACACCGACTGAGCTTTCGCTATAGTGATTTTTAAGTAGGTGAAAAAATGGGGCGCTAATAATTAATTTATTCTCATAGTGGGCAGCAGACAAAATAATTTTGGGAGCCCCTGCTTTAGACGGTAGAAAATAATATCGTTCAACTGATGGTGAATGGTAATCAATGTAATGTATAAATATGTCTATTAGACATCAGCAATGCCGGTTGCATAACTCAGCCGCTGCTTAAAGCTCTTTTTCTTATAGGCCCAGATGTTATGGACGCATGTATTCGTTAAATTAATTACTGTGCATAATACATACCTGTACAAGTAAGGGGTTTCCGAAACGGAGTGCCGATTCCAAGTTCTTCCGGAAGGAATCATCAAGGAAAGATGTTTTGGTGATTTTGCGTTCCTTGAATTCGCGCATTATGAATTCCGTTGCTTGTCCGGACGGATCTATGATCAGCGGGTAGCGGTTGAAGCGCTGAGAACAAAAGAGTTGCATATTTAATATTTAAGTAACATATTTATTACACGTATGTATATATTAATAATGAGCCTATGTGGATTGAGGGTTACTCGGAGCATTAGTTCATTCAGCGAACACAAAAAAATTCAGTACCTTTTTGACTTCTGTAATTTTTTTATTAATCGATATTGATGAGCTTTAGTGTTTTTGTCTCGTTTTTACAAATGTCAAAAATGTCACAATCGAACAAAATATTAAATGTAGTAAAGAGAATTACTCCTAAATTTTGGAGTACCGATGTCGACCACATAGCGAACATTATAGTAGCTTTATAAATGAAAATTGTTTTCCGTTTATATTAACGTGATGATTTGTCGCCTGTGTCGGTGTTAAGTGGTTACTGGGGCCCATAGATATCTACAACGTAAATGCGCCACCCACCTTGTGATATAAGGCAGAAGGTCTCAAGTATAGTTGTAACGGCTGTCCCACCCTTCAAACCGAAACGTATTACTGTTTTACGGCAGAAATAGGCGGGGTGGTGGTACCTACCCGTGTGGACTCACAGAAGGGCCTACCACTAGTAAGGTAATTTCAAAGCTATGTATTGATGAATAATTATTCCGAATTAGAATTACCCTGAGCATAATTGCGTTTTCAACGCATAGTTCGTCAGTGGGCAGGGCGTTAGCTTGCCAGCGCAGTCTCTCGTCGGGGTTGCTGAGGTACTCCGTGCGCGCTATGTCCGCTCTGTACCGTATGTTGGCCGCCGCAAGGTGATTGGTCCATGTCGTAAATAGATTTTGACGATACTGAAGAAAAAAATAATAATTAACATTTTAAAATATTTTACAAACGTATACTGGGTGTTAGGAGGCCGCTTTCGAACACGAATACAGACGATAAGAAAAAAAAAATCGATCTTCATTTAAAAAAAAAATCATATTTTTAAAACGTTTTATTAGCATTATTTACGCTCCATCATGTTAGTATAGCTAAATGCAACGATAGTTTCATAAAAATACATGACTTTACTAAAAAACCCAGCAATGAAACACAAAATCAAAACCAGCTAATGCTCGGATCAACGAACGCACGGGCGCGGCGTAAGCTCGCGCGATCGCACAAATACTTATTTACAACATTTGTCTAAATAACTCCATCATCAAAGGTTTCATTAGTACTATCGTCTGTCTTAGTTTTCGGAAGCGGTCTCCTAACACCCAGCATACAATGTCAACTGCACAACTACGAGTTTTAAAGTGTCACATCTCCAGAAAAGAGGACTCGATGGAGAGATTGGTAGTCTAAGGCAAGAGATCACGCGGCCGTTAACCAACCCACTGGACTGACCTAATAAAGAATGCAACCGACTCCCCTATGGTCCAATGTACTAGAAACGCTTCAAGCCGCCAGGAGGACGATCCTAGAGAGAATAGGTGACCTAACAAATACTTCTGCACGTACATCGTCAGCGCAAACACAACCACTCTACAAGAGCGTCCGACTAAGAAGATACTATATAAACACACATAATTTTGTGTGGAGTGTGGAATAAATAGCGGTGGGCTATAGATACGTATATTTCGTTTGCAGTTCTTACATGTTGATCGAAGTATCCTCCGTAAGCGATAAAAGCTGCTGAAAGGAGCACGTCGCCGACGATCGTGCTCATTTGTGAACGGAACGTCTCCGAGCTGGACTCCCAGCGCTCACGTTCGATCACTAAGCTCTTCAGGAGAGCGATAGATCTGTCCACCTGTACATCATATTAACAATATAAATTTTTATGTATAACATAATTGAAGTGAAACTTCTAATGCGACTTCCAACAAGGTTGCGTTAAACGTATAACGCTACCGTGGAATAGAAAGAGACAGAGCGAGAGTGAATGCGCGGCACTCGAACGCATGCGCGTAGTATACCTGTTACAGGACAGCGCGAGCGTTAGCAACGAGTAGCGTCCAATATTTTAATGAAGTATTTAAAAAAATATATTTATTTATTTTTCTATCTATAATTTAAAATATGTATAATATCAATGATAAAGTAGTCGCATCTCTTATAAACAGCATTCCCTATTACAAAAGCAATCTGATTTAGAAAAATGAAGAAAACCACAATACTACACATCAAAAAGAAGTTTCACTTCATTCACGTGCACCAAGTTGCACGCGCACCGTTTTATTTTTATATAACTCTTCTTACAGATCACAAATGTTTAGATCACAATATTTTACAAGGCGCGATCTCCTTTACCTTAGCCTGGACATTTTCGAGGTCGGTCTTGATGGCCTGCGCTTGACTGATTAGTTGAGCGTACTCTTCTTTGTACGAAGCGATCGATTTCTCCAGCTGAGCAATAAGTTCGCGCACTTCGTTGCCGGCGGTCACGTTGCTCTGAGCCTGGTCCTCGAGGGCTTGGAGCTCATTACGCAGAGGCTCTACGCGTTTCAACATGTCAGCATATTCAATCTTAAACGAGAAGAACACAAGTGAAACAGTCATTTGTAAAGTAAACTAGAGGATGAGTGTTTTTTTTTTTGATAAAATGTGTTTTTTAGAAATTGTATTGAAATATGAATTACATATTAATATTATACTATATTGTTTCTTTCAATAAAAAAGTTTATGTTTAAGTTGATTATCGATAAAGTTGATTATTGAAAACACGAATAAAACAACATTTTCTGAAAATAAATCGTAGCTAGATCGATTTATCGCCCCCGAAATCTCCTGTATACTAAATTTTATGAAAATCGTTGGAGTCGTTTATTCGAGATATTTATATACAAGAATTGCTCGTTTAAAGATATAAGATACATTCGTTCTTCTTCAATGAGGTTAGTGAACATACCTGAGCAATCGCCCATTTGACCATAGGACCGCATGCCATACTGGCACGGTTCACTTTCTCGAAGTTGTAGTCAGGGTTGCTGAGGTACCTGGTCCTCATTTTCTCACGTACGTCGTCACTGACAATACACACGTTGATTAATAATTAGAAAAATTACATTAAATTGTACCAAACATTACGTGCTCGCGTGCAAGGCCAATAAACCAAACCGTTTCAATGAATGAAATTCCTCCTTGTTCCCGGGAAGTAGTTCATATTCATGCATATTTCCATATATATTTTTCCAATAAAGGACGTCACTTACCCGATACACAGCAAACATATTTCCAGAGATAAACACTTAAAGTCTCAAAAGAAAGACGCATTAGACAGCAAATCAAATAAAACGAAACAAAAGTATGAAGCAAACTTTCACTGTCTGTGGTGACTTTTGTCGGCTGGAATCAATGTGTATTTGAACATCATTATTGGCAAATACATTCATGCTTTACTGTATTATACGTGAGGGAACCATGAAACGTTAATATTTTATTAAGTATATACCTAGTGTTTTGGAGATTATTCGTGGCGTTATGTTTTGGTAAGTGTGTGGGGTTTTAGAAGGCAGGTATGATTGGTTGTCTGATTCTGTGATTTCTATTGTTATTGAAGATATTACTGTATTAATAATTAGCTGGTACTGGATTGTGTGATTAGTGTTTGCGGATGTGCTAAACGTGTGTTGTTGTGGATGAACTTGTTATGGACGTGATATATCGAATCCCAATTAGGAGGAGGATTCAATATTAAAACGTCTTGATTTTAATTGATACTAGGCTGCACTAAAAGTATCGGGAATGGAATATTTCCACTGTTCCTGTCATATTAAAATCTTTTTAATTGAAAACTCCTTGGTTTTAAAAATCGAATACGATTTATTTATTTAAGAAAAGATTCTCGGTCTTGTCACGAGGTTTTGTCAAACTTGTTTAGTCGTTGAGAAAATGGAATTGACTCGAGAAAATTCAAGAGCGATGATTTATTATGACTTTCTAAATGGTTTAACACAAAAACAGTGTGTTGACCGGATGATTTCTGCATTTGGTAATGAAGCCCCATCCAAAACCACAATTTATCGCTGGTTTGCTGAGTTTCAACGTGGACGTGTCAAGCTCAGTGATGATCCCCGTCAAGGTCGTCCAAAAACTGCAGTCACCCAAGAAAACGTTGATGCTGTGCGTAAGCTGATTGAGGAATATCGACATGTGACATACCGCGAAATTCAGGCAACTTTAGACATTGGCATGGGTCAAATACAAATTATCTTGCATGAACAATTAGGTGTAAAAAAGTGTTTTCCCGATGGATACCGCATTCGCTCTGTGAAGAGCAAAAAGCGGCTCGCGTTACTGGGTGCGTCACAACTCTCGAAAGATTCCACGCAGGATCCTCAAATGCTGTATACAACATTGTATCAGGTGACGAATCCTGGATATACGCGTACGAACCCGAAACAAAAAACCAGTCACGAGTTTGGGTGTTCGAAAATGAGTTAAAGCCAACAAAAATTGTTCGTTCACGGAGTGTTGCAAAAAAAATGGTGGCCACGTTTGTCTCCAAAACCGGCCATGTTACGACTATTCCTCTTGAGGGACAAAGAACGGTTAATGCAGAATGGTATGCTAGCATTTGTTTGCCACAGGTCGTTTCTGAACTCCGTAAAGAGAACTGCAACCGCCGCATCATCCTCCATCACGACAATGCGAGTTCTCACACCGCGCACAGAACAAAAGAGTTTTTAGAGCAAGAAAACATAGAATTATTAGACCATCCGCCGTACAGCCCCGGCCTAAGCCCTAATGATTTCTATACTTTCCCTAAAATAAAGAATAAATTGCGTGGACAGAGATTTTCATCACCTGAAGAAGCTGTGGACGCCTACAAAACGGCCATTTTGGAGACCCCAACTTCCGAATGGAATGGTTGCTTCAATGATTGGTTCCATCGTATGGAAAAATGTGTCAAATTTCGCGGAGAATACTTCGAAAAGCAATAAATACATTTTTAAATAGTAATGTTGTGTCACTTCGTTAATTCCCGAAATTTTCAGTGCCGCCCTCGTTAACGTGATCTTATACAGGTTATTTAAATTCGTTGTATACGTGTTTCCAAGATCTTCAAATAAAAACATATATTCGTATGTTATATTATAATGAAGACGTGCATTCCGCATGCTTTACGCCTAATACGAAACACTCATGCATTCATTCATGCCAGACATGCGAAAAAATGCAGCACATTTAAACCGAAATAGCCCAAGCGATAAAACATCATGCAAAACTAAAAACAACTATTGCTTGTTTGTTCCATCACATACAGTTCAACAGAAGATCGACAAGCAAATATTGTTTAAGTACAGAGCACGCAAACCGGCACCACACACGGACGAGTATTGCGGGGGAGGAACGGAAAACAAGCGGCGGTGCTCACGTTATGTCCTCCGTCGAGAAATTGGAGACGATGCTATTGATGAAGTTCTCCCGCATGATGACCGCACGGATCGCCTTCCAATCGGTTGCGTTCTCGCCCAGCAGCAGGCAAATAGATTCGAGGGCCACCTTCACTATCGCCGGCGGGTTGCCCATAGACCTCACTTCGACCAAATGCTGCTTCTTTATAGATTTCACCGCTGTACAGTTTTAACCAGCCGTTCGGGGTTGCCAATCGTCGCGTCCGTCCACCACGAAGCGAGAGCGAGAGAGTACAAAAGGAGAGAAACAAAAAAAGGCGTTTAGCGGCTTTCTGCGACCATGCGGCTGGCGTTATTACTGTACACACGCGACGACCAACGTTCGTCCGGGAACCTGACCGTGGCGGTACTGCGCCCGGACGAACAGTGGCGGTCCGTAGTCAGCACCCGGTCATTTCACAAATAGACAACATATAGTTTAGTCATTTCTGTTAACATGTTAATGTTTACATCGACAACGATGCCGAGCCGGGTTAGTTACGAATGTCCACGTATATATTAGTGTGCTTTAAGTAAACGTTTAAAAAATAAGAATGTTTTTTTAGTTATCACAGCGTTACACAAGTTCATAATATTAATAACAACAGTCACATAATGCAAGCGAGCTTAGCTTATATACAATTGTACTTAACTAAAACAATATTCATTCACGAACAGTGTAGAAAAATAATAATTTCGGATCTCATATCAGTCATCACATTCGAATTAGCTAAATACGTACAGAATAATAGTAGTAAAAATACGTTACTAAACATTTGTAATACAAGATGTTTTTGCCAATAAACGTCTAAAAACTAAACTTACTAGTTGCTATCTAATATGTTGATCTCTAGAACAATTCATTCAAATATTCAAAAGACAGAGATGGCACGTGGTCGAGCCGTTACAATTCGGTTAAGTCACGTTTCAACGACACATTAAAGTCTTGCACTATAGATGGCGGCCACGTGTTATCTACCAATCAGAGTTAACACCATTAAAACTAACGTGATGTTCTCCGTCTCGAAGTTAACTATGGTCGATATGAAGTTGTCCTTCATAACGACGGACCGTATGCCCTTCCACGTGTCGCCCTTCTCCCCGAGCAGGGTACAGATGGACTCGAGCGCCATCTTCACCACGGACGGAGGGTTCGCCATCGAGCGCACCTCGACCAATTGCTGCTTCTTGATCGACCGCACGGCTGTGTTGTACAAGTATCTTCGCTTTTAATACTAGCTTTGCGAAGTGAAACTTCTTTGGGCGCAATCAAGGTAAAATTAAAAGGTCATATTCGAGTGAAACAATAAAATACATTTCTTTTTCAAAAATTAATAGAATTAACAGAAATTAACACCGAGATCGCCAAAAAAAGTCTCACTTCTAGAAACTTAAGATGTACAATAAATTTAATCCTATATATATATTTTTTTAATAGTTTGAGTACATTGCAATAATTACTGTATTCAAAGAAATATACTTATTATACACATAAGATAAAGCTTTTCTGCGTGCAATGAATACAAATATTCTGTATATGTGATTATGATTAAAAATAATAATTTGTAATCATCAAAATAATCATACTATATAAAACATTCAAAGTAGCATCTTTTTATTTGTTTTAATTCTATGAACATTAATCTAACTACAGTAAGTCTTGACTACGAGACGAATTGATTATTGAAGAAACAAAACGCTGTTGTTATTTGATATTTGTAATTCAAGATCAATCTACTACTATTAATCTATTCTAGGAAGGAATTAAAATATATTTCATGCGTATGAAAAAGAAAACCAAACCGTTTTGCGCTTCGATAACGGCTGGTTCCACTTGCGCGAGGTCCGCCATCACGTCCCTTCGCTTGGCCTCGATCTCCTTGGTTTGTTTCTCCAAAGCGACCTGTAGTGTCGTGACAGATTAGTAACAAGTCTGAACTCCTTAAATATTCCCCTTTATCAAAGATTTGTAGTGAATATAACCAAATATGTTCATTAATTGACGGCATCGATATTTTTAACGACATGTGTCCTGGTCTCAAAAACAAACTATTATAGTATCCAAGTTCCTTTGTTTATAGTTGATGAGAGAATATTAAGTAGTTAACTCTTGTTTTCATGTTCTTTTCAATTATTTTTTTATGTCCTACTGTTAACATTTAAAGGACAATGCCCATTTTCTATGGGCGTTTGGGCCCTTAAAAAAAGTTGTCCTGTCATGATGGTTTTAACTTAATTTGATAGACAAAGAAATATCGTTTCATATTCAGAAAACGATTTTTATATTCTCACCCAGGTTTAAGAGAAATCTGTTTTTTTCTGCAGCTAAAATTAAGTTGTTAATTGTTTTCTTCGAAATCAATAATCGCTCTCATAATTATTTACAGTATTAAATAAGTTAATTGTGGTTAATGTTGCTAGAAATAAACCCTTACGTACATTTTATTATTATTATATCCTCATAATAATAATAAAATGAAATGAAAATCCGGAAGCCGGCAACGATATTGTTGTTGTTGTTTTTAAATTCACCAATAAGCAGGCAAAGAGCGTAGCCTATACAGCCTAGTCTGTCGAAGTTATATATTTTTTATGTCAATAAAAAGCCGGTGTATCTCTTTTTATTGCTTTTTGGGAGTTTTGACGTCAACTCGACGAATACCACATTGACTGAGCATGAGCTTACGCAGACCTTTTATACACAATATTACAAATAATACAAATTACACAGTAAGCTATTAAAAAAACATTAAAATAAAAATTCAAGTGACGCTTCACTCGGGTTGCTGCCAAAACTCTCTGATCATATATAATAAGAATAGAATAATGGTAGGCCATTGATATTTTTACTAATGGAATCATTAATATCTAAAAATATTAAATAATTCATGGTTTTAAGTAATAATTATTACTAGCGACCCGCCCTCGCTTCGCTTCAGAAACATTAAAACACACATGAAACAAAATAAATAAATAAAATAAAATTTAAAAAAAGTAGCCTATGTTCATCAGGGACAATGTCGGCTTCTAATGGAAAATTAATTTTTCAAATCGGTCCAGTAGTTTCGGAGCCTATTCGAAACAAACAAACAAACAAATCTTTCCTCTTTATAATATTAGTATAGATTACAATAAATATTGAATTGAACAAAAATAAACTAAGAAGCCTGTGAATTATAAGCATTAGCTATTTTTTTTGAATTTGTTGTTCAAGTCACAAACAACTCTTTCGTTTGACAGCATATAGGTTTGCTATAAGGCTGTATGGGCTAAGCCCTTTGCCTATTGGCGAATTTAAAAACTATGGCATGGATAGTTTTGGGATGTTATCAATTAAGTAATTTATTTTTTTGGAAAACAATGCCAGGTTGAAAGAAATGTTGATACATAAACTAAACAACGTGAAAAAATAAGGCATAGTTTTTCAAGTACAAATAGTTTTGACATAAAGTTGGCCCACTTTTGGGCATTGTCCTTTAACCTATTTTTCAGCTGTTTGTAAAATTGCTGTAACATGTCATAGTGTGTTATAAGAGATTGCTGTACATGCCTGTAGCTGATTTACATACCAGTACTTAACTTTATACTTGTTAATTTTAAGCTTGAATGTTTTGTGTGTATTGCTGTTGGTGTGTCTAAATAAATAAATAAACTGTATCCTCGAGAGTATCTCAAAATCTCATACCTGAATTTCCTGACTCTCGACCTTCTTCTTTTCAGCTTCTTGTTGGTCCTTCACCATTTGCCGCAACTTCGCATTGGCGGCCTCGTTCTTAGCTTGCAGTTCCTAATGACATTTACATTTTTAGGCTATTAACACATTGACTGCCGTGTAGGTCACCGGTGCCCTGAAGTAATTACGTCGATTTCTCACTTCGATCATCTTACTAAGGCACCGGAATATCTAGTAGACTCCGAAAAAGACGAATCCGAAGATACTGAGAAGGAATATATTCCTGACTAGCTGACCCGGGCGACTTCGTAATGCCTCAATCGATAAATAAAAGAAACTTTTATATAAAATAAACTAACAAACAAAAGGAATCCGTCCGATAGGGGACACTTCAAAGGAAAAACAAAATTGTTATTTTTATTTAATTCTGAGCAATTTCATATTTATTTACCTTTTAAACCTTCTCTGGACTTCCACAAATAATTCAAGACCAAAATTAGCTAAATCGGTCCGGCCGTTCTCGAGTTTTAGCGAGACTAACGAACAGCAATACATTTTTATATATAATTATATATATATAGATAGATAGATTTACCTAAAAGACTAAAACATATATTAACAAACAAAAAAATGTAGTTAGGCAATCCGGGCGTTTAGTAACAGAAATCGACATAATTACTTGAGTGCGCCGCGTAGAGTACCGGTGACCTACACGGTAGTCAAAGGGTTAAGAGTTATGACTACTGTTAAGACAATCCAAAAAGTTTGACAATAACCGTTCTGTCAAAGTAATGGAGTATTGTCGTACCTGAGATTTGACCGCTAAGCTCTTCTGCATCTCCTCGACCTGCTCGACGGTTTCGGCGATCTTACCGAGACCCACGTTCAAGTGAAGCTGCTGCTCCTCCAGGTCGGCACGTTTTTCGGCGTAAAGCTTAACCATTTGTTGGATAAAGTCCAAATAATGCCTGGAAAGTATTTCGTTTTAATGTAAATAAAAAATTAAGAGTAAGTAAGGTGTGTCTTTAAATACTTTAATGTTTTATTAACTACAATACTAGTCTAATACCGTTCAATCACTGCAAGCAGATCGTCGGTTGGATTTTGAAAATTCTATGATTACATCTTTGAAATTATTTCTATTTCGCTAATTATTCTATTATTACGCCTATTTCTGCCGTGAAGCAGTAATGCGTTTCGGTTTGAAGGGCGGGGCAGCCGTTGTAACTATACTGAGACCTTAGAACTTATATCTCAAGGTGGGTGGCGCATTTACGTTGTAGATGTCTATGGGTTCCAGTAAACACTTAACACCAGGTGGGTTGTGAGCTCGTCCACACATCTCGGCAATAAAATAAAAAAAAATATATACATATCAAGGGGGGGAAAGGCTATTTGGTCTAAGCGATTCGTTTTATTTAATATCAGCAATTCGATGGTGTTAATTGAACTTCAGGTTAGTTTACCATATTCAAATAGCTTAAGGATTTCTTTGTTAGAATTTTTTTTCAAATTTTAAACTTTAAATGGCTCTCCTGTAATGTTGCAAAATGTCATTTAAGCTAAATAGCCTTTCACCCCTCGATATGTATAATTTTTTATTTTTTTATTTTATTGCTTAGATACCCATCTATACATATCTATATATTTATTGCTTATATGAGTGGAAGAGCTCACAGACCAACTGGTGTTAAGTGTTTACTGGAGCCCATAGACATCTACGACGTAAATGCGCCATCCATCTTGAGATATAAGTTCTAAGGTTTCAGTATAGTTACGACGGCTGCCCCACTCTTCAAACCGACATTACTGCTTCACGGCAGAAATAGGCAGGGTGGTGGTACCTACCCGTGCGGAGACTCACAAGAGGTCCTACCACCAGTAACCCTGAATCCTGTATCCAGCGAGTGCGGCTGGTGGGAACTAGAGTGCTCACCTGGGCGTGATGGCCATGGTCCTGTTGGCGCGCTTGGCGAGCCTGGCGTTGGCCTGGTGCAGCGTCTGGTGCACGTACACGCAGGCGTTGACCACGGCCTCGCGGTGCGCCGGCGCCGCGCCCACCTCGCCGCACGCCGCCGGGAACTCCGCGGGCGGCACGTACTCGGCAGACTCCAGGTCCATGCGGCTCGTGAACTCTTTGCCCACCTGTGCGTCACTAACGTTAGTCCAGGGCACGGGTGACGTGTTGAAAAAAAAAACAACACAGTTTGATGACAGGATTTTTTTTTTGTCCCTAGGCTGATAGCCTTGAGAGGCTATATCAGCGTAGCCTTAACTAGTAGGTGACCTCACGGGGCTCAAACCTGATGACGTTTCTAACACGAATTCTAGCAAGAGCCGTGCTTCGCAGAATCTACCACCGGATCGGAAGCGCGATCCACTGAGAAGATCCGGCGTGAAACTCAGTGAGCTGTGTCTGAGGGTTAATTTACTCGTCGAGCCCTTCGTCGATGAC
Organism: Bombyx mandarina; assembly: GCF_030267445.1. NCBI lineage: Eukaryota > Metazoa > Arthropoda > Insecta > Lepidoptera > Bombycidae > Bombyx > Bombyx mandarina. The sequence goes on along the minus strand of NC_143227.1, from coordinate 8,879,534 downwards.
CGGATGGATTTAAATATTTTGTTTCTTACTTGGAACAAAGCTCCGTCGCTCCAGTCTCCGAACCAGTTAAGCACGCATCGGTTGAACAGAGCAGGGGATGTCGCGGCTCGGTCCTTCAGGCCCTCCGAGGACGGGTTCATTGTGAACACTACGTGCAAGTTGCGCATCACCTGGCTCGTGAACCTGAGAATAATTAGTACAACCATGACCATTACGATATCCTTATTTTCAAATACTTTTATTCTTTTAATTATTTGGTTCTACTTGGAATGCAAACTATTAAATTTATTTTATTACCATTTGTAAAGCTCGTCATTCGAATCTAGCATCAAGCCCTCGCGTTGGGCACCTTCCTTACATTGGGTCATGAGTGCGGAAAATTCATCACCTTCAAATAACCCAGGCACCTGAAATAATTATCGTATTTTTGTTTAATAATGATGAAACAGAAGCTTATGTAAAATTGTTAAAAAAATATCCATTTCATAATTTTAAAATAAGCCGTACCTCTCCATTAGCGAGTAGCGTGTTCATTCTTTCAAGGAATCCGCTGTCCAATACGTTGGACTCATCTAATATGAAGGCTACTTTCTCGTCTCTACATCCAGCGCGACGAAGAACCGAACGAAGGTCTTCGTCGAAGTCAGCACCAGTGTATTTGTTGTGAACCTAAGTACCGAAAAGAGCTGTTTATTATGACCGAATATTGTCATTGCTGGTTACTGCATCGAGGCAAAATTAAATACATTCATTTTTGACTCCGTAAAGACACGCATGATATATATATATTATATACTTATAATTGAGCCGTTTAACTTTACCTTGATTTGGAAAATGCTGAGTCCGTTCATCCAAGCGACGAAACGACTCAGAGTTGTCTTTCCCGCTCCGGACACTCCGATGAGTAGCAGATGTCCCTGCGGCTGTCGGAATATACGATCGATACGCAGTACGTGGTCCAGGACTTCATCGAACAACACTAACGGAACATCTAATTCTTCTTCATAGAACACCTAAAAATAATATTTGGTATTATTATATAAAAACATAAATATAAAAGAATATTTAGAATTACATTGAATAATTCGTGATTGAGTGAGTTCGTACCTTCAACCTCGCTTTTACGTATTCGCGAAGTTGGTCTCGTAAGACTGGCACATAATCTTTGCTCAACCAATTACTGTAAAGTATTGGACGGGCCAGAGCTTGTTCTCTATTGATACCTAAAACGATGAAATTTTAATACAACAGTCTTATTAATTATGTTTGAGGACGTACATTTAAATCTACTCGTATTAATTAGGTGTCTCACCAGGGAAGAATCGCATGGCTACAGTATCGATGTTTTCATCTGTCCATTGTCTCTCAACATCATCAACCAAACGATCTTGGAATAGCCGCAGAGCCTCGTGCGCCCACAGCCTTACCAGACCTTCTACAGTCAAATTGTCCAAAGGCCTAAAAATTTCAAAAACAAAGCTCAGTAGTTGGTAAATTAAAGCGCGGTTTTCTAGAGATTTTGTTAAAGTTTTTTTACCTTATAGCTTCGCATATTCCTCTAACCCATCGGGTCATCTCACGGGGGGAATACACATAGTGCGGCTGCATGTCCTGAGTGAATCGTTCTTGAGAAGCGAGGTATAATTTCACCATCGCTTGAGTAAGCGGCTCAGCGTATCCGCGCAGTGCCGGCTGCATACGGAGCATGGCGCGGGTGAACGTGCCATAGATCTGATTGATAGTTGAAGTGTATTAGCAGAAATATTACTGGTGGTAGGACCTCCTGTGAGTCCGCGCGGGTAGGTACCACCGCCCCGCCTATTTCTGCCGTGAAGCAGTAATGCGTTTCGGTTTGAAGGGTGTGGCAGCCGTTGTAACTATACTGAGACCTTAGAACTTATATCTCAAGGTGGGTGGCGGCATTTACGTTGTAGATGTCTGTGGGCTCCAGTAACTATTTAACATCAGGTGGGCTGTGAGTTTGCCCAACCAACTAAGCAATAAATAAATAAAAAATAGCGGAAATATGTTATTAGGTCTGAAGAGATCAAGTGTCCGAGACATTACATTAATAGACATTTTGAGTGATTTATGCTGACCTGTTCCAGAGACATTTCTCCAGGGTAGTCGACGTAAATAACCGGTACGTGTCTTAATAGACGATGTGAGAGTGGCTTCCTTCCGGGGTCCGTGGGCGGGTTGCAAGCTCCAACGAACTGTATGCGCTCCAGATGTACCCAGGAATGGTCTGGTGAGAATGGTGATAGTTAAGTTCCAATATCAATGAGACGATTCCTTCACCGATACCCGCCGAGGCTGAGCAAATGTCAACATCGGCTCTGTGTTTTCTTACGAACTTAAATATAAAAAAGCGTGAAGTTACAGTGAAAATAATATCAAAAAGAACTTGAGTGTGCATTATTTAAGGACAAAATTAAAATAGCAAAAATAGTGTACTCAGCAGTGCAAAAAAAAGAAAAAAAAAAATGGGCTCGTAAAGTTTATGTACCTACCCAGTGACTTTTAAAGACAAAACAGTATAAATAAAGAAGTTTATACAACTTTATACATCGCAAAACTGCTAGTGGCTGTGAAATAATTAATTATTGACTAGAATAACTATGTAGTGATTTTGTGAAAATTCTACAAAAAAAAAAAAAACTACATTAAAAACAAATATAATAAAAATTCCGAAGTCATCGTACATTAACGCCATCTACTAGACGACGACGAGGAGCGGTTTATGTCAAACTCAACTAAATCGACCCACGAAAAAAGTTCCGTCAATTGGCAAAAGAGGTCACTATTAAAAGATTATTAATGAATTTTGTCTTGCTACCAAGTTCCCAAGATCATCAATAGGGGTTACCTGCATGGTAAACAAAGTAACAATACTTTAAATTGACAATGGAGCAGGTAATGACCGCACTTCTTTCTATTCAAAAAGAACTCGACGAACAGAAAAAACTTATACACAAAAAAGGGGAAGAAGTGACAGAGAACGTAACATTAAATATAAATAAGATACTAGAAGAGAAATTAAAAAATTTGGAAGAAAAACATGAAAACCTTAAGTCGAGGGTGGAAAATCAAGAGCAAAGATTATACTACATGGAGAGACAATCAAGACAACGTAATCTAGTCTTCTTTGGATTGGAGGAACACGAAAAATCCTACTCAAATTTAGAAAACACTATAGTAGACTTTGTACATAAATACTTCCCAATACAAATAGACCATAAAGACTTACAAGCGATCAGAAGAATAGGGAAGAGGACTAAAAAGCCACGACCGATAGTTATTACTTTCACAACACTTGGCAAGAAGATAGATATCTTAAAGGGCAAAGGAGCTTTAAAAGAAACACCGTATTATATCAAAGAAGACTACCCTCAATCAGTCTTGCAAAAAAGAAAAGAGCTACAGGAGCAAGTTATAGCAGAAAGAGAGAAGGGTAATAAAGCCATTATTAAATACGACAAGCTTGTTCTACTAAATAATTCATCCAAAGACCCGAAAAACAATAAAAGAAATCTATCAGAATCTCCAGAGAATAACACAATCAACCATGCCGAGCAGATATCTCAAGCAAACAAAAAGAACAAAACCTTGGCTGCCCACATAATCCAAAGGTCTTCAAGCTTTTCCGAAGGCGGAGTAAAACCGAGCATACTAAACTATCTAACAAACAAAAATAACAAGAAAACAAACACACAAGCCAACACCACAAATATATAGCAACGAACCGACCAGCCTCAGCCAGAAAACAACAAACAAACTGAAGAATGTACATTAATACAAAACACACATCTTCCAAGCCGGCTGGTCCCCGTGGAAGAGTACGACCACAACCCTCCAGGAAAACCACAAAAACAAAAAACCACTAAACTGAACAAAGACTTTAAGAATTGTATAAAAATTGGAACTTATAATGTCAGGTCTCTCTCATCAATACACCGATACTTAGAACTCAATAATGCATTAAAAGATATAAAATGCGACATACTAGGACTCTCAGAAACAAGAAAAATGGGCTGCCACATAGAAGAGTATTCAGACTATGTTTTCTGCTATATAGGAGAAACAAAGGGATTGTATGGAGTCAGATTTTTAATAAAAAAGGCATGGAAAAACAATATAACTAACTTCACTGGCATTTCGGAGAGAGTAGCGCTACTTCAAATGAATTTTGGCGGACTAGACATTTCTATAATTCAGGCATACGCACCCACGGAAAAATCAGACGATACAGAAATACAAAAATTCTACAATGATCTGAAAAAAGCTCACACACTATCCAATGAGAAAATCATAATATTGGGAGACTTCAATGCAAAAATAGGGCAACCCAAAAAAGAAGAAAAACTCGTCATGGGACAGTACGGGCTAGGCCAAAGAAACGAAAGAGGCGAAAGACTGCTAGAATATGCATTGGAATATAGACTAGCAATAATCAACACTTATTTCAAAAAAAGACCAAGCAGAAGATGGACTTGGAAGTCACCAGACGAAAAAGTTAAAAACGAAATCGACTACATCATGACAAATGTCCCAAAAATAGTCCAAAATTATGAAGTTCTCAACAACGTAAAGTTTCAAACAGACCATAGACTACTTAGAGCAACAGTTCTATTGAGTCAAGTGAAAAAAAATAGAAAAGGTTTTAAACCACCACCAAAAATCCCAAAAAATGAAGAAGAAACAAGATACTACATAGACAGCCTCAAATCGAACATCGATACCAAACTAGCAGATACCAGAAACGTTCAATCTTACTATGATGCGCTAGAAATAGCTATAACAAAAAGTTTAACTAGCAAAAACAATACAAAAAAAAGAAAAACGACACAAAATATTTAGCGAAGAAACACTAGCCTTAATTAACAAACGCAGTGAATTAACTCTAAGAAAGAATAAAGATGCTGATACAAAGAAAGAACTAAGCAAATTATATAAGGAAACTAGCAAAGCGATTAAAAGAGACTATAGTAAGCACAGGCAAAGGATAATAACAGAAAATTTAAATGAATTCCGAAGCACAAAGAGAGCATTTAAAGAATTGAACTTAAGAAAAACTTGGATACAAAAACTAGAAGGCCAACATAAAGAAATTACAACAAGACAAGAAATCGTACAGCAGGCAACTTCTTTCTACCAAGAATTATACAAAAACAAAAATAAAACCATCAAGGAAGCCAACGATTCACACAACTGTTATAACACGGAAACAATTAGACCGATAGAAGAAAAAGATACATACGCCCAGCTGAAGCATCTAAAATCAGATAAAAGTCCTGGTCCCGACGCAATAACCAATGAAGCTTTGAAAATAGGCGCACCAGTTTTACTTAAGCCTCTCACAGAATTATTCAATCTCATACTAGAAGCTGAAATCGTACCAATCCAATGGTGCACGTCGGACATCATATTACTATATAAAAAAGGAAACCCCCTCGATATCAACAACTATAGACCAATTAGCTTACTGGCAAATATATACAAAATCTTCTCATCTATAATTCTTAAACGCATAACACAAGAGATTGAAAAGGCACAACCAATAGAACAAGCTGGCTTTCGTTCTGGGTTTAGCACACTAGACCATATACAGGCACTAGAACAAGTTATAGAAAAATACGAAGAGTTTAATAAGCCACTCTATCTAGGTTTTATCGACTACAGCAAAGCCTTTGACAGCATAAGCCACAACTCTATATGGAAATCACTAAAGAAATTAAACATAAATTCGAAATATATAAATATTATAAAATATATATACAACAACAGCACAAGTTATGTGAAGCTAGAATCTAGAGGTGATGCAATTAATATTGAAAGAGGAGTCAGACAGGGGGACCCCCTGTCACCTAAGCTGTTTATCGCGGTTCTAGAAGATGTATTTCGAAACACAGACTGGAAAAATAGAGGTATAAAAATAAACAACAGGTATCTAAACCATCTCAGATTTGCGGACGACATAGTTATGCTGTCTGAAACAGCAAATGAATTACAAGATATGCTCCGCTCTCTTGTTCAAGCGAGCTCACAAGTAGGATTAGAGATGAATGCTACAAAAACCAAAATCATGACAAACAGCATAGAACGACCCATCAATGTAAAAGGAAAAACTATAGAATATGTCTACAGTTACATCTACCTAGGCAAACAAATATCATTTTTAAAAACGCACAATGAAGACGAAATTGAAAGAAGAACAAACATAGCCTGGAAGAAATTTTGGTCACTCAGAGAAATTTTAAAAGGAGACTACTCAATAAACCTTAAGAAAACTGTATTAGACACCTGTATACTGCCTTGTCTACTGTATGGCTGCCAAACTTGGGTATACACGACAAGAGCAAAACAAAGAATTACAACAACACAAAGAGCTATGGAGAGAAGTATCCTAAACATAAGAAAAATTCAAAAAGTCAGGAGCAAAGTAATAAGACAGAAAACAAAGATGACAGATGCCCTCACACAAGCTCTAAAATTGAAATGGCAGTGGGCAGGTCACGTATTGAGATACACAGACACCAGGTGGACAGTCAACACTACAATCTGGAAAGGGCCAATTGGCAAAAGAAGGGTAGGGAGACCGAAAAGACGATGGGCTGACGACATAACCGAAACAATAGGAAAAGACTGGCAAACGATCGGCAAGGACAGAGATCAGTGGAAAGGACTGGAGGAGGCCTTCACCAGAGGAGGGGTCCATATCCAATAACAAAAATTAACTCGTACTAACATTTAGACAATAGGCATTAATAACTAACTAAACACTAACAAATAAATACCACATTGCAAATGAAAGTTCAGGATAAGGAAATACAGGCCTTTTTTTTTTTAATTTTTTTTTTTTAATTTTTTTTTATTTATTATCAATGAGAAAGAAAAATTTTTTGAAATATAATGGGACTTTTTAGTACGAACTTTATACTCATACTGATTAGAAATGTGTTAGTTGAATCTAAAGCTGCCTCTCGCACTTTGCATGTAAAATAGCTTGACACAACACTATATTTAGATATTGATAATAACACTTACCGCTTGCGCGATAGAAGCCCTTGTGTTCAAGAAGTTGACGCAAGAAAGAAATGACTCGCTGGGTACCGTATTGATCCATGTCAGGTAAGTTAATTTCATCACAAAACAAAACCAACCATTTACCGAGCTGAAATAGAAATGTTTGTTTATTTTTTAGTATTTGTTATCTAAATGTTGTCTATGAGTTCATCATTATTTTTTAAGTATCAGCTATCATGCTTTTATTTGCTATAATGGCATTGTGATTTTTTAGTTGTGTACAACTTTACTATTACTTTGTCATGGTGAAGTAATCAGAGATTTATGTGCCTTGAGCTCAGTTTGGAGTAAGTATGGCGGTTATGGGAGTTTTTAGACATAAATAATTAATTAGCGATTGTTCTTGTTATAACGTTATTTCTACAAAGTAAAATTAACATTTGTAAGTGAATAAAAAAATTGTTGCTGTCTCATTCTTTAAATCGAAAATCATTAACTCTGGAAGTGGTTGGTGGTTGATTGTAGTAGGGTCACCAGTGCCGGGCGGCACAATAAGGAGTCCGTAATAGGGTAGACAGTTTATTCCCAATCACACACAGTATATTTAGCAGAAGGAGAAAGTACGGGAGGGCACTATGTATTTTTTTTTTTTTTTTATTGCTTAGATGAGTGGACGAGCTCACAGCCCACCTGGTGTTATGTGGTGACTGGAGCCCATATACATCTACAACGTAAATGCGCCACGCACCTTGAGATATAAGTTCTAAGGTCTCAGTATAGTTACAACGGCTGCCCCACCCTTCAAACCGAAACGCATTACTGCTTCACGGCTGAAATAGGCGGGGTGGTGGTACCTACCCGTGCGGACTCACAAGAGGTCCTACCACCAGTAAAAAACGTCGTATGTTTACTGGTGGTCAAACCTCTTGTGAGCTCTTATATCTCAAGGTGTGTGGCGCTTTTACGTTGTAGATGTCTATGGGCTCCAGTAACCACTTAACACCACGTGGGTTGTAAGCTCGTCAACACATGTAAGCAATAAAATAAAATAAAACACTACATTAACTATGTCACGTACGTATGTAAATAGGCAGGGTACCTACACGTGCGACCTCACAACGGTTAAATAGTTTGAATACAGATAAAGTGTATACCTGAACCGGAGCAAGCACAACGCCGTTCGGAGTCTTCCTGTACTCGCAGTAATGATCGAATGTTTTCAGCAGCAGCTCCGGCGTCGTGGCGGACGAGAAGTTCAACCCTACCACCTCCATGTCGGGCAGCGCTCGGAGCGCAGAGAACAGAGTCATCGTCTTCCCGGAGCCGGGCGGACCGCACAGAACTGTGAATTGTGTTTATTGATCACTACGAGTATGATGCAGTGTCACTAGCATTCCATTTCGAAATTCGAAATTGAGACGTATTTATTTTATAATTAAAAAAAAAAATACTATTCAAGCTTTTCATAGAATATTATAGAGATGGAATTAAATTAATGCCTTAAAAAAAGTGCTCTAAAAATGATAATAGGGTCTTATTATAAACACTATTATAGTAATCGGCAAACTTCTTGAGCAAATGACCTTGACTGCGCAGAACCGAATTTTAGATCACTTTGGTGGTGAGGGTGAGGCGCGACGGCAGGGGAAATCGTATCGAGCGCGTTATTGGTAGATCAGTCGAACCTTGCGTCCCGCACCGCGCCCTCATTCCGCTTGCTCCCAAAAGTACGCTTGCGTACAGTGGAAAGTCTATCGTTATTAATCGTTAAGTTATTTGTTATAATTGCTTGTGGACTTTGTTGCCATTGCTATTTGTTGAGTGTTTGTTGATTTTTTATAAAACATACACTATGCCGTGACAAACTGGTGTAGTACTTAAAAGAAAGGGTAGAAAATTTGTGTACGACGTATATTGCTTCTTTATAAAATAGGGGAAGAATGATATGGAAAAAGTAAAACAGACTTTGGAAGCAAGAAAAACATCAGTGAGTACTGTTAGGTGCATTATTAACGAAGCTAAAGGCTCTGGCTTGCTCGCCGTGTTTCGGACTCCGGGTAAGAAAAGATCAGGGAAGAAGAAAGTTACCGGAATGGATAGTTTCGGTCAATCTGTAATAAAAAGATGTAATCATAATAACTACATAACAAGCAGCGAAACTCCGTATCGTAGAAAGGCTTCGAAAAATTTAAAGAAGATATAAATTTTAATGGCTCGGAATGAAGCTTACGACTAATTATGAAAGAGCTAGGCTTCAGATGGAAAAAAAGAACAGAAAATAATCGGAAGCTGGTAAATGAAAAAAGTAACATTCGATTACTACGAATCGAATATCTTCAAAAAATAATTAATTATAGACAAAAAAGAAGACCGAATCGACCGAGTTGTAAACTACGCCGATGAGCCCTATGTCGACTCATCACGATGATAGCGACTCGGGTGATGAAAACAGTGATGATGATGATGGTCAAGATTATGATAACGAAAAAAAAATTACAAATACCAGCTTCGCTTCAACTGAACCAAGACCTGGCAACAGCTCTAGTTTTGACTTAATAGAAGGAATATCTATTTTACCCCAAGATTAAATTATTACAATTATTAACCTAGATGTTTTGTTGATGTTCTAATAAATATATAAATAAATACATATGTTGATTTTCATAATTTAATAGCATTATGACGCAGAGTAAGTAATGTTTTTGCACGTGAATGTACCATGCGCAAACTTACCCCCACTACGTCAACAAATGCTCAAGAAGTTTGCCGGTTATTATACGAAATATATGATACGCATATCGTCTTCTCGCATTACAACTGTATAATCTCAAAACTTACTAATTTTACAGGAGAGTGTTTTAAAGATTTAAAATGTGATATTTATAATATTAATCATCTTTGCAACATTTATTTTTTATTTTTTACCAGTTGCATTATCTGTCTTTTAAAGTAAGATAAAATTATGTATTAATTTTATTTATAGTAGTCAAAACATAAATAAACAAACAAAAAAAAACTAAAACTAAGCTACGCTCTTTTTTTTGTCAGTATTTATGAGAAAAATACTGGTGTTACCAAATGATTCTGGATATTAACTTAAATTTGAATATTTTTGGAAATTGTACACTTTTAATGCGAAGAGACGATATGTCACGCAATCATTCCAGGAACTGTTTTTGAGGAATATTAGATTTTGGTTTAAAAGACATTTTCATTTTTTTGGCCTTTTTTACGTTAAAATATCCAAGACTTTTTAAATCTTTGATTAAGATTAATAACTTATATATTATTATACTCTTTAATTGATACACACCCAAAGGTTTATGTTCGGCAAGCCAAGTATAAAGCAAGGCTTCGTGACGCACTGTGTCTAAGGTAGGAACAACAACGTCAGGTGCAGCAACTTTGTGAGTTTCAACTTCGATTTGTGGTACTTTCGCGGACCACGGAACCCATTCTCCGGTCACGCTAACCTGCGTGTACATTACAAAACGAAATATTTATTTCCACAGCACAGAAAACTTCACGTTTACAATGTAATATCGATTAAAATTTGGTTATAATACTTTACCTCAAAATCGATAATGTGTTGATTGGGTCCGCAATTGGGTAGCAGCATTGTGCTGGCTGATCGTATGAAATCACCGAGTTCATTGCGATCCTATAAAATTTGCAACATTAAGAAGAATGTTAGAGCAATAACTAAAATTTCTATCAATCAATGTGATTTTTTACATACCTTTAATTTTGCGTCACCAGCAAATGACCATAGTAAAGAATATACCAGCCATTTCGGTATGTAGGCTTCTAATTGCTCGTTTGTGATGGGGAAGTCCGGATGTTGTCGATTGTATCCCAGTATATTCCTGAAGTACACAATTCCAGTTATATCTAATGTTCCATATAAGATGAATTTGTTACACGCGACACCACCTTGTCAAGTTTTTATTCCTGTCCAATTTAACGCAAATAGACCAATATTGTGTTGATGCTCACTTCGATTGAGTGGTAGATTGAGTATTCGAGCTTCGACTATCACCTTTAATTCGTCGTTGTTGACTTTAGTTTCCGTGCGACCACGCGATTCATTTTTAGATAAAAAATTTAATGTCGGAAGAGCAATATGTTATTGATAAATTTATTACCTAACACCGCGGTTAAGCATAGAGTGCAGCGAAGACAGAGCTCGATGGCGAGTGAAGTCCATTATGTGATCTAGGGATGCAGCTCTTTCGAGACATTTGACCACGAGACCGTCGCCAAAGAAAAGTGGCTGTAGTATAGCCGCCACGTCACGCTGCGTCTGAAAAATCACCACAATTAGTTCCGTTTTATAAATAACATTACATATATTACCCAATGTACCTACATTGAAGGAGACCAATTCCATTTTTAATAATAATAAATATCTTGTTAGGGCCAGTGTTAGCAACATTCCGATTTGAGCCCCGTGAGCTCACTTACATGTCAAGGAGCAGATGAAATAGCCTCTCAAGGCTATCAGCATAGGTAAAAAAAGTATTTGTTGTGGGATCTTAAACTTACTTGTAAAGCGGGTGACAGGATATTTTCAGTGACATTCTGTTCACTACCGGGTGTAGGTGCAGCCATGACAATACTGAACGAATCCTCCTCGCCATCTTCCAAAGGAATATTTTTCAACCTAAAAACATTTTATTCCTTTAGTATTTAGAAAAAGATATTCTAAGTTACTAATTTTTTTTTCTGTTTTATTAACTTTATCTGTAACTAAAATTTAAATAAAAAGTTAGAAACCTCATCAGATAATTTTCGAAGATCATCTCAGTTGTAAGGACGTCTTGCGAGAACCAAACCATACCGCAACGAGACACTGTAGCAAGCGTTGCGTATTTCAAGTCTTGTACCTATAAAAAAAATTGTAATAAAATAAAACGTCCAAGAAGTTACTTGAAGAAGAAGAAGACTAATGTCTTACTAAGCTAATCCCAATTTTTTCTTCTTTTCGCTCGCATATTAATATTTGTTTAATTTACCTACAATGGAACTATGTCCTTGATTGACACTCAGAGTTAATAATAATTTATTTTTACATTAATAAATTTTCAAAAGCTTTCAAATCAGATACCAACAACTCAAGAGTTCTGGACAAGAAAAACATTTTACCTCGAACATGATTCTGACATTCGGAGGCAGCGATAGACGTTCACCGTTTGGCAGAGTGAGGAGCTTGTTGTCGTCCAGTACAGAGTTCAAGTTCTCGACCCACTCGGGATCGACGTCGCCGTCGAATATAATCCATTGGCGTTTGTTGATCTCACCTCGTACGTTATCAATTATTTTCCTTTAACAATAAACAGGTAATTTTATATCAAACGAGGTACGATGGTATTGGATGATTAATACAAATGATTTTAACACAATTTTAGACTAAAATTAGACTAAATTTAAAACAATTTTAGACTAAACATTTACTGGTGGGCAGGACCTCTAGTGAGTTCGCGCGGGTGGGTACCACAACCCCGCCTATTTCTGCCGTGAAGCAGTAATGCGTTTCGGTTTGAAGGGTGGGGCAGCCGTTGTAACTATATTGAGACCTTAGAACTTATATTTCAAGGTGCGTGGCGCATTTACGTTGTAGATGTCTATGGGCTCCAGTAACCACTTAACACCAGGTGGGTCGTCCACCCATCTAAGCAATAAAAAAAAACAACTAAAATTATCGTTTACCTTAATATATGTGTGAAGAGACCATCAGTCCATTCACGTGTGTTTGGATCGAGAACACCGTATAAAGTTTCCTTTGACATCGCTTTTGGATCGATCACGTGGGCAACACCCTCAACGCCTTCGAATCTGTTTTAAAAAAAAACAATCAAACGTTTAATAATATAAAAGTCTTTTATTCGTTACTATAAAATCGTATACAATGTTTGGTAACAATTTTTTTCCACTACCTATTTACTGGCAGCCTAAGGGGCTGTTACAGCTACACGCTTACGTGGTATCTATTTATATAACAGAGAATATATGTGTGTATATCTAAAACCCGAGAACTGTTGCCCCAATTAATATGAAACTTTGCACACATATAAATACATATAAAGGACGACATGAGCACTCCGACGAGCATAGTTACGTTAGTGTCGGATAGGCGGCGCTAATGGCAGTATTTTTTTCTTTTTTGAACCATAGGACGAATTGATATGAAATCTACAAATTATTATAATAATATATAAAAGAGAATCAGTTTGTGAATAATATTTGAAAGCTTTACCTCTCCAAAGCTTTAAGTAGTACTCGCCATGCGGTAGATTTACCGCTGCCTGATGGCCCGACCATCATCAAGCCATGATTTAGCTTGCAGATTTGGTATAGTTGCAGTACCTGTACATTGATTATTATTAGGAAAAATAAGCGTCAGTGTTTTTTTTTCAAGATGGTAGTACAGGATATTCGTTATTGTATATGACGCTTAGACATGAAATATTCATAGATTTTATTTTTCATCCACCTTCTCTTGTTTAATTTATATTCCATAGCATGTGATTTACCGATGTCATTTATAACTTACGAGGAGAAAAAGTAGAACTAAAAATGGACAAGCAAAATTCAAACTGGGATTTTTAAACTAATTCTCAATAATATCAATTAGTATGTATCTATTTATAATAGTGAAATTTTCTTCACCATTTATGAACACTCAAGTTGTTCTAGAGCTATCAGTTTTTTCCTTGTTACAGAACGGAACCAAAGAGGAAGTTCATTCAACGACACTTTCCCGAAAACAAATGTTGATAGAGTAAAGAAAAAAAAACATTGTAAAGTTCAACAAGGATCAAGAATATATGAAGCTTAATGGACATAAACATTTTCAGACATATCCAGTCATGTGCATGTAGGGCGTGATATAGCGATAGTAGGACTTGAATGGAAGACTTGAATATAAATAATTATTTTAGCTTATGTTGTAATATAAAGTTACTTAACAAAAAGCATTAAGGGCAGATTAACTGGTTATTTCTGATTGATAAAAATGTATAATTAAAAATATGATACAATCGATCAACGATAACGTAATTAAATTATGTTGAGAGACCAACAAGTTATAACCAATTTAATTCAATTCAAATTCATTTTATTCTGGTTTTGAGGCAAAAGGATCAGAGAGCAATGATCATCCTTTACACAAAATCTTAATGATTAATACTAATTTGTATTAGTCCATTTTAAAATGCGGTACCAGTCAACTGCCCTATTGAGACTCTTCAGGAATGCTGCTATTCTCACGGAAGAAGGATTACAAATACTTTCACCTAATCCAACATTACAGTCAAAAGCAGTTAAAACACGAGAAAATACCGACAAAAGCGTGTGTTTAGAAAACCATAATATATGAGTGGTGATGGCGACACACAGAGACGTGAGCACAAATAGGGAGTGAGAGAGCGTCCCACACCGGCCGGTCACTGACCTTGTCGATCCACGTGCTGAGAAGCGCTCGCGACGATTCGCTGCGCCTCTACGTGCCGTTAGCGGGTTAGCATGGAAACGCATACGCATTCACACTCACATACTAACGTATTATGGTAACGATATCATATTTTATTGTGTAGAGATTGCATTTAGGAATTATTACATTTGGTTAAATATGTCTTCAATGATATTTAGGGAAAAACGTAATAAATCGCATAAATATTTGTTTAATGCAGTCACTACATAATTATAATGATAAGCAAAATGTTAAATTAGTTATGGTTATTTCGACATGAGTATTCTTTTGTACGAGATGTTCATAGTAATTAAATATTTACCGTCACCATATTATTTCTTTGAATTTTGATGGAATGCCGTGTAAATCGTCAAATACAAGTGCATGTATGTTCATGTTTAGAGATGTGAACGACGAGTCACTCATGAATAAATATTGTCAATAATAATATTTGTGTCATAGCTGTTAACTCCTCAACCAGATTTTTATGTTTATTTTAACTATAATAATTCAATACATATCTATCTCAATAGAAAGTAAACACACCTTGTCCATCCAAGTGGAGCCTTGTTCGTCAGCTTCACCACAAACCAAAAATTCTTCAGCGCAAACTGCCCGAATTTCGTTCTTCAAGCCTGAAAGAAATTAATATAACATTTATTAGATAATTAAAAAAAAAAGTGAATTATGTTAGGTGATATTTGTCTGAGTTTTTTTTTTTGCTTAGATGGGTAGACAACCTTCCAGCCCACCTGGTGTCAAGTGGTTACTGGAGCCCATAGACATCTACAACGCAAATGCGCCACCCACCTTGAGATATAAGTTCTAAGGTCTCAAGTATAGTTACAACGGCTGCCCTACCCTTCAAACCGAAACGCACTACTGCTTCACGGCAGAAATAGGTAGGGTGGTGGTACCTACCCGCGCGGACTCACAACAGGTCCTACCACCAGTAACAAGGAGGATGATTTAAAAATTACCAGTCATTTCGGCTCTAGTGTACCCCACATTTGGGAACACGTCGTTCAGCAGTGAGAAAAGCAATGGAATATCCTCTGCTACCAGTTTCGGGACCATTGTCTCGCAGACAGACTGAATTAGAATATCTTGTTCGGGCAACGATTCTGCAATAGATGCTTCGTCGGGTACTTCTTGTCCTCGTTCAGCTAATGTCTCCTGCAAACACAAAATGTATATCATTTAGGTCATTTGTAGACTGATAATAAGTTAACATAGATACTTTGTACTTTATGCCAGCACGATTTGTAGTCTCTCCGCATCGTTTAGGGATTTCATATAAAAGATTTAAGCGGGGGTATTTTAAATTATTGAATACCCTGAATGATGCAAGGTTACTGTAAGCATCAGTAGTTGCGAGGCAAGTTTCTCACTCTGATTTTGCAATATGAAGCTCACCTTTATCTTCTGTATGCGATCACGTTTCACATTACCGGCAGATACAAGCACTGATTTGAGTGCTCGCAAACCGAAATCGTAGTGAGATTGGTTCGATAGTTGTTCGTCACACAGTCTGAAAGTTAACATTGATTTAAGACAAATTTCTTTAGATTTATAGGCAAATTAAACAAAGAAAAACTGGTGGTTTTACTGGTGGTAGGACCTCTTGTGAGTCCGCGTGGGTAGGTACCACCAACCTGCCTATTTCTGCCGTGAAGCAGTAATCCATTTCGATTTGAAGGGTAGGGCAGCCGTTGTAACTATACTGAGATCTTAGAACTTATATCTCAAGGTGGATGGCGCATTTACGTTGTAGATGTCTATACTTATATCTCAAGGTGGATGGCGCATTTACGTTGTAGATGTCTATGGGCTCCAGTAACCACTTAATACCAGGTGGGCTGTGAGCTCGTCCACCTATCTAAGCAATAAAAAAAAATAAAAAATGGGCTTACTTAAAGAATGGTACAATTTTGCAGGCCAGCTTCTCGGCAGTTCGGAATCCCTGACTGAACAACATGACTTCCGCGATGAGTTGCCTGTCCGGGGTAGTCATAGCCAAGCTTCGGAATAGCTTCTTCAAATTATCGGGCAAGTTTGAGCGTCCAGCGTAACCAGGGTTCATGGTAATGAAGATCGCCATGTCTTGCGAGACGCGGACTTGTTTACCTACCAGCTCCACTGTAATCGATTTGCCTAAAAGAATTGTTGCATTATTAATAAGGCAAATTCAAAGTTTATAAAATTATATGACTAATGTATTGATAAAGAAATTAGGTTTTCTTTTTTGTGAAATCTAATTTATAACAAATTAAAGTAAAGTAAAGCAAGAATTATCGTTGAAATTCATGTAATTAATTACTAGTATTGTCCCCTTCTTGGTGGCTTTTGAGAGCCTCCTGGATTGTCTGAACTTGTTGAGATACAGCAGACAGCATTCTTTCTTCGAGACGATTGAATTCATCGAAACAACCCCAGGCACCGACCTGTTTAACAAAATTTCGTGTTTGTACTCTGTTGAAAAATACATGCCAAGGCCACTTAGTCTTATAAGAAAATTCACCTGGCACAGACCGACGAAGATACGGCCCATGGCCTGGAAGTCGAAGGTTTCATCGCAGTTGAAGACCAACACGAAGCGACCGAGTTGATTACCCAAAGCTTTTACAGACTCCGTTTTACCGGTACCAGCCGGCCCTATTGACAACGGAAAAATGAATAGTTAGGCTTGAGTTTTATACTTTATCGTTAACCTCAATATTTATTTTTGTCCGTACCAAAAGGCGATCCACCCAGGCGAGCTTCCAGCGCTTGCGTCATGGTGAGATAGCATCGATCCGTCAACGGAGTTTGTACTAGACGATCTTGAACACCCAAATATTCAAAGCCATACAGGAATTTAGCATTGGCCATATGTATTGTCAGTTGTTGCAGCACCTGTAAAAGATAATTTGTTGAATATTTTTTCTAAATTTGCAATTCCGACCCGGTGGTGGATTTAGTGAAGTACTGCTTTTACTAGGGCAGATGTTAGTTAAGTCACAGGCTGTGCTCAGCGAGATTTTACTAGCAATAGGTATGGATTATTTTAAATTTATGGTGCGAAATATAAATAACAAAAAATTAACTTACGTCGTTATTCCTTGGATCGAAATAGAAACGCATCTCGTACAGCCAATCAAACGAGCGCGGGCTGTTCACGCCCGAAGCGATCAGACGACGAGTCACTGTACGCTTGTGAACGAATTCGTTGATCTGTTAACAAAACACGTATTAAGGAATTGATTTTCTTATAATATTCCTACTTATAAAATAAGTTATGCAATATTTTATTGAAAGTAAATTGAAACCAATCATTAATATGTAGTGTTCTGTTTTATTTTCTCACCAAATGTTCAAGTTTCCTTCTTCTAAGCGGGGGTTGTTCTTGCAAAACAGAGTCAGCAAGTATGTTCAGCATGTTTTCAACATGAGCCAGTACGCGTTTCAATCCATCTCCGCCCCCATTAACGAGCGCTGCCTCTACATCCTCGGACCAGAGGATCTGAGCCGCTAGCACAACTATTTGAGCCTAAATAAAAAAGTTTCCGGTTAAAGCCTATAAAAATGTGTAGTAAAATGTGTAATACTTAAACATCATAAATTTTATAGGCACACCTGATACTTATCACACCATTCGATAAACTTCAGAGGGTCGACATTGCCGTCCTTGAATTGTTTGACATCGCCAACCGCGTCCTTCAATCTGCAAGCTAACGTGACACGCATTTCACGCTCAACCATCGACAACCATGAGTTGATTTTTGGATTTTCTATTGTTGAAACAGGGGCTGTGAAGTAAACCTGAAAAAAGTTTTTAGACGTTAATATAGCCTGCATTACAAAACGACGTACCCGGCGCCGCTGTTGGTTCTCCTCTCTTACGGAGTGGACTGGGTGACAGCGATAGCTTTGGTACATCACCGGAGGCAGCTGGCAACTCAGCTTGCAAGAGATCTAGGACGTGTTACTGTTGGTGGTACCGGTCGATTATTAGAGGATACCTAGCGATAGTAGCATTGAACTGTTTCCGTGACTCAGATATGTAATAATCACTACATAGTATTAAACAAAGTCGCTTTCTCTGTCCCTATATCCCTGTGTATGCTTAAATCTTTAAAACTACGAAACGGATTTTGATGGGTTTTTATTTAATAGATAGAGTGATTGAAGAGGAAGGTTTATATGTATAATAACCTCCATTAAATAGTGGAGAAATCAAAAATAAATTACAGTTTCCGAAGCGAAGCGAGGGCGGGTCGCTAGTTGCCTATATTTATAATATGTCTATATTTCCCGCTGGCAATAAGCAAGTATGATCAATTGAAATTGACCGCTTGTTATTTAAAAGAGTTATTAGGAATTAATTATTAGCATTTCGTATTAAAATATTGTTGTCAACCGAAAAATATAAGATTAACATAAAATCTTTGATGTTGAAAACGGTACCTCTTCTCCTTCCCTAGAAGCGATTCCGTTGATGATGGTATTGTCTTCATTTAGAATGATGGCTGAAACCCCAGCAAACATTTTCTTAAAGTGTTTCTGTAGACGCGCTATGTTCTTGCTGTTACCAATGATCTCGAGGAGATCTTCATCACCCACGAAATAGAATCTAAAATAAACATTACGGTACACAGCATTAGTTTATTTATTAAATTTCGTATAATTTGTTATTATTTCCATTAAATTTGATAATTTTTGCAGGAGGTAATTACCGAGGAAAGCTGCTTCTCTCCCGCTCCAGATATTCACCGAGCGCCTTTTGTATTTTTCCCAATAAATCAGCCAAACGTTCTAAAGATCTTTGAACACCAGGAATATTCAAAACGTCCATGACCATGGGAGACTTGGAAACTTTTTTCATCAAGCCAAGGAATTCAGAGCTAAATATATAAAAAATTAAATTATTTTTCACTTTCACCATAAATCAGAAGCATTTTTGTTTTAGACATTTTTTTTTTAAATTAACTATTTCTAAAAACAAATTGTGATTCATCTACTAGAAAAAGTTAAATTGTTCCTTTACCTAATGCTCTGGAAACGACTTGTTTCAACGGGTAGCAAAGTCTTGATGTCAGCAGATCCACTGAAGATACCTTCCAGATACACCCATCGCCGTTGTACGTCGATCCATACGTCAAATAGAGCGTTAATACGATTTAACTTTTCCTCCCAAGTAAGAGCTTCTTCTTCAAACACCTGCAGGTACAAAACGGCATCAAGAACATGTCGTCGTTGTCAAACCAAAATCTGCTATGTACACTTTTGAGATTTTTACTTTTTGACCTTTTCATATAGTTCACAGCCCTATCTACCATATAAAAAAAAACTGTTATGTGTCTATAGCTTTAATATTTATCTATAGCTTTCCTTTGATATAGTTCTTAAAAATTCACCTTCATATAAAATTTTATACGAAGATGTTGTTACTCGTTAATTCGAAATAATTTTAGCACTACCAGATTCTGGTTTGACAGCGACGATGTGTGTATACTCATGAATGATATAGTAAAAGTTTACCACCCCTATTAATTTGTAAATTTTCTGTTGTACAAAACAAGATTTGATTTGTTTACCTTATAATAGGGAGAAAGTTTCATTGCAGCCACACTGTTGATGTGCTCCTTTACTTTGTTAAAGAGGTCATCCCATCCACGAATAATCTTGCATTTATTCTGATAGTTAATCAGATCTAACTCGTAGCTCTGCCACGACTCACGGACCTATTTAACAAATGTAATAATTAGAACAATGAAAATTGTGCACGATTTTGGGATATCGAAAATTCAACTTTAGTTTTTGAAAACAATTATACAAGTTTCTTTTATATGTTACCAAAATCTCTGCAATTTACCTGTTTCAAGAATTCTTCAAGTGCCATTTCTCCTTGAGCGACAAGAACGACATCTTTAACGGTATGTTCGTTGTGGAGAAGATCAGCATCCCACACTTGTCCTAGAGTCAGTTCGGATAAAGACCAATCCACTTTGAGAGCTCGGCACAGTTGACGCCAATGACGTTCTTTAAGAGCATCCGATTTTAATTCCACAATTAACATGTTAACCTGCAAATTTCAATTATGTTTGATAAGATTTTTTTTACGTCTAGGTTGTTGACAAGAATAAATTACAAGGAGTTTTTAGTTTTAAAGAGTTGTAAAATTGGTACTAAATCTACCTTGGTATAAGACTGAAGTAATTTCCGAACGAATTCATAGCTGTCGTACATACGCAGACGAGCTGGCAGTTCTTTCAGCTCATTCAGCATAGCCTCCAGCTGTTGCCTGAAACAGTACAATAAATCGTTATATTACGTTATACAATACTTAATCTCCCTTGAATCAAATATGTTGAAAACATGCCTAAGTTTCCTGGGCTGTACGGAAAGCCAAGGTTTCTCTCTGATATCATCAATTTGTGTCCAGATTTTGCTGAGCGACGACCACACCCCTCGTAGATCTTGCAGTTCCTCAAGTACGACCGTCATGCGTTCGTTATTAATCGAGCTTCCTGTGAACAAAAATAAATGTGTAATGGAGACTATTAACTTGGCAATCTGGAGTTGAATTTATTTGGCAACTAGCTGTACCCGTTCGCTTCGCTGGGTATTTAAAATATTATTTCTCACCCCCAATAAAGATTCTCATCATTAACGCCCCCGTAACTCGTGTAGGGAGTTCAGCACTTATATAAATATTAGCCTATCCATTAAGTACATGTATTTTACATGGATACCAAGTTTCAAGTCAATCGGATGCATGGTTCAGTAGGTGTAACGGAACATCCGTAAAAACCACTGTAGATTTATATATATTAGTATAGATGCGACTAATACTAGCGAATGAATTACTAAAAAAGTTGAGTAAAAATTGTTTTCATAATCATATAGTAATGTGAATACAACTGACCAGTATCGTGCAACTCCAGAGCTTCTTTAGCTTTAGCGACATTATCTCTTTCGTCCTTCAGCCTGGTGTATCTAGTTTCCATAGCCTGTAGCCTTGACAGCGCATCTTCAGGCCTGGTGGATCCGTCTGTTGGCTTATTGCGTTCCCATTCGGTGAGGAACTCTAGAGTACGGGTTTCAACAGCTTTGTCTTCAGCTACGATCTTTTGCTGTAGTGATGCAACCTAAAAAAAAATATGAACTTTGTTGTTTCAGTAGGCATGTAGAAATTATTCGTTCAATACGTTTTTAACTTTTAAAGTTTCTTTTACATTGTAAGTACTAGGTAAGGCATTAAAAAAAATACCTGGGTCTGTATAGAAGAATCCTTTCTACGCATTATCTCATTGAATGCACTCCATTCTCCATCGATATTGTCGACGTGGAGCCATTGAGCTGGGAATTGGAATCTAAAAATTAAATTATTACGACATTTTTATTTACTATATTAAATAGTTTTATTCGATGACTATATTAGAATTTGCAAGTAAAATAATACCGTTGCCGTTCTAGAATACGTTGGGCTTCCCTGTAAATATCGACTTGCTTTTCCCAAGCCAAGACTTCTCTCTTCAACTGTTGCACGTAGGTAATGAGAGACACTGCATCACTAGTAGATGCCGCTTCTATAATTTAATAAAGCATTGTGTCAGTTGATTTGACAATAATAAGCAAAAAAAGATGTGTGGTGTCGTGGGACACCGGATAGGAACCAAGTTCCTTTTTATAAAAATATTAATTTTAAGTTCTATTCGAGGTATAAAGAAAATAAAACTGGACCTTTCGCAACAACCCACGGTCATTCGGTAACGTGCGAACTTATTATGGTACGCTTCATTCACGGTTGTTTGCATATAAGAGTTAGTGTATTGCGCAAATGAACGCTCTGAGATCGTTGTCAATGAATGATAAAAAAATGTTATTTTTTGTACGTTATTACAAAGTTAAGTCGTACACTGTGTGCATTACTAATAAAAATCTTACGTTACGGACGTTTTTTCCCGGTTAGGGTACCCCTCCGCATCGCCCCATAAGGAACTTCGTTCCGATAAACTAAGTATATATTTAAGAGGCGTACTTACCGATAGTCTGTTGTTCTAGCTGGCTACGCGACTTGGAGAGCTTGGAGTGGAACTGGACCATTTCCCCGCCGAGCAGGGCCCCGAACTTGCCGAGCACCTCCTTGTGCCAGGCGTCGTACTTGAGAGCCACCTTGCTCTGCACGCGGGCGAAGTCGATAACCACCGGCCCGTATTCACGCCGAGTGTCGGATGTGTCGAAGGTGGTACGAGATTTCCTGGCAGGAAGGTTAAGTTCAGTCAACTAACCGTGATAAATTCATTGAGTGATGACATAACCATAACTACAGTGAAGTAATTAAACAACAGTAAGAAGAAATATCTTTAAAGTCTATAGATATTGAAGTTTATAGAAGAAATAATTTTGAAGTCGTCGTGGCCTAAAAGATAAGACGTCCGGTGCATTCGTGTTGAAGCGATGCAACCGTGTTCGAATCCCGCAGGCGGGTACCAATTTTTCTAATGAAATACGTACTCAATAAATGTTCACGATTGACTTCCACGGTGAAGGAATAACATCGTGTAATAAAAGTGAAACCCGCAAAATTATAATTTGCGTAATTACTGGTGGTAGGACCTGTTGTGAGTCCGCGCGGGTAGGTACCACCGCCCTGCCTATTTCTGCCGTGAAGCAGTAATGCGTTTCGGTTCGAAGGGTGGGGCAGCCGTTGTAACTATACTGAGACCTTACAACTTATATCTCAAGGTGGGTGGCGCATTTACATTGTGGATGTCTATGGGCTCCAATAACCACTTAACACCAGGCGGGCTGTGAGCTCGTCCACCCATCTAAGAAATAAAAAAATAAAACTGATCTGAAATCAGAAAATTATTAGTGTAGAAAGAATTTTCTGTTAGATAGAAAGTAATATATTGGTAAATCAAGTCAATCCGCAATAAAAAATTTACTCCATCTATAAAATCCATACAAGCATCATTGCAAGAAAGGGATACAGTATTTCCTTTGGATTTCGATCAATAAACATTAAATACACCCGACGAATTATTTGTTCAACAGACTACCTATTAGTCCATTCGTTTTACACACAGAATATGTCCAAGATTAGCAGTCGAGTAACTTACTTGATGTCGTTCAAACACTTAATCCACAAAGTGATATCTTCCCCGAGACGTCCATACAAGCTTTCCGGTTGTAAGTCCCAAAGGGCTTGATAACTGTAACAATACACAATATAGCAATTCCAGTCACAGTAGCGGTTGAAATCAGATAACGCAGGTTTTAGATTTTTTTTGCAACCGGAGATTTAAGACACTAACCGCAGCCATTCGTCGACGTATTCGCGAACTTCAAATATCTTCTTTTCAATCGCGTCGTAAGCTTTTTCGAGAGGTGCGGATCCTCCAGGAAGCTTGGTCAGTAGGTTCCTGTAGGTGGCTGTTTGAGCTCGAGCAACTCCGACTTGATACCTTTGAATAGGAGAAACGAAAATAGAAGCATTAGCTATAAAGAAATATAAGTGTTTAAATTCCAAGTATTATTTTTAAAGTTACTTTGAACCAATTACATTTATAATCTATATATTAATACGTGAAGGAAAAACTTTGTATCCCTTTTTACGAAAATTGCGCGAACGTAGGAGTATGAAATTTCCCACACTTATAGAGAATATAGAGAATATTATATATTTTTTGAAATTATCCCTAAAATTACATTAAATCAATAAAAAAAAACATTATACACACAACCATGTATTTGACGCACACACGCATGCATACTATTTATTTATTGTCAAGCTTTTGTTCTTGACGTCTGTTGTCAAATTGAGAATAGATTAAATGTCTTTATTAATATTTTTCTATACTGTAGTTTTGGCGAAATTTGTGATTAAAGTAGTATAATAGTCTTTGAAAATAGAATCATAATAGTGTACAAACTTACAATTTGAATTAATTATAGTTGAATTTCGACTACTGCGGGACCACTAGTGTTAATTATTAGTTAATATCCTGTCAAATGGAAAAAAATGATTGCAAAAAAGAAACGAATTTACTATAAAATTGTTTTCTTTAGATCCAAATATTTATATTAGTGGATGCAGTTTCAATTTAATGTAAGAAGTTTGATCTAAATATTTGTGCTGTACATCTTTATTACCGTACCTGGTGCTCTGCAGTCTGTGCAGGCTGGTGACGATGGCCTGCCACGCAAACATCTGCCGCATCAGTTGGAAGCGAGCTTCTTCCAAAGACGGGAATAAATACATTTGTTGATTCGTAATGCGCACCTCGTGGACCACGCGGGCGATCTGCCGTAATTAATATAGTATTATTGTATACGTTAATACGTTTCAGTTTACTGTAAAATACATAATGACCATTAAAATGTAATAGTCAATATGCATGTTATATGTTAAAGTATTAAAATGATTTTCACTCCGTTATTTTGGTTTTCATATTTTCAGTAGTTTGAGTTTGTTGAATGTAGATAAAAAAATTTACTGCTTAGATTGGTGGACGAGCTCACGGCCCATCTGGTGTTAAGTGGTTATCGGAGCCCATAGACAGCTACTATGTAAATGCCGCCACCCACCTTGAGATATGAGCCTGAGATACCTTGAGTCCTATGGTTGCAGTATAGTTATAACGGCTACCCCCACCCTTCAAACCGAAACGCATTACTGCTTCACGGCAGAAATAGGCAGGGTGGTGGTACCTACCCGTGCGAGCTCACGAGAGGTCCTACCAGCAGTAATTACGCAAATTATAATTTTGCGGGTTTGATTTTTATTACACGATGTTATTCCTTCACCGTGGAAGCCAATCGTAAACATTTGTTAAGTACGTATTTCATTAGAAAAAAAAGTACCCGCCTGCGAGATTCAAGCACCGATGTATTTCTCGATACAAATGCACCGGAAGTCTTGTCCTTTAGGCCACGACGATTTTGTGAAATATTACTTCTTTATTAAAAATAGTACCTGGGGTTCGCCTCCGGGTTTGTGGGTAGGTTCAGCAGGAGAATAAGTATCCATGGATAGGTCAAGCTCGTGGCTCTTCCCTAGCAAGGCGCCAGTCCAGGCTTCGACACCGGCCTGCAGACGGGCGGCGAGGCTCTTTTCAACCTAAACAATAATCACGATCATGAATATAGATATTTTAAAAACTCAAATGGTAAGATGAATATTGTAACACAAAATTAAATCGTGTTTTTATATTATAAAGCTGAAGAGTTTGTTTGTTTGAACGTACTAATCTCAGGAACTACTGGTCCGAATTGAATAATTCTTTCAGTGTTATACAGCCTATTTATCGAGGAAGGCTATAGGCTATAATATAACATCACGCTAAGACCAATACAAACGGAGCACCAATAATGTTGCAAAATCGTTTTTTTTTCCTTTTTGAGGGCTTCCGCTGCGTGCGCTGCGGAAACGGTTAAAGTTTTGCTAAAATGATGTATGAGAGAATTGTTCCCCTTTAAAAGATCTAAAAAAAAGTCCGCGACAGCATATGTCTATATGTTAAGGTTGCCTCACTATAACGTTTTTTATGCTGACCAAATTTGTTCTACATTAAAGCATTATTTGTGAACTATTGAACGCGGACCAAGTCGCGAGCAAAAGCTAGTTTTATCAATAAATCGTTTTTCATAAATACCTCTTCGTCTAAGCGTTGCACCCACAGATGCAAGTTGCTGTACTGCCTCAAGGATAGATCGTCGATAGCGCGCTGCAGGCGACTCAAAATGTCGGCCAGGCTTTGAGCTGAGTATGGGCAGGTCTCGAGCGATCTCACATCCACCGAGATTTGTTCTTCGACCGCAAGTAAATCTTCAACCTGTTAGTCAATTGAGGTGAGGTTTTAGTAGTTAATTTTAATCTAAAAAGCTAATTTTTAAAACCTTTTTTACTGGTGGTAGGACCTCTTGTCAGTCCGCACGGCTAGGTACCACCACCCTGTCTATCTCTGCCGTGAAGCAGTAATGCGTTTCGGTTTGAAGGGTGGGGCAGCCGTTGTAACTATACTGAGACCTTAGAATTTATATCTTAAGGTGGGTGGCGCATTTACGTTGTAGATGTCTATGGGCTCCAGTAACTTAACACTAGGTGGGCTGTGAGCTCGTCCACCCATATAAGCAATAATAAAAAAACCTTCTTTTGACTTACTTTCTCTTGGAATAGTAGCACGACTTCACTCAATTTCTGTACATATGGATCAAGTTTGTAGGATTCCCATACAAGAGCCATGCCTTCGGACACCTGGTTGAGAACGTCGCGCCTCAGACCAGCTACCAGCGGGATGATGGATGCCTTATCGCGAATCTAAAAAAGTACATCGGCTGTTAAATTTAGATCATAAAATCAATGCAGAATCGACAAGGACACATGCACTGTACGGGTTAATATTTTAATTCTAAATGAATATGAGATACGATGCATATTACGACAAATTAACGGTACATATCTAATTTCTAGAGTAACTCATAAAATGGCATTCAAACATTTTGTAAAGGCGTAAATGCTCCCTATATGAAGATGCGCCAAAAACTGAAATAAAAGCGAACACAAGTCCACAATGTTTCACTAAACATGCATTCTACTATACCCAACTACCTTAGTATGATTCCTATTATTTAGCTGCGTAAACAAAACGTGTACGTGTTAGTGATTTCACATATTTCTCTTCTAAAAAAAATCAAATCACCTCATATTTGAACTACTGAAAAAACATTGAGAATTCGTTGCGGTTATATAATACTTCTTTTGGTGTACGTACCTTTTCGAGAGTGCGCTCGTAAGTGCGTACACTTTCAATCAATGAAATGGCGAACGGGTACAGTTGATTAGCTTGATGAGCCTTGTTCACAATGGCTAACGGCACTCTAAAACAAAGAAATGAGAATGAGGGCTGATTCAGACAAGACGAGTTTCCCCAACACGACCAGGTGCGAACACTTGGAAAGAACAGTCTTGGCGAGTATAAACCAACATTACAAGTGTCGTAACTCCACACGATCATCTCTTGAAATTGCTATCTTCATTATGGACCTGATACGTGCATCATACGAGTGTTCATCAACGTTAGCCCACTGAGTTTCTCGCCGGATCTTCTCAGTGGGTTGCAATTCCGATCCGGTGATAGATTCTGCGAAGCATTACTCTTGCTAGGGCTAGCGTTAGTAAATTCTCTTAGGTTGAGCCCGTGAGCTCACCTACCCGACTGGGCCTAGTTGGAATAGCCTCTTAGGCTACCAGTAAAATCAATACTGAAAACTATAATATTATTATTTGCACTTATTTTTCTCGCCTGTTCGTGTTTGAGAAAAATAGCAATGCAATTCAACCCTAAAATAGAACGCAGGCTTTTTCTATTTAAACTGCAATAGAAGTGTTATTTTAAAAGTTTAACCTTTTTGGTTTTGACTTACCTGAACCCTAGGTTCTTTAAATTACGCACTTCCTTGTATAGAGTGATGATTTCCGGCAGAAAGTTAACTTTCAGTTTGAGGATTGTACCAGTCTTGCTGGACCGGGCACGCACTGAGTCGATCGCGAAGATTCGGCCCGATACACCCAAGTTACGTTGTTGAACCTAGAATAAACATTATTAGAAAAAAATGGATTATTATTCATGAGAACTAATTTCATTACAATTTTGTAGTATTTTAAAATAAAACTCATTTTACGCTACCTTACGAGCCCAATCGTCGAAGACTTCTTGAGTATCTAATTTCAGTCGGAAACTGTCGCCGTCTGCCTTCAACTTCTGCCCTTCAATATGATTTTCCCAGCCTTTACCTACAAAATGCAAAACAAACACATATGAAAAAATTACAAGAAACATAATAAAAAATAATACAATAATCTAATATAGTCATCTAGTATACCAAGAACATCTTCAACTCTTTTTAAATAAGCAGTGAGCTGGTGATCGATCTGCTTCGCCCAAATGATGGAGCCGGCAACGGGAGGGAGATCTCGTACCGTCGAAATACTACTGCACTTCGATTGTGGATATTGTACCTATGAAAATGATAAGGTTAAAAAGTTGGAGAAGGCATTTGTGCGACACTACTTTTCAAACACCAAATCAACAGATAGAATAAAAAAGTTACAAGGCTTTGTGGTCAGAATTTATGATTACTTCATTATCATAAAATTACTACAACATAAACATATAGATAATTTAAATTTTGAATCCATATAGGATATTCGGCGGTAAGTTTTTGACAATTGACCTTTTGTGGGACAACTTTTCGATATCAGAGCGTATGGTTTACGAAAAAATACAATTTACAGTGACATTTAAAAGATATGCTTTCTATATGTGTTTCGAATATCATTCGAACTATCGGTCTACCGAGCACCGAAACTAACTGAATCCACAATCATGAGTTTTATATATAACTAGCTGTACCCGTCCGCTTCGCTGGGCAATTAAAATTAACATTATTATTTCTCACCCCCACAAAGATTCTCATTATTAACGCCCTCGGAACTGGTGTAGGGAGTCTAACACTCATATAAATATTAGCCTATCCATTAAGTACACGTATTTTCTACATGGATACCAAGTTTCAAGTCAATCGGATGCATGGTTCAGTAGTTATAACGGAACATCCGTAAAAACCACTGTAGATTTATATATTAGTATAGAGTATAGATTACAAGTTTTTGATCCATTCGCAATGTTTTCGCAAATTTTTTTATTTTTATTCTTTGTTAGAGCCATACACTTATTAGGTTAAGTCGGCTTCACCAAATATTACGTACTTTAAACTTCTCATGTAAGGCCTCAATATCGTCTTTGACGCGCTGTATGAGCTGCGTCTGGTACTCGCGGATGGCGCCGCGGATGTGCGGGCGCACGAACAGCGCGTTGAAGCGAGAGAATATACGAAACATTTCGTTCGCGTTCTTAGCTGTTCCCAGCTGGTCGCGGAGGTGGGCCGTGATGCGAGTCTCGACGCGGTCTGCGAACACAAAAAAAACCGGTTTACTATTCATATTCT
Organism: Bombyx mandarina; assembly: GCF_030267445.1. Taxonomy (NCBI): domain Eukaryota; kingdom Metazoa; phylum Arthropoda; class Insecta; order Lepidoptera; family Bombycidae; genus Bombyx; species Bombyx mandarina. Next base: position 8,850,040 of record NC_143227.1, on the reverse strand, counting down.
TACTGGTGGTAGGACCTCTTTGTGAGTTCGCGCGGGTATGTATCACCACCCCGCCTATTTCTGCCGTGAAGCAGTAATACGTTTCGGTTTGAAGGATGGAGCATCCGTTGTAACTATACTTGAGACCTTAGAACTTAATATCTCAAGGTGGGTGGCGCATTTACGTTGTATATGTCTATGGGCTCCAATAACCACTTAACACCAGGTGGGCCGTGAGCTTGTCCACCCATATAAGCAAAAAAAAAAAATCTTAACATTCGCCAAAAAATTTGATACATATTGTTTGACATACCAATTCTGTCTTCATAGCGCCCCACGGCAGCTTCCCAAGCGTCGCAACCTTCGCGGGTGATATCCAAGCAATCGACTTCCTTTACATTCTCATATGCGAGGTTCACCTATAATATTACAGTTTCGTAGTAAATATACGAAATTACAATTCAAATACCTTATTTACTTAACCCAGATAAATCAGTATTTATGGGAGTTAATTTATGCACAAATCTTTATTTAATATTCAGAAATTTACCTCGGCAATGGCGTTAGCATCAGCAGCATCCATGGGCAGAGAGTGAGGCTGCGCGGGTTCGCCTGAAGCACCTGTCTCTGCAGTCACTACAGCGCGTGGACGCAGAACCTAAACAAATGATAGTAAATTTAATATTTTTAATTTGAAAACCAAACCTGAATATCGTTTGTTCGAAATGTTATTATTTATGTATATATCTTATGACGTGTTAACAGTTTCTGTACGCAATAAAACTGTGAACTCAAAGGTCTCAGTTCAGACCAATAATGATTCTATGATTTGTGGTAACATCTGTAGCGTTTTCAAATGTCTCAGTTCAGACCAATAATTATTCTAACATTTGTAGTAACATCTGTAACGTATAATTTATTTATTAGTGAGAGGTTACCACAGTGACTGAACTGTCTATTTTTGTGTGAAGCAATCCTCCATCCATCGTTCCAGTTATATAACAAAATTGAGACTGATGATGAGATCTTTGAAGGTTGGTGACGACATTCACGTTTTGACGTTTAAAACCAACTTGGATATCAGCTCATTCAACCATTTTGAGCAACATCAAATTTTTTTTTTTTTTATACAAACATAAAAATGAATATTCTATTTATTTATTTATAACTTTATATACTAGACAGTATAAAGGCGGACTTAATGCCATAGGCATTCTCTGACAGTCTGCCTTAGGGGGGTGCAGAGATGAACCTTGGTAGCAGTAGTGTGATAGTGATATAACTTAAACATATGTGTATATATAACATACATAATACTTATAGATATAAATACTTGTACTTAAATAAATACATATACATAAATATATAGATATAAAAATATATATCGACGCTAGAAAGGCAAACGTGACTAAGCGACAATAACTGCTTTGTAAATAAACGATAGGCAATAACCATGTTCAATGCGCAAATAAAATATATTTCTAGGTCTATTAAAATCATTTCAATCCTACAGCTAGATTGGTTAAAATAGATTTTTTTTCAGGTATTTCTCATGTATATTTTAAATTAATTTCAACTTTAAATTAGTCTACTGTAAAGTTCACGCATTGTCGCTTAGTCACTTTTGTCTTTCAAGCGTCGGTATAAATAAATATTAGATGACTCTGCTAACTCTCTGATAAACAAGAATTCTACCCAAATATCAACAGATAGAAGTCTTCAATTATTATTGATAAGTACTATATTCAGTGACTTACTCTTAGCATGACAGTGCGCAGTTGCTCGTGATGTCTCCGGAAGCGCCGCATGTGTTCCATACGCGCCTGCAGTCGCTTATGTGACGGAGAAACGCGCCATACCATCTTCAAATGTTCATCGCGTTTCTTCTTCACGATGTCACTGTTTCACAAATATGATTTAATAAATAAACGACTTTTTGGCGGGAACGCGAGGAGTGAAGTTGTGTGATTTGTTTTATTTTGTCTATTTAGTGTTTCTTCGGGTTTAAATGTGTAATAATGGTGGTTTATTAACTGTTTAATATCTGTGAAAGTGCACAAACGTGGTAAAATGAAACAAAGCCGCTGGACGTAACTTCTCGGGATCCTCCAAAAAGTCCACTGAAAAAATCTTAGTAAATGACCACCATTTTACTGAGATTATATTTCATCCCATATCATCTCATTTCATTTCATTTAATTTCATCCCAGTTGATTAATGTCTCAAATTAATCATCTTCATTTCATTTCACTTCATAATATAATTTTTAATAAAAATATTAATATAAATTAAAATAATACATGACTTAAAGGTCTCAGTTACCAGGTCATAAAATCCCTTAAAAAATTAATAAATAAATAACCTTTTTTTTATTGCTTAGGTGGGTGGACGAGCTTACAGCTGACCTGGTGTTAAGTGGTTACTGGAGCCCATAGACATTCATAACGTAAATACGCCACGCACCTTGAGTTATAAGTTCTAAGGTCTCAAGTATAGTTACATTTTAATCGGTATTCTGAGAAATTCATGTTCTCATTCATCTCTCTCTCTCTCATTGTTTTTTGGATGACTATGAAGGAAAGTTCTATTGAACTGTTTTTAGCTTTGGACGTATTTGTACTATACTTGTTCCGAATTTATGTGGTACCAATCTTAAATTATACATGGCTAATAGACAATGACAGAAAAGTTGCATTATCTATTGCTGATACAACATATTCGCTATAACTCGCCAAAGACATCGTGGAAATTCTTTTCGCAAGACCTGTTTCAAGGTTGATGAGCTAGCCGTTCTCGTGTTATTAATACATCAAACAGTTTCACATCACCCGAGCGTACTGGCTCTTGATAACGCTGAGATGATAGTATTGAAGATCCCTTACACTTATATGAAAAAGTAAGTACAGCAATGGGACACCGAAATGCGGAAAAAGGAATATCAAATAGTTAAATGTAATGTAAATAAAATACACAGTAAATCGAAAATATTGAAATATGTGAAATTTTTTTTAGCCTCTAGATGTCACTCAGATCCATATCGACGTTTGAAAGGCAAACGTGACTAAGCGACAATAACTGCTTTATACATAAATGATGGGCAATAACCATATTCGATACGCAAAAAAATATATATTTCTAGGTCTATTAAAATCATTTCAATCCTGCAGCTAGATTCGTTAAAATAGATTTTTTTTCAGGTATTTCAACTTTAAATTAGTCTACTGTAAAGTTCACGCATTGTCGCTTAGTCACGTTTGCCTTTCAAGCGTCGATATATTTTTATATAGTTTTTATTAAAATATATTAATTTTCAGGTTTATAAGCTTGGCATGATTTAATTACTGTCATTATAATTATATTATTTAATAGATAATATATTCTGTGCCCTTACCGCAAAAGACCTTGAAGTTTCTCGTACTCATCATCCCAACACGAAAATACTTCGAAACATTGAGTCATGACGCGTTCGAAGTCTTCAAATGGGATGTGCATGAGACGACGTGTACCAAGCACCTGTGCGATTTAGATTGTCAATATTTTTGTGTCAAAGAAACGTGCATATTTAAAATTTTTGGGTCATTCAATACTCAGTGAAGTGCAGGTGTGGTTAACATAACCATATTGTAAACAAATTAGGGTCTCATCGAATCAGATGTAACCGCCTCACTTTACTGCAATTATTATTGCCGCAATGTCCTTCTTCAAACGAGGCTTGTGGAGAGTATTTAAGGGTAGGCAGCGGCTTGACCCTGATCCTGGCATTGCTGAAATCCATGGGCGACGGTAACCATTCACCATCAGGAGGGTTGTATGCTTGTATGCTTACAAAAGCAATAAAAAAAGCAAAATTTAGAACTAGTGGCGTTTTTCCCTCCTCTCTAATCGTTGGTAGCCTAAGGGGCAATTACAACTTCGCGCGAAGGGATAGGTGAGCTCACGAGCTCAACCTGAGAGAATTGCTAGTACTAGCCCTAGCAAGATCAGTACTTCTCTGAATCTACTACTGGATCGGAATCGCGACCCACTGAGACAGCTAGTTCGCATGACGAAGTCTTCGTCGTAGTCGACGATTTAGACGAGGACAATGACTGGTGCTTGAAGAGCCTAAAAGCACCAAGAGCGACGGCGAAGAGTGAGATGGCGGCTTTGTTTTGCCTCATTGCCTGGGTCGGATAAGAAACTAGTTGTATTAAAAATTACATATAATGAGAAAATAACTTGCCTTTAACAGCTGTTGTCCGAGATCACGAGAAATTGCTTCAACAAGTCTTAGTCCACGCTGGATTGGATACTTTGTAGAACGTATTTTACGTAGATGAGAGAATATTTGTTGGACTGCCAACCTGTATTTTAGGTTAATATTTGTTTTAAAAATATCCTATATAATTTTTTTTCTTAAATAATCTATTCAAAAAATTTAACAAAAGGAAAATTTTAACTATTTAAAGTTTTTTCTTATATACTTTGAAGTTAAAAGCTAACCTTATTCTGTCAAGTTCAGTAGCACTCAAAAGGTCATTGATGGGGAAATCTTTCATCAATGGATTGTAATCAGATACAGTTGCAAGAGCTTGCTTCAGGCCTGTGTCTGTATCGAATGAGACAGTTGCATGGAAACGTTTACCATATTTCAGGATCTCGAGAGTTAGTGCCACCTGAAAGAACATTAAATTGCACCACATTAAAGTATATATATAATTTGTATCATACTCCTGTATCATTTATGCAGAAAATAACAATTTATTAAATGCATATTATACATTGATGAAGTGTGTAAAACTAAGTAAATGTATTAAGATTTCAAGATAAGAATAGCTGCTATTCGAAAAAGAAATTGAAACACCAACCTCAAGTTTCAATAAAAGCAGTAAAATTCATATAGTTTTGTTCATGGGCTTTAGTAATCACTTTATATTATCTGCCATTAACTGGTCTGCTAAGATTGGTAGATACTCAAAAACAATTCGACTTATTGTCATTTGAATGCTAATAAAATGTTTGGGTTGAATTTGAAGTGGGCAGATGTTGACTAACCATAATATAAGTTTGCTTATTTAATACATAATGACTGTGGGTTGTTTGATGTTGAACTAACTGAGTGGACTGTAGGTTTTGTGGTTCTTGTGAAATATAAACACTTTATCACTATTACTGGGTGTATATTGATATTTATAGAAAGTACAAAGGTTTTTACAGGCACAGCGATGTAAGCGAATTTTGTGAATGAAAATTATGACTGGTTTAAGACCTAGTGAATGATTTAGAATGAATGACATTAATGTAGGTTTGCTACAGGGTAAATTTATATGGGATTTTGCATATCTGTATTTTAATGTTGATAACAATGTACTAGTTTTTATTAACAATGTACTTACTTCAAGACTTTCTCGTTTTTCTTGAATGCGATGAAGAGCTCTTTCAAGATTCAACCAGAAAGAGATTTCTTGAAGTGCAGTACCATTTGAAGGATCTCGATCCAATTTGGTCACCTAAATTGACAGAAAATAAAGATAATATATAGAATAAATAGGTTTAAATTTTTTTTTGTTCTTAAACAGTAATGAGGTGCCATATTCTCGATGTTTCTTACCTTTTGAATTTCTTTAATCCAACGATTAACACCAAACTGAAGTTGATTTAAAAAAGTAGAATCTTCAACTTTGTCACCGAAGTCAGCAACACGTGCTTTCCTTCCTTCATCAGCAGCCCTGAGGATAGAGTATACAGTCAATTGTAAATATCAAACTTAATCATTACACCTAAATTGTTTGTTTACATTCATAAGTTAATGTACTAGAATAATATGAAATAAGGCTACTAATCATAGGGTATATTGTAAGCAAACATTTTTTAATGCAAGCTCACATACCACCTGGTATTGAGTAATTACTGGAACTCAGACATCACTATTTGAATACTACAACCCAAATTTAAAAACGATAAAGTCTCAATTATATTATTTATTGGCTTTCGAATAGTTCACAACGGTATAGAAGGCAGTTTCGGGGTAGATACATGATGGTGGTAGCAACCCGTGCAGACTTTAATAAAAATAAATTTGGAAGATACAGTTAATTTAAATTTAAAATATTACATTTCAGAAAAAGTTTATTTACCTTTTTATGACTGCTGCCACAACTGGATGGATGGGTAGAGTAATTTCAGGAATATCAATGTTCTGTTGGAGATGAAGAAGACCCATTTCCAGTTCAGCAATTTTCTTCTCAACTGATGGAGCCATTTTATCACCATCTCTATTTCCCAAACAAACATTACATAATTTAAAGATGAGTTTATTTAGAGTGTATTTCATAATTGCATAGTATCTTTTTTAGAATCACAATCTATGTGAATTTTAGAATGTACTTATAGATTTCACAATGAATAATAATGTTTTCAATACAAAAGGTTCATAACAATAAATTTATTATTTATTATTATTATATATTTATTTTATTTACTTTTATTAATATTCTTGCTGATAGTTAGGCACTACATATAACCAATTATAACAGTATTTCAATTTTACTTCTTTTAATTTCAGACGTGTTCAAAGATGAGGAAACTGCTTAACAAGATTCAATAGCTTGTACATATGGAGTCATTAAATAATTATAATTGTGTCAATATTTTATGAAATTTTTAATAATTGGCTTTACTTCAATTTAGCACATAAATTTTATACAATCCACAAGAACATAATTAAACCAGACTGAAAAATAATTAGCATTTTTCAACACACACAATAAAAATTAATTTGTTTTGAGCCTACACACACATAAAATTTTTAAGTAACTAACCGGTCAGCTCTTCCACTTTCTTTAACATAGCTCTTGAAAAATGGAGCCATCGTTTTGCTGATAAAAGCATGCAGGGTTTCATAAGGAGATCCATCAGAGAAGTTGATTAATCGAAGTTGACTATGGATGGACTTATCAGCTTCAATAACTGCTCCTCGTTTCGTACAGACAAGGGCAGCCACTCGTGGGGATGTAAAATGAACCTATAACATAGAATAGTATTATTGAAGAAAACAATACAATGTGTGTATTGTTGTGCTTGAACACCTTCATTAAATTTTCTTTTCTTGAGGAGGTTACAAAATGCATCAATCATGTGTGAAAACGTGGTATGATTTTCTTAATGCACTTGGTAGTGTTTAGATTCTATTGAGTATATAGGATACACCATATATCATGAGTTTATTTGAGTTGAGTTATATTTTTACAAGTAGAAAAAAAGCAATATAGGCCTGTTATGGCGATCATTTATTAACCTGCTAAGTTCCACAACTATATATTACCATATGTACCATATTTGACCTGAGGAACATTATTGAGCAAGTGTCATAAATATTGTAATTAGAAAATCCTAATTTTAGTTTAAGCCTACTTACTATTCACTAATTAATTTTAATTTAAGATTACTATTTATTTTTCACACACCTCATTACTGATTTGGTATGTAACAGCTTCTTTCTCTTCTTCACCCTCAGTTGGTTGTTCACTGTCATCTTCTGCAAAATTAAAATTAAATTACTTACGAGTCAAATGGTTAAGTATAAACCTCAGAATTATGCAGCTAAAGCTTTAACATAATGATATGACGTCACGGTCTGTGATTCAAGCAATGCAGTAAAGTAGTTTTTAAGTAGAAAGTTGTTATAACTGAAAGACGTGGGTACCTTTTGATGAAAATCGTTGGACGTAGAGCGAAGAAACTTGAGGATCAGCAATAAACTTTCTAATGCAGTCTTGGTTCACTTTATCCTCGAGGGCTGTGTTAAGAGCCGGAGGAACGATGTCATCCTCAGGCAAAAGTACCGTTGCGGCTCTTCGCAAGTAATTAGCAAAGTCTTGAAAATCAACAACAACCACATTTTGGGTTTCTGCAGTATTTTCAGTCCCGTCAAGGGAGTCTCCCATGGTGTTCTAGGAGCTTTGATGATATGGTTCAATAATCAATAAATGAAAAGAACAGTCGAAATCTTTGTAAACTCCTCTTCTCGCAACCTATTTGACAAGAATGACAGGTGCAGTGCATAGCAGTGTGACTAGATTTTATTTGACGAATCTACTGCTTGTGGAGGTTCAAATCTACTAAATTCTACCAAAAGAGAACGAGAAATACTCAAAATCTATTATACTTTTTTTGCTGTTGTGTTACAATGTAAAGACATGAATCTCCTTGATTAAACAATAAAATAATAAAAAGAAACCACAATTAATTAAAGAGACCAATGTTATTTTTTTTAAATTAAATTCTAAATAAAAATCTCTAAAAAATATCTAACTAAAATCTATCTAAATAAAAAATAAAAATAATAAAATGAAACTTAAACTTCTTTTCTTTATGTTGGGTAACATTTTCATAAAGTTGTTTTGAGTCCATTAACTTGATAATAGTTCTGTCAGAATCAAATGTGCGACATCAACTGATGTAGCCCCTCTTTTCCATGCATGATTGCAGCAACATTCTTATTATTAAATCGATTTCGATCTTAATTTTTAATCCTATTAATATCAGAAATTATTTTTTCTACTTTGGCATTTGACAAAGGTAGTGTCGTCATTTGCTTCACAAATCGGGACAAATTGCCATACCTTGGTTTGCTATTCGCATCACAGATTTGGCTGCCTGCACTCCAAAATTTATCCACAATAAAAGTTTCAGACATCGAACTAGAAGTTGACAATAAATTAGACACGGAAACATCTGATTTTGATTCCCTATATTCTTTGTCAACAATTTGCATGTTTTCTGTTGTAAATACAAGGATATCGTGATGAATAGGACATCACGATATCCTTGTGTACATTTATGTTTCATTTTAAGCTCGATTATAAAAATTCTCAATGAAGGAATTCCCACTAGTCTATCACACTATGCTCAAGGCACGAATGGTAAAGAAAAGAATGAAAATTAAATAGTTACAATTCATTCGATGAAAGGGGGAATATCCCAAATTTGTCCGTTATGCCAAAAAAGTACTAGAATAACTGAAAAGCGTGAATTCTACTAAAATATACCAAATAATTTTTACATACTAAATTCTGTTGCCAATACCTCAAAATCTACCAAAAAAGTAGAAATCTACTAAATCTGGTCACGCTGGTGCATAGATTAATTATTAGTATTTGTTTTTTTAAAGGGATTTTACGACCTAGTAACTAAGACCTTTAGGTCTTATTTTAATTTATATTCTTATTTTTATGAAAAATGATATTATGGAGTGAAATGAAATAAAGATGATTAATTTGAGACATTAATCAACTGGTGGTAGGACCTCTTGTGAGTCCGCATGGGTAGGTACGACCGCCTCGCCTATTTCTGCCATGAAGCAGTAATGCGTTTCGGTTTGAAGGGTGGGGCAGCCGTTGTAACTATACTTGAGACCTTAGAACTTATATCTCAAGGTGTGTGGCGCATTTACGTTGTAGATGTCTATGGGCTCCAGTAACCACTTAATACCAGGTGGGCTGTGAGCTCGTACACACGTCTAAGCATAAAAAAAAAACTGGGATGAAATTAAATGAAATGAGATGAGATGATGTGGGATGAAATATAACCTCAGTAAAATGGTGGTCATTTACTGAGATTTTTTCAGTGGACTTTTTGGGGGATCCCGAGAAGTTAAGTCCAGCGGCTTTGTTTAATTTTCCCACATTTGTGCACTTTCACAGATATTAAACAGTTAATAAACCACCGTTATTACACATTTAAACCTGAAGAGACATTAAATAGACAAAATAAAACAAATCATACAACTTCACTCCTTGCGTTCCCGCCAAAAAGTCAGATAATAATCCTTAACAGTTACTTGCTCACATCAGTAAAATGTATAAAGCTAGTTATTAGTATTTAGTGATGCTTAGACTATTTGTACGTGTATACTATAAAATTAATAACTTTTTAACTAGCTTAGAGATTAATGAAACTCAATTAACTAAATGTAGCTCATATACATACATCGAACATGTTGTATTATTACTTTATTATTTGAATGCTTGAATCGTCTTCATACCATTTAATTTCTTGGAGATAGTGATGATCCATAATCGCACTTATGTTTTATTATTATCCTTAGCTGTTGATTTGCGAGCAAAGGGAGGGACAGCGGCGTATCCTAGTCAAACAATTCGTTAACGACTTGTTACTGCAGACCGCCGTTGAAAGCAATGCTCAACTTTGCGCATCCAAAATCAGGTGTTACCGTTTACCGGTAGTAAGACATCTTGTGAGTCCGCACGAGTAGGTACCAGCACCTTGCTTATTTCTGCCCTGGAGTAGTAATGGGTTTCGGTTTGAATGGTGGTGCAGACGTTGTATTACAGAAACCGAGAATTCAAAACCCGTATCTCAAGGTGGGTGGCGGCATTTATGTTGTTGATGTCTATGGGCTCCAGTCCTACATCCAGGGCTACATCCATCAAAGCAATAAATAAATAAAAAAATTAATGGTGAGATGTGAGCAAGAGAGTTCTTCTCTGTTCGCACTGCGCAGTTGTCATCGAGCCTAAGTTCCGGGATAGGGATCTCGCCCAAATTTTGGCTCCCTAAGTATTTTGTGTTTCCTCTGTATGCTTTGGAGACCGGCGAAAAGGAAGTGTAACTTGCTGCTACTCAAAATGTGTCTGTGAGTGACAGATGACTCCGGGTAGTTTTGAGCCAACGGGTATCGCGTCGTTACGACTGGATGTCGCCGTCTAAGCAGCTTCTGTCGGGTGACCGACTGAGAGGTTCGGTGGTCTTGGCTCTGACTACCGTCTGCCTCGGTTGAGTGCTGCCCAATTTCTGCAGAGACCGGCGTCATTGGTCGTCGACGATTGCCTTGACGACCCGTCAGTCCTCAGGGAGGTACCGTGAGTTTGGTTGTAGTGTTGATCGCGGGAACCTTCCGCGTCAGGGTTCTGACCCCGGGCGGAGATCGGACGTCGGGTGAAAGAGTGCAGGGGCATCATTTATTGGGTAGAGTCCTTAATTTGAAATTGATTACCTAAAATTAAAGCACATGAAGCCAGAAGAAATAAGGTAAAATGAAATAATATCCATCGTAAAAATTAAGGTATTTTTTACGTTTTTAGAGTCGTATGGAGATATTTCTAGCAGAAGACCGTGTGATAACAAGAATTACCACCACGGATGTGCGAATCAGTATCTATTGTAAAAATTTCAGAGCTAAGCGCTGCTCCCCAAAACGACCTAAAATGTAAATTCGACAGACATAATCCCTATATTTTAACATTTTGGGATAAGACAATTAATAGATATTGTTTGTTACTTCTAAATCATTGTTGCTAATGTTATCTGAGTTTATATGGCTAATACGATTTTGGTTATCAGTAAAACTTTCAGCTTAAGATAAATAACACATTGAGGTTGGTATATTCATTTTTGTTTATGTAGGTAAGTAAATAACCGTTAGACGTGTTTACACTATAAATACCTGAGTCAATCGAGAGCAACGATTTCTTAATTTCAAGATATAATATTCTTATACCTTATCTTATCTTATTAACTACCTTATCTTATTAATGTATTGTTACGTTCCACATTTTAGAATGATCCCTAAAACCACCTCTTTCTAGTAAAGTCATTTTCAATCAAGTCGCCCTCATCTCCTTGGCTCTATCCATCTCGGTCGACAAAAAATCTGCCTATATCAGCTTATAGCTCTTTGGGTTATACTACGACAAATTTTGAACGTTGAGTTCTTGAAGATAGAGCATCATTTTGATTAAAAAAATATGTTACTACAGTATAAGAAGGTGAATATCGGTAGCGCAGACTATAAAAGCAGTGATTCGAGAAGCGTTTCGTCATTTTACAAACTCGCTGTAATAAGATATCGGACGCTCTATCACCCTGGAAAATGTGTTTATTATGCTCCCGGAGATATTTAAGTTATATCAGAAAAAAATTGCATAGATGTGGACTTGGAAGTTAAATATCAAATTTTATTTATTTATAATGTAAATTATTAAGTATTAAATGTTAATTATTATAATTAAAAAATTCAAACTGATCAGTCAAGAAAAAAACTCTTAGGAAATGGATGAGAGGGGGAAACATCATGGATACCAATTACTTTTCAAAAACGTGTTAGAAATGTTTATTATAACTTTAAGATCAGGTGTGGCGCCATCTCACGTTTAATTTCACCTTCGATACTTAAATTTATTCAAGACTAGCTGACCTGGCAGACTTCGTAGTGCCTCAATCGATAAATACACGACAAACAAAAATAATCCGTCCGACGGGGGACACATCAAAGGGAAAACAAAATTGTTATTTTTATTTAATTTCGAGTATTTTCATATTTATCTACCTTTTAAACCTTCTCTAGACTTCCACAAATAATTCAAGACCGAAATTCGCCAAATCGGTCCAGCCGTTCTCGAGTTTTAGCGAGACTAACGAACAGCAATTCATTTTTATGTACCTATATATAGATAATTAAAGTGTGTAGTTTTTAAACAGATAATTTATAATCTAACAAATTTACAAAATTCAATTTTTTTTTTTAAATTTCAATTGATTTTTCTACTCTTTAAGCTATGCAGCTTATGGTATTTGCAGTTAATTGTTGTGAAAACAAAACAACGATAAGTCCCTTGCGATAATAAAGTGGAATCGAAAGCTTTGTTTGCATTGTACCAAACGTTCTTTTGGGCATCCCATTTTCACTAAGTTCGAAACTCTGCCAAGAAAGGGTAAAACGTTTTCGTGTGGTAATTTGTCGCTAAAATCCTTATTTATTGCAACAGAGAAGTTGGATCGGCCCCGGGGGCGAATTCGCAAAGTTTGCTCCTTTAACTTCGCTTCACTGAATACCGACACCTTGAGCACATATTGAGGTTGAATCCTCGTTTTCTTGTTACAGTTGAACTATGGACGAATACTTTAATACAATTCCAATGAAACTTTCTCTGCCTGAGTTCTGTCTATAGATTACGTACATATGTAGGTTGCTTAGAAAGGATGTCATGTTTTTTCACTAGGCAAAAATTTATCGTTTGTCGATAGTAATACAATTTTACTTCAATGTTTTATTTGGCTAGATAGGTCGATGGATCTTAGTCACAGCTAGATTTACTGGTGGTAGGTCGTATTGCGAACCCCTACGGGTTGCGGCTACCATCCTTCCAATTTCGGTCATAAATCATGCGTTCTATGTCTAGGCTCTCCATTAACTATAATACCAGAGGGACCGTGCTCTTCTCGAATAATAAAAAAGATGAAAAAATGGAGCAATGACCATAGAGATTACCTACGAGACAGTCTTATGATAACTGGTCATCATTCCTTCTATTGATTTCCTATACGTTTCACCTTAACGAAGCATTGTGTTAAATTCATCTCACTTAGTATGTATATGTTGTAAATGTGCGTATTTTACGGGTCCTGGTTTTTAATGGTTCAGATGATTTAACGAAATGGGTGATGTTGAAAAATATAAGAAATATTGGTATCGTTCTAAATATAAAACTTATGAAACGAATGGTAATGGTAATAAAAATTGGCACATTTTTATGAAATAATTAATCAGTATCTAGTAATTAATAAGCGATATTTTACTCAAAATTAATAAGGCTCCTTGCGCCACTAAAATGGAATAGAACTCAAACTTAGCAATTTGTATCTCTTGGGAAACGGAATTATCGTTTTGCAAGACTGAGTGTATGAATTTATTATCTTATTATTCGACTGAATAATATTTACCTTTGAGAATGATACAGCTGGTGGAGTTCTACGTAATTGCGAATGACGTGACTGATATATCTAATGTATGAGTACGTCTGGAAACTTATAAGTAGGCGAAGATTCTATCTTATACCAGCACTTGTGTCTGATTTTATCATAATAAGAGTTTATAGTGCGGGCCAAATTGTATTATTTGATGTGTTTTAATGCATGTAAGCAACACTTTGGAAGGAACTGTACTATTTTGTACATGTATACCTAATTTGCTTACTCTGTTATGAATACATTTTATTTTGCAGACTAATCTACAAGGAAGTTAATATCTTTTAAGCCTAAAGTGGAGTAGAGTTGCTTTATTACTTTATTGCACAACGTCATATTATTATCATTATTATATACACTTAGATCAATGTAGGTACCTGGGGTAACGTGGGTGTTGTTATATATTAGTACCTAGGAATATCTACATATTAAAAACAAAATATTGTTTAAATAAACAAAAATACTTTAACTCATTCATTTTCAAATAATTTTATGTCAGTAATTTCATGTAAATTTTAATAAAATGTAAGATGAATTTAACAATAAACATAAGTCTAACCTTTAGGCCCTCCTAATGGCAAGAAGTCATGATGTGCGCTATATCTGTCAGCAAAACTGCCTTATGCTGACCAAGAACCCTCTTTTAAGGGCTTTAAAGAAGATGTCTTAAAGTTGGAATGATCTGTAGTAGAAAATATTATTATGTCAATAGTAGGAGGGATACGTCCCATTTTCAATAAAGCAGGTAGTGCGAAGATTATGATAATTATATATATTTAGGTATGAACTAGTATCATGTACTAGAATGTAGTAGCAGTATGTACTGTATTACTACTTTTTTATGGTATTACTTAGACCCAAACTACAAGTATGTTTGTTCAATCAGCAGTTGTTGTTCATAAATGACTATAGACAATTATATATATAGTAATTATAATTATAGACTATAAACAGCTATAGTAATTGTAAACTTTCAAAATGATTGTGCAAACTAACATACTATATTGTGCTATGTATTTCACTAGAGTTTCAAGAAATATATGTACGTTCATAGACAGAGTAAATCAAGAACAGTTCAGAGCTGGAGACTCTTTTATTTACGTAAACTTTTTGCGGGTTTATTAGACCGTCGGAAAGCTGGCCCAAGGACTTTGATCGAGTTCTCCGAGAAACTTGAGGAGCAAGTTCTAGTTTGTTAGACTGTGTATCTATGGATAATTAACATCATTTCTATTTATCAGTCATATTGGAAACATAACTTAGTGAATGTCTTCTGAGGAATATTTTATATTATTATATTTAGTAGGCAGCGGCTTAGCTCTGCCCCCGGCGTTGCTGAAGTCCATGGGCGACGGTAACCACTCACCATCAGGTGGGCTGTATGCTCGTCTGCCTACAAGGGCAATAAAAAAAAATAAAAAAATCGTTTAAATCTATGTCTATGAACTAAATAAAAAACAACAATATCTATTGACTCTCATTTTGGAACCTATCAGACATAAATACTAGTTTTATGTTTTATAATTTTCACATAAATTTTTGAAAATATTCTTGTGATATTATTAAAGTAGAGCGGGCGGCAAAGGTATCGAGTTGATGCTACAAATGACTTTTTTTATTTTTATTGCTTAGATGGATGGACGAGCTCAAGCCCACCTGGTGTTAAGTGGTTACTGGAGCCCATAGTCATCTACAACGTAAATGCCGCCACCCATCTTGAGACATTAGTTCTAAGGTCTCGCTCGGTTATCGACATCTGTAATGAAACATATTTTTTACTTGTGACGGAACTAATCCAAAGAAGTAGTTTCGAACGTTTAAACAAAATAATTCTTCTAGGAAACGTAATATAGCACCCAAAACTGCCTCATATAACGACTAAGGGTCTGCGACTTATTACAGACTCACTGATCATTATTTATCTGATAATTTAAAAACGAATAGGAAGGTTCTAGTAAATTTCTTAGGCAGCATGCAAAGAGAGGTTGTAGAAAAAAGATGGTTTTCGTAGACAGACGTGTATGCAGCCCACCTGGACCTGATGGTGAGTAGTTACCGTCGTTCAAGAATGTCAGCAATGCCAGGAGCACAGCCAAGTCGCTACTTACCACTAAAATTTGGTGACTAGAATTTTTGAAAGATTTATTAAAAAAAATACGTAAATATTGAATGAACTTTTATTCAGGAAGCGTATATTTATATTAGATTTATATTAAGCGGAATTTATATTAGACTAGCGACCTACCCTCGCTTCGCTTCGGAAACATTACATTTCATTATTGATAGGCGGAGCCCGCCATGTTGCGCGCGGTACGTCAATAGCTGCGGGTGACGTTTCGGGGCGAAGCTAGTCTAAAAAAAGTAGCTAGCCTAAGTCACTTCTTATATTATGAGCTACTTATTAGTGAAACTCTCATCAAAATCGGTCCAACCGTTCCAAAGATTAGCCGGAAAAAACAGACAGACAGACAAAAATTGTAAAAAATGTTATTTTGGTGTATGTACCGTATATATATTCATAATAATATGCATGTAGTAAAAAGCGGCTATTTCAATATTACAAACAGACACTCCAATTTTATTTATATGTATACGGTATAGATAATACAGAATATCACCGGCAAATCGTGGTAGACACGGTTTCCTAATCACGACGATGAGGTCGCAACTCGGGACGCGTATGAGCAAAGTGCGGCTTCTATAACACAAGCGTGCACTCCGCTTAATTATGGTTAATGTATAAGGATGGCCGGCTGTGCGCTTAATTTTAGATTTGTTTATAAATTAGATACAAAGTTAATGAGTTAAGAGCTTTATTAATAAAGCAAATTTAATTATCGCAAAACCAAATTGTAGATATCTTTTCGAAATAAAATATTATAAATATTCCGGTGATTCTCGTCAGGATTTTTTTTTTTTTTTTTTTTTTTTTTTTTTTTTTATTGCCTTTGTAGGCAGACGGGCATACGGCCCACCTGATGGTGAGTGGTTACCGTCGCCCATGGACTTCAGCAATGCCAGGGGCAGAGCCAAGCCGCTGCCTACCGCTTAATACTCTCCATAAGCCTCGTTTGAAGAAGGACATGTCATAGCGCTCGGGAAACACCGTGGAGGGGAGCTCATTCCATAGCCGGATGGTACGTGGCAAAAAAGATCTCTGGAAACGCACTGTGGATGACCGCAGTGGCTCCAGGTAGTATGGATGAACTCTACTCCGGTGGCGGGCGGTGCGATGGTAAAAACGAGATGCTGGTATCATCTCGAACAATTCCTCAGAGCACTCCCCATGGAACATACGGTACAAAATACAGAGGGAACCGAAGTCCCTCCGCAGACCCAGAGGCTCCAAACGATCCGAGAGAATGGGATTATCGACAATCCGAACGGCCCTCCTCTGTATGGAGTCAAATGGAAGAAGCTGGTATTTGGGAGCCCCGGCCCAGAGATGGGAGCAGTACTCCACGCGAGGCCGGACTTGTGCTTTATAAAGCAAAAGTCTTTGTCCAGGCGTGAAGTACCGCTTCGCTCTGTTGAGGACTCCCAGCATTTTGGACGCCAACTTGGCTTTGCCTTCCAAATGACTCCGAAACTGGACATCGCTCGAAATGTCGACCCCAAGTATCCCGATACTCTCGGAAGGTTGCAGGGATACTCCTTGGAATTGCGGCGCCATGACAAAGGGGTCCTTCTTCGCAGTGAACGCGCAAACCTGTGTCTTCAACGGGTTGAATTGAACTAAGTTCGATTCACCCCATTTGGAGACTCGCCCCAGAGAGTTCTCTACTTCAGACACAAGTTTTGATCGTCTCTCTTGCACCACGCTCCGAGAGAGACTCTGATGGCCGATATATCGCGCATCCCCCGTGCTATCATCTGCATAACAATGCATGCCATCAATAGACAGCATGTCATTGATATACAGGATGAAAAGCGTGGGGGAGAGCACCGAACCTTGTGGAACGCCAGCGTTAATGGTCATGGTATCAGAACAGTCACCGTCTACAACGACCGTGATGCTCCGCCCATCCAAAAAGCTAGCGATCCACTTGCAGAGACCCTCGGGGATTCCGTAAGATGGTAACTTCGATAGAAGTGCCCTATGCCAGACCCTGTCGAAGGCCTTCGCGATATCAAGGCTCACAGCAAGAGCCTCGCCCTTGCTCTCCAAGGCTTCAGCCCACCTGTGAGTAAGGTATACAAGAAGATCGCCAGCTGAGCGACCGTGACGGAAACCGTACTGTCGGTCACTGATCAGCTGGCGATCTTCAAGATACTTCAGGAGTTGTGTATTTATAATTCGCTCCATCACCTTGGAAAGCAAGGAAGTTATCGCGATAGGCCTGTAGCTCGATGGGTCCGACCGGTCACCCTTCTTGGGGATAGGGTGGACGTGGGCGGTCTTCCATGAAGACGGAACCCTGTTAGTGCAATAAGAGAGGCGATACAAACGCGTTAGCGCAGGTGTCAGCTCAGGGGCGCACGTTTTCAAAACCACTGCGGGGATGCCGTCTGGCCCACTCGACTTATGGACGTCCAGGAGTCTGAGCTCCCGCCTGACTGCACACTGTGTGAAGCAGATTTCCGGCAGGGAGCTATCACACCGGGGGATGTTCGGTGGTGTGGCACCCCCGTCGTCCACAGTCGAGTTCGAGGCGAAGAGTTTGACCAGAAGGTCAGCCTTCTCTTTCGCGCTGTGGGCCAGATTGTCATCGGACTTGCGCAGTGGTGGGAGACTAGACCTGCAGAAGTTTCCTTCTGCAGCTTTGGCGAGCGACCAAAAAGCACGGCTCCCGGAGGGATAGCTCTTCAATCGCTCGCCAACTCTAGCGACGTGCTCCGACTTCGCCTTGGCAATTACCTTCTTGTAGGACCTGGAAGCGGCGTTATATTTCCGCCTTTCCCCCGAGATGTTAGGATCCCGACGTCTCCTGGCATTATCCCATGCCACGTATGCGGACCGCTTGAGGTGTGCAGCATCCCTGCTGGCATTGTTATACCAGGGTCTGCTGCGACCCCCAACGGGCACTTCAGAGGAGGGAATAAACAATTCCATCCCCTGGAGCACCACGTCTTTAAGACGGTCCGCACAGACGTCAGGATCAGCAGAGGAAAAGCAGAACCGCCCCCATGGGTAGGATGCGTAAAATTCACGCAATCCATCCCAGTCTGCTGACATATACCGCCAAACTCTTCGATACCCGGTCGTCGTTCGACGATCAGGACGAGAGAGTGGTACGGCAGCACGAATAAGGCAGTGATCAGACGATCCAAGCGGAGCGTCGACCACCACACTGTATCCGGCCGGATCTGTGGTCAGCAGAAGGTCCAACAAAGAAGGCTCGTGCCCCTCGATATCTGGGACACAGGTGGGCTGTGTCACCAGCTGGGAGAAGCCGTAGGCCAAGGCGAAATCGTAGGCAGTCCGACCCGGGAGGTCAGTGGTTCTGGATCCCAACCACTCTTGGTGGTGAGCGTTAAAGTCTCCAAGAACCACCACCTCCGCAGATGGGTACTGCTCAAGCACGCGGTTAGTCCCCTCTTGCACATGCTCAAACAGAGCTGAACCTGCATCACTGCTGTGGGACCTGTACAGGCACGCGTAGATTCGGCTACGGCCCCCGTGATCTACGCGCAGCCACAAGAGGGACAGGTCCCGTTGTTCGAGGCCCCGAAGACGGCGACAACAGACATCAGCCCGGACGAATACGCACACCCCGGCTTTACGCAGGAAGTTGTGCTCCAATACGTAGCCGGGGTATTCAAGGTATGAGGTATCATCCGGAGCAGATATCTGCGTCTCCGTTAAAAAAAGCAGGGCAGGCTGCGCCGTCTCAAGGTGGTGGTGTACGGCGTCAAGGTTGCTATGTAGGCCCCTGACATTGCTGAAATCCACATTAAATGTGGAATGGGGGACCGCCTGTGAAACCCTTTTCTTTTTTTTTGTCGTCTTCATGATGTTTAAGTTTTCGGAGAGTAGGATTAGGAGAGGTAGGATGTTGGAGGTGAGATCGAGGCAACACCTGAATGAAGCGCGGAACATAGTACGTGCTCGACCACGGGTTGCGTGAGAGACTGACGCAGGGCATGGAAGGGCCCCCAGTCCACTCTGCGTGCGATCGCCGGGATCCACTCCGGTCTCCGACTCCGGCACGACGACCGCACGGCAGGATTTTACACCGGTTGGCGGGACAGCTTCCCGGGGCGGAGTTTAGTAGAGACACCCGGGTTCAGGTCCCCTACTGACCGGCGGGCGGCAGCGGGTACCGTTTCACTGGGTCTCCCTATACCCCCGTCAAACAATCACGCCCCGTGAGTTCGCACGCACGTCTGCTCCGCAAGTTCCAGGCGTCACCAAGACTCAACCCCAACAAGGAAGGGGAAAGGGAAGGGATAGAACTGGCTCTCCAACCCACACGCCGGAACACAGCTAGGCTATTTGGCGGCGGACTCTAGTTGGAGGGTGGTCGCCAGCCAGTCGGACTAGGTCCTACCACCGGTTAAAGGATATAAAATCATGTTAATAATATATATATATATATATATATATTATTTTTTTTTATTGCCCTTGTAGGCAGACGAGCATACGGCCCACCTGATGGTGAGTGGTTACCGTCGCCCACGGACTTCAGCAATGCCAGGGGCAGAGCCAAGCCGCTGCCTACCGCTTAATACTCTCCACAAGCCTCGTTTGAAGAAGGACATGTCATAGCGCTCGGGAAACACCGTGGAGGGGAGCTCATTCCATAGCCGGATGGTACGTGGCAAAAAAGACCTCTGGAAACGCACTGTTGATGACCGCAGTGGCTCCAGGTAGTATGGATGAACTCTACTCCGGTGGCGGGAGGTAATGGTATCCGGAGGCGATGGTAAAAACGAGATGCCGGTATCATCTCGAACAATTCCTCAGAGCACTCCCCATGGAACATACGGTACAAAATACAGAGGGAACCGAAGTCCCTCCGCAGACCCAGAGGTTCCAAACGATCCGTGAGACCGGGATTATCGACAATCCGAACGGCCCTCCTCTGTATGGAGTCAAATGGAAGAAGCTGGTATTTGGGAGCCCCGGCCCAGAGATGGGAGCAGTACTCCACGCGAGGCCGGACTTGTGCTTTATAAAGCAAAAGCCTTTGTCCAGGCGTGAAGTACCGCTTCGCTCTGTTGAGGACTCCCAGCATTTTGGACGCCAACTTGGCTTTGCCTTCCAAATGACTCCGAAACTGGACATCGCTCGAAATGTCGACCCCAAGTATCCCAATACTCTCGGAAGGTTGCAGGGATACTCCTTGGAATTGCGGCGCCATGACAAAGGGGTCCTTCTTCGCAGTAAAGGGGTCCTTCTTCGCTTCCTTCTATTAAATTGCTTGCGGTTCTTGAAGTGCGTGGAAATTTTTGAGTTACTCGGACATTGACTTTTTTAAATAGACAAACGAGGCCAGTTAATAAAAACGTGTCATAAGAAGTCTCTCGATTAATTCAGAAAATATTTCATATGATAAGTTCAGAAAAAAAAATATTGGTGTTGAAACCTTCATTTTTTAGGCAAGAAAACATTTTATTAAGTACTTATTTTATCTAAATATTAATACGTGAAGCAAAAACTTTGTAACCCTTTTTACGAAAATTGCGCGGACGGAGGAGTATGAAATTTTCCACACTTATAGAGAATATCGAGAAGAAGTGCACAATACTAATATTTTTTAAAATAATGCCTTAAAGATACATTAAATCAATAAAGAAAACATTACACACACTACATACCATGTATTTGACGCACACACGCATGCATAGTATTTATTGTCAAACTTTTGTTCTTGACGTCTGTTGTCAAATTGAGAATAGTTTAAATATTGTTTGTCTTTATTCATACGTTTTTATAGTGTAGCCTTGGCGGAATTTGTGATTATAGAAGTATAAAATACAATCATAATAGTGTACAAACTTACAATTCCAATTAATTATAGTCGAATTTTGACTACTGCTGGACCTCTAGTTTATTTCAATATACATCGTGATAATGACACAAACATATCTTTGCAACGAATCTCGTAAAATATGTTTTTGATTTGTCATTCTTTATTTTACTATCCTTTAGGTACCAATAAAATTGCGAACAAAAGTAGTTTCAGAAAAGAGTTTTCTTTACCCGTTCTAGTGTTAAATTTGATGTGATAGATAATATTGGTCTCACGGCTGTAGCCGGGGGGAGATAACTTGGAGAGAAACGGCGAACTTTCAAGCCCAAGAGAATCTTTTACGGATATCATTGTAGTTTTGAGCTCCGCAAAGAGTAGAAGTAAAGTCTAACAGTACCTAATTGATGTCTCGGACTACATATCGTCTTTTCGCATTAAAAGTGCATTCCCAAAAATATTCGAATCTGAGTTATAATATGCGGAAGCATTAGGTATCACCAGTATTTTTCTCCTAAATACTGTAAAAAGAGCGTTGTTTAGTTTTAGTTTTTTTTAGTTTTTAGTTTACCTTTGTTTTGACTAGGTACTATTAACAAAATTAATACATAATTTTATCTTACATTAAAAGACAATGTAACTGGTAAAAAATAAAAAATAAGTGTTGCAAAGATGATTAATATTAAAAATGTCACATGTTAGGTAAATCTTTAAAACACTCCCCTGTAAAATTAGTAAGTTTTGAGATTATACAGTTTTAATGCGAGAAGACGATATATTGAAGCTTTTTAAAGCCCATTTACATACGTTGCTTGTAAAATAAATATAGTTTTATATTATTCCACATTGATTATAGCAGGTAATTTATATAGGACAATAGAATTCGGAGTGACTTATTTGAAAAAAATAATGAAACATTGAAGAAAAGTAAAATAAATGGAAATGAATTAATAGAAAATAAAGCAGTGATCTTTAGAATTCAATATTTTTAATATGTTTTTTTGTTTGCGTACATCTCCGGAACTACTGATCGGATTTTCACGTATCACAACATCGGGAGCAGGATTGTTGAAAATTGGAGGCTGCAGAAACTAATCGTAATTTAAAGGTTTATGGAATTTACTATTATTCGAATACTTAAATTATACAATATTATTAACGTAATTATGTTTGGTTGTAACGTTTTCATCTAATCATTGAAGCGATTTTGTCGAAATTCGTTCGTTATTCGCTTGAGCCGTGGGAGAGAATATTGGCTACCTTTCATTCTACTTCTGAGCACGGGTTTCCGCCTACACAATATAAAGTGTAGTCCGCGTGGGTAAAGTAGCGATCAAAAGAATATAAGTTATAATATGCATGTTCTACATCCATATTCTATATCCGTAAATATTATAAAATGTGGGATGTATGGTCAATCGTAAAGTTCTTCAAATTTTTTGTCTACCTGCTGCTATCAACCTCAAGGGGTTATACTGGCCATATAGCTCTTCAAATGTCTTAGAATAGGTGTAATTTTTTAAATCGTGTTTTTATAAATTGTATTGCGAAATGTCAGTAGGTACGATTCTCGAGGACATTGATGTCGATATATAACTCAAATTTGTTTTAAATGGTAATAAACTGAAGAAAAGAATGAAGCAGATTAAAGTTGTAAAATAAATGTAGCATGACTTTTATTACATCATACAAGGTTAATGAATGAGTTCTGACTAATATTCCTACGTGCAGCAACATAATTAGTGCAATGTTTGGCGCCAAAATTGTGTCTAATTACTGTACGTGATTATTTGACCGAATAAATAGAGTCGTGTTGCGGTCGTGTTAATTATTGACGAACCCGTAGAGATATATGTAGTTGCGTTGATAATATGCTGTTTCATGCTAATGATTATCGTGTCATACGAGATAATACGTTATTATTATATAGTGCTTCAGACAAAAATAATACAAAGACTTTAAACAAAAAAATCGTTTATCAATTGAGTGTAAAAGAGCAGGAAATAATTGAAAAAATATATTTTATATGAAAGGAGTAATACCAGATTACCCTAGAATTACTTAACTTTTTTGGATTCCAATTTATCCGAATTTTGTTGGTTGAAGCTTAGCTGATAGTCGCAATGCATCTCTTCATATCTGCTTGTGTGCCAATTATGCATATCGTCAGTAAAAAAGAAATAAGCTAAAGCGAAAATAAAAAGAAAACCTGAAATACAACTTAGCCTATTTAAGCTAAACGAATTGTTACATTTGTTACTTAGTAACTGCCCCGGTATCACGGCGTAATGGTTTGACTATGAGTCTCCCGGGGAACCTTATAATAAATAGGCCACGGATGATCCGTGATGAAATTTTCATTTATCAATGAATGTTAACGTAACATTGAATCGTTTCTTTTCGAATATTTCATTTAATAACAGTCATATTATGCTAATACATACTCAAGGTAAATTGACTGTTTAATTGTCACGAATGTACTCTAATACTATTTTCAATTAAACCCAAAAAGCATTATTATTTTTGAAGTGCTCCTATCTAAATTCTATCGTTGTGTTATTACAAAAATAGCTATTTATAGCAATATTTTTTTATTGCTTCTAATAAAAATGCGTTATGTTAATGAAACTCCTTTACATAAGTTATCGCAATGAAACTTTATAATCCTGGATTAGTGTGTCGCCGTGGCAACTATGAGAAATACCAGCATGGAATTGGAAAAGTTGAGGCGCATGGTGGCAGAGGATTAGCGCTCGCCGCATTGACTATTATGTTCATCGGGACAATACGACATGTACTCTCGACAGTGTTTTTGTTTATAACAGAATGTCGGCTAAATCTTTTTTTTGTTTCTTATAAAAAAAAGATGTGTGGTGTCGTGGGACACCGTTATAAAAATACTAATTTAAAGTTCTATTCGAGGTATAAAGAAAATAAAGCTGTAGGTTTCGCAACAGCCCACGGTCATTCGGTAACGTGCGAACTTATTGTGGTACACTTCCTTCACGGTTGTTTATTATGCATAAGAGTTAGTGTATTGCGCAAACAAACGCTCTGACATCGTTGTCAATGAATGATAAAAAAATATGTTATTTTTTGTACGTTATTACAAAGTTAAGTCGTACACTGTGTGCATTATTACTGGAGCCCATAGACATCTACAACGTAAATGCGCCACCCACCTTGAGACATAAGTTCTGAAATCTCAGTATAGTTACAACAACGGCTGCCCTACCCTTCAAACCGAAACGCATTACTGTTTCACGGCAGAAAATAGGTAGGGCGGTGGTACCTACTCGCGTGGACTCACAAGTGGTACCACCAGTAAAAAGTTACTAACAAAAGTAGTACCAGTAACTATGTTAACCGAGCAATTGCACCCGCGATTTTTTCTAAAAGTGTGGTGTTCGGAATTAACGGCATTACCACGTCTTTGTTTTACAATGTAATTCCTTGAAAACCATATTTAGGTATGTTGGATTCTTGTTTTGTATTCTAAAAAGTATTTATTCCAAACCTATTTTTTATTTTAAAAATTGAAACATCACGCAGTCACATAAAATAATTCGAAACATTTTCATTATTTCAATTTATCAAACCATGTAGAAAATTTGCACTTAAAACTATTTATTGCGTTTGAAAATTAAACAAAATTTCTCTTTATGGACCGATTTTATTTTAATGTGTTCTGAAATTTAATTGGACTGGATTCGTTTGTGCATTGTGCAAGAGAACATCGCTATGCCGTAATTTGGTGCTCCAAAATTATTTTAGCATTTGTTTGCGTGTTCATTTCTTCATGTTTCTCATAACAGCGAAAGCTTTGTACGCCCAGTTGATAAGCTGAAATAAAACGGTATTGCTTCGCTTTGGGTAGGTATACCTTAAAATGCTTTGAGTTTATAAAAAATATGTTTGTACAAATTTTCGCCGACTCTTATTTTCATTATGAAAATTTGTATAAGGGCCATGAATAAGATGCCCGGTGTACTCGTATCAAACGATGCGACTATGCTGGAGTTCAAATCTCGAAGGAAGTACCAATATTTTGAAGAAAATACGTACATAAGTAGGTCCTTTAAAGTTAGATTTTGATTCTCTAGTAACCACTTATCACGAGGTGGACTATGAGCTCATTCAAAAACTATACTGACGTACAGTCAAAAGGTATGATAAATAAAAAAAGGATGAAAAGAAGTATTTACAATTAAATTTAGAATTAAAAGAAAATTTACTAAAACATCAAATTAGTATATTTTCTGCTGTAATATTTGAAACGTTATCAATAAAAAATCTGCCCTCTTCTTTTTCAAATTAAAATTACGAATAGCTACCAAATGTTTCATTCTGAACCAGTCTCCGGTTTCAGGCTTACTGTGACAACTTCATTGCGTAAACATTCTTTATGTAAATTATTTACAAACAAAGTTGAAAGAGGTACCCGATGCTGTCAGTACACAAGGCATTCGCATCCTATGGTATATTTTCCAAAATAGATTATTTCATGTTCTTATTTAAAAATATGTAAGTACCAAAAATTGTTTATATTTCATATACTTTTTCCACCTTAAGCCCAACTCAAATGTGATTTAAATTAAAAGTAACTTACAACAGTATATGTGTCTAGCGACAATGTGAAAATCTTTCCGGCGGAAAGCCGCATGGGACGTTTGCATCTCTCCATGAAAATAATTATAAACATACATGTTTTTCGATTCAAATTACGCCAAGGACCGTCAAAAGCTGCTTGACGTAGATCGTTGCTCTGTAAGCATGAAAAACCATTAAATACTAATTATCTTTAACTGGAAAAAATCTGGTTGTCTTTATGTTTTGAAATCTGTTTCAATCTCTTATTTATCTCGTCTCTAATTTAATGACCGAGGTTCGTCCTGTTAAATCATCATTATTGGAGGTTTTGTTTTTTGAGGTAGTTTTTGGAGGTGGCGGTCGGCTTTCCGATCGTGAGCTAGTTTGCATATGTACACTATTAAAAAAACCTACCTTCCAAATTAATTCGTTTCCGAACCAGCATAGAATAAAAACTTCAATCAACATGCAAGTCAAGTAAATTGCCATCCAAACCATCTGCATCGGATGACTTGTTGGATTCTCAATCTGCATGAAAAAAAACACACATCTGTTTCTCACCCGTAATCATAAACAATCTGAAGAATCATTTCATTTAATTTATTTTCAAAACAATACCAATTGTATTGGTTAAACATAACACGTAACCAATAAGGAAAATGGCATTAGTTACCGACAAAAACTGAATTCCAATCAAACAGAGGACCATGACGCTCAGCATGAACTGCAATGCGGAAGCCAGACTAAAGGCGCTCTCTATCACTGATACGTATCTAGGAAATAGAAACTTTTGTAAAGCTGTTTGCTAGATGCACCAAATTTCTTGAATCTCGAACACAAAATTATAATTACATTACTTTTTACGGGTCTTAAAAAAAATAGTAACTGTTTTTATTTTATTTATACTTAAAATTAATGACAGAAGTATAGATTAAAGAATTTATTGTACTGATGAAAATGAATAAGCACACAAAAAATATAATTGAAGACCAAAGATGTAAGCGCAAAAAACTGGAAAAATTGAACATAAAAAAATTATCACATTAAATACTTTAATGCTTAATATTTAATGCTATATTTCTCAAATACAAAAGTATAATAAAATTGAGCCTTTGACCGACGACGACCTCAGCAGCAGACTCCGGGATTCTAAGTTTTAAATGAAAAATTCATTTAAAATTCGAAGCTCTTGAATATAAGTGAAAATCATTTACAATTATTACAACAGCATTCTTACATCACACTAGTAAAATAGGGCTACTCTTCATTGTTATTGTATCGAAATGTTTTATGAAATAGAAATTTATTGACGTTGTTCACGCATGACCGCTCCGAAGTTATTCATTCCTTATGGATACTATTCCAGAAACCATCTCGAAAGTGCGAAAAACAACAGTACAAAATTTCAACATAATCAGGTAAAAGATCCATGAATGCATACAACACGAATGAACACACAAACCAGAATGCATTAATTTTATTAAAAAAAGAGATCGCAATTGAATTTTTGTTTACCTTATAATACTGTTATGTAATAATATGCATTCTTTGAGAATACGCTTTGTAAAATATAAATTGGTATATTTTCCGATATATTTATTATCACTAATGGCCCTTTTGCGTCGTCTTTCCGCAAGAACATCGAAATTACGAAGATTAAACGCCAATATTTCTATTTGGCCGACTGAAACGAGGAAATATAAATTTGCAACACGGCATAATATTATTACACTTGTAGATGTATTTATATATTACACTTAATGTACTTAAAATTTAATATATCTCTTCTAGAAAATACTTGTTCGTTGTTGTTGTTACTTGGCATTGTTGATTTTCCGATAAGTTCTTATTTTACTATTTGTATCATAGTTTTATTAGCTAATACGACAAATATTTTAATTTATTCCACGAAATCATGTAACTAAGTAAGTATACTTTAATATTCATGTTATTTTCCATTAAATGGACTCTGATTTTATGCAGTAGATTTTTTTTTCACAATAAACGAACAGCTTTGGGCTCTTGTAAGGGAAGGTAATAGTACTCAAAGTCGTCTAGGAAGACGGTACCCATCCGTGTGGGCGCATATAATACGCCCTTACAACCCATAAAAATATTTACTAAGCTAAGCATTTGTAGTATTGTCGTTTTAGTTAATTAAAGTGCAAAGATAACAAAATGTTTACTGGTGGTAGGACTTCATGTGAGTAAGCACGGGTAGGTACCACCACCCCTCCTATTTCTGCCGTGAAGCAGTAATGCGTTTCGGCTTGAAGGGTGGCGCAGCCGTTGTAACTATACTGAGACCTTAGAACTTATATCTCAAGGTGGGTGGCGCATTTGCGTTGTAAATGTCTATGGGCTCCATTAACCACTTAACAGCAGGTGAGCTATGAGCTCGTCCACCCATCTAAGCAAGAAAAAAAATTGTCTATGTAGCATCTACCGGTAATTTTATTTCACGCGCTATTTCTTGTGCTACGCGACTCCGAGTTTATTAACTGTGTTACATAAAATGCCGTCGAAAAATACTGACGCAAATACGTTTAGTTTCCAATTAATTTAATATTATTGCTTGTATTCCATTTGAGGAACCTTTACACACAGAAAAGCCACCAGACACCGTCTTAAATCAAAATTAATATCATATATTATAATAATCAATGAATTTGTGTTAAATTAATCAATAAATCTTACTTGCAGAGGCGACAAAGGCCGCCAGTATGGTGTCCATAACCCCGTCGATTATACACGTCGCAGGCTTGTAATAAATCTGCGAACGCAACCGACAGTTAATTACTGGACCATTATTCTCATTAGAATGGAGTCCAATTAATCTTCTATGTATTGGGTTTGCTTAGTCTCGGTCGATTATTAGGTAATTAGCGGATGCCTAGAGCTTTCCACTGTATGCAAGAACTAATTTTATAAGTAAGTTAGACTGCGGAATGTTCAATCTTATTAACGGTTCAAGGTTTCAACATTGGTCCAGGTGATTGCTAAAAATAGTAAACAAGTACTTTTTTAAATTCTTTTATCAATAAACACCCACGTCGATTCCGTAGATAGAATATTAACCCGCTTAACGAATAAAAGTTTTTATTTAGCGATGATTATTTTTGTACGTGATAATATTATACCAAAATACATTTGTTTAGAAGTAGAAACTGATGCCAGCCTCAGACAGTCTGTTTTACTGTAGACGAGAAGATAATTTAGTGGTCCACCTGCCCGGTCATATGAGTGGACCGTGTACACTATAATGTGAATATTGCCACCCAAATTGACAAGAGATCAAAGTCTGGATTTTATGACAACAAAGGTTGTCCTACTAACTTTTGAAGTTGTAATACATTACTGCATTGCAGTAGAAGAAGAGTAGAAGAATAAGTAGTAGTTTAAGTCAATTAAGTACGTATTTAAAAAAAACTGCTCTCGTTCGTAGTATTTGAAACTTGATATTAGTAGTTTCACTCCACATTAATCTTTTTTTTTTCTCGACCTATGCTGACAGCCTTGAGAGGCGATTTCAGTTTCGCCCTAATGTGTAGGTGAGCTCACGGGGCTCAAACCTGAGTGTTGCTAACACTGGCCCTAGCAAGAGTAGTGCTTCGCAGAATCTACCACCGGATCGGAAACGCGACCCACTGAGAAGATCTGGCGAGAAACTCAGTGGGCTGTGTCTGTGGATTAATTCGTTTGTCGAGCCCTTCGTCGCTAGCGACGGGTTCGACGAGGACGGTGACCGGTGCTTATGGTACCTAAGAGCACCGATAAGGGATCGCGAGGATCCGTAATGACATGTTTTTGGGCGACGTCGACTGTTTACCATTTGGTGTACAGGATCGGGTATGTAATTTCCAGCGGCCACGACAAGAGGGTTCTCATGTCCTGCCGCCTTTTCAAAGTGCCTGAATCATAAGACTCAATCCAGTAGGTCACGGACTCGATGTTAAGCGGATATCAAAGCTCATTTTAGCGGTAGGCAGCGGCTTGGTTCTGCCCCTGGCATTGCTGAAGTCCATGGGCAACGGTAACCACTCACCATCAGGTGGGCCGTATGCTCGTCTGCCTACAAGGGCAATAAAAAAAAAAAAAAAAATCATGTACATATATGCCTTAATCAATGTGAATTCCCCTGCTCACCTTTAAATATGATATACATACATGAATAATGGCTACATGGCAATCCATATATTCTGTTATACACCGAAGAATGTATTAATAAATTAGAACTCACGTGATGTAGGTATAAATAGGCATACGTAGGATTTTTGTATACATCAAAAAAAGGATATTCCACGTTTGTCGGCAAAATATCAAAGTTCTCTGTAAGTGGCAGGATTATTCCGACTAAAAAAAGACACATGTAATATGAACGAATCGAAAATTTATCATAATATGTGAAACAAATATTTTATGCTGCGTAATCAGTCTAGTAATATATGTAAGTTTTTAGATGTGTGTGTAAATAATAAATGAAGTTTACCCGAAACGGCTCCGACACACATAGTAGCGTAGGAAGTCATAACGAAACGAGCTTTTCGTATGCTTTTACGTATGATTTCTTTATGTTCTGGTTCATTAGGCTCAAATTCTTTGCAATGTAAGAACTTCTGCAGGCTAATCACTTTATCCTTATTTAACCAAAATACTAATACTTTAAAATATGTGTACATTTCACTTAAAAACAAGTACAATCTGCAAAAGATTAATTTTTCTTTTAAACATAACTTTAGAGAATTTCGTTAAATAAATACTTGTGGTATTAGAGAAAACAAGGTTTGTAAACATCATTGTATGTGTACCCTTCAGCGACGTCTCCGATATTATCCCGGCGCTTCAGTAAATAAACGACTTCTCCGATACCAGGAAAAAAACATACTAGCCATAGCACCAATAACGTGTACATCATATTCAGCCAAAATTTGAGGCTTTTCTTTGGGTAATTGTTATACCAGAGTCCGTAAAACTTTAGCCAGAAAATATGCACTGCATGGTATAGCTTTGGATCTAGATCGTCCCACGATTCAAGGACGCCATAAGGAAAAATCGGTGATAGCTTTTCCTTAACTTTCTGAATTAACGTTTTCATTTCGAGAACCGATACCTTTGACGCGTAATCCGAGAATGCCTCAGAAACTCATCATAATATGTTCCCTCGTACCGAAGCAGATTAACAGAAATCTACGTCAAGTGGTATTATACATTATTTTCTAGGGTTCGTAGTTAAGACGAAGTTTTTGTTTTGTACAATTTAGCCGTCATTTTAGAACCAAAGAATTGGTTGTTATTTTATAAATACGAAACGTAATATTTACTTTAATATTAATCCATGATAAACACTTGATTTCCAATAATACTTTAATTTGAAATTAAAAAGAGTAAAGTATTGACCAAAAAAATCTTTATATAATAGTACGCGACATTCGATCATAGAGATTACTTATTTTATAAATTAGCGTAGAACGTAGCTTGTAACTTACTTGAGACCTTAGAACTTATATCTCAAGGTGGGTGGCGCATTTACGTTGTGGATGTCTATGGGCTCCAGTAACCACTTAACACCTTGGGCTGTGAGCTCGTCCACCCATCTAAGCAATAAAAAAAACACATTTTAATATTTTCAAACATCTAGCTTACAAAGCAATTTCGAAATATTTCCCCCTTAAGGAGCTAATTTAATATGTCGACAAAAGCAATTACAGTAATTACAACAGCAATATAATTACCACTCTAAGAAAAGGTACCGCTCTCAACTATAGATAATTGTATTTTCAAAGGGATTTTAAGATATACATATTTTGAAACAACAGACAAAGTAGAATATTGAAGGAGTGATTGGATTCTTAAAGGGTATTTTTTCTTTGATGATTATTGAATATTGTTTTAACAAGATTTTGCTAGATTTTATCGAAGTCAAATGCGTACCTTGAAATAACATATTGAATCAGCGCGCAGCGTTTGTGTGTGTCTGTGTGTGTTAATGCAATTAACATAAATGTTTTTTTTCCGTTAAGTTAATCATATAATATTAACATAATTAAACTTAACATGTAAAAAAAAGCTATATGTTCCGGATTTCGTTTTAATAATATAAACACTTTTCATTTTATTAAAACGAAATTCACTTAATAAGATGAGTACTTATTATTTTATCAAAATGTGTGCTTATCATTTTAATGAAACGAAACAAAATATATATCCAGCGTGTTACAAAATTTCACATCGAACGAAACAGCCGTGGAAGAAATTCGTAAATTGAATTACGTATAATTGCGTTTGTGGATGAAAAAATTAATAAATCATCCGTTAAATGAGCAGGCACCTTTCATCAGTGGCGGGCGTTGACTGATCGCGGCCTTACACGAAATATATTATGCAAAAAAAAAAAGTAATAAAATTTGAAACGTTTTAGGTTATTCGTCAATGTGGCGCGGGAATTTACATAATCACGTTCGTACGTTTCTTGCATAAATAAAAGCCTCTGACAACATGAAAACAAACACAAATATATTAAATCTATAGACAACATCGTATAGTATAGCATACGTAATGAATGAAGGATGTAAGTGCTTCGCATTATTTAAATAATTATGACAAATATACTTTAACCTATTTGGATAACGTAAATTGAAAGTTAGTCTTTTTTATTTTAACCTTTTTCGCGAATAGAATAATGCGACCTTGAATATAATCTAATTGATTTCCTGAAAATGCTACAAAACAAAAACCCGTAAGGAAACCATAATAAAAAATTTAATTGAATTTACATAAATTTGGACATAAGGTTTTATAAAATATTTAACATTAATCTAAATGAAATATTTTGTCTTGACACTGTTGGTTTATATTTACTTCATGACGCTAAAATTTTGTGTTAAACGGTTTCCGTAGCATGCATTGGGAAGTGAACGTGAAACTCACTTTAATGCACAAGGGGAGACTACTTATTTGGTTTTGTTTCTTACCTTTTAACATATAAACACTGAAAACACGGTCTGTAGTCGAAATAGAACCGAATATATTATTACCGTGTATGCTTATCTATCATATTGGTATATTATATATTACTATATATACAAGGTATGTATAATGTATTATGAAATATAAATGTGTGTATATTATATACAATATATAGGTATAATTTATTATTGCTGTGATTGAAATGTTACTCCAAATCAATGAAAACCGATGAAGCTCTACAGTGATTACTACTTAAATTAAAAAAAAAAGGGGTGCGTGTACCTATGTACGCGCGTAAGAAGTTATACTTTATTTTTATTAAATTTCCTTTTTTTTTATTTAAATTTTAATCAATTTGAAAAAAAATCGATTAAACAACATCCTCAAACCCGCATATTGGACATCCCTTTTCTTGACATCGTATAAATTCGGTAATTCTCGGTACGGTTCGGAAAGTTCACTGGATATATTCAGACTCAGTCGTATTGTAATGAGCGATTTAGTGGGCAACTTCATTCTGTTAATTTTGTGTCACGGTGCGTGCGCATCGTAAAATTTCATTCTCATAATTTTTTTATAACACGCCTAAAGAAGTATAACTTCAAAAAGGGTGCGTGTACTTATGTACGCGCGTAAGAAGTTATACTTTATTTTTATTAAATTTATTTCTTTTTTTTTTAAATATTAAATAATTAATAATAAATATTTAACGTTAAAAAATGAATGCTAATAACACTTTTTTTTACGATGTACATGCGCGAAATTTCACCTGCGGCTATATTCAGACTCGCCAAGTTACGTCGGTCGTATTGTAATGAGCGATTTAGTGAGCAACTTCAATTTTGTGTCACGGTGCGCGCGCATCGTAAAATTTCACTCTCATCAATTTTTCATAACGCACCTAAAGAAGTATAACTTCAAAAACATTTATTCCTGAAGCCTTCGTAACCTAAAGGATAAGGCGCCCGGTCTATTTGTATCGAAGGATACGACTGTAGAGGTGTCCACTTCCGCCCGCAGGTACCAATTTTAGTTACTTAACACATATTCACTAACATGCTTACGAACAAAAGCCACGATGAAGGAATAACTACACGCAAAAAATATAATTTGCGTTAGTCATTTTTAACCGTTAACGGAGTTCAAAGAACCAAAAACGGGAATAGCAGCGCCCACTTCGATGTACGAGATATAGTCTTAATTTTAAGAATGTTAATAGATACATTTTTAAATTTTGTTCGAACAAAACGTTCAATCTTCTTCAACAATTGCATTGATACCACCTACTTATCACAAGCATACCACACGGCAAACAAGCAGTCGCGTGCCCACTGACAGATAGCAATCGGCATTCAGTACCTTACTGCCCTCCACCAAGCGCTGTTTCTAATTAATGGGAGCGTATCGCGTGAAAACGACCCATTTGTCTCCCCTAAAGTCGGATGTTCACAGAAGAATTGTAAGCGATACAAATACCACAAATGTCTTCAAACACTTACCTTGCTGTTACCGTTGAAATTTCCACCCTCGCGATCTACAATTATAATAAACGGTAGCTTGATTGTAACTACAACGCTTAGCACCCGTTTCGGAGAATTAAACGGACAAGAGTTATAAAAATAATGGAACATTGGTTTGGAAATCACAGTGTTTTTGTAACGCAGTTTGTTTAAGCCTTCCTGACCATTTAGAACTTAACTTATTTCCTATAGGGCATTTAGAGATAAGGCCTTTGCCGTAAGCATTGACGCGTCTGTACCCCATGTATCACGTGAATTGTTTGTTGTTAAGCAGATATTTGTCATCGTAACGCTAGTATATACCGCTGTTCTATATAATAAATAAAGTCGAAGTCTCAGTTAAGTTGGCGTAACGAGTATTTCGCACTTTGTATGACCCGCCTTCAATATATTATGACGAATAAGAAGCACAAAAGAAACATGTTACAAATACACGCTAGGTACCACTGTCATAGATGTATGGAGAAAAAAAAGAGCAGCGAGAGAATACGCATTCTGACTAAAATAAAAAAAAAACCATCTGACTTAAGTAGTGTATTATAGGTATATACTTTTTTAAACACCGAAACAGAAACATTACTGATAAATACAATCAGAATATTAGCTGAAGTTCTTTTATTAAATTTGATTAATGGAGGAACTCTTGGATTACTTAAAAGTCTTGTACATATATTGTACGAGTATAATGGTTGATTTCATATTTGCCCAGACGCGCCATAATACATTTTTTTTACTTACTTCTTGAAATATTTCAAATGCTTTGAGTTCGTAATATCATTTCTGGAAAACGAACATGTTTCAGAATAGACCGACTTCAATAATAATTTCTTCACTCCAGAAGCAATAAACTAAAAGGAGTTAGCGTTATATATTTTCACAATAAAACATTCCATTAGTTGAAGCACGTACATCTCTAGTCACGTTTTCCAATAACTACAATGTGCCTACAAAGCATTAACGCTCCATACTTGATCTGTAAAAGCTGAATGCGAACCAATCACAAGTGCAGGGCCCGACTTCATAGAGCTTTGCTCACAAACAGCAAAAGTGCAAGGCTTTGAACACGAAGCTCTCGGTAGTCTATGTGTCAATAACATTCTCGTGTAGTCAATGCTTTGGGATCGTTTTGTCTGTAAACAGATAAACTTCAGAGATTGTTGGTCCGTTTGTTTTTGTCTAGTTATATAAAGTTTATACAGTTTTTAAATTTTTAATATATGTATTAAAAAAAATTTAGTAAACCTTTTACCCTTTTCCTAGAAATTTCTACCCGGAAATACTCATAGGTTCCCGTTCAAGGAAGTCCTTCCGTTACACAATATAATTCAGATCTCGTCCTTATATCTCATTGTGAACGACGAAATTCATATTGCGATGCGTAAAGAGCTCCAGTGACCATTTGACACCGCATTGGCCGTGAATTTAGTCACTCGTCTAGTTAAATGGGACAAGGTATACTTGTAGTAGTATTCTATATGAAAAAGGTGCCTATGTCAAAGTGTTCACAATTTTAGAGTATTAGTGAGGATTCGTGGGAGAATATCGTTATCAAGCAACGTCCATTAGTTTCTCTGAATTGGGATAATGTTTCTAATTAGGTTAACGATGCATTCCGGTTTGCTGCACGCAAATGAATAATTAATTTCAATTTTCATTATAGTATTTGAACATCTCATAGTTTCGCTTTGAGATAATTATTAGGTTTAACGAGCTTACGATGCTATTAAATAATGGTGGAAATAATATAAATGGAGTGAAATGTTATGATTTAATACTATTGTTCTGCATGTCAATACAATAAGAAACATTGCATGTAGATGTTTATTAGAAATTGTCGTGGCGTAAAAGATGCGATGCCTGATATACTCGTATCGAACGATTAGACTACACCAATGTTTAAATTCCACAATTAGGTATCAATTTTTCGTACTTAAAAAACATTAATGAATGACTTCCACGATGTAAGAATATTCTTGAGTTATTAGACGATATCGCGTCAAAATCAACTCGCAATAATTATAATTTGTCTAATTATGAAAGACGTACTCAACAAATGTTCACGATTGACTTCCACGGTGAAGGAATGAATTTTTTTTTAAAGCTTAGTTTAAAAATCATGCTTTAATACCTTTTATTTTTATACACTATTCCCCTCTTATACGTCGTATTTTTCTCTGCTAATGGTTTGCTGGAAGAAAACTCATGAATGAGTTAAGCTCGCCTTTGTACACAGTATTTAGACATTCTTTAAATCTGTTTTTATTGTATTTTCTTTTTGTGTACAATAAGTATAAATAAAAAAAAGGAATAACATCGTGTAATAAAAAATCTAACCGGCAAAAATATAATTTGCGTAATTACTCTAGTAGGACCTCTTGTGAGTCCGCACGGGTAGGTACCACCGCCCTGCCTATTTCTGCCGTGAAGCAGTTAATGCGTTTCGGTTTGAAGGGTGGGGCAGCCGTTGTAACTATACTTGAGACCTTAGAACTTATATCTCAGGTGGGTGGCGTATTTATATCCTAGTGTCTATGGGCTCCAGTAACCACTTAACACCAGGTGGGCGGAGAGCTCGTCCACCCATCTAAAACAACTACATCTAGCACATCAAGCAACTAGTCTTCGCCCAAGGACCGATATTTGATCGTAATCAAGATTTAGATTAATTTAATGTTTTACATTATCCCTTTTATTTTGTAGAAATGCCGACATGTTGATAAAAAATCCATTGATTGTACTGATAACAAAAGTTTGTCATTATGACATCACCCTATATGACAAGTTATCTATTACAAAAAACAATTGACAAACAGACTAGAAAATTATACTTTGTATGTATAATATTTAAATTGTCAACGTTCACACTGGTCAGTAACCTTCACTGTGTGTAAACCGACACGCACATGTCTGTTTTTTTATCAATGGCACTCAACTAAGTATGGATTTGAATATTTTGAAAACAGCATTCGCTCGTTTCCCGCAGTACTTATATCTTGATATAATTTAATTATAACTATTTATTAACATAGTAAATTTATGGAATATTTCCAAACTAGTTAAATAAATGTGGTACAGGGGTAAAAACTCTTTTTTTTAAATGACTAGCTGACCCGGCAGACTTCGTAGTGCCTCAATCGATAAATAAAAGACCTAAACTTTTGTATAAAATAAACTTAAAACAAACAAAAGGAATCCGTCCGACGGGGAACACGTCAAAGGAAAAACAAAATTGCTAACGTTTTCATATTTATCTACTTTTCAAACCTTCTCTGAACTTCCACAAATAATTCAAGACCAAAATTAGCCAAATCAGTCCAGCCGTTTTCGAGTTTTAGCGAGACTAACGAACAGCAATTCAGCTTTAGATATATAGATAGATATATGGATTATTGGTGGCCTGGAGGCCTTTCCAGTTTCACCAGGTCAGATGGGTGAGCAAGGGCTCAGCCAGGCGGGCTGGGATTTGCTAACAGCTACCCGAGCGCTTCCAAAGGAGACCTAACAACTCAAGAGTAGCTTGAGCGCTGAGAAGATCCGGCGAGAAACTCAGCGGGTTAACTTATACTCTAGTTGTTGGGTCAAGAAAGTAAATTGAGCATTTTATTGCTAAACTTAGTATATATGTTAAATGTGATAATCTATCAAATAACAAAAGAAACATTTGAATTTACCAGGTCATTAACTACTCCGAAACTTCTTGAAAAAACAAAACCATGCATGCGAGAGTAATTAATAGAGGATTGTAAAAAAAAATCCACAATTTTCGTAGATGTGCTCTTTGTCCAGCAAAGGTCATTAATCATGCCTATCGACTCGTAATAAATTTTAAGGGTGCGGTGAAATGATATAATGGATCAGCAAAGACAAGAAAAATGAGCACGCTATTGTTTACTAGCTAGACATGAAAAGTTGAAGTATCACGTTGAACGTGTTTCATAAATAACGTACCGTTACTTAGTCTAAAACTATATTGTTGGAATAATAAAATGTTAAGAGCTGGTTCTATAACTCTCTGATAACATTGTCGTTAGCTTGAGCTTGCTTAGTTTTACCTGTACAAAGACGTTAAAACAATATCAGGGGTCCCCATAAACTGTGACGATAAAAGACGGACATAGAAATTCTTTAAAAATTTGTTATCTATACGCATAATAACATCGTGGTCATGCTATATCTGTGCTAAATGTTTTTTTGATAGTGAGGATGTAATGGAATGTAAAAAAGCAGTTTTTGTAATTTTTGGCTCTTCGAATACTTGTTTGAGTACAAATCATGTAAAAATTACTAATTAAAATTTACGTCTATTTACTAAAAGATGTAAAGTGGTACTCACAGTATCATTTAATGTTGATATTATCAAAATCTGTCAACTGAATCAAAATAGTTTCTTTGAGAACTTAGCAAAACTGCACGCTAACCTCGCGATACCGAAGATGGTATTTTAAAGTACGATATTATTTTATATTACTTCTGGATAATTGTTAAAAGGAGATTCTCTAACAAAACTGTTACAATATAATGAATTAAATTCCAAATGATTTACTGTTATAATAAGAAAGAGGTATTTATTCTAAAAAAACACTGATGCCTCTAGTACGACTTTGTCTGATAATTGTTATAATTATTGGAAGTGTAAAGTTTGTAAGTCAGCAGCAGTTGGTCACTACGTCGATCCTATCAAACAATATATGAAATAATCTCGACATAGTCCAAACAAATCACAAATATCAAAACAAATACCTTTTCAAATGTTTAATCGTATCAAAAAATAACGGACAGACACACTCAACACATATACGAAACACAGTTGTGAGCAGAGCTAAGGCAAAAAAGCTAATTCATTTAATACATGTTAGTGTCAAGATTTAAAATTATCGGAAATATAGGAATGTCACTTAATAATTTTGGGAAAATCTGTACCTACTTTTTCTGTTTAATTCACTATAATTACTGGCGGTAGGACCTCTTGTGAGTCCGCACGGGTAGGTACCACCACCCTGCCTATTTTTAGCCGTGAAGCAGTAATGCGTTTCGGTTTGAAGGGTGGGGCAGCCGTTGTAACTATACTGAGATCTTAGAACTTATATCTCAAGATGGGTGGCGCATTTACGTTGTAGATGTCCATGGGCTCCAGTAACCACTTAACACCGGGTGGGCTGTGAGCTCGTCCACCCAAGTAAGTAATAAAAAAAAAAGAATTCACTGAATAAATTTTGATGATATGTATTGGTTATGTGGCAATAGAAAATAACAAACACTACTCTGGCAAGCACTTGCCACCGGCTTGTTCATATGAACATACACGAACCGATCTTATGTGTGTGTTGCGGCGACATGTTTAACGATGTAATTTATGTAGTTAGACTCGGTTGTGAGCTGACGCCCTTCTTGTCATTAGTGTTAGCGAGGAGCGTCACCGGCTAATTACACAAGATTGATGAACGCGTTTTCGTCACACTTCAGTAGAGACGCCGCCTCACCACGTTCTCCGGCGATCCCTGTGTCAGCGGAAGCGGAACGATGCTAACTTAATTACAAGTTCAGGATCTGCTCGCAAAGTTAGTCCCTATGTTGTAGGTAAGACGAATTTCGTCCTTATTTGATTTGTGTGAATATATCGCCACTTTCATCTCTCAACTGACTATTTACGTTTTATCGTCTATTATATAAGCGATTTCATAATACAAAAATAGACAAGTATCTAACTAGCCATCATATTTGAAGTTTCTCGCGATCAAAGCTTTATAATTTATACTTAGACAGATTAGAATTTTGAATTGGAATTCGTTTTGGTTCTTTTTTGATGAGAGTAGACATAAAACCTATTGCGTGGCCAGTTATAAAAAGAGAAGACTATCGCCGACCGCACCGCGCGCAATATACACGCACCCGCCGCTTGTTTTTCATTTCAATATTTTCTTGGACTTTTGTTACTTTTCTATTAAGAATTCCTAAGGACGATCGTCCTCGTCGTTGTGCAAGTGCTACACCCGTTTTGTGAACACAAATAATGTAGAGGTGTCCTGTGAAGCCGTCAGGCCGACCGCCGCCATTATGCGTCATCCACCAGTCACGTTTCTTGGATTCTGCAGCCTGAAAGAAGCCAGTTGGCAGGTACGTCAACTTCTCATTAGCTAACCTCAACCTGCCTCTTTTTTTGTTTCACATTTTGGCTATAATCGCCCCCGCAGGAACATTCAAATATATAGAACCAGCGCACCGCCGTGGTGAAATTTTCTCGAGATTTGGAGTTTTCCCATTAGATAGGTACTATAGTGGATTCGTGCTTTTATTTTATATAGGGATAAAAGGATGCGTTCTAACTTGAAGGGTGTAACAGCTGTTTTTTTTTATTTTATTATTGCTTAGATGGGTAAACGAGCTCACAGCCAACCTGGTGTTAAGTGGTTACTGGGGCCCATAAACATCTACAACGTAAACGCGTTACCTACCTTGAGATATAAGTTCTAACATCTCTAGTATAGTTACAACGGCTGCCCCATCTTTCAAACCGAAACGCATTATTGCTTCACGGCAGAAATAGGCAGGGTGGTGGTACCTACCCGTGCGGGCTCACAAGATGTCCTACCACCACTGTCCTATAGAACTGAGACTTGCAGTTCACATATCAAGGTGAGGGGCAGCATTTACGTTTGTTTATGTCAATGGGCTCCGATTACCATCAAGTAGTGGTCTGTGAGCTTAGCGAGAGCTAGACCCAGAGGTTTCAAGCGATCCGTGAGAACGAGACTATCGACAGTGGCCTGTTTCTGTATTGAGTCTAATGGAAGTAGCTGGTATTTAGGAGCCCCGGCCCAGAGGTGGGAGCAGTACTCCATGCGAGGTCGAGGCCGGACCTGGGCTTTGTAAAGCCCAAGTCTTTGCCCAGGCGTGAAATACCGCTTCGCTCTGTCGAGGACTCCCAACATTTTAGAAGCCAATTTGGCTTTACCTTCTATACTGAATATGCTATACTGATCGCTCGAAGCATCGATCCCCAGAATCCTTATACTCGCGCGAACCTGTTTCTTAAATGGGTTGAACTAAGCTGAATTTAGTTCACACCACTTGGAAACCCGCCCCAGTGAGCTCTTCACTTCAGAAACAAGTTTTGATCGCTTCTATTGTACCACGCTTCGAGAGCGACTCTGATAGCCGAGATATCGCGAATCCCCCGTGCATCCGCATACCACGTGTTGGAACCTTGTGGAACGCCAGCGTTGCTGGATTAGGCCGCAGATCCTTCAATTGCTTTCACATTGTGCGGGTAAGCTTAGGGGACAAATCCTGTATAAAAAGCTCCG
Source organism: Bombyx mandarina (assembly GCF_030267445.1). Classification (NCBI taxonomy): domain Eukaryota; kingdom Metazoa; phylum Arthropoda; class Insecta; order Lepidoptera; family Bombycidae; genus Bombyx; species Bombyx mandarina. Next base: position 8,808,022 of record NC_143227.1, on the reverse strand, counting down.
CGTCTTCAGATGCAATAATGCAGGCCTTTCTTTTGTGAGTCTATCGTTGCTATAGCGAAAATGAAATGAAATTACTCCAAATTCTTTTCCGGTAGCTGTAGTCTGTTTGCTAGTAAAAACTAAGAAGTGAAATAACTCACACAAAAAATTGCTGGCAACAACAAGATAAATGGAAAAATAAAACATGAATACGATCGTTCTACATTTATTATTATCGGATGTTTTGTGTAAATTAATTGTTTAATAAATGAGGACACAGGACTTTTACGTATTACAAAGAAATTCATTATGCATATCTACAAGTTTTCTACATAAAGAAATATCAAATCGATTCGTACTATAAAACAAATTTGTTTGTGATAATATTATTACACCCGATTTATCGTAAACTAAATATCAACAAATAATTCAATTTGTAATTTTGAATAAAATATTGGTCGCAAAAAGAACCTAAATGTTCGAAATTGTCCGATCTACGAAATAGTCGTATAGTATACCTACGGAAAGTTAAAGTTTTTTTTTTATAATAAATTTTTAATTATAGTAATCGAGATGGCATTGATGCCAGCCTGCCAGCCCACTGGTAATTTTACAATGCCGTTTTTTGAAGAAATCAGGTTTACGTGAGCAAAAAATTTGTACAAATGCTTTTTGCACTGCCTCTCGGGTATTTTTTTTTGCTGCCAAGAAGTAGCCCAAATTTTGAAAAGTAGAAGTCTGTTGGCACAATCTCTGCTAAGTACGATGGATGCCGTAAAACATTCAACCCTAGTTCTTGTAGCTTAGAGACCGTCTGTTGTGCCGTATGAGGTCGAGCGTTGTAGTGTAGGGTAGCGTAGACGAGACAATTTAGTTCAAAATCCCTTCAGTGTCAGTCTGCTAAGCAACGTAAGGTATACATTGACGCGTTCATGGTGCTGGTGATCATTCAGTTCGTGCGGCATCCGATCATATTTTTTTTAATAGCTTGCTAATTTAACGCAAATGGTCCTTTATTATTTTTATGCTAACATTTAAAGGTTTTTTTTTATTGCTTAGATGGGTGGACGAGTTCACAACAGCCCACCTGGTGTTAAATGGTTACTGGAGCCCATAGACATCCACAACGTAAATGCGCCACCCACCTTGAGATATAAGTTCTAAGGTCTCAGTATAGTTACAACGGCTGCCCCACCCTTCAAGCCGAAACGTATTACTGCTTCACGACAGAAATAGGCAGGGTGGTGGTACCCACCCGCACGGACTCACAAGAGGTCCTACCACCAGTAATTACGCAAATTATAATTTTGCGGGTTTGATTTTTATTACACGATGTTATTCTTTTACCGTGGAAATCAATCGTGAAAATTTGTTGAGTACGTATTTCATTAGAAAAATTGGTACCCGCCTGAGATTCGAACACCGGTGCATCGCTCAACACGAATGCACCGGACGTCTTATCCATTAGGCCACGACGACTTCAAAGCTGCTGCTAACTCAGCGTTTTATCGTGTACCATAAGCTTCCACTATCGCCTTCGATTCGTCGTTGTTGACTTGAGTTTTCGGGCGACCACAGGTTTCATTTTTAGGTCAAAATTTCCATGTCGGAAGCTTTAAAGCTAATAGCGAGTCGTCCGTTAATTCGTATTGTTAGCTTTGTCCGTTGTGTGCGGAATTGCTACTACGACGGAACTCGTATTTTATAATATTTTTTATGTTCATATTGATGAAAATGTAGTGCAAATAAAAGACTACTCAATAAAAAAATGACTGGATTTGAAAACAAACAAATAAATGACTGGAGGATTCCATAGTATTAAAATAAAAGTAAATTGAAGTTGGAATTTATTGCTAGTCAAAGATAGATATATTACATTTCAAATTCCCCGTATTGTAAAACGGGAACTGCGTATAATTATTGGAAAGGCAAAAGTTACATGAAGCGAACTTATTATTTCGTAGCATTATTTTAAGTTTAAAAGTAACAATATTGAGATTTTCCTCCTTTCTTTCCAATACATAAACTAAACTAAAGATAAACTAATCTTGATTATAAATTCAGTAAAAAATATATCGGGATGGATGATTTTGTCTATGATTCCAAATGAAATGTTTTAATTTTTTTGTTGTGGTTTGGTTGGCACAAACGTGATCGATTATAGCGTGATTTGAGTTGCATCTATTTTTTAGATTACATACAGTGCTGTTTTTAGTTATATCATACCTATTGTTTATTAAGAATTTCATCAAGGACAAAAACTTCGAACAAATATTTGTGTTAAATTTTGCATCGTCAATGGAGTTTCGTGCTCGGATTTACTGAAAATGTTCAGAAGGCTTACGGTGAATCGACTTTTTCAAAAACGCGTGCTTTTGAATACCATTCAAAAGCAGTCAAGATGGAAGATTTGCTTCGCCCTTGTAGGCCATCAAAGTCTGTAATTAATTGTTCTCTTTGACTATCGCAGTTTTGTGCACTCGAAATAGGTAAGGAAGGTCAAATAATAAAAAAAGATTATTATTTGACGTTGTGCGGCGTTTAACTCGGCCAAGCAGTCTGATTTTTGGAAAGAAATTTTTTTGACCAACAAATTTAATAAATACCATTATACAACCACTTTATTCACCAGATAAGTGGTTACTGAAACCCATAGACATCTACAATGTATCAGTTTAAAATCTACATTCATTTCACATGAAAAATAAGACTTTGCGATTAAAGTGTGCTTGACCTTCTGTACTAGAATTTGTTATCGATTACGGTCTTTTGGAATGTCTTTTCATGCGTTAGCTTAAAGAGCACGCGGATCCCCAATTTTCACGCCATACCCAAGGTGACCGACTGTATATCGAATGTTCCGATCTTCGCCAATTCTCTGCAAGTGGACAAACCAACGGGGTTTTTGAACTTTTGTGTCTCCAATTATTTGTTCTTAGATTTCATAGTTTTCGACCATCCTTCTCTATCTTTCGTTCAGTCTTTGCCTTTAATCGAGAATTTTCCAAAGAGCCGTTGGGATTTTACTTAACTGAAATTCTCTGATGTTAATCTACTTACTTTCCCTGTTGGCAATCTGCTTCGGAGTCTCGAGTCAGAGAGAATTTGTGGTAATTTAACCAAGATGGGAGGCAAGGTAACGGCTTTCCGTTAGTCCAATTTTACTCCAAAACGGTCAGTCATTAAGTTGGTCTTAAATGCTGTCCAAGGTTTATGTAGAAATTGCCGTCAGTTTTTGAGGCGAACCGTCCATGTTTCTACGCCATAAAGAAGTATCGACTAAGATTTTCATTAGGCGGATTTCGTGGCTTTGGGTGATATTATAGTTGCACCAGACCAAAAAGTTTGCAGCTTATAGTGATTACTTTTCACATGTTTCTAATTTTATTATTACCAAATTTTATTTCCATAACTACGTAGTTATCTCAGCTTTTAATTACAAAGGCAATTAACATCCAGATGGAGTTAAACCGCACTCAAATCACTGGATTTGCCCCAATGCTATTTGTGATGCCGGCTCTTTAGTTGTTGCATTTACATCGTGGAAAGTCTCTTTAGTGCGTTGTGTATTAAGTTTTAGTGACTTATCACATTTTATAACAGTTTTTTGCTGTATATTTGATAGAATTTGTTAATTTGAACAGATTACTGGTGGTAAGACCTCTTGTGAGTCCGCGCGGGTAGGTACCACCATCCTACCTATTTCTGCCGTGAAGCAGTAATGCGTTTCGGTTTGAAGGGCGGGGCAGCCTTTGTAACTATACTGAGACCTTATATCTTATATCTCAAGGTGGGTGGTGCATTTACGTTGTAGATGTCTATGGGCTTCAGTAACCACTTAACACCAGGTGGGCTGTGAGCTCGTCCATCCATTTAAGCAATAAAAAAAATAAAAAAATTGTCTTCATTAATTAGCTCAATTTCTGTTTGAAAATATAATAACCTCCAAATGATACAATACTGTTACATTTATAATTTTCACATGAATCTTACACATGGAATAGACAAGTTTTTTTTTATATGTATATTTGTATCGAAAAGGTTGCTAATAAAGTTCCTGGAACTCGGCTTGTGTTGATTCGTTATAAGATCAATATCCTTGTGGCGATTTTGCGTATCCCTTTGTTCACAGTTTCGACATGACATGAAATCGCAATATATATATACAGGCGTTCCCTAGAATTTCTGACAAAGCTTTATATTTAATGTGCTTTGATGCTACGTTGAACCTTGGAAATACCGAATAATGTTTGTTGTTTTTGAGAACTGTTTATGAGTGTAAATTGAAATATGTTCAAATATGGGTGGTTATAAGTTTCATAATTGCTAATTCGAAAATCAAAAATAGCTTGACTACAATTACTGGAGTATACTCGTGTATGATACATACATTCAAATTCATTCCGATAGAGAACCCGTCACGTGCGGACGTGCTCATCGACCACTCGATCGCCCGGCCATTGTTCGCGCGGCCTGTGTTCGTGATACATCTGCCGACCAAGTGTTTTTCCTGGAAGCTTTTATTTGTTTTGTTTTAGTTATTTTTGTGTTCGTGGAACATTTGCCGACAAAGTGTTTTCCTGCAAGTATTTATTTGTTTTGTTTCTTTTTGTAATTTCTGTTTTGTTGTGCTTTTTCTTTGTCCTGTAGTAGTCGCGCCGCATTGCCACCTGTGTTCAATAGAACCGCTCAGGTCCGAGAAGTTGGGGCCTCGCCGCACGGCGAGTGTTTTCAAGACCCGAGGCCGCCCCACCTGGGTACTCAGCGATTATGGACGCTGTATTCGCGGAATTCCTCCGACTTCGCCACCCACAGCTCGCCTCAGAGTTTCTGGCCTTCAAGGTCAATCACACTGCGAGCTCTCTCGAGGACTCCGCCGCGCTCGCTGCTCCTGCGTCGCCTGTACCTGCGTGCAAAGCTTCTGCATTGAGCACCGCAGCCTCTGTCGTGCCTGCCGCTCCCGTGTCGCCTATACTGGCAAGTAAAGCTGCTGCGTCGTCCGCTGTGACCATCGTTTCAGCTGAGCGATCATCCGCGGCCTCCGTCGCGCCCTCTAAAACACCTACACTTGCTCGTAGGTCGCCTGCACCCGCCTCCTCGTGCTCCGACTCTGACTCGGACATGGAGGTCAACCTCGCCCCCGCCTCATCGACGGATGGATTCACCCTGGTACAGAAGGGTAAGAAGCGTGCCGCGGAGTCCCGAGCTCCCGCGGCCGCTAAAATTAGCAAAGCTGCGAACGCGTCGCGCCCCCGCTCTCAGACTCCCGTTGCGCCCCCAGCCCGTGCCACTCCGTCGCTGCGTCCGGTGGCACAAAATAAAACCCAGACCCCTCCCCCGGTTATCCTTCAGGAGAAGGCAGCTTGGGATCGAGTTTGCCTGGCCCTTAAGGCCAAAAATATAAATTTCACGAATGCCCTTAACCTCGCGAACGGCATTCAAATTAAGGTTCAAACACCCGACGACCATAGGGCCCTCTCTTCTTACCTCCGTAAGGAACGTATAAGTTTCCATACTTATACGCTCCAGGAGGAGCGCGAACTCCGCGTTGTAATACGCGGAATCCCTAAAGAGTTAGATGTAGAGCTCGTTAAGGCCGATCTGTTAGAACAGGGCTTTCCAGTGAATTCTGTGCACCGTATGCACACCAGTCGCGCTAGGGAGCCATATAATATGGTTCTAGTCACCCTCCAGCCTACCCCCGAGGGTAAGAAAATCTTCAACACACAGACCGTCTGTAGGCTCTCCGGTATCGCCGTCGAAGCCCCTCATAAAAAAGGCACTCCTAGCCAGTGCCATAACTGTCAATTGTACGGGCACTCTTCCCGTAACTGTCACGCGCGCCCCCGATGTGTTAAGTGTTTGGGCGATCACGCCACGGCCCTCTGCGCTCGCGACCAAAAAACCGCGACGGAACCGCCTAGCTGCGTCCTGTGTCGAACACAGGGTCACCCCGCGAATTACCGTGGTTGCCCCCGAGCCCCTAAAATAAATCGCCGCGTCGCCCGCCAAAACCGCCTCCGAGCTTCCGGCCCAGACATCAAAGCCTCGGCACCCTCTGTGTCGCAGGCTAAGCCAGCGTTCGTTCCGGCGTCGGTGCCCAGTGTCTCGGCCTGGGCGAAACCGCTGCCGTACATGAACACGGCTACAACCCCCTCCTCCGCGATTCGTCCCGCCCCCGCGACTCGTCCCGTCCCCGCGACTCGTCCCTCTCCCGCGACTTGCCCTCCGACCGCGTCCGACAATCTCGCTTTAGCGATCGACTTCTTTCAGTCGATCAACTTTGAGCGCGTTAACGCTTTGGGCGACGCCATTCGTGCTGCCTCCACCGCACAACACTTTATCGCCGTTGTGCAAGAATACGCCGACGAATACGCGTCATTAAATACGTACGTCCTCCTCTCACTCCGCCGGTAATCAATGGCGTATATAAGTAGAGTAAAGCCCCTATCCGTAATGATAGGATTTTTTAACGCTTACGGTCTCGCAGATCAACGTGATCAGGTTTCTGACTTTTTGCGTGACCATCAAATTGATATATTTTTAGTGCAGGAGACCCTACTTAAGCCCGCGCGCCGTGACCCTAAAATCGCGAACTATAACATGGTCAGGAACGACAGGTTCTCTGCTCGTGGTGGTGGTACCGTCATTTACTATAGAAGAGCCCTGCTTTGCGTCCCGCTCGATCCTCCCGCGCTCGCTAATATCGAAGCATCAGTGTGCCGAATCTCACTGACGGGACACGCGCCGATCGTTATCGCGTCCGTTTATCTTCCACCGGATAAGATCGTTCTAAGCAGTGATATCGAGGCGCTGCTCGGCATGGGGAGCTCTGTCATTCTGGCGGGCGACCTAAATTGTAAACACATCAGGTGGAACTCACACACTACAACCCCGAATGGCAGGCGGCTTGACGCGTTAGTCGATGATCTCGCCTTCGATATCGTCGCTCCGCTAACCCCGTCTCACTACCCGCTAAATATCGCACATCGCCCGGATATACTCGACATAGCGTTATTAAAAAACGTAACTCTGCGCTTACATTCGATCGAAGTCGTTTCAGAGTTAGATTCAGACCACCGTCCCGTCGTTATGAAGCTCGGTCGCGCTCCCGATTCCGTTCCTGTCGCGAGGACTGTGGTGGATTGGCACACACTGGGCATTAGCCTGGCTGAATCTGATCCACCATCGCTCCCGTTTAGCTCGGACTCTACCCCGTCTCCTCAGGATACCGCTGAAGCCATAGACATCTTAACGTCACACATCACCTCGACATTAGATAGGTCATCGAAACAAGTTGTAGCGGAGGACTTCCTTTACCGCTTCGGGTTGCCCGACGATATTAGGGAGCTCCTTAGAGCTAAGAACGCCTCGATATGCGCCTACGACAGGTATCCTACCGCGGAAAATCGTATTCGAATGCGTGCCTTACAACGCGACGTAAAGTCTCGCATCGCTGAAGTCCGAGATGCCAGATGGTCTGATTTCTTAGAAGGACTCGCGCCCTCCCAAAGGTCTTACTACCGCTTAGCTCGTACTCTCAAATCGGATACGGTAGTAACTATGCCCCCCCGTCGTAGGCCCCTCAGGCCGACTCGCGGCGTTCGATGATGACGAAAAAGCAGAGCTGCTGGCCGATACATTGCAAACCCAGTGCACGCCCAGCACTCAATCCGTGGACCCTGTTCATGTAGAATTAGTAGACAGTGAGGTAGAACGCAGAGTCTCCTTGCCACCCTCGGATGCGTTACCACCCGTCACCCCGATGGAAGTGAAAGACTTGATCAAAGACCTACGTCCTCGCAAGGCTCCCGGTTCCGACGGTATATCCAACCGCGTTATTAAACTTCTACCCGTCCAACTCATCGTGATGTTGGCATCTATTTTCAATGCCGCTATGGCGAACTGTATCTTTCCCGCGGTGTGGAAAGAAGCGGACGTTATCGGCATACATAAACCCGGTAAACCAAAAAATCATCCGACGAGCTACCGCCCGGTTAGCCTCCTCATGTCTCTAGGCAAACTGTATGAGCGTCTGCTCTACAAACGCCTCAGAGACTTCGTCTCATCCAAGGGCATTCTCATCGATGAACAATTCGGATTCCGTACAAATCACTCATGCGTTCAACAGGTGCACCGCCTCACGGAGCACATTTTTGTGGGGCTTAATCGACCAAAACCGTTATTATACACGGGAGCTCTCTTCTTCGACGTCGCAAAAGCGTTCGACAAAGTCTGGCACAATGGTTTGATTTTCAAACTATTCAACATGGGCGTGCCGGATAGTCTCGTGCTCATCATACGGGACTTCTTGTCAAACCGCTCTTTTCGATATCGAGTCGAGGGAACCCGCTCCTCCCCACGATCTCTCACAGCTGGAGTCCCGCAAGGCTCTGTCCTCTCACCCCTCCTATTTAGCTTATTCGTTAACGATATTCCCCGGTCGCCGCCGACCCATTTAGCTTTATTCGCCGACGACACGACTGTTTACTATTCCAGTAGAAATAAGTCTCTAATCGCGAAGAAGCTTCAGAGCGCAGCCCTAGCCCTAGGACAGTGGTTCCGAAAATAGCGCATAGACATCAACCCAGCGAAAAGTACTGCGGTGCTATTTCAGAGGGGAAGCTCCACACGGATTTCCTCCCGGATTAGGAGGAGGAATCTCACACCCCCGATTACTCTCTTTAGACAACCCATACCCTGGGCCAGGAAGGTCAAGTACCTGGGCGTTCGATGCATCGATGACATTCCGCCCGCATATAAAATCAGTCCGTGACCGTGCCGCGTTTATTCTCGGTAGACTCTACCCCATGATCTGTAAGCGGAGTAAAATGTCCCTTCGGAACAAGGTGACACTTTACAAAACTTGCATTAGGCCCGTCATGACTTACGCGAGTGTGGTGTTCACTCACGCGGCCCGCACACACATAGACACCCTCCAATCTTTACAATCCCGCTTTCGCAGGTTAGCCGTCGGAGCTCCATGGTTCGTGAGGAACGTTGACCTACACGACGACCTGGGCCTCGAATCTATCCAGAAATACATGAAGTCAGCGTCGGAACGGTACTTCGATAAGGCTATGCGTCATGATAATCGCCTTATCGTTGCCGTCGCTGACTACTCCCCGGATCCTGATCACGCAGGAGCCAGTCACCGTCGACGCCCTAGACACGTCCTTACGGATCCATCAGATCCAATAACCTTTGCATTAGACGCCTTCAGCTCTAACACTAGGAGCAGGCTTAGGGACCTCGGTAACCGTACTCGTCGAACTCGACAAAGAGTTCGCTGTGCAACCTAACCCATGAATCAGCTCGCTGAGTTTCTCGCCGGATCTTCTCAGCGGGTCGCGATTCCGATCCGGTAGTAGATTCATTTGCGAAGCAGCTACTCTTGAGCTGTTAGGTCTCCTTCGGAGGCGCTCGGGTAGCTGTTAGCAAATTCCACCTCTCCTGGCTGAGCCTTTGCTCGCCCACGTGTCCTGGTGAAACTGGAAAGGCCTCCGGGCCACCAGTAATCATTCAATCACGAAAAAAAAAAAACATTCAAATTAGTAACAACTAAAAGTTATTATAGATTTCTATTTCTTGCTTTATATATTCAATCAATAAATACATATAATAACAGTAGAATCGCCTCGAACTCGACTGTGGACGACGGGGGTGCCACACCACCGAACATCCTCCGGTGTGATAGTTCCCTGCCGGAGATCTGCTTTACACAGTGTGCAGTCAGGCGGGAACTCCGACTCCTGGACGTCCATAAGTCGAGCGGGCCAGACGGCATCCCTGCAGTGGTTCTGAAAACGTGCGCCCCTGAGCTGACGCCTGCGCTAACGCGTTTGTATCGCCTCTCTTATTGCACTAACAGGGTTCCGTCTTCATGGAAGACTGCCCACGTCCACCCTATCCCCAAGAAGGATGACCGGTCGGACCCATCGAGCTATAGGCTTATCGCGATAACTTCCTTGCTTTCCAAGGTGATGGAGCGAATAATTAATATACAACTCCTGAAGTATCTGGAGGATCGCCAGCTGATCAGTGACCGACAGTACGGTTTCCGTCACGGTCGCTCAGCTGGCGATCTTCTTGTATACCTTACTCACAGGTGGGCTGAAGCCTTGGAGAGCAAGGGCGAGGCTCTTGCTGTGAGCCTTGATATCGCGAAGGCCTTCGACAGGGTCTGGCATAGGGCACTTCTGTCGAAGCTACCATCTTACGGAATCCCCGAGGGTCTCTGCAAGTGGATCGCTAGCTTTTTGGATGGGCGGAGCATCACGGTCGTTGTAGATGGTGACTGTTCTGATACCATGACCATTAACGCTGGCGTTCCACAAGGTTCGGTGCTCTCCCCCACGCTTTTCATCCTGTATATCAATGACATGCTGTCTATTGATGGCATGCATTGCTATGCGGATGACAGCACGGGGGATGCGCGATATATCGGCCATCAGAGTCTCTCTCGGAGTGTGGTGCAAGAGAGACGATCAAAACTTGTGTCTGAAGTGGAGAACTCTCTGGGGCGAGTCTCCAAATGGGGTGAATTGAACTTGGTTCAATTCAACCCGTTAAAGACACAAGTTTGCGCGTTCACTGCGAAGAAGGACTCCTTTGTCATGGCGCCGCAATTCCAAGGAGTATCCCTGCAACCTTCCGAGAGTATTGGGATACTTGGGGTCGACATTTCGAGCGATGTCCAGTTTCGGAGTCATTTGGAAGGCAAAGCCAAGTTGGCGTCCAAAATGCTGGGAGTCCTCAACAGAGCGAAGCGGTACTTCACGCCTGGACAAAGGCTTTTGCTTTATAAAGCACAAGTCCGGCCTCGCGTGGAGTACTGTTCCCATCTCTGGGCCGGGGCTCCCAAATACCAGCTTCTTCCATTTGACTCCATACAGAGGAGGGCCGTTCGGATTGTCGATAATCCCGGTCTCACGGATCGTTTGGAACCTCTGGGTCTGCGGAGGGACTTCGGTTCCCTCTGTATTTTGTACCGTATGTTCCATGGGGAGTGCTCTGAGGAATTGTTCGAGATGATACCGGCATCTCGTTTTTACCATCGCACCTCCCGCCACCGGAGTAGAGTTCATCCATACTACCTGGAGCCACTGCGGTCATCCACAGTGCGTTTCCAGAGGTCTTTTTTGCCACGTACCATCCGGCTATGGAATGAGCTCCCCTCCACGGTGTTTCCCGAGCGCTATGACATGTCCTTCTTCAAACGAGGCTTGTGGAGAGTATTAAGCGGTAGGCAGCGGCTTGGCTCTACCCCTGGCATTGCTGAAGTCCATGGGTGACGGTAACCACTCACCATCAGGTGGGCCGTATGCTCGTCTGCCTACAAGGGCAATAAAAATAAAAAATAAATATGTACGAAGGAGTTAATTATGAGGAGTAATTGAAATTAAACTAAAGTATTTCAAAATTATTATCTTTGTGTTTGTTTATTTGTTCGCGTACATCTCTGGAAATATTACAAGAATTTTCATTTAGATTTTACACGTAGACACAAGAAGAAGTCGTCGTGGCCTAAAGGATAAGACTTCCGGTGCATTCGTATGAAGCATGCACCGGTGTTCGAATCCCGCAGGCGGGTACCAATTTTTCTAATGAAATACGTACTCAATAAATGTTCACGATTGACTTCCATGGTGAAGGAATAACATCGTGTAATAAAAATCAAACCCGCAAAATTATAATTTCCGTAATCACTGGTGGTAAGACCTCTTGGGAGTCCGCACGGGTAGGTACCACCACCCCGCCTATTTCCGCCGTGAAGCAGTAATGCGTTTCGATTGGGGTAGCCGTTGTAACTATACTGAGACCTTAGAACTTATATCTCGAGGTGGGTGGCGCATTTACGTTGTAGATGTCTATGGGCTCCAGTAACCACTTAACATCAGATGGGCTGTGAGCTCGTCCAATCTAAGCAATAAAAAAAAGTTAGCTCTCGGAACAGAAAATGAGCTTACCTTTCATAATATTTCTGGGCACGAATCTCGGACCACGCTATAAATATATAAATTGTCGCCCACGCGAGCGATGTTGCGGGCGGGAAGCTAGTATTATAAAAATACATTTGTAGAAACACAAGCGCCATGGATTCATTTTGCTCTTCATGCATAATTTACGATGACAATTTCTGAACAAATTTAAAACACTTCAGGCCCTTTTGTTATTTGAAATAAACCACAATAGCAGAAGCGGTACAAATCAGCTAAACGCGGGAAATGTTACGAATTCCAAAGGGGAAATTCCGGTGGGAAAATATCTTTGGAATAAATGTGAATAAATAGGGCTTGCGAGATTAAAAGCGGACCGCTTGATATATGGCCGGCGTCGTCGGCACCCTTGGGCGATGGGCACGAGCCTCCGCGCAACAGATACAAAATGAAATCCTAAATTTATAAATATTATAAATAAAATACATTCATTTTAATCATAATTTTACAATGTTGTTGAATACATCGGTTAGCTTTGCGGCAAAGTAATGATTACTATGAAACTAATCATTAAAATAGAAATATGCTTATGATAAGTATAATGAAATATATCTACTGAATTTTTTTTTATTATATAAGTAGAAAAACTATTCTTACAACTAACAATGCAAAACTTTGTCTCGCTAAGAAGGTAATGGTAATGAAGAGTTATAACTTAAAAGATTTAAAAAGCTGCTTAAGAATTTCTGTGCCGTATAATGAAACATCAAGTCGTATATTCTAAGAAAATGAATACTTCGTTCGCGATTAAGTAGAATTTTAAGAGGCAAGTTGAGTCTGAAGTTCTGATGGGGAAGTTTTACGAGTAATGTAGATACGGAAAGTGGAAGGGACAAGGAAATATGTTAGTTTACGTTTTCTAAAATATAAAATATGAATTTGAACATCAAAGGCATCCCATATACTGTCGTAAAATTATGATCGTGTGATCATAGCGAAAAGTAGTGCATTTTGGTAATTAATCATCATTCTGTCATTGGATACATTGCCCCCTTTTTACGCAAAGGAAAGCGTTCCTTAGCTTTAGCTCTGCACAGATTAGCAATATACTCTTCTGGCAGTCATTGCCAAACATTAGCATCGTACAATTCCTACCTATGGTAAACAATACGGAAGTTAAGAGTTAAAGTTATGGTCTTCAGTCTAATTTACGTGTTCACGTGTAAGCCCAAGGTGTACTTTGTGAGTAGCAGTCAAATTACGCGGTTACGGTCATTGGGATACATAATACGTATTATTTGTTCATAAGTCACCCTGAATTTTAGCACAGTTATGTGTTCGTAAGTGAATTGCGGAAAAAAACGCACCAATTGGAAGAAGTGATCTTTACTCTAAGAGCGAATATTTATTTATTTCTATTCAAGTAGTTGGATAGAAAATATTTTTATGTATATTCAAAGTTTAAATATATTTGTAGACACGTATTTCACAATACATTTTTGGAGTTTACTCCTTTAGAATCGATTTACATATATAGGCCCGGGGTATGAAAATTATGGGGACCAAAATCGTACTAGCATGTCACACGAAATGCGTTATGCGCCTGATTGGCTCCTGATTGCGTGATGCGTGCGCGCGCCAATCAAAATCGTACTAGCATGTCACACGAAATGCGTTATGCGCCTGATTGGCTCCTGATTGCGTGATGCGTGCGCGCGCCAATCAAAATCGTACTAGCATGTCACACGAAATGCGTTATGCGCCTGATTGGCTCCTGATTGCGTGATGCGTGCGCGCGCCAATCAAAATCGTACTAGCATGTCACACGAAATGCGTTATGCGCCTGATTGGCTCCTGATTGCGTGATGCGTGCGCGCGCCAATCAGGAGCCAACGCGCGGCCGCGTTATCGCAGGTGACGCCGGGCTGCTGCGCCGGCAGTCCGCCACAAAGCCTCGTACTGATCGCGCGTTTCTCTCATTATTGTATTTTCATATATTTGTTAGTCGTTTGTTTTGTGTCTCGTTAATTTGTTAATAATCTGTAGTGTATCGTGTTGTCGTAATATAGAACTATTTCTCGTATTGTTTCGTTTAATTTTTTATATCCAGTAAACTCCAGTCGTGCGTCGGAGCGGACACACACACTTTTTGGAGTTTACTCCTTTAGAATCGATTTACATATATAGGCCCGGGGTATGAAAATTATGGGGACCAAAATCGTACTAGCATGTCACACGAAATGCGTTATGCGCCTGATTGGCTCCTGATTGCGTGATGCGTGCGCGCGCCAATCAAAATCGTACTAGCATGTCACACGAAATGCGTTATGCGCCTGATTGGCTCCTGATTGCGTGATGCGTGCGCGCGCCAATCAAAATCGTACTAGCATGTCACACGAAATGCGTTATGCGCCTGATTGGCTCCTGATTGCGTGATGCGTGCGCGCGCCAATCAAAATCGTACTAGCATGTCACACGAAATGCGTTATGCGCCTGATTGGCTCCTGATTGCGTGATGCGTGCGCGCGCCAATCAGGAGCCAACGCGCGGCCGCGTTATCGCAGGTGACGCCGGGCTGCTGCGCCGGCAGTCCGCCACAAAGCCTCGTACTGATCGCGCGTTTCTCTCATTATTGTATTTTCATATATTTGTTAGTCGTTTGTTTTGTGTCTCGTTAATTTGTTAATAATCTGTAGTGTATCGTGTTGTCGTAATATAGAACTATTTCTCGTATTGTTTCGTTTAATTTTTTATATCCAGTAAACTCCAGTCGTGCGTCGGAGCGGACACACACACTTTTTTTTTTTTATTTCTTCTTATTAAAGAAAAAAAAACTTCTGTTACTATACACCTTATCTATATCTATACTAATATATAAATCTACAGCGGTTTTTACGGATGTTCCGTTATAACTACTGAACCATGCATTCGATTGACTTGAAACTTGGTATCCATGTAGAAAATAAATGTACTTAATGGATAGGCTAATATTTATATGAGTGTTGGACTCCCTAATAATAATGACAATAAATAATAATTTTAATTTTAAATGCCCAGGGAAGTACGGCTAGTAATGTAATAATACTACTAAGACTATGGTGACTGCACGTGCTTCTATTTATTACTCAAAGGACCAAAAAGTATTGCACACATCAATATGTTCAAATTGCATAAAGATAATTAGAAGTCTTTTCACACGAATTCAAGGTTCAGAATCTGGATGGGAGTGTACAATAATGGTGAAAAAAAACTTGTTTCGTTACAGCAGTTCATTAAGAGGGCGCGCGGCCTAGAACAGTTTGTGAGGCTCGCGCTTGACCTAATTAGTGTTACGACAGTGTCACTATGATGAGGATTCGTTTTTGCCGCTTCTTTTGTTTCAGTAATACTTATCGCGCTATCGCGACATACATGCATTTACTAATTTATCTCGGTATACGCGTTATTTTAACGACTGTTTGTTTTGAGCGTTGTTTGTTTTATGAGGTTCCATTAAAATGTTAAGTATGCGTACAAAATTGTTTGATTATGTTGGAATTAAAAAACCTTTTGGAACGAAGTTCCTTATGGGACGATGCGGAGGGGTACCCTAACCGGGAAAAAACGTCCGTAACGTAAGATTTTTATTATTTATGTATAGTCTTAGTATGATGGCTATGCAGTGTCTAATGTTTAGTCTACGTGATGACGGTTATTATTGTTATTCATATAAATAGCTGTTTCTTTGTATATTATTATTATATATTTTTTATAAATCATTTTGTGAATAAAATAAAGTTGATAACTTTGTAAAGTAGTTAATTTTTTATTTTTTATCAATAAAAAAATCATAATAAAAAATGTATACCCGAATAATTATTTTCTTTATACCTCGAATAGAACTTAAAATTAATATTTTTAAAATAAGGAGGTGTCCCACGACACCACACATTTTTTTTACAGATTACAGACCTCCGCTGCTAGACATAGACCTCCTCCAAGCCTTGCTACAAAGATCGGTCCTGCGCTGCTCGCATCCAGCTTTAGTAATTTTATGTGAGTAATTTCTAGAATATATTCTTATGATACATTTTCGGATATGAACACGATAGCTAGTTTTCGAGCAATTTTTTATTCAAGGGCTTATCATTAAGGTCTGCCGGCTGTCAGACGATAGCGGATGAGTGCGTGAAGGCAAAAAGTGTCTTTTAAATTAGGCCGTCGTTCTACTCTAATTTATTCAAAGGGAGACTCTCTCGAGTAGCTCTCGGATAGAGTTTAAATTTTTACTTAATGAATACGTATTTAATTATAGACGCTTTGTCGTCATCGTGGCCTAAAGGATAAGACGTCCGGTGCATTCGTATCGAGCGATGCAACGGTGTTCGAATCTCAGGCGGGTAACAATTTTTCTAATGAAATACGTACTTAACAAATGTTCACGATTGGCTTTCACGGTGAAGGAATAAACATCGTGTAATAAAATCAAACCCGCAAAATTATAATTTGCGTAATTACTGGTGGTAGGACCTCTTTTGAGTCCGCACGGGTAGGTACCACCACCCTGCCTATTTCTGCCGTGACGCAGTAATGCGTTTCGGTTTGAAGGGTGGGGCAGCCGTTGTAACTATACTGAGACTTTAGAACTTATATCTCAAGGTGGGTGGCGCATTTACGTTGTAGATGTCTATGGGCTTCAGTAACCACTTAACACCAGTTGGACTGTGAGCTCGTCCCCCATCTAAGCAATAAAAAAAAAAGCTTGAGAGACATGATGACCTAAAGTGTTGAATGTCGTAATAACATATTACGGGTCGGTCATACAACAGCATAAATCAACGTGCCGCTCACATTTCGTGCTTAAAATACATTTCAACCAATATCATTTAGACTGACAACCTAAATATCGCGTTGAGCGTTTATCAAAGCTCTCACCGCTCCCAACACGTCATTCAGTGGAATAGCGAAAGTCAAACTGTATCAAACAATACCGGAGTGACAGACAGCCGAGATCGAACACTGGCACGGAAATATTCACATGCTTGGAAATTGAATTCCATTGCTAACGTGTTATAGTACACATAATACCTACGGGTGTCGCGCGTGACAAATTAAGTGAGGTATTTTACACCGCTACTTGTGATTTCACTGATGTATATCTGAGGTAGCGAGATTACAGTAATTACCTTGAGTATGGTACCCTGTTGGATTATTCTAGTCGAATAATTTTTTGGATATGATTTTGTGTTCAATGACTGTAAAATAATGCCAGCAATCAGAATAGTGGCTTTGTTCCTTGTATTTTTTTATTTCTTAGATGGGTGGACGAGCTCAGAGCCCACCTGGTGTTAAGTGGTTACTGGAGACCATAGACATCTACGACGTAAATGCACCATCCACCTTGAGATATAAGTTCTAAGGTCTCAAGTATAGTTACAACGGCTGCCCCACCCTTCAAACCAAAACGCATTACTTTACGGCAGAAATAGGCAGGGTGGTGGTACCTACCCGCGCGGACTAACAAGAGGTCCTACCACCAGTAAATTGACTATGGAGTTTTCTAGTCAGCGGTTTCCATCAGTTGTTAAGCGTGTTGAGTCACTACATAAAAGAGTAACGTGCAACAGAGCTTAATTAGATAAATTATTAGTAACCAAACAAAAAAATACGAGACCTTATTCTGCGCTGCAAAATCTTACGTTTTTCAATGATAAATTGCAATGCGCGAGAACGAAGAACAACTAGCGGCAACGTTAGGACGTTCACTCAAATTTATGAGTCGCAGTGCGGAATATGAATTGTTACGTGGCTCTCCAACGATGAAAACCTCTAAAAATATAAACAAATTTAACAACGAGATTCTTTAATTAAATCCTACATAATGTTGCCAAGAAAGAATTTGTGTTAAAAATTTAATATGCTTTCGGTTATTTCGAGGGTCACAAGAAGGTGACCATTAACTAACCAGAGGGTGAATATGGAATGGATTGGGAGTAGTTAGGAATAGAAATTCTGGAGTGGCTTGTAATTATTAATAGCCATGACCTATTTTGAAATCTTCTTTAAGGGCAACATAGCAACATATCATCGATACTTTCTCGTTACTAATTTTAAAGGATAACAATTTTTTCCGTTTATCCGAGTAATAATATCATTAGCTAACAAAAAAGTGAATGCCCTAATATCAAGATGTTCATGTAAAACTTTTAGGAAACCTCCACGAGAAAATATATGTACTACCTATTTATTATATA
This sequence comes from Bombyx mandarina, assembly GCF_030267445.1. Lineage (NCBI taxonomy): Eukaryota > Metazoa > Arthropoda > Insecta > Lepidoptera > Bombycidae > Bombyx > Bombyx mandarina. The sequence continues at coordinate 8,789,871 of NC_143227.1, read as the reverse complement.
GATGATCAAGAGATTAAAACGCTAGGTGGAAATAAAATTATCAAAAAGTTCCTTTTTATTCTTATCAAAAAATTAGTTTCAATAACTGTTTTTCTTTTTGAATTATGCTTTGTAATAATTGTGTTTCGTAAAGTAATTATCATAAAACGTTTCTTTTTAACTGAAATAACAACAGGTAAGGTCGTGGTTAGGGTTAATGTATGAGTAACTTTTTTCTACTTTTAAATGTAGGTCGTAAGGAGCGGAGAGTGCGAGTATTTTATGCCAAAAGTTGGGGAATTGTTTGCAGTAAAAATTTAATACGAAGTCCACAGGCGGCTTGTTACCGGCCGTGTTTATGTAAAGTACGAACCTGCCTATCTACATAACTTTTGTACATTATTGAGCACAAGGCCTGTCTTTCATTCGTCAGACCTCAATATAATGCGGAAAAACCCTTCTTATCCATTTATCTATTCAAAGAAATTTCTTCATGAATACAAATAGGCGAGTTGAATGAAAATATAGAGTTGAAATTGACTATGAACGAACCTTATTATTTGCATTTGGGGTTTACAATAAAAATGAAATTTTATTGCAGACAAACTGAGGTGAAAAATTTTTTTTTTCTATGAATTTAGATTATGTCCAGGTATTACTGAATCCGTACTGAAGTGTACAAAATATTTAAGTTTTATTCACGAACATGGGGGATAGTTTCTAATAATATAAAAACGAGTAGTTTCTGTGTCGCGGATGTCTTCCAATCTCTTTTTCGCGTGTTTCGGACCAATCTACAAGATTACTTTTCTTTTTCTTCTCTGTCTTGAATTGAATGAATAACGACAGTGAGTTTATTGATTGACGAAAATAAATAAACGATTTTAGGAGCTCTCTTATATGTCAACATTATGTGGCTGACAAGCATTGATCGTTTCACATAATAAATTCTATGGCTTTGATTGTGCCGACGAAGGCTTCGATTTTTATGATTATAGGTTTTTCTATTTGTGTGTTGTGGCTGATGAATTCGACCATAAAGGTTGGGTCCGATGAATGGCAATGTAAGACGAAATTGAGCTGTTTTGTTAAAATACTTTTACATCGGTGAGAGCAAGAATATTTACAGTTTCCGTGCGGTTTTTGTATACCTTAAGGCAAGCGAAATAAAAGAGAACTCTTTTCTTGGTAAAATGTGATAAAGAGGTGGTACGGGATTTCTCAACATGGAGTTATTTTCTGTGATGTAAAGTCACCCTGAAAAATAGTATTGCGTTTTGCAACATTATAACTCAGAGTTAATACTTTCGCCTTATAGCTTATTTTATTTTAGAATTTTAGTTATTTATGAACCAAAATTTTGAGATTATTAAAACTTTACGAACTTAGAATTTGACGGAAATAACTCTATTAATTATATTAAAATAGTTAACTATATTAACTAGAAGCTAGTTATAGTTTCATATAGTTTCTGTTTCGTAAAAATATCGATTGTCTGTATTATTTTGTGAGAAAAGGTGTTTTATATATTATTATCTACCTACCTAAATTTACGAAATGAATTCTTACATTTTAAATTATATCCATATGTTTTTAAATTTTTTTTATTTATTTTAGTTTTATTACATTAGAAAGTGGATGGCTGATTATGGCGCCAGTAACGAGATCACACAAGTGAATTTTTTTAAATCACTTTGCCGGCTTAATAACAACAACAAGCTCATAGCTCACCTAGTGTTAATTGCTTATCGGAGCCCATAGACATCAACAATGTAAAGGCCGTAAGAGGTGAGTAAAATAAATAAGAAAATACTACGTAATTAATTATGTATTTTAATTCAACTCCCGTAAAAGTTTACCTAAGACATTTTCAATAAGAATAAAAAAAAGTAAGAAATATATTTTGAAACCAGATTTTTTTTTATTGCCCTTGTAAGCATACGAGCACACGGCCCACCTTATGGTGAGTGGTTACCGTCGCCCATGGACTACAGCAATCTTAAATACTCAGGGTCTTTAAATAACAATAATTATTGCAGCTGTTTAAATACACCATATTATGATGTCAGTCAGATCTGATGTCTGAATTAGGCGGTGTTTGTGAACAACAATAACGAAGGCCGAACTAATGCCATTTTGGATATTACAACGAAATTACTAGACAGCGGAAAGCTATCAAATTATACGGACAAATTCTGAAAGCCGTTATATGAACATCCTCACTACGTTCGAAACAGAGTTATCCATTTACCATATTAATGACTGGTAATGCTCGATTTTAATCAAATACCTTTTAACGAAAATGTAGTCATAGTAAAAGTAAATTTCAATGATATCCTAATGAATAGGTAGCTATTATCCCTTTCCCGTGAGTTATATAACAATTCACGAACTTTTGACATCGTAACTATCAAATTTTTGTGATTGAGTCAGTGAGTTTTGGGGTCGACTTAACCTGAAAGAAATGAAGAAATAAAGTCTTACAAATTTAACGAATTGTCGCATCGTGTAAGATAATATTATCGTACAATGTATGTATTATGAATTTATTTACGTCTTTTATTCAGGAAATTTCGATGTGGATAACTAAAGATAAAATAGTGAAAATTAAATGAATAAATGTAACAAACATTTTAATTTTCGAAATGCCCTAGAATGTTATTTATTATTTAATCACTTTCAAAGGCTTGATGGGACATTTATTTTTATATATTTACTTTATTGAAGTTATAAAATCTGTTATTAAGGTTTCTCAGTTCTTATGCATAAAAAGATTTTTTTTTTATTGCCTCATTAGGGATGTTAGCATATGGTTTACCTTCATCGCGCATCATCAGCAATGCCTTTTTTCCCTACCGAATTACCAATAGCTTCAAGGGGCTATTCTGGTTTAATCAGACTGGTGGGTGAACTCACGGGGTACAGCTTGAGAGACTGATAACATCAGTCCCAGTAAGAACAGCTTCATTGAGCTACCAGCGGCTCGCCACCGCGACCCTCTGAGAGGATCTGGCGAGAAACTCAGTGAGTTGTAAAAATGCCAGGGGTATAGTCAAACCTCTGCCTACCATGGATATTATCGTTATTTTGTACATGTATATGATCTGGGTATAGACATAAGGTATGCGAAATTATGTAGTCATGATCTCAATCACCAAAAATAAATAGATAAAATAATAAGTACGTATAAAATAATCTACTAATTTGTAAAAATTAATATTAAGTTTGTTCGTTTGTGTTCACGGCGTTAACGCCATCGATCAAATTGTTAAGTATATGATCGAGGGTTCGTGCATCATTGATCAAATTGATTTAATGCTGTAAGTTTTCTTCTGCTTGAGTTGAAACTTTGTATAGATGTTCTTAGTAGTCCAAGGAAGAGTTCTGGAATAGTACCATTGGAAAATGAAGGATGTTGCGTGAGATGATAAAAAAAGATGTGGGGTGTCGTGGGACACCGGATAGGAACGAAGTTCCTCATCATAAAAATATTAATTTTAAGTTCTATTCGAGGTATAAAGAAAATAATTATTTGGGTATACATTTTTTATAACGATTTTTTTATTGATAAAAATAAATAAAAACTACTTTACAAAGTTATCAACTTTATTTTATTCACAATGATTTATAAAAAATATAATAATAATATACAAAGAAACAGCTATTTATATGAATAATAATAATAACCGTCATCACGTAGACTATAAGTATACATTAGGCACTGTATAGCCATCATACTAAGACTATACATAAATAATAAAAATCTTACGTTACGGACGTTTTTTCCCGGTTAGGATACCTAAGTCTCATAAGAAACTTCGTTCGTTTAGCTTCAGTAGTACCTAAAACACTATTACTGTTGCTCAGTGACCCTAAAACGATCATGGCCTACGATACGTGAAACTTCCATTCGGCCCGGTTCTGCTCTAGTGCATGGACCTTTGCGAGATCTCTTCTAACTTCATCGTGCTAGCAGTACCTTGTCTGTCCCACATTAAAATAATCAATATTAATTTTCAATTAATTAATTTTCATTCAGTGAAGGTGCACTTACCAACGCTTTCCATGTTACAGAATTATTGACAGCTTTCGGTAATAAATAGTTCAATAAGGCCGCGATGTGAAGAATAGCTCTTATCCCATTAACGTCACGTGCAAAACGATTTCGTTTCTGCCGAACACGATTTGTAGTGGCAGTGATTTGTGTGTTCATATTGTGAAGTTGAAGTTTCGAAATAACGGACCATTTATATGAGAAAAAATAGAAGCCGGAATCACAGGTTCGCGCTGTGGGAGTACACACAAGTGGGAACAATGCGAAGCGTTCCATTATTCAATTTGTATGCCTATTCTCTATCAATGCTGTGCGTTAAAATAGGTATGTAGGCTGCGTGTCAGCTGCTATAATATTTTTATTTATTTTTCATATTCACTTACCACCATATTAATAAAGATGGCTTAACCCGGGAAATGTTTTATTGCGTTTTGTTGTTGTAAAATGAGAAAATATAGCGCATTGCTTTCGTTGTCAGAGATAAATTCTCAATTGCACATATTATGCATGTCTCTTCCTGCAAACCGTACAACATGACATGTACTTCGCGGCAGAAATAAGTATTTTAGTAAGAGTATCTACGCTGTAATGTCCATGGTTTTTCACTTAACATCAGGCAAATCATGTGCTTGTAATAAAAACACATTGTATAAATATTTTCTTTTCTATTATAGTAAGTAGTATAATTTTAAATAGTAACTGTACTTGACATAATAATAATTCCAAAATAATCATTCACAAATGGTACAATAGCTAAAATCAAACAAAAACTATATTAAGATGTCAATTACGAGTAGTTTCAATATCTGATAAAATTGTTAATTTATTTCTACATTTTAGGTGTCAAGAAAAAAAATTATGTATGTGGTAATACATACTAAGGTATTTCATTGCAATTAAATATGAATGTCGTCAAGCATGAATTCATTGTAATTTGTTTTTATTATTTTTAAAATCTATCGTTCTCTAGTGGAGCTTGGGAACTATTAAAGCTATTTCCATTTTGAACATTGCAGTGTGGAAAAGTTGATGCCTCATGTGTAAATTGCGTAACCAGCAAATGCGCCGTCTACCAGATCTCTTTCCTCTGGATCTTTCTCTTGCAAATGAAGTACAGGAGATCGTAGTTATTTTGGCAAATAATACATATTTTAAAACCAAAACATTGAAGCCTGCGCACTTTAGTAGTCTCCAGTATTACCGTCAATCTCTCGAGCATGGTTGTGTACTCTGGGCTTATACTGAATTGCTATTTTTATAATATTTAGGAAACCAAAAATTAACAACATAATAAAATTAACAAAATTTACTTTAACTCTACTATACTACAATATATTATCACTATAATATATTTTTAAAAAGCAAAAAGAATGAATAAAACTATCCATATCAACCATTCTGATAATATCTTAGCCAATAACTTTGTTTGTAAGATTCGTTCGCCGTGAATCGCCGCTTCGTAGTTTCGGTATGGTACAGTGAATATGACATCAGAAGTGAGCAGGTGCAAAAAACTTACTCCTATTACTTTCCCCGCCGAAAGCCCATTATACAGCTGGCCCTGTTGCTTTTACTTACTTTTACAAATGTTTTCAATTGTAAGAATTGCCGTAATTTAAACTTGTACAAGCATTTCCATTTGTACGAGACCGGCAATTTGTTAGGGGATTACTGGCGAGATTTGAAATTTTGCTGTGTCATGATTGCGTTTTTACGAAAAGGCGCTCATGCAAATACATAATGCGAATATGTTACAGCTCCACCTTCTGTCTTCTGCAGTACTATCAGTTAGTCCGAATTATTAACTGGAGGTATTGATTTGATGTTTCTTCAGTTAGTAATATCGTCTTCTTCTTCTTCAGTTAGTAGTTTAATTCAAAAAGACGTATCGATAGCTTTTAATTTTTTTTTGATATCAAATATTCAATTTTCAGCTAGCAAACAAAAGACTGAACGCTAATTTTATTTCACATTTATTCAACAGATACAATTTCAAGAATAACGTGAACATAAAATGTTTTATTATTAAGCGTCTTCGTTAACGTAATTCGTTTTAATGCACTGCACGTAGATTTACAATAGAAAATATAATGACTCGACGTTCAGAGGTCTCGGAAATCCCGACCTCGCGAAATGAAATATGATTCACATTAAGTAAAGCTCTTGTTGTGTCCTGTTTTTGTCGCCAAACCGTTTTGTTCTCTTGTATTTACAACCGGACTCAATTCGAATCGTAGAACGAACGCGACTCGGATATTCGCCCTTTGTCTGTTTTTAATTCAATTATTCTCACTTTACCCAGTTGACGTTTCATTTTTAAGGACGGTTGTCGGTTGTTAGTTCAGCGCTTTTATCTAATTTTTCATCGTTTGATGCTTTTTATTTTGTACAGTAGTGACGCATTCGCATTTTCGTTGGTAGGTATTTTTTTAAATTTATTTTTAAGAAAGCTATTTTACTATAATATATTTTTGCCCAGTGTTGCCAAACTTGCGACATTTTGAATGAAAAATAAGAGGCATGTAATGAATGACACGAGTGGGATTTATTGACGTTTACATTTATTTGATTGTGAATGTTACAAATACTATTATTACTCGTAAGGATGTTCCACTTTGAAGGGTATGAAAATCTGGGGTGGCTAACAGCTTACATATTGCTATCTATGAGTATCGTAAAACAAACAATTTCAAATTGAGTTTTCATTATCATGACAAACGAATTCCAGGTACTAAGAGAATGCGAGACTTTTTAGAATTTATTGAATTTTTGATGTGTTTTGAACTCGGTAACCTTAAATAAGGCTGGTAGATTTTTTTTAGATTCACTAAGATATTAAATTTATTAGTGTTTTTTTTTTACGCAGCCCAAATATCGCAATTAAAGTCAGAAATATACTACAAACGTCTGAATTCGTAGGTATAGCGTAGGTAGTAGCGTTATAAGCATCTAATTTGGTCTTTAATTGCGTTATTTCAATAAAATTATTTTTTATATGTAACAACGAGCAACGAGAACGATGTCTAACACCTTACACCTACATAAACAGTTTGGTGTTTGACGCGGTCGGGACAGATGCCTATTGTTGTCACGACCACGGTGCTCATTCACTGCCTTGATAAAGCCTAGTGATAAATTGTCGACTTCAAAGAACAAAGGCTTTTAAAGTATTTGCATATTCACGGGATTAAAAATAAAACGTGATATGTAGCCGCTTTTGTTCGCGGTTGAAGCATGTCTTTGCTTATCTATTTGATGTTGGAATGAAACGAACATTTTGTTGTGGTAATATTGCATATGGGTTATTGTCTTTCACAGGCTCTTTATAAATTAAGCACAACAAACAGTACTGTTGCCTCGTAGCAATTTCTTCTACAATTTGGTATCTACTCAAATGCAATAAATTCTATGGCCATCAGGAGAAATCAACATGACTTGTTTAAAAATGTACTGAAAGGTCATTTTCTGGTTCGGTTATCGGAAGTGGCTTAGTTTTAGAAATGAAAGCACTTAATTTTTTCCGAACATGCGCCCTCTTTTGCTAGTCATTCGTCTGACGCTCGCAAAGTTTAGCAATAACTTCATCATATCAGTAATATAGGGCTATAGTCGGTGCCCATTTGGTCGCTCCAAATTTGCTTTTTAACCCACCATTTTTTTATAGCTCTATGACGTTGGACGAAGCTCATCTGTTCCTAATCGATTGTCGGCATTCACAAAGTGAGAATACCATATCAAAAACAAACGTGCGCTTAAATGGTTTACACAATTCGAAAATTCAATTTCACACCTCTTCTCGATGATTTATCATATGACATGAATTTATTTAAGCTAGGTCTGTAGAGAATACGCAGCAGTTGGTAACGGCTAGACTGTACCATAGGGATCGTCCATGAGTGGCGGTAGCCATTTGAATCAGACGGGCCATATGCTCGTCTGCCTACATGGACAATAATAATTTATTTTGGTGCCAGCGTATAGTGAGAAAAGCATAGCCCTAATCAGAGAATATAAAACTCGTGATTCATCCGATGCTCTCCAAGAATTAGTCGTCTCTTGCAGGACGGTTTTTCAATGGTTTTTCTAGAGCCGAACCGGAGTCAGAGCGCTTCACAACTGCTAAAATTCCGGTGTGGAATGATAGCGGTGGGATATAAGCGGATTGAATGTAAATTTATTATTTTTTGTTAACATTGCAATTCAAGTAGAGTTATATGTGCTCGATATATTTTTCTTTCCTTTGCAGCTCCCTTTTAGAATTCTTACACCTTCAAGAAAGATTTATTGGATATCAAAAAGGTGGCGTGACAAATGTATAAGCTTTTAGTTCAAAACTGTGACGTAAATAAGAAGGGCTCATCCACTGCTGTTCTATATAATACCACAGATTTGACGATGTTTGTATCATTATTAAGTCGTCAAATTCTGTGCAGTTTTTTTTAATCTAAAACACCAGTTTTTTTTTTACAATTAAAACATTTACAAAGAACCCGAAACCACTTTTTACTAGGCTTAATCACCAGTGAATGATGGGCCCTCACAATGGGTCTTTTCAAGATGCTTAAAGTCACCCAAAGAGCAATTAAGAGGGTTATTGGGCTTGCGATATGAAAGTGATAACTGCAACTAAGTTTTTTTTGTTTATTGCTTAGATGGGTGGACGAGCTCACAGCCCACCTGGTGTTAAGTGGTTACTGGAGCCCATAGACATCTACAACGTAAATGCGCCACTCACCTTGAGATATAAGTTCTAAGGTCTATATAAGTACTACTACTATTACTATATATACCTAGTCAGGTCATAAATTCTGTTACATGTTTAATGTAAAATAATTGAAACAAGTTTATTCATTATGTAACCATTCATATACCAAAATGAACTTAACAAAACATAGATTCTTATGACACTAAAGTTTATTCAAACTGACCTCCGTGATTTTGAATACAGGCCTTCAATCTGCGCGGCCAGTCGTCTATCGCAGCACGAACGAGGTCCATGTCAATATCGGCGGCTGCCTTAATCAAGGATGTCTTGAGTGACTCCAAATTGGGATGAGGCTTTGAGCACGCCTTTTCCTCCAAGTGTTGCCATATCTTGTAATCTAACGGATTCAAATCTGGACTGGAGGAGGGCCAGTCTTCGTGCCGGATGAAGTCGATTTCACGCGCCGCCAGCCAGTCTTGTGTGCTCTTCGCTCTATGAGCTGGCGCCGAATCTTGTTGGAATACCCAGTGCCTGTTATTGAACATGGTATGAGAAGCAGGTTCCACAAGGTTCATCAGGACTGTATTTTGATACACAACTGCATTCGTTTTTACACCTTTCTCACAAAAATGTACCTCTGTTAAGCCCCAATAAGAAACTCCCAACCATACCATGAGCGAGGATGGAAAATGACCTCGTTGGACACGCGGAATACGGTTGCTCGCTTCTTCACTACTGTGTGCGTACACCTTATCATTTTGTTTGTTATAGCTCTCTTCTACGGTAAAAATTTTTTCATCCGAAAAAAGAATTTCCCGATATTTTTTTCCCGCGTACCGCTTCAACAAAGCGCGGCATCTCTTCAGTCTCAGGTCCATTAGACGAGCATTCAAACGATGTCCTGTTTTTCTTCGATATGCCCGAAGCCCTAAGTCTTCATTTAACACCCTTTTCACCGTGGTTCTGCTTAACCCCATCTGAAGGGCCAACAGTTTCTACTTACGTTTGGGATTTCTTTGAATTCGCGCCTTCACAGCTTTTATCATTGTTGGAGTCCTAACAGACCGAGGGCGACCACTTTTTGACCTGTCATCTACACTAGAGTCTTCATTGTATCGTTTGATGGTACGATAAACGAATCTTTTGGTTATATTCAAAATTTTCAGTATGTTAAAAATTTTAATTGGCACGTAACCGCAACGATGCAACGCAATAACTGCAACACGGTCTTCTTTAAGCGTCCACTCCATATTTAAAAATGAGTAAAATTCTAAAAGTATACATTTTTATTTTCATGAACAATTCGAAATTCGAATTCAATAAACTTTTTTGTGGCCAGCATTCTAAAAGAAAAGTTTTTACTGTGTGACAATACTTATGACCTGACTAGTTACTATATACTATTTTGTAGGCAGCGGCTTGGCTCTGCCCCTGGCATTGCTGAAGTCCATGGGCGACGGTAACCACTCACCATCAGGTGGGCCGTATGCTCGTCTGCCTACAAGGGCAATAAAAAAAAAAAAAAAAAAGTATAGTTACAACGGCTGCCCCGCCCTTCAAATCGAAACGCTGCTTCACAGTAGAAATAGGCAGGGAGGTGGTACCTACCCGTGCGGTCTCACAGTAGATCCTACCACCAGTAAAAATGTGATTTAAATAAATCAAACTGAGTTTTTAAAAAAAATGTTGTTAAAATACTACTACCTTTTATTGTACGAGTAAGTCAATAAATTTAGCTGAATGAAACTAAAGGTAAAGTAGCATAGTACTGAATACGAGTATAATATTATTTAAAAACTTTCTTTATTATGTTCAACTAATAAAATTTTGTGAATTACTTATTCGAAGTACTTAACATCCCAAGTTAATATGTGACGTAGATAAAGTTATAATTATTCTAAATTTATTTATTATTATTATGTAGAAGCGAAGCCTTGAGCACTGAAGAATTTCTCATGTTACCTGTAGGAAAATCAAGTGTCTATTGTCTAACGTACAATGACCGTTTTGGTACAGTTCTGTGATGTGTGTGTCTTGATTTCAATCATTGGACAATAAAATCTTGATATTGGATTATATGTCTAAATCTTTGGTATAATATATTAATAGTAAATTAATTAAATGTTTTCTATGTAAGATTTATCTTTAAATATATATTTAAAGATATGCACATATATTTATTAATGGTTGCAAGATCTACAGCAGATTCTGAACGGCTTAGCAGATTCTTCACGACGAATTGGACTCCGGATGAACATGGATAAAACTAAAGTTATGTTCAATGGTTACATTAGCCCGGGTCTGATCGTCGTGACGGGCTGCCCGCTTGAAGCTGTTGACCAATACTTATACCTCGGGCAGACGCTGCAGACGGGTATACATAGCTTGGAGAGGGAGGTTAAGAGAAGGATCCAACTGGGCTGGGCTGCATTCGGCAAACTGCGTGGAGTCTTTTCATCGCACGTCCCACAGTGCCTGAAAATAAAAGTTTTTAACCAGTGCGCCCTACCGGTAATGACTTACGGAGCCGAAACGTGGACACTCACAGTACGGTTGGTCCGTCAGATAAAGGTCGCTCAACAAGCCATGGAAAGAGCCATATTCGGAGTTTCATTGAAGGATAAAATCAGGAATGAGTTTATTCGACAGATAACCAAATTCATCGACATAACGTAAACGTAATGTGGGACGCCCTCTGGCTTGATGCGATGACCTCCGAACGGTGGGCGGCAAGAAGTGGACGAAGAGAGCCGAAAACCGGGCTCAGTGGTGTGGATTAAGAGAGGCCTATATCCAGCAGCGGACGACTGTGGGCTGATGATGATGATGATGATGATATTTATTGACCTTCAGCTTAGAACTCGCTTGTGAAAAAAAAATGTTCCTAATTTTGTTTTTATGAGAGCTACTCAATAATACGTAACTACATTGTTTACATTATAGTTTACATTTTATACTTGATGCTGTGTTCTAGCTGACCTAGTTATATGTAGTAGTCGACTAGTTAGATTAAGTATCCTGCGAACGACGCAAAACCCTTATTCATAAAAGTTAGTGGAATTTTTTTTTGCTATAGAAAGTACACGAGCTCAGTGCCTAACCGTATGAAGGGCTTCATGTAAGCCACAGATATTACCACATGAATGCCGTCTCCAACGTTATGTTTATTAGTAAAATAAGACAAAAGTTAATAGCTTCAAATTTCGATGTCCATTTGCAAATAAAACACAAGTAACTATAACAATGCCAGTGTAAACAAAAATAAATGTAAACTTGAACACAAATTTTTAGGTTTCTGTTTCTCAAAAGGAAGGACCTTCTTATTTGTCTCTCACTTGTGCTATAAAATTCAAACTCATATCTCACTCATATTTACTATTTATAAAACGTGGGTCTTGACGGTTCGCAGATATTGGGAAAGGAGCGTGGGCCCAAGAATGTTTTTAGCACCTACCCACCCAACGACTCCCCTTGTACCTGATAAATGAATGTGCGTCCAGGGTTAGAACCTGGGCAGAGTAGGGGAATTGTCGCGGTCAACGTTAAAATCAGAGTCGCGGCGCACCCCGGGGGACGCCCGATGGATAGGTCGTTCGAACAATCGGCAATCATAGACGACTAAGAACACCGGTCTCCGTGGTATGGCGGCCCGCCGAGCGCCAGGCCGATGCCGTTGGCTTTCCGGGAAATTTCGCTGGAGCTTGTCAGATCGGAAAGCGATGTAACGCTGATGCAACGACAACTCTTCTACAGTACAGTATTTTCAATGCCGCTATGGCGAACTGTATCTTTCCCGCGGTGTGGAAAGAAGCGGACGTTATCGGCATACATAAACCCGGTAAACCAAAAAATCATCCGACGAGCTACCGCCCGATCAGCCTCCTCATGTCTCTAGGTAAACTGTATGAGCGTCTGCTCTACAAACGCCTCAGAGACTTCGTCTCATCCAAGGGCATTCTCATCGATGAACAATTCGGATTCCGTACAAATCACTCATGCGTTCAACAGGTGCACCGCCTCATGGAGCACATTCTTGTGGGGCTTAATCGATCAAAACCGTTATACACGGGAGCTCTCTTTTTCGACGTCGCAAAAGCGTTCGACAAAGTCTGGCACAACGGTTTGATTTTCAAACTATTCAACATGGGTGTGCCGGATAGTCTCGTGCTCATCATACGGGACTTCTTGTCGAACCGCTCTTTTCGATATCGAGTCGAGGGAACCCGCTCCTCCCCACGACCTCTCACAGCTGGAGTCCCGCAAGGCTCTGTCCTCTCACCCCTCCTATTTAGCTTATTCGTTAACGATATTCCCCGGTCGCCGCCGACCCATTTAGCTTTATTCGCCGACGACACGGCTGTTTACTATTCCAGTAGAAACAAGTCCCTAATCGCGAAGAAGCTTCAGAGCGCAGCCCTAGCCCTAGGACAGTGGTTCCGAAAATGGCGCATAGACATCAACCCAGCGAAAAGTACTGCGGTGCTATTTCAGAGGGGAAGCTCCACACGGATTTCCTCCCGTATTAGGAGGAGGAATCTCACACCCCCGATTACTCTCTTTAGTCAATCCATACCCTGGGCCAGGAAGGTCAAGTACCTGGGCGTTACCCTGGATGCATCGATGACATTCCGCCCGCATATAAAATCAGTCCGTGACCGTGCCGCGTTTATTCTCGGTAGACTCTACCCCATGATCTGTAAGCGGAGTAAAATGTCCCTTCGGAACAAGGTGACACTTTACAAAACTTGCATAAGGCCCGTCATGACTTACGCGAGTGTGGTGTTCGCTCACGCGGCCCGCACACACATAGACACCCTTCAATCTCTACAATCCCGCTTTTGCAGGTTAGCCGTCGGAGCTCCATGGTTCGTGAGGAACGTTGACCTACACGACGACCTGGGCCTCGAATCTATACAGAAATACATGAAGTCAGCGTCGGAACGGTACTTCGATAAGGCTATGCGTCATGATAATCGCCTTATCGTAGCCGCCGCTGACTACTCTCCGAATCCTGATCATGCAGGAGCCAGTCACCGTCGACGCCCTAGACACGTCCTTACGGATCCCTCAGATCCAATAACCTTTGCACTAGACGCCTTCAGCTCTAGGAGCAGGCTTAGGGACCTCGGTAACCGTACTCGTCGAACTCGACAAAGAGTTCGCCGTGCAACCTAACCCATGAATCAGCTTGCTGAGTTTCTCGCCGGATCTTCTCAGCGGGTCGCGATTCCGATCCGGTAGTAGATTCATTCGCGAAGCAGCTACTCTTGAGTTGTTAGGTCTCCTTCGGAGGCGCTCGGGTAGCTGTTAGCAAATCCCACCCCTCCGGGCTGAGCCTTTGCTCGCCCACCTGTCCTGGTGAAACTGGAAAGGCCTCCGGGCCACCAGTAATCCTTCAATCATAAAAAAAAAAAAAAAAGTTTTTGAACGTGATAAGTGACATTTGAAATTGCCATCTGACACAGTGTTTCGTTTCACTGGTCGGATTAAAATTGCAATGTAATACATAGCGAATTTTTTAGTTTTTTAAAATGTGTGGTTTATGAAAAGTTATGTTTGTATCCTTCACGCTATCAAATAACTTTGTTGTCCAGTTCTATTTGAAATAGAAATTCAATAAGTAATTAGTTCAGTTCATAAGTAATTATTGATTAAAATAAACTGAGTGACTCGTTGGTGCGACTGAGTTAGTGCTTCTCTGGTTCTGACCCAGCGAGGTATCCCAGAACACTAGCGTCATCACCTGGGCCGCTGTATCGCGGAGCCTGGCGTCGTTGGTCGTCGATGATCCGTGGGTCGGACGTCCTCGGGATGGCTTGCGAGTCTTTTTTTTTATTGCCTTTGTAGGCAGACGAGCATAAGGCTCACCCTGATGGTAAGTGGTCACCGTCACTCATTGACGTCAGCAATGCCAGGGGCAGAGCCGAGCCGCTGCCTATCAACCTACCTGTCTGTATGTACTGTGGACTGTGGGAAACCCTCTACTCTGACCGGATTCTGATTACGGGCGGAGATCGGACGTCGGGTAAAAGCGTGCAAGAGGAGTCGCTTGGTGCGGTAGGGCCGAAAAATATCCTTGGGCCCGCAGTCTGCTCCCAACATCTGCAGACCGTCAAGTCTTCCATACCACGCGTGGCCGCTAGGCACGGATACCTTGTAGGACCTTGTCCGAAATTAAAAATGGCTTCGTCTCTGACTATTGCGCTGAGGTTCATGGGCTCGATTATACCGACCCGTATTATAATTTATTATTGATCTTATTGAATATACCTTTAAGCAAATCACAATAAACACAAAAAAATTAAGAACGTAACAAACAAAAAATCTAATCTTTCCTCTTCTTATATGAATGGTTCACTATTTTGGCGATAACGGCTTAAAAATAAAAGGTAGGTACATATATGTTGCCTTGGGCTTTTTTTGTGGGTCTATTTGAGTTAAACATTTCGATTTTACATTATACACGTGCAATTCCAACGGTTTTTGAGGCGCACGCAATAATAGCTCGCAGATGGCACATTTTTTCCTTCTTACTTGACACTTATCGTAAATTTTGGGTAATTTATACTATATTTTCATTTATTATAGCCTATGTGTTATTCTGATGTGTAAGCTTAGTGTCATATTTATTTATATCGAATCCACAGCCTAAAAAATAAGTTTCAAGATTTTAGCGTTAAAAATGACGATACTTCCATACAACTTTTCATCCACCCCTTTCAATCCTTTACACCCTTTTTCCGTATTAAAAAGTAGCTCATGTCCTTTCTTAGGCTCGAATTTATCTGAACACAGGGAATCCTAATTTGGGACCGAATGACCGTGCGTGATTTTTTTCCAATTATTATTATTATTATTTTATTAATTTTTATTATTTAATTGAAATTTCATGTCTGCCTCAATTTCAATTATACTAAAGTGCGATTAGTTAAAAATTCGATGTTTTGAATGTTATATTGTTGTATTGTATAAGGACTTATGTCTTATTTTCCTATGAACTTATGTCCTATAAACGGCCGTCTGGTGTAGTGGTAAGTGACATGGTCACTACACAAGGGGGTCGCGGGTTCGAATCCCGCCAAAAGAAGCTATTTGTATGATAAATACAAATGTCTTTTCCAGGGTTATGGATGTATATTAAATATATGTATCTGTATAATAAAAATCTTACATTTATTTCCGTTATCTGGTACCTGTAACACAAGTTCTTTACGAACTTATCACGGGACCAGTTAACGTGGCGTGATTGTTAGTAAATATTTATTATTTATTTATTTATTTTACTAGCATCTGGTAAATAATATTACTAACCCCCTTTAGAAATTTACGATTGGTCCTAAAAGGCATATTTTTGTGACAATCGTACTCAAAAGTAAAAGCGAACTTTGTCCTTAATTTTCTTTGAACGACAAATTAAAATTTTTGCCTGTTTAATTCCAGGAAGGGCCTGTTTTGTTTGTGACAAAAACGTATAAAAAAGGGAGATTTTGTGCAAATTAAGTATTTTTAAACTTTATTTAAAATCACAGGACCCTTCTCAAGCTTTCTACCTTTTTTCGGGGGATGTAAGTATTAAGTAATATGTTCTTGTCATGTATGTACATACATTTATACGTTTAAGGCTGTTGTTTTGTTGTTGGATCTTATTTCAATATTCTACCGATTCAAATATCTTTTTTTTAAATTTTTTATTGCTTAGATGGGTGGACGAGCTCACAGTCCACCTGGTGTTAAGTGGTTACTGGAGCCCATAGACATCTACAACGTAAGTGCGCCACCCACCTTGAGATATAAGTTCTAAGGTCTCAGTATAGTTACAACGGCTACCCCACCCTTCAAACCGAAACGCATTACTGCTTCACGGCAGAAATAGGCAGGGCGGTGGTACCTACCCGTGCGGACTCACAAGAGGTCCTACCACCAGTGATTACGCAAATTATAATTTTGCAGGTTTGATTTTTATTACACGATGTTATTCCTTCATCGCGGAAGTCAATCGTGAACATTTGTTAAGTACGTATTTCATTCGAAAAATTGGTACCCGCCTGCGGGATTGGAACACCGGTGCATCGCAACAACGAATGCACCGGACATCTTATCCTTTAGGCCACGACGACGACATAACGACGACATAGCGACGACATATCGCAGAGAGAATTAATTTATAATAATAATATTGGAGATGGTTGTCATAATACATTTTTTTTAAATATCTATGTACTCGTATGTATATGATCACAAATTTCAAAATTGTCTTAACGAAACAGCGCTTAAGTTTACCAAGAATACAATTAGCTGTATCTTGAAAACAAACTTAAACTGAGCAGCGCTTTTGTTGGCAATGATTAATAGTGTGTACGGAGCCCCCTTTCATTAGAATGGTCTGGCCTTTACGCTTCCCGTGTTAATGGAAAACACACAACACAAACAATCCTTTCGTGTTATAATTGTCGAAAACGATACGCTCACATGGCTTGTAAATATATTTAATATATCTGATCCGTACTATTATATAATAGTAGCTGTATTTTCTATAATATCTAAGATTTTAGTATTTGGTCTCAATTTTGTGAGTCATTATTGAAAAACACTGCTGCAATATGCTAAGTTGGTTTTAAAAGACTTGGGTTCATCATACAGCTTCAATAGGCACTGAATATCGGGATTTATTGTTTATTGCGGAGATGGGGAAACGAGTTTACGGCCCACCTTGTGTGATGTTGTTTCCGTGGCCTATCTGTATAAAAAAATAAGTGAGAGCATCATCAACCTTGGGATATGAGGGCGAAGTCTAAAATCTATTATTTAACAGCTATCTCACCCTTCAAACTGAAACGTATGATTGTTCCACGGCAAAGATATGCAGGAAGGTAGGTAGTATCTACCCGTGAGTGCATATGTCCTGCTACTATTAAAATATATTCTTTTGACTTGTATCGTCCGAGCACACTGTATAAAAAGATTATTACTCGTTTAATACACTCCAAATAAATGTTTGATACAAGTGTTTCTGAGACTTCGAAGTATACAAGCCTTGCAATTTGACGGAAAACTTTTCACAGATTCTATCAAAACGTTTTTGTCTTATTGCCTCGCTGTGACTTTCGTAACTTTTCAATCCTTCGCCCACTTAAACTTTTCCCATCACGAGTATTTTTAAGACGATATAAATACATTTCAATGTAAATTTATATAAATCGTAAGTATAATTGTACATACTAGTGGTCCCGTAGTAGTCGAAATTCGACTATAAGTTAAATTATAAGTTTGAACATTATTATGTTCCAATGGCCAAGACTTATACTTCTTTGTTCACAGATTTCGCCAAGGCTACATTATAGACAAATATTAATATTTAAGAGAAACAATAATAACCTATTCTAAATTTGACCACAGACTTTAAATAATAAAAGTTTGACAATAAACAAAGTATATATGTATATATACGTGTGTGTGTCAAATAGATGGTAGTGTGTGTAATGTTTTTTTATTGATTCAATGTGTTTTTTATGCATAATTAAAAAAAAAATTACCATGTGCACTCCTTCTCTATATTCTCTATAAGTGTGGGAAATTTCATACTCCTCCGTCCGCGCGATTTTCGTAAAAAGGGGTACAAAGTTTTTGCTTCACGTATTACTCGTAATATATAGATATAGAAGTATAGTGTATTCAAAGTTTCAATTGAAGTTTCGTGTCTAATAAAATGAATCTAATTCACGAAAATTGTCGTCCATTTTAGCAGTAGGCGTTCCAATTTCGTGGCGTAACGTAGCTTAAGCATTAACATAAATATAATTGTTTTCTTAGAGAGCTTAATTTAATTGTGATACTCAAATTTGGTTTGATCCCAACGTTTAATTTTCGGAGTAAGTGAAATGATACCTAATTACTTTCTCAAATTTCGAATCTAAATCTTAGTTTTGAGATAATAAAGTAATTTACGTAAAATACGTTGTAGGATAAGTTACAAGAATCATTTTATTTAGTTCTACCTACGCCAAGTAATTGCTCCACAGATGAGACTGGTTTTTGCGAATTCTATTATTATACTTTTCTCTCTTTTCTCTCTCTCTCTGTGTATCCATCCGTAATATTAAGATTTCGATTATTGAGCGTAAGAAGCCATCGTAACTAATGAATTATTTAAAAACAAGAACAGGTTATAATTTACTTGTGTTTTTATTGCTTAGATGTGTTGAAATACTCGCGGCCGTACCGGTGTTAAGTGATTTCCGGAGACCATAGATGAGTCGTCTATTATCAAAGGCGGCAATCTGACTTTTGGACAATGATTGGTAAATCAGAAAAACGAATTATTGACTTTGTATTCCATTGGCAGTCACAAAACTCTTCGGAACGACATCTTAGATAAATAACAGGTTAACTATTAACCTTTATTTAATGCAGGTTTTGAACCGTATTCTTTGAAGGAGACGATTATATTCAAATAAATCTGTATTGACATATCAATAAAAATTTTTTGTCCAAATGTACAGATTGCCGCCTTTGATAATAGACGACTCAGATATCAACAGTGTCAATGTCTCCACCCACCTTGAGACACGAGATCTATAGTACTACATAACACACACTAAGTTTAATAGTACCACAGTTGCCCCACCATTCAAATTGAAACGTGTTACGTGCTTCACGGCAGAAATAAGTAACATGGTAGTTTTTTATTTTTTTTTTTTTTTTTGGTCAGGAGGAAATCGCCGGACTTCCGCCCTCCACTGGGGATAGAGGGCGGGGCATGTCAGAGTCGAACTAACTAAAACCTCCTGTCGCTCAACAACCAACGTCCAAACCTCGCATGAGACAGAACTCATGAAGAGGCAAAGGGGGGAAAGTGAAGCGTTTAGTGCGGAGCACATCTCTCCCATCACCCTCCCCCTCGGGACGCCGGACCGGCGGTCGTCGGCGCCACGACCACCAGCCCTCTCGGTCGGCAGGCTATCCGAAGCCCGCCTAGATGGCGCCGGTTAGAGTGAGCTATCCTACGGAATACCCCGCTGGACCAGAACCAACGTGGGTCGAGGATAGCCGGCCTTCCACCACCCGGATGCTCTTGCGTAAAACGCGTGCAGAGCAGCTTGCACGTCGTCTTCTTAGGCCCCCCTCGCCGGTCCCCAGACCGACATGTGAGGGGGGACCCGAAACACGTAGAGGGCCAGGGCTTGGGCGAGATCCGCCTCCCTGGCCCCCGCTCGACGGCGGCGGGATTGTGCGTCTCTCACGCGCCCCGCCGCCTCCTTCTGCGAGATGGTGCACTCGCAAAAGTCGAGCATCGCCTTCCACGACTCGTCGTCGCCGAGCATCGATGCCACAACACTCGGCAACGACAAGTCGTTTCCTACTTTTGCGACGAGGACACGGCGCCACCCCTCCCATGCGGGGCAGGCGACGAGCGTATGCTCTGCCGTGTCCAAGTCGCAATCACAATGGTGGCACTCTGCCGTCGGCTCGGCTCTGATCCTGTGCAGGAACTCACCGAAGCAACCATGCCCAGTGAGCACCTGCGTGAGCCGGAAAGTGAGGCGTCCTCTGTCACGATTCACCCAATCCACAAGGACCGGGCGAATCGCCTCGACGGTCCTACGACCGGCCGAAGGATCAGCCAAACATGGTAGTACATTTTAATTACACGATATTATTAATTAATTATTCATCGTGGAAGTAATTCGCCAAATACAGGTTTCATTAGAAAATTTGGTACCTGCTTGCAGTATTCGAACACCGGCATAGGAGCATCGCTCGATACAAATGCACGCCAGGTGTATCCTTTAGGCCACAACGGTGAGATATGTTGGGTTATTTCAGATTACTCTAAAAATCGGTTTTAGTAATATTTTTTGTAAAATTGTATCGGATCGTTATATTAGCTAAGGACGTTTGATGTCAAATTTCAACCAACATTTTTGTGAAAAAATGAAGATTTTTATTTTAATCGTAGAAATAGTATAAGAGACCTAAGCAAGAAGACATGAATATTGCCTATCTTAAGATATGAGAACGATATCCCAAACTACTAAATAGCCATCAATTAATTCACTGGTTCAATTAATTTAATTAAACTAACTTGTTTGATAATACATATTTATTTTATTGTAGTTTTTTCTGTTTTCATTAGACGAATTCTCTTTATAGTCCTAATCGCATTGCCAATATGGCCTTCTTGATGAAACTCGCTGATCCTAAAACTAATTTAAGGTTAGAAAAACATGGAATATCCGAAACATAATGTATTAGTATGACAAGAATAAGTTACATTATAACATATACTATAGATTTTTGCTAAGTAGTTAAATCATGATGGTGGCAATATCTAGTAAGATTATGTAATACTTTCTTATTTTTATTAATGTCGTTCTAAGGCAGATGAAGATACGATCCACTTAATCGTCAGTTGTCATTGTCACCCTTAGATATCAGTGATGTCAGATCACAGCCAGCCCCCCACTACTAAATAATGTCGGAGTGTTTATTCTTTAGTTAATTGAACATTCAAAATGTCTTTGGATTTGGACAATCTTTTGCAGCCGAACGTGTGCTTATCTGGCTGTGTTAAAGAGGTACCAATATAAGGTAATCTATACTTATATATATAAATTATATATTATATATTTGCTGTCTGCAAAAATGTCATGCATGCAGCGACTAATCTCGCTAAAACTCGAAAACGGTTGGACCGATTTGGCTAATTTTGGTCTTGAATTACTTGTCGAAGTCCAGAGAAGGTTTAAAAGGTAGATAAATATGAAAATGCTCGGAATTAAATAAAAATAGCAATTTCGTTTTTCCTTTGATGTCTCCCCCGTCGGACGGATTCCTTTTGTTTGTTTTAAGTTTATTTTATACAAAAGTTTAGGTCTTTTAATTATCGATTGAGGCACTACGGAGTCTGCCGGGTCAGCTAGTTGGGAATATAATCATTTAAGAGTTTCCTAAATAAGTGAATTGTAATTTAGGTTTGTTGCGTGTGCTTCTGCATAATCAACCTCGTTTACATTAGAAAAATTTGTTTGTGTGAAAGAAGAAAACAAAATTTAGTCTCGGGGTGACCGTAAATTGATTTCTCTATTTTGATTAATAGATAATTAAAATACTGTTGTACCAACAGCACCATTAAATCAAATGTTATCGTTTATCGTGACATTATAGTTAATTAGTTTTAATTGTTAGATCGCGTGTCCACGGAATCTATATTTCATATGGTATCCACATATTCGCTCCGAAAACACAACTGAAATTGAAGACATGCGATTGGAAACAATATAAAAATTTTAATTTCATTTTTGTTTGTATGCTTGTATTGGTTTTAATTGCAACTGTGTATTTACAATTAAGTATTTTTTTATTACTTTTGTAGGCAGACTAGCATTAGGCCCACCTGAAGGTGAGTCGCCCATGGGCCTCAGCAATTCCAGTGCTTTAAATTCAATCTACATAATTTTAATTGTTAAATTGTTCTTGAGTTTCGGAAATATTTAAATATATTGGGTGCGGGATGAAAGTAAAGAAACAAAATGCTACCTGTGCTACGTTCGTGTTGATCTGATGATGAACTTGAATAGCTGGCCATGTAGTATTTGAATATCTAATGGAAAAATCGCAAAATGTGAGCTTAATCGATTTATCTTAATGAGAAAACAAGATATTTTACATCTTAAAAAAAACCGATCTCTACAACCTTAGTGACCACTGTTAGAAAATCTATCTCAATATTAAGACGACCGAGTCAAAATAGCCAATACATTAACCGGATGTTTTCAAATCGTTTGAAAGCCTCGATAAAATATAACGACCAACATTAACGTCTAACTACGTACTTTAACTTTAATGAAATGCAGATTTCTGAAATCTGCGTAGAATTCTTTAAAGGGGTTCGAATTGTTTGAAGGGGTCCAACATTTAATTTTATCAATGATTTTTTATATTTATTTTTTGTTGCGTAGATGGGTGGACCACCTTACAGCCCACCTCGTGTTAAGTGGTTACTGGAGCCCATAGACATCCACAACGTAAATGCGCCACCCACTTTGAGATATAGGTTCTAAGGTCTCACTCAAGTATAGTTACAACGGCTGCCCCACCATTCAAACCGAAACGCATTACTGCTTCACAGCAGAAATAGGAAGGGTGGTGGTACCCACCAGCGCGGACTCACAAGAGGTCCAACCACCAGTCAAACACGATGCCTTAATAAATTGAAAATCGTAGCGTCGTGTATCATAAACATTATACAGTTTTGACGAGGAGGTGCGCTGCGGAATTCTTTGGGATGATCCTATCAGGTCCATTTTATCATTACACCATTCATACTGACCATGACGCTGATCACGGAAGCCATGGAAGACCATGTAAGCACTGCGCTCATTCATTCGCAATTAGTTTTGAAAGATATTTTTTGTAACCTACTATCCGACTGGAATTGTCACCCTTCGCATTTTCTGAGCGCTTATAGCGCTTAATGTCCTTCTTCAAACAAGATTTGAAAAGTTTGCTAGCGAGAGAAAGCTGTCTGACTGTGCTTTTGATATTGCTGATCTCTATGACCATCGATTACCATATAGTATTAGGTTGGCCGTATAGTCGTCTTCTATAAAAGCAAAAAGGACTACAGTGCGTGATAACGTTAGATAGATATAGATTGACTTAAATATCAGTAAATATTATTTGTACTATTAATTTCATTGTGATTAAATCAAAAAATATAATACATATTATTTATTGTTTTCATACAATCTAATCGTAATTTAGATTAATTCATGATATCAGAAATATGACTCACAATACCAACTTCAGCCGAAGTTTAAAAACAATTCAATTTACATTTTAAAAGTACTTAGTTGTTTCAAACGAAGTTATATAATGTACTCTTTTACCACGAGCTTCAAGCAAAAGTAATTGTATAATTAAGTTTGACAAAACTTTTAGGTTTAATTAACTTTCGTTTTCAATTTTTCTGAATACACAAATTGGGTGGTCTGCGATTTCGCATTTTTTAACAAAAATAAATTGAATATGGTGATTTCACTTCTACACGTTGGTAAATATCAAATGGGGGGGTCCCAGTAAGAACAGCTATGGAATAAAAAATCGAGTAGCATTTCAAGTACTTTGGCACTGGTACCTTTTGAATAAGACATGTGGAATATTGAGTTCCGGGTAGAGGTTAAGCCATCCTATTACCATCTATCTCATCGCCAGCTCTTACCATATAAGATCTAGTGAGTGCTTAAAAATGTTGGGTTTCAATTATAAAATACAAAATAGTATTTTTTTATTGCCCTTGTAGGCAGACGAGTATACAGCCCACCTGATGGTGAGTGGTTACCGTCGTCTATACTTCAGCAATGCCAGGGGCCAAGTCAAGCCGCTGCCTAAGTTGCTGCCTGTTAAGTCTGATGATTAGTCATGTATCGTTGTTATGTTTATGTGCTTCGCCTACCCGTTTAACATAAAGTGGACCACGAGCTCGTCTGATCATCTTTAATACTATAAAATAAAAACGAAAAAAACTTTAAACACACATATTATTATTGGAAATATCACTGGCAAACATTTTTATTTTTTTATAGAGCATCTGTTCAGATTGCTAGCTAGAAAATATTCAGTCACAAAAAATTATTCGTCAGTTCTATTTTAAACTTCGAATAGGTAGTTAATAAGATTGTTTTGTTTGTTAAGTTCATACGTCACACATAACACAAAAGAAATGAATAAAAATTGAAACCACATCAAACCAAACAAAATTTAATAAAAAAACTTTTCACGCGTACATAGCGAAGTAGAAATAAGATGCGGTACGACTATAACAAAGAACGAGTTTGTCGAGTGGAACAGTTCTGGATCAAGTTGTTTTCCAAGAGGTCTTGCAGTTTATTAACTACTTGAAGGTACTGTTTCCGCGAAAGCGCTTTTGGTACGCTATCGCTTCAAAGGAGTCGTCGTGAAGGACAATATCGATAATAGTGTGGTTCAAAAATTATTTTAGGAATAATTATAGCAGTTTCATTAGTGCCCAGTTAGTTTCACTTCCGTTTAGGTGGGTGCAAGCGTTAAAGTTAGGCGGTTGTAAAAATGTAACAAAATAAATTTTATATTTTTCCAGAGAAAAGTTTGCATTATTTCAAAATCAATCCAACAATAACTTGTGATTTTTTTAAAGAATAAAACAATAAAATTATAGATAAATGAATGTAAAATGATTTTACTTAGTTGTGGCATTTGAAATTGAATAAAATTTGAATTATAGGGATTTAAAGGTAAAATTCGGAGTAAAGAGATACGAAATGACCATTTCATGTGAATTGGACTAGTGTCTACAATAGGATTACGTATCAAAGGCGAGGACTCTGCTATCCCTATTCGCTTTTAATTCGAATTTAACAAACAGCCTCACAATGTTCAGCATGAGTTGTTTTGCTAAATAGGTTCGGGCAGCCTCTAACTATCAATAGATTTAATCGAGTTTTGTGTTTGCATTTAACATTGGATTAAATAATACTTGATATGGATTTTCTTAGTTCAAACGATACTGGATCAGTTGTTCTCTTTTATACTATTGTCAGGTATTGTACATAAATTCTATAGTTTTTTTTTATCTAATACCACAATTTATCTTGCGATAAATGGCCAAGCGTTGCAGGCACCTTTTTTCTGTAATTTTGACAAAACTAAATAATTAATACTAGTATATTATATAAATTATTATACAGCTAACCCTCTGAATCGAAGATCAGTGTTTTTGATAACATTTTTATTTTTCAACATCTTTATTAGGTATTTGAAGTAACAAGGAACCGATAAGGTACTAGAATCGAATGTGTGTTGGATCTCTTGTGAGTCCGCACGGGTAAGTACCACCACCCTGCCTATTTCTGCCGTGAAGCAGTAATGCGTTTCGGTTTGAAGGGTGGGGCAGCCTTGTGACTATACTGAGACCTTAGAACTCATATCTCAAGGTGGGTGGCGGCATTTACGTTGTAGATGTATTTGCGCTCCACTAACCAATTAACACCAAGTGGGCTGTGAGCACGTCCACCCATCTAAGTAATAAATAAAAATAGTATTAGGTAAAATACAGTCAATTGTTGTTCTGTATTCTAACTGAAAATGACTATTTTCTTAGTGTGCAATAAAACGTACACCACTTTAACATAATTATTTTCTATACTGTTTTTCTATAATATATTAAATGTGGAAGTAGGAATGTATGGATATTTTTACCCAATCGAGCAAAATGGATGGACAGAGCTCCGTGAAATTCCCTAGCGATATAGTTTATAGCTCGCATTAACACATATCATACTTTTTATCATAGTAAATGAGATAGCCAGGGTAACGCCAGGTATAGGAAACTAGCTTTTGCCCGCGACTTGGTCTACGTGGAATAGTTACTTTGGGATAACGTTAAATTTTACCCGCGGCTTCATTAACGTGAAGGTGAAAATATTTTTGAATAATAGAATACTGAGAAGCTATTTAATGTACCAAAATCACGCTTCAAAAGATGCAATTATCAATTCGACCACCATTTTTTTTCTATGTATGTTCACCGATTTCTCGAGAATGCTTGAACCAATTCTGATAACTCTTTTTTCTTTTTTTTTTGTTCGAACGGGTAGACTTCATAAATTATCCTGTAAGCACCAGGATCAGGATCTGATGATGGGATCCTGGAGAAATAGAGAAGAATCTACAATTTTCAAAGACTGTCTTGAAGTGATTTGGATCTTTCTTGTTATTCTTGTTATTCTGTGCCGCCGCGCACCGGCCAGCCAGCGCCTTGTACATCGTTATTCCGCGTTTGATCATTATTTTGTTGCGATGTTCTTTTAAAACTGCGTTATTTTCTAAGATACTCATTGAAACCAAAAGGGCAAATTTATTTTAAATAAAATACTTGTAATCAATATCGTATTTATTTGGATAAGGATTATTATCATCTTTTTAAAAACACCTTCACAAACAAATAAACTCTTCAGCTTTATTACTATAGACGCTTCAGCTCTATTACTATAGATTTGTCTATAGTAAATTTGAAGTATATTCGTGATTTAGTTATCAATAGCTAATTAGTGATTTAACTTATCAATCAGATACACAAATCGACTGGTACTTTATGGATTAGAAAGTGACACAAGTAACTCCTTATCTCGGGAAAATACAACAAGTTCCATATTGAATTACAAATTTGACGGGAGTGAAAGCGCGCGGTACATTTATTAAGAGAATAAGTTGGACCCAATTAGGTAAGTCTACATCGTTGCCTTTTTTGCTGCGAATCGGTAAGGCGCTCCGCCCCGGTAATGGATTTACCTAGTGAGCCGAGATGTCGTCTACCCAACTAGCACAGATATTAATTTGTCACCACAATAGGTAAGTTATTAAATAAAGTTTGGTAATTAAATGCAATATGAGGCCTTAACAGCTGTAGTTGTAGCAGTAGACTTAATACTTGGATGTGAAAATCGGAAGCTAAGTCATAAAATCCACAATAAAAGCACGAAGCATAATATTAATGTCCCGACATAACCACTCAATGTTCTACTTGGCACGCTTTGTTTAAGTCGCATATGGAAATTAAGTTGCAAAACTAAAAATGAACAATGGGATTATTAGCGATGCTTCAAATTTATATAGTTGGATAAAGACTGCTATAGGTTTACATAATGTTAGTGTAGTTTATGAGAA
The DNA here is from genome assembly GCF_030267445.1 of Bombyx mandarina. Lineage (NCBI taxonomy): Eukaryota > Metazoa > Arthropoda > Insecta > Lepidoptera > Bombycidae > Bombyx > Bombyx mandarina. The sequence continues at coordinate 8,762,431 of NC_143227.1, read as the reverse complement.
TTTGTGAAGCCAACTCGTATCACTTGTATATCAGATAAGACATGATGTAATACTAGCATCTCTGGTAAAAAAAAATATGTCTATGTAATCTTAGCCGATAATAAGTAATGGAGACTAAGTAAGACATCATATTTTAAGGAAGGCTTACACATTGGAATTCACGTTGTAATGAATATGTGTATACATAATGGCAGATTGGCCAAATAAATAACAACCCATTATCTCATTTTTTTAAATTTTTTTATTATTGCCCTTGTAGGCAGACGAGCATACGGCCCACCTGATGGTGAGTGGTTACCGTCGCCCATGGACTTCCGCAATGCCAGGGGCAGAGCCAAGTCGCTGCCTACCGCTAATTATCTCATTTAAAATCATGAAGATAACATGCCCACAGTTTTTCAATGAGACCAATAATAATTGGTGTCAAAGACCGGATCTTAAATGATGCGTATTTAGATTACGCCTTAATAGTTCATGAATGATTCATAGAAGAAAAAAGATTTATTGATTAATTGAAAGACAGCTTGAAGATTGTGCCTTTTATTATTTCAATGTTCGTTTCGATTTTGTTAGTCAACAGCGTGATGTTTCTTTCCAATGTATCAGATTACGCTAACTACGAGTAAAATGGAAATGCATAACTTATTAATACATAGCTGCGGAGCCACCACGCAACTGCGAAATAATCTCGGTGTTCCATGACAAGCTATTATCATTACTAGAGTTACCGCAGTAGTCGAAATTCGACTATAATTAATAGTTTGTACACTATTATGATTGTATTTTATACTTCTATAATCACAAATTTCGCCAAGACTAAACTATAAAAAAATATTAATAAAGACAAACAATATTTCATCTATTCTCAATTTGACCACAGACGTCAAGAACAAAAGTTTGACAATATATAGTATGCATGCGTGTGTGCGTCAAATACATGGTAGGTAGTGTGTGTAATGTTTTCTTTATTGATTTAATGTATCTTTTATGCATTATTTTAAAAAAAATATTAGCATTGTGCACTTCTTCTCTATATTCTCTATAAGTGTGGTAAATTTCATATTCTCCCGTCCGCGCGATTTTTGTAAAAAGTTTTTGCTTCACGCATTAATATGTAGATTGGTCGTATAGTTTTAATTAATTATAATTATTGGTCGTATAGCTTTAATTAAACTTTTTATGTTAAACAATGTGATGTTTTACTTGAGTTTGGAATTTAGGTTTTGCATGTAAATTGTTTAAGTACGAATTTATTTTACGCTTTTTTCAACATTTTATTCGTACATATACACAGACATTTTCACAATTATATTTTATAATTAAGGTCAAATTAAACTTGCTTAAGTTATCATGATTTTCATAAGAGACACGTTTGCAAAAAAGTTTTGAGACTAACACAATTAAGGCTTAAATAAATTTTACGAGTTTTTTCTTCGACGATGGTTAAAGTGTGAAATGTTTTTACCAGACCGTTTTGTATTTTCGGCAATAGGCGCTGCGATAACAGAAAAATGAAACACGGTACAGTTTTGCCTTACTATAGCAAAGGCAAAACGAGCGTCGGATGTCGAGCTCAGCCTAATTTATGTGAGAGGCGTCGTTGAATAAAAATGTTACGAGACCAAACCGTTTGCGAAGTGAAATGCGAAATGTTAATGGCAGTATCGCTAACATAGCCTGAATTGTATTTAACATTATACTATAGACTTTTGTTTTCAGACGAGTGATCTGATTTTTCGGTATCAGCGAGCTATGAAATTGAGCCGTCTTATTTTCACGCTAAGTTAAATTCTTGGAATTTTGTGTTCCATGTTATATTTTAATCAAATCTGAGTATTCGTTTTGGAGATGTTTAACGGATAGGAAGAAAAGCTTCAAATTTCCCAGATTAAAAAATGAAGTTTATCGTGTTTTGAAAGAAAGTTAAGTTGAAGTTTCGACTGTATTGGAAACGTAATTCTACCTTTAAAACTTTTGATTAATTCGAAGCAAAAATAGTTCGAAAAAATGGCACTTATTTGTGCGAGTGGAAATTTAAGCTATATAAAACTAAATTTAAAAGTATATTCACGTAACAAACTAAACATTAAGGACGTTAGTATAATGGACAGAGAATGGGAAAGTATTAAATGTAGTTCGATACGACTGGAGTAACATGACATTCAACAATTTAGGCGAATTTAATAAGATAAAATTTTAATGTTCTTTCATACAATACGACATCTAGCTTTGAAGTCGGATTATGAAAATATTATAGAGATAACAGGAGACAGGAGGCGGTCACCGGCTCTTCAATGAGGCTGGGATGACAAACGAGTGTCCCGGTGACTGGGCGGAAACTAACGATATAGATGTTCCGGCATTTCTATGACACAAACTTGTATAGCGTTTCATAAATCTTTTGCTGTTTCGGATGAAGTTAGATGAATCTGAGATTATCTGAATTTGATTAAATTGATAAGTGCACAAACGAATTGCTTTTACAAAGCTGCGAAGCATGCTTACATAGCAGGTTACTTTGACTGCGGTATGCACACGTCATTTCGGATCCTCCGGTTCCACTGACGGTGCTTAGGTACCTCAAGCCCCGGTCATCGTTCTCGTCGAACCCGTCGCTTACGACGAAGGGCTCGGCGAGTAAATTAACCCACAGACACAGTCCACTGAGTTTCTCGTCGGATCTTCCCAGTGGGTCGCGTTTCCGATCCGGTGGTAGATCCTGTGTATGACTGCTCTTGCTAGGGTTAGTGTTAGCAACCTCGTCAGGTTTGAGCCTCGTGAGCTCGTCTACTAATTCGGTGAATCTGTTATAACCCCTCTAGGTTACTAGAATAGGTAGAAAAAAAGCGGTATGATAATCATTTAGATGTTTATTTTTTATTTCCATGTCCAATGTCGTATTAATTTAATTGGACTAGCCCATGAGACTGCACCCCTTTCGCCTCTTTCCTTCCACTTTGCCGATAATGAGTAGTTTTTCGAGATTGTCGCCCTTCTTTGACGGAAAAACTCGAAAATCCTACGCAGCTAAGCGGTGGTAAATCTTCCATATAAGATTGTTAATTCATAGCTATTCTATTAAATTGTTACAGGAGTTCGTAAACATCAAATAATCGAATACTGTGGTCCGACTTAGGAATCGAGGACGAAGTCACTATTGTACCGTATGACGGCTGTTCACAATAATGACACCTACGCTATTGACAATACGTCCCACCGCCAGTAATGTATAGTGATTTTATATATGCAGTACGTTTACAAAAATCTGTAATAAATCTAATAAATTATGGGACTGCCCAAATACTTTGAGTCAAATGATGTTCGTGACGAAATATTTCAGTAAATATAGTTTTGGATACGAAAATGTCACTGGAAATCTTTTCAGTCTCGTGACGTCATAAGGAAGAAAAATACATCATTCTAAAGCATTATGGTCGTGTGCGGAGCGAAGAGCATTAACATTGCATAACTAGAACGTAAATTCATAGTACTAGAATATTTCACTTGAAATGGACCTAATTCTGAAAACAATCAAAACCGATAATTTTGTGCTTCTGTTCTAGATCATTCAGTTTTTATTATGTACTTATACTCTATGCTATGTAGATATTGACTTTTAACTGCAAATCCACTGGCGTGAATGTAAATTTTATCACATACTGTTTATATTTTACATCACATACATTTTGATGCACAGAACAGAATTTATTTTTGGAACTTGCTAAATATCACGGTTTATGTCCTTCCATCTGAAGGTAACACATAGAAATTCTGTTCATGGGACACACACACGCGCAGATGCTACATGTAGTGGACCACGAAAAATGCATGCATGACTTTTCCAAACTTACTTTTTAATATTTACCCTTGTTCTTTGTTTACTGTTATGCTTTTTCGGGATATTAGATTTTAGTATGAGATGCCACAGTTCCTGTTTACTTTTTCTGTACTCAAGCTATTATTTTGTAATTTATTCATAATGCTAGGCCATGCTATTGTAGCGATAGACCGTCTAAATAATTTTTGTATACATCAATAGTAATTTTTTGTACATGAAAAGTACTCCTGAAAATGTACGTACGCAAAATTTTGGAATATTTTGTTGATTCTTTTTGACCTGAAAGTGTAATAAACAAATAAACCCACTCTCGTATTAAAATATTAATATGGATAATATCTTCGGATCCTTGGGGCTATGATATGAATGATTTTAATATATATTTTTTATTGCTTAGATGGGTGGACGAGCTCACAGCCCACCTGGTGCTAAGTGGTTACTGGAGCCCATAGACATCCACAACGTAAATGCGCCACCCACCTTGAGATATAAGTTCTAAGGTCTCAAGTATTAAAACAAAAGGACAGTTTTGTAATTTTTTCAGGGACGCTAATCCTCATTAACTGAATTTTGGCAACATAAAATATCAACTATTCGGAGTACGAGATTTGGTGATTGGTAAGTGTGAAAGTATTGCGATACGTTCAAATACACAAATGTTTACGGAAATACAAAGGGAAGATTTTATCCAATTTGACGAGAATGGCTTGGTTGGAGAGGTCACAAGGCGAACAGTAAAAACATATTCCCTAAACGTGACCAAAAACTCCTATACCTCTGGGATGGTATATGCGGCGCGTACATGACAAACAAGAAAAATGCCAAACTCTGAGCTAGAAAAATATCGAAATCACGTATTTTACGGCGATGGACGCTCACATTTGGATGTTTCACTAGAGAAATGCGATTTCCTTTTCCAAAGGGCTATTGTTTGTTGAAGTATGCTTTTTACAACGAGTCTTGCTTATACAACTGACCCGTCTGAAATGTCCGATTTCTTTGTTGCTGTTTGAGTTGAAAGTGATTTAGAACATTCTAGTTTCGATTTAAATTTGCTATATGCGTGTTTCTTGTATGTTTTAATAGCGCAGTAACTTTTATTAGGTATTTTAGGAATTTTGGAGGGCGTTCGGATAAAGGGGCCGCATTGTTTTGGGAAGTCATCGGTCAAATGTCAGACCCTCACACTAAGTACATTCTCTAGCGTATTCATTAGAATCTATACTACAAAATAATAAATACAAGGCTTAGTAATAGCTTTTACAGAAATTTGTATGTGAACATGAAATGTACGTACAGACTAAGCACCAAGTAACAATTTGGTTTTTTTTTCTGTATGACTCTCAATTATAGAACATGACTTTTTAAGTCAGTAAATTAGAATAAATATTGTGTAGGTTGTACATTATTGCCAACATAAAAATGAAATCGTCAGCAATGTTAAACATTGTTATTCATGTTGTCAATTTAAGTTTTTTTTATTGCCCTTGTAGGCAGACGAGCATACGGTCCACCTGATGGAGAGTGGTTACCGTCGCCCATGGACTTCAGCAATGCCAGGGGCAGAGTCAAACCGCTGCCTACCGAGCCTTAAGTGATTTCTTCTTCTTCTTCTTCTTTGTCGTTTCCTCATTACTGAGGGTCGTGACCACCTTTTTCCAGTTTTTGCACCAGCTTCCTCCAATACTGCCTGCATTCAGCCTGCTTAATGGCGCCCGGGACGCTGGTGTTTGTGGCCTCCTTGATAATGTCCGTCCACCTGGTTGGCAATCTTCCTCGACTTCTCTTTCCTTCCATTATTTACTTACTTGATTACGTGATTTATTTACTTGTAATTAAGTGTAATCATGATAGTGTTTGGTTTTATTATTTGTTAGCGGCGAGTTCCAATGATATAATTCTCATATCAACCAAGACTTATCAAGATATTTACAATTCATATTCAAGGGTCCCAAGTAAATAGATTCTCCTGTGTAATTTGTGCGAGAAACGTGCAAAGCATTTAAATCGGATCATACATGAGAACACATCAATACCTCAAAGGCAATAATCAAAATATACCTTTAAAAAAATATGTGGTATCAAACGAGAAATCTAACAAGGACTGCGTGGTACAGTCGTCAGAGCTCATCTACTGCTTGAGACATGAGGTCATGTCCTAATTATCTTATAATAATAGCTCTCTTTTAAAGCACAACGATACGACTTCTTCGAGCTTCGAAAAGGCTGGACTATGACATTGTTGATGTCCATGAAAATTCAGTAGGCCCCACGTACATTTGCACTGTTTGTCGTTTGTTTGTCGAAGCAAAAAATATGCTTACTTTGCTTTGATTATTGGTATTACGCCGTTCTACCCGTTTCTTTTAACCAATTACCCGAATAATAACGCTAGAAAGGTATAATACTCGTACAATGGCGAAGGTATTTTCAGTGGAAGTCCATTGTTATTGTTAATTTATTCAGTAGATATCCTCTGCTGCAAAGGGACTCCAATTTGGTCGGTTAATATGAGACTGAACATGTGGATATAAAAAATTGTAAAATTTCTTGCCTACAAATTGAATGTATGTGTTAAAACTTAAAGGTCTTTGGAAGCTTTTGCGGCAAAACTTAATATAAATAGGTCATTGTCATTCATTACAAGCAAAGAAACTACATTAATTTTAACTTATCCACCTGTCCGCATATCACAACCATTTTACTCGGAGAGTTTGATAGCAGTCCTTTGCGGTAGTCTGTGGCTTGGATATTAACATTTCCATCAGCGAAAGAAAGCAATGTCGGTGCTTGGTACGAAGTATTTTACATGTACGATAAGGACACGAGAGAAGTGAAAGAAATATGAACAAAAAAAAATACTTTGTTTGCGCCGAATCAAATGTGTAAAACATCAAATCTCGCTTCAGTCTCGGAGAACTGCGGAAGGTGCCTGCTAACTGCTTTCACGTTACGCAATGAGAGTTCACTAAATATCAACTACAACTGTACAAACATTGAAAATGAAATTATTATTTTTATTATTATTTTTTATTGCTTAGATGGGTAGACGAGCTCACAGCCCACGTGGTGTTTAGCGGTTACTGGAGCCCATCGACATCAACAACGTAAATGCGCCACCCACTTTGAGATATAAGTTCGAAAGTCTCAGTATAGTTACAACGGCTGCCCCACCCTTCAAACCGAAATGCATTACCGCTTCACGGCAGAAACAGGCGGTAGTACCTAACCGCGCGGACTCACAAGAGGTCCAACCACCAGTAAATTTTGATCCATTCGATCTAGGTCTGTATCATCGAAAGAGATACAGCATAGAAATGAACAAATTTAACATAGCCGAAATTCTAATTGATAATGTGGCTTCATTTCCAATTTTTCTTCGTTAATGATTAAATATCGAAAAAAGAAAATACGAATTTTGAACAACCCCCGGCAAGGGATGGGTCGTACTAAGATAGACTTATGAATTGCCCTCAAAAACGAATCTATCTCAGGATAATTCTTATTTAATCGTGATGAAATCAACCTCTCCAGACAGCGTTGTCGGGACTCTATTAAATTAAACGGTTCAAGTTTATATTTCAGATGCTGAAACAACTGAGATAACAAGCATTTGTGTTGTTGATTTCTCGAATTGTTAGCAATAACAAAATTATATTATTTAGTTTTGATCATTATTCTCTAGACGTGATTATCATTTCAGATCGTAATTGGCCTTTACAAAGTTAGTTTTTCTAAAGTAATAAAGATCTATCTAAATGTTTTTCGTCGCAATTAGGGTAGGTGTTTTTTTGTGATCAAATAGTGTTCATATAGAATATCGGACGAATTTATAACTTGGTACTTGACGGCAGAAATGGGATGGATGGTGCTGCTTTACCGGTGTGGTCCCCAATGCACCCTACAAACAGTAGAACTACATTCTTTGTTAGATATAATTCAGAATGCTAGAGGTCCCGCAGTAGTCGAAATTCGACTATAATTAATTGGAATTGTAAGTTTGTACACTATTATGATTGTATTTTATACTTCTATAATCACAAACTTCGCCAAGGCTACACAATAAAAAAATATTAATAAAGACAAACAATATTTAATCTATTCTCAATTTGACAACAGACGTCAAGAACAAAAGTTTGACAATAAATATTATGCATCCGTGTGTGCGTCAAATACATGGTATGTAGTGTGTGTAATGTTTTCTTTATTGATTTAATGTATCTTTTATGCATTATTTAAAAAAAAAAAATTAGCATTGTGTACTTCTTCTCTATATTCTCTATGAGTGTGGAAAATTTCATAATCCTCCGTCCTCGCAATTTTCGTAAAAAGGGATACAAAGTTTTTGCTTCACGTATTAATACATAGATAGTAGATTCGCTAGGTAATTGTTTCCATTTTCAAAAGACATACTATAAAAAGTCTCACTAAATAAAGGTAGTTTCAATTACTTACAAAATATTAATATTATAAAGGACAACACTCAAGTACTGTTTAGAAGCGTTTGTATATCCGTGGACATTAACGTGAATAATTAAGTAACCGCAGAGCACATTAGCGCCTCACTGCTCAAAATGGACCTTTTTCGTTGACAACTAAATTTAATTATACACTATAATGAAACACAAATTGCATTATTAATGAGGTACTTTTGTTAGTTCTAGTTGAATTATTATGAGTATTTTTCTTTAACAAAATGTATTACTTTAGAAATATAAAGCCAGATACACAAAATTTTACACAAAAATCACTTTTATTACTGGTCAACTTTTTGGCCTACGTAGTGTTAATTGAGGGAATGATTGAGGGTACAAAATCGCGTGGCAGATCACCGCTATGATGCATCTATATCTATATCTATACTAATATTATAAAGAGGAAAGATTTGTTTGTTTGTTTGTTTCGAATAGGCTCCGAAACTACTGGACCGATTTGAAAAATTCTTTTTCCATTAGAAGCCGACATTGTCCCTGATGAACATAGGCTACTTTTTTTATTATTTTTTTTTGGTTTCATGTGTGTTTTAATGTTTCCGAAGCGAAGCGAGGGCGGGTCGCTATCCTAAATAAACACAGCTCTAAGAAATTTCGTCAACGAGTGCAGAAGATAGGCCGCGGTAGGCGAGGAATGGCGACGTCTTGTGAAGCGCACCACAACCCGAACTAGTGACTACGACCACTCTGTAAAGAGTGCAAACGACCAAGAAGAAGTATTGGCCTAAAATTGCAGTATCTTATTCCTTCCGCGTGTGTCGTAATAGGTGACATACGTAATAGGCGTTTAAGAGTATTGTGTAATGATTCTTCGTGGTAGGGCGTATCGTAAGCCCGCACGAGTAGGTACAACCATCCCCCACTTTTTTGCCGTGAGCATCTCCGTTTTCCGATTTGATAATTGGCACCGCTGTTAAACCATACAATCGAAACATCCACCTCATGTTTCAAGGTGTGGGCGGCATTCATGTTGTGATATCTATGAGTTCCCATAACCACTTTACAAGGAGTGGGCCGTAAGTAGCGCGGTCATCTGCAGTATATTTGTGTTTTCTTAGATGAAAATTCAGTGAAAGCTTATCCACAGACTGAAGTTCAGTTCAACCAATTATAAGTAGTCTAGTTTTAAGTCAGATTTCGTTTCCAGGTTCTATTGCTTTAATGAAACGTTCTAACTGGTGATCAAAAGTGTTTAAGCGTGCCCGTTTTAAGTAAATTCTCTGTATCTTGTTTAAAATACAGACTAGCGTCTTAGGATGTGTTCGGAACGAGACTGCTAATGTGGTTATTTATAGCTAGCATACACGTGAATGTGAGGATAGCCTAATGAAATTGAAAAACAGCTTACTTCTCTCGTGGTTGTAAAATATTCTTTACTAGTGATCCCGCAGTAGTCGAAATTCGACTATAATTAATTGAAATTGTAAGTTTGTATACTATTATGATTCTATTTTCAAAGACTATTTTCTATAATCACAAATTCTGTCAAATTAATAAAGACAAACAATACATATTTAATTTAATCTCAATTTAATCACAGACGTCAAGAACAAAGGTTTGACATTAATAAATAATATGCATGCGTGTGTGCGTCAAATACATGGTATGTAGTGTGTGTAATGTTTTGTTTATTGATTTAATGTATATTTTATGCATTATTTTAAAAAAAATATTAGCATTGTGCACTTCTTCTCTGTATTCTCTATAAGTGTGGAAAATTTCATACTCCTCCGTGCGCTCAATTTTCGTAAAAAGGGATACAAAGTTTTTGCTTCACGTATTAATATATAGATAACTACCTACAAAAAAGAAGAAAGCGTATGATATTGTAAATGTAAAAACAGCTTTTAGAGTTAATTTAAGTATTAGGTTATGTTTACGTATCACAGTATTCACACAAAAAGAAAACCAAACCAATATTATCATTTCTATTGATTCATCAAAATAAATGCCCCTCACTAAATTTCCAGTAGTGGCTCGTATCCTTGCACATATATCAGACGAAATGAATCCCTCCAGTCGAATATATACTCGTATCTGTCAGCGATAGGAAAGGAATACAGTGTTTTCTTCTTCTACTTTCATTAGGATAGGTTCCGCTTGGATATTTTAACATTTATCCTCAATGAGATTTTTACGAACGTAGATGAATGGATATGATGTTAATTTCTTAACGAAGTCAGAAACCATAATGCAGTCGTAATTTTTTTAATTAGGTCATAACCTCAACTGCGTTAGAATAATGATTACTCTAATCTATAAATCGAAAAGCATTATTCGTTTGCTCCAATTATAGGCATGGTGGTTCTACCGATCAGGGCGGGCTTACGAACCGGATTACCGATACCACTGAAGATAGGTCTTAGGGTTGGGCAGAAAAAGAAATGACATTACTTTTATACTATATCGATGATGGAGATGACGACGGGTTAGTCTTCGGTAACCGCATCTACGTTAGAGGCACAACTAAGGGCTATATGTCTGTAATTTTCAATAATTCCGGTTTTAAACGTATTTTATTCATCTATTGCTAAACAACGATGTCTATTATCATATTATAAATATAATAAATATTTACTAACAATCACGCCACGTTAACTGGTCCCGTGCTAAGTTCGTAAAGAACTTATGTTACAGGTACCAGATAACGGAAATAAATGTAAGATTTATATTATACACATATATTACATATATTTAATATACATCTGTAACCCTGGAAAATACATTTTATATTTGTCATACAAATATTTTCTTGGCGGGATTCAAACTCGCGACCCCCTTGTGTAGTTAGTGACCATGTCACTTACCACTACACCAGACGGCCGTCAAATGCAGTACTCTAGCCTCTTCTGAAATAACAAGAAGTCGTTGTGGTCTAAAGGATAAGTCGTCCGGTGCATTCATGTTGAGCGATGCACCGGTGTTCGAATCCCAGGCGTGTACCAATTTTTCTAATGAAATACGTCCTTCACAAATGTTCACGATTGACTTCCACGGTGAAGGAATAGCATCGTGTAATTAAAATCAAACCCGAAAAATTATAATTTGCGTAATTACTGGTGGTAGGACCTCTTGTGAGTCCCCACGGGTAGGTACCACCGCCCCTATTTCTGCCGTGAAGCAGTAATGCGTTTCGGTTTGAAGGGTGGGACAGCCGTTGTGACTATACTGAGACCTTAGAGAATGAAAACATTGATTTTTTTGTCTTTCCAGTATCATCAAGACTGGCAAGCACGGGCTCAGCCAGGGGTGGGGTGGGATTGGTTAACAGCTAACAAAGCGCCTCCGAAGAAGATCTAAGAACTCTAGAGCAGCTGCTTCGCAAATGAATCTACTACCGGATCGAAATTGAGACCCGCTGAGAAGATTCCACGAGAAACTCAACGAGCTAAAATTTAAATTACACGGACACAGAATAAGTGTTCAGAATAGTTTTTTATCTATTACATCTTTTGTACATACCATTTTGTTAATGTAAGTGAGGTCAGAGTAGTGAGAGCAGTAGTCACATTATTTTTATGGATTACATATTATGATTAAAAAAACTGTTTTTCCGTTTGTGGCTTAGTCTCGTGGGTGTTGTAAAACCGACTAAGGGATTCACCGAAGATCAGGTATCATTTTCTGATAATTTAATCAATTGGTGGTAGGGCGTTACAGTTAGCCCGCTCCATTTACCGTTCTGTTGCGAAACAATCGTTCTGTCGTTGTCATTTGACGTCTAATAACTTTATTTTGGTATACAAAAAATCTCAGATAAATTATATTATCTATACTAATATAATATATAAATCTACAGTAGTTTTTACTGATGTTCCGTCATAACTACTGAACTATGCATCCGATTGACTTGAAATTTGGTATCCATGTAGAAAATAGATTTACTTAATATAGGCTAATATTTATATGAGTGTTGGACTCCCTACACTAGTTGCGGGGGCTTTAATGATGAGAACCTTTGTGGGGGTGAGAAATAATAATGTTAATTTTAAATGCCCAGCGAAGCGGACGGGTACAGCTAGTTTATTTATAAAGACATCTGATTTTTGATACGTTTTATGGAATATCGCACAAAATAATTGTGAAAAAGGGCTACGCAGACGTTATATAATACAATTGAGACTTGGACTATAGTTATGTCTCAAGTTGAGTAGTGGCATTCACTCGGTGATGTCCATGGGCTCCAGTAGTCAGCTAATAAGCCCTATACACCTAATCAGCTTATTAAATAGTATACATATATTCCTTTTTCATCTATTTCAATGAGGTCCTATAATTTAGGCAGTATGATATTTTTTTGATATTATATTAATATCAATTATCTAAGTTATATTTTTTTCAAATAAATCTATAACGCATGAAAATGTAATTGGATTTTTTATGCCACATCTCGTTTTCAACTTACCTAAATGAATTTCTTCCGCAGTTTATTTTTCTTCACAAGTTAAGCCGAATATGCTCCGATTTGGTTCCTTTTCGAACAATTTTAATTTAAAAAGTCAACACAATTTCCATAAAACCAAGGAACGTAGGTTAATCTTGTTAACAAAAAGCGTAATCAACTTATCTCGAGAAATAAAGAGGTCTTGTTTTTTGTTGAGGTACGGTTTACATTTCTGAATAAAAGTTTTTATCAATTTCGGTTTGTATCAGTAAAATTATCTTTGTAGAAAAAATTAAGAAGAAAAGTCTACATTACAGAAGTCTACGTTTCTATGGAGACGCAATCATGTACAATGGTGATAGGACCTCTTGTGAGTCCGCACGGGTAGGTACCACCACCCCGCCTATTTCTGCCGTGAAGCAGTAATGCGTTTCGGTTTGAAGGGTGGGGTAGCCGTTGTAACTATACTGAGATCTTAGAACTTATATCTCAAGGTGGGTGGCGCATTTACGTTGTAGATGTCTATGGGCTCCAGTAACCACTTAATACCAGGTGGGCTGTGGGCTCGTCCACCCATCTAAGCAATAAAAAAAAAAAGTACAATTAACGTCTCAAAACGTTGTAGGCCGCGATTTGGCTCTACCCCTGGCTGAAGTCCATGGGCGACGGTAATCACCCACCATTAGGTAGGCTGTATTTTCATCTGCCTACAAGGGCAATAAAAAAAAACAAAAATAACAAGGTATTCCAATTATGAATTACTAAACTAGACGTAATGTATCTGTAAATGGAAAGAAATATTATTTGATAAATAGTGAATGATTATCAATACAATGAAAATAAACAAGAATACCCATAGTAATTAAAAGCAATATTGTTTTAGGTGTATAGGTCTATTTTAATTCAATTTTCTTGTTCAAATCTATACTAATATTATAAAGAGGAAAGATTTGTTTGTTTGTTTGTTTCGAATAGGCTCCGAAACTACTGGACCGATTTGAAAAATTCTTTTTCCATTAGAAGCCGACATTGTCCCTGATGAACATAGGCTACTTTTTTAAATTTTTATTTTATTTTTATTTTTTGGTTTCATGTGTGTTTTAATGTTTCCGAAGCGAAGCGAGGGCGGGTCGCTAGTGCTATATAAACAGTTGTAGGCGACAAAACAATCTATGTTTATTGTAACCACGATAAAGATATGACAGGGCGTAATCAAAATAATTTGATTTGTCGTAATACTTTACCATGCAACAGCCGCAAAAAAAAAACATTTTTTTAAATATCTATATATTTATAAATTGTTCGTTTACATAAGTTATAATCTACAATTTGATAGTTTAATTACACAACCTTTTTGTAAACTACGTCCTTAATTATGGCGACATTTTACAATTTTAACATTTCTGACAATTACACAAAACGTATCTTTGGCTGTCAAGAAATTACAAATTTTACTTCAGATTTTCTATTTACATATTACACAGGTACTATATTTACAAGACTGTTTTTAGTGTAGTACACTAGTATTTACAACAACACTAACATTGGAAAAAATACTTTAATTCTTAGAGGATAACACACAAATTATTAAAATAATTTTGTTTTCTTATCTATAATAAAAAGATACAACTTTAAGATAGTCCATATTTACAATCTACAAAAAAAAAATACAGACTAAAGATTGTTTCGTCTTTGACTCGAGATTAATCTCCGAAAGATTTTTATTCGTCTTTAAAGAATTTTTTTAAGCGCATGGTCTTCAAACATTAACATTTAACAAAATCTCTTTGATCAATAAGTTTCTTCGAAGAGATGATTTTTTTCTCATGTCAATATAAATATCGGGAAGTAAACTGTGACAAAGACAAAAGGACAATAAAACAAAACTCGCCGAAAGCTGTACCCGCGCCAATCTGGCAGATTCCGTATCAAATGAACTTGGATGATAATACTTCGGTGTCTAGTTAATCCGCTTCTCGTCACTGGCGAAGTTTTCGCGAGCAACGCCTTTATTTTGGCAATAAAACAACCCCGACCGTAGACTTTGACAAAGTCTTTTTATTACGCCACAGACTTTGTTCGAACGACATTTGGTAACAAAGAATGGAGAAATGCTTTTAAAATGTCGGAAGTTTGCAAGATTACTTTGCGAGGCTTAAAAAAACATGCAGCAATTAATTGATTAAGCGTCCTTATTTCTTTGAGGACTTTAAATTTGTAAACATCATCAACATTGTAAATATTTTGTATTAGATATTAACGAAGTAAGACATGGTGAAAGACAGATTTAGTAATGCTTACGATTTGAATCAAATAAGCATGAGAGAAAACTGCGAAGCTATTATGTTTTTAATCAAACTGTTCTCATAAGTAATCAGTGTTGTATTGAGTCGCAGATTTCATTACAACTAATAAAAACTAATTTTACTTTCTTCGTCTGTTACCACAGAAACTATCAGTTGAAGAGTTTTTTCTATATTCCTTTAGATACAAATAGATTCGTCTCTAAATCACAGCGAAAATATGAGTTTTATACGGAGAAGTCATTTTATAGATTGCTCAAAGCGTGTTCCTATGAGCGAGGTACTCCTCAAATCGTTATTTATGAAAAATATGAAGGGGTAGCCGGATAAATTGCGAACTCGTTTCCCGAGTGAGCGCACCGAGGATGGTATCGTTTGAGGATGAAACGATTCCGTAATTGAGTCATTGCAATAAATTTCGCATTTACGATTGCATTTCATCAATCCAGTAAGTTCACAATTTAAGTAATCAAACAGATCTTCTCAATAAACTTTTGAATGAGAATTTGAAGAATTCAGTTAAAGTAGTTCAGTTCGTCTCTTGAGTGTTGTATTCGTATGTTATTTTTCGTATCTATGTTACCCCGCCTATTTCTACCGTGAAGCAGTAATGCGTTTCGGTTTGAAGGGCGGGGCAACCGTTGTAACTATACTTGAGACCTTAGAACTAGGTGGGTGGCACATTTATGTTGTAGATGTCTATGGGCTCCGGTAACCACTCACTCGACACCAAGTGGGCCGTGATATCGTCCACCCATTTAAGCAATAAAATAAATAAATAATTTTGAAATTCTAATGTAAAATTTAGAGATCATTAGAGATCATTTCTTTTATTAAGGAACTAAAGTCGTTATAACACGAAACAATAAACAAAGAATAAGATCGCAAAGGGATTAACAGCTCGATGAGCGTGGAGTAAGGTTCAGAGCACTCGAGGATTTGTTTATCCGGCTTGATAGAACGCAAATAATGTGGTTAAGAGAGCAACCGAGCTAAGATACGTAACGCGTAGATAAGGCTCTCCCTTCGATTGAATCGGGGCTCACTCGGTTACGGCACAACGAAATCGATTCGGCCGTAATCCCGGCACCGGAGTAAGACAACGATTGAAGGTAGTTGGACAAAAAAAATACGAATATTATCGACTGTCGATTGCCTACTGATTGCGCGATTAGATTAGCTATTGGCTCAATTTACGAAATCTATAAACAATTTGAAACATCGATTATGATAAAATAAAAAAAATATAAACGCTACATTAATTATGTCTACGACTCGCGAAACATAACAATAAATCCACAGACCTATAATTCAATCAGAACTATTACTTGATATAAAGATCTTTTATAAAGAAATTTACTTCAAAAAAATAATGGTACGTAATATATAAGAATGGATTCGTTGAATCGACAACAATGCCGTTAATTTTCGAAGAAAAGTTTAAGCTTATTTATTTAAATCGTTGTATTTGCAATGCTAAAGCCTCTCAATTTAAAGACAACATTGTCAAAATATATAGGTACGAATATTTTGTTCGCATTGTTCCTTTATATACTTTACATTTTCTTAACATTTTCACGAATATATACGTCTCATCATGTATGCGTGTTTGTATCAGAATCATTCAATTCTAGTTTCATCTGCTTACTCTATTGTAGTTTTAATAAATATTGTTAAACATCAAATGTGTGTACATCAGAAGAAAATACAATAGGTTATATCGTTATGGTCAAAGGATGAACTCGACAGGTGGAATTCTACATGGTAGCAAATGATCTCATCGAGATTGGGATAGTTTTCTTTTAACGAGTGGAATGCACGGAGCGTGTTTTATTATAAGTTTTATAAACTATAGTAGATATTATCATATAACTTCCTCGTTGTTCAGAACTTATTGGAAGACGCGTAAACGCTAATTGGTCATCTTGAAGACATTGTAAAAATCGTTTTATTCTTTAGAGTAATGGTTGCTTTTATGACGGCTAATAAATGTGCGATAAAGAAGTAAGTGATGATGATCAGGAGGCTGAAGAGAAGGAGCACCCGTGGTCTGCCGAGAGTGGTGATTGCAACCGCGGTGACGAGGATACCGTTGTTCAAAGACGGAGGCGTTGATCCCGAACTCTGCATTGCTGCTGGTCTTTCCCCACTCAGCACGTGGACTATCACTGAGGCCGATTCTGTGTACACAGTATAAAATGTAAGTACACTATCTAGAGGAAAAATAAAAAGGTAACATAAACACTTTGGGGAAGACAGTTCAAAAGAAAGATACAATTTAAGTTTTAATCAAACATCGTAATTGCTTGATGTTGAATGATTTATTTTTAAGCACTATATTTAATACTAAGTGATTTTTATTGTAAATTTTTTCTTTTTGCTCTGGTACTTAGTAGTCGACGTTTAATTAAGTTACACTAGAGGTCCCGCAGTAGTCGAAATTCGACAATAATTAATTGGAATTGTAAGTTTGTACACTATTATGATTATATTTTATACTTCTATAATCACAAATTTCGCCAAGGCTACACTATAAAAAATATAAAGACAAACAATATTTAATCTATTCTCAATTTGACCACAGACGTCAAGAACAAAAGTTTGACAATAAATAGTATGCTTGCGTGTGTGCGTCAAATACATGGTATGTAGTGTGTGTAATGTTTTCTTTATTGATTTAATGTATGTTTTATGCATTATTTAAAAAAAAAATTAGCATTATGCACTTCTTCTCTATATTCTCTATAAGTGTAGAAAATTTCATAATCCTCCGTCCGCGCAAATTTCGTAAAAAGGGATACAAAGTTTTGCTTTACGTATTAATATATAGATAACATTGTTATTTAATTTTAATTTAATTAGTCGGGGTTCTCTGTGAATAACTTTGAAATGAAGAAAGAAATTATACAGGTGTCTTGTAAGTAAATATATGATTTATATAATTAATAAAAAACGTCAGTGTGCTGTGTTGATACTTTAGTAGTGTTGTCGAATTAATTGGACTATTACTATACGCGTTCGTGTTCAAATAAAAGAGCTATACATCAATAATTGTGAGTGAGTACTAGCCCAATTTAACTTTGTGCAAAATACAAAATAATTTCGTTAAGTAATTCGACCACAAAAAGTCATTAATGTTATATCGCTTAATGCGGACTTGAGGGAAATTAAAATTATTTTCGTAGTTTGAAACTTTTAATTGGTTTCATGATGAATCCTTTGATACAATTGCAGGGCTATCATTTAGCCCTGTAGTTTTGTACATGTTTATGATGAAATATTATGGCGCTGTTTAATCGCGATTTTAGTTAAATTTGGCATGTTAATCGGGTTTAACGTAAAGCTGATTACCAATGTAACTTGACCGTGGAGGGTACAATTCTTTTCAAATTGGATGAAGTGATTTCAGATAGTATGGATAAGCCAGTGTCAGGCGTACTGCCCAGGGTACTCATCTCAGAGTGAAATCCCCATAGAACATACTGAGAGAATCGTAAAAAGTCCGTAAAGTTCCTTCCGTAGACCTGGAGAAACCGAACGATATGTGAGAACGGCTAAACATTTCTCTTCGGTATAAAACGAAATGAAAGTCTAGCTAGTATTTTGGGGGCTCCAACTCATAGATGGCAGCAGTACAAATTTTTGCTTTGCAAAGCACAAGGCATTGTCCAGTCGTAAACACCGCTCCGTCCTGTTGAGGGTGTCTAACATTTGAGTAACGTAATAGTTCTCGAAATTTTATTCGTCTAATATCTACTAATTTTCATTTTTATTTGCAGTCTTTTTGATATTTTAACATGATATTTAGTCACGTAATTTTCTCGTCGAACTCGGAAAAGAGTTCGACGTGCAACCTAACCTAAACATCAGCCTGCTGATTTTCTCCCCGGATCTTCTCAGCGGGTCGCGATTCCGATCCGGTAGTAGATTCATTCGCGAAGCAGCTACTCTTGAGTTGTTAGATCTCCCTTGGAGGCGTTCGGTTAGCTGTTAGAAAATCCCGCCCCTCCTGGCTGAGCCCTTGCTTACCCACTTGTCCTTGTGAAACTGGAAAGGCCTCCGGGCCACCAGTAATCCCTCAATCATAAAAAAAAACACCTAATTATGACTAGGCAGCGCGAATACATGGAAAAAATCACTAAGTCTATTTATTGTTTCCATTTAATTCTGTTTACGATTAAAAGCGACAAGTTTCATGACTGTCATTTGTGATTGTTGAACATACAAACTTATTGTATTCGAAAAGTTAAGTTTGTTGGAAAACACCTTTATTTATTTATACATAAAATATAAATCAATATTGTATTTTATTTACGATGGTTCCGTTTCTAAGAATTTATTTCTAGAATATTTGATAGTACTGCTTATTAAGCAATGTATAATGTTATTGTTACTACCAGTTTCTAGTACTCAATCACAAATTTTGATTGTGTCGTGTCGCCTGGAATAGCGCCAATACATTTCTTCACGTGGGGGGGATAGAAGAATAGGTAGCAACCTCCTTCAAGTATTATATCAGCATAATGCGATCACATTTCTGTTGGCAAGGTACACTATGAGCCTGCCGAGAAGAGTACCAAGTTTACTAATGTAGTGTAGTAATCTTGCTAATTTCTGCCGCGGAGCAGTCGATCTTTCTGGATAGAAAGTGGGACAGCCAATTTCCAGTCTACTTAGGTACATAGTACCGTCTTTCTTCTTGCGGTTCGGAAGATAAGACATTCACTGTTTTAATACAATTGAAACTTAGTTCTCATGTCTGAAGGTGAGTCGCATTCTGGTTTTGGTTCTATAGATTTTATTAAGTACTGGACAACAGGTAGATTCTGAGGTCATCTATCCATTTAGTGCAATAAAAAATAACTTAGGGACTTTTTGGCGGGATCGCGAGGAGTGAGGTTGTGTGATTTGTTTTATTTTGTCTATTTAGTGTTTCTTCAGGTGTAAATGTGTAATAATGGTGGTTTATTAACTGTTTAGTATCTGTGAAAGTGCACAAATGTGGGGAAATGAAACAAAGCCGCTGAACGAGCGTCTCGGGATCCACCAAAAAGTCCACTCAAAAAAAATCTCAGTAAATGACCACCATTTTACTAAGATTATATTTCATCCCATATTATTTCACCTCATTTCATTTCATTTCATTCCAGTTGATTAATGTCTCAAATTAATCATCTTCATTTCAATTCATTTCACTCAATATTATCTATTTTTCATAAAAATAACAATATTAATTAAAATAAGATTAAAGGTCTTAGTTACCAGGTCATAAAATCCCATAAAAAAAAGAACTTAGTCTTACCAGAACTACTCGGTGCACAAGTGTAGTTCCCTGAATCATGCGGCGAGGCCCTTGCTATGAGGAGTCGACTTGTTCTCGTCCGCTGTTCTGTTTCTACGCTGATGCCCCCTCGCTGTGCGTAATTTACCACCTGCTCGCCTCGGTACCAGTAAATAAAGCTGAAAGATATCGTCTTTGATAACCTTCGTAATTGAGTTTTCGTTCTTGCGAAAAGAATCGGAAAATTCTATTACGTTCTGGAGGATTCGAATTTTGCCCCTTTATAAAATAAAAATTCGATTTTCTTTGGTATTATTAGGTTTTTTTTTTAAGTCAAATTCTTTCGCACCATTTTTTATATCGTCTAATTTGTATTACATTATTAGTTTTAAAATATAAATAAATAGCTCCAGTATTCATTCGTTATGGCGTCAGAAGCAAACACGAGGCTTTTAAAAATTAATGGACTAAATGCCAATGTGATTGGCTTAGTCATAAACGTCACAGTCTTTGATTAATACTTGCGAGGCATAGTAAAAAATGTATACTTAATACGAAAAAGAATCAATTTCTCATCGCGACGCAATTTTGAGGACTCTCAGCAATCGAATTATTGGGTTCAAAATTTCGTGGATTTTTCATTGGGATCAATGCGTTTATCCATAGTGCATTGCCAGTAATCAGCTTCAGAATAAACTAAGGTGACTAGCATGGACAACACCTATGAGGGACGGTCACTATAATATTTATCACACATCGGCCTGTATTTTTATTTGGCTGGCGAGTGATAGCAATAAAAAAAGGTCTCTACTGTTTCTAGTAAGCACTTAAGTAAGAAAAACCGATACGTGCGTAACAAGCACTAAAATATTATTATTATGCAAATCCAACAAACTTCCTTTTCACGTTTTGCATAATATCATTTCGACAAGAAAAAAAAACAAATTCTTCATAAAAGGGTACTCGCGAATACCGTAAATAAAGGCCTCGGACATATCTTACATACAATCTGGATATTGGCAGTCGATCCCTGGTTTTATTAGAAACTTTATAGAAGGACATATCATGTTTGCGTACATTTTTACAACCGGAGGTACTACTATACGCGGCGCATGATATTTCTAAATAAAAATGTTACACCGCATCAATATTTAAATTGAAGGACCTCGGATATCGTCCAAAAATTCCCGCTCAATAAATCTTCTTTCCCTTTAACATTCCGTAGTATTTCGAATTAAAAGTTTCCTTCGAACAATGCATAGAAATCACTTGCAAATAATACATTTAGTCCGAAATTATATGTATTTTAAAACTGATATTGTGATTTTGTCTGCAACTTGAATTCAGGTGAAATGTAATTAGAGCGTCATGTTGTGTAAAACATACTAGATGATGACCGAGCTTTGCTCTGTTTTTTTTTTGATAACGCCATCTTGTTGTGTCTTTAAAGCGGCTAGTTGCCCTCAATTAAGAAAAATAGTATTATTATTGGCCAATAGATGTCAGGAAGAGTTGATTATTGAAAACACGAATAAAACAACATTTTCTGAAAATAAATCGTAGCTAGAAGGATTTATCGCCCCTGAAATCCCTGTATACTAAAATTTATGAAAATCGTTGAAGCCGTTTCCGAGATTCAGATTATATAAGTATATATTAATATACAAGAATTGCTCGTTTAAAGGTATAAGATAAATAAATCAAAAAGTTTTTCAATTTAAGACGTTTTTAATAAGATCTAGTGTATATATTTAAAATGTTTTGAATTCATAAAATCAAATTCGTTTTCATATCGTACAAAGTTGAAAAGGTCGTCATAATGTTTTAGCTGCTACGTGACGCTAAGCGATTTCGTGTAATGATGCTTTTAATGTTTGTTTTTGCTAAGAGCTTCTACGTATATTAGCGTTTTAATACTTGACGAGAACCGTTATGCGAGGTATTTAAGAAATTTAGAGAATTTAAAAAAAGAGGGCAACGCTTTTATTAATCTCCGTAGACTCCGTAAGACAAGTTTAAAATTTCATATGCGAAATCACTAGTTGCCGCAAGGAGTAAACATAAATGTGAGCGAGTCCGATCCTTTAATTTCTCGAATAAATGGCCATAGCTACCGTACGCCAAGGGTTGTGTCAATTATCGTGATTAGATGATCTCGTATAGTAAAGTGAGAGAGGTATTGCTCTATAAAGTTACAGAACAATAAAGGGGAAGAAATGTTGTTTTATTTTACGAGCACACTCCGAAATTAAAGAATAAGGGCGGCGCGTCCTTTTGTTTTTCGAAATAAGAAATTTGAAGTGGTTCTTTAAGGCTCGGCTCTT
Organism: Bombyx mandarina; assembly: GCF_030267445.1. Classification (NCBI taxonomy): domain Eukaryota; kingdom Metazoa; phylum Arthropoda; class Insecta; order Lepidoptera; family Bombycidae; genus Bombyx; species Bombyx mandarina. The sequence goes on along the minus strand of NC_143227.1, from coordinate 8,739,808 downwards.
GACTTGTCTTTGATGTATGGCTACAAAGTCAGGATACCTAACGCTGAAAATTTCGTAATGAATTCAGTACATCAGTGAGTGAATTATCAGTTTTGCTGATAATTTTGTCGTGTAGCTTGAACTATGTTATGTCATACATATTTCATTACTTTTCTACATATTTATCTACAAAATATTGAACAAAAATATCGCTGGTACCGTTCATGAATCGATGTATTCTTAAACTCGCTTTGAGATTCACTATAAACTTACGGGAAAGCTTTTAAAGATTATGAAATGGAATTACCTATTTTTCTTGACGCTATGAGAATACATTAAGGATGCAGCATCTCATCAGCGTGCGGAAAGGGGAGACCATTCCGGAATATGCAACGGAGTCTTATATGTGAGGTGGAACTCATTAATAAACCTTCTTATCTTATACTTTGTCGTTCTTAAACCGGAAAAAACATCGTTTCTCTTGACATTATAACTCATAAAAATTCAGTGGGTACTAGAATCATATGCAAATAAATACAAACATGTAGCCAGTCACACACAGTTGAACACATATTTAAGTGTACTGGCAAATTTTAGTAAGGCATTTGATAGTTCAGTGTAAATTTCCTTTTTTAATTAAACTATATCGGGAGTCCTGGTATTGTTTAAGAAAACGAACAACGTTCTTTACACTATTGTACAAGTAGATTTTGTGATAGTTAACACAAATAGAAACTGATTCGAAATTTTCTATTTTAACAAGGTTTATTTATTTATTTTTTATTGCCCTTGTAGGCAGACGAGCATACGACCCACCTGATGGTGAGTAGTTATCGTCGCCCATGGACTTCAGCAATAGCAGGGGCAGAGTCAAGCCGCTGCCTACCTTTTATTACACGCCATGTATCACAATTATAAATCAGAGAACTATCCGGATGGAAAGCTGTCCATGAGCCGTCTTTTACGTAGCTTACGTAACTAATTGAAGTCGTCGTGGCCTAAAGGATAAGACGTCCGGTGCATTCGTATGTAGCGATGCAACGATGTACGAACCCCGTAGGCGGGTACCAATTTTGCTAATGAAATACATATTTAGCAAATGTTCACGATTGACTTCCACGGCGAAGAAATAACATCGTGCAATAAAAATCAAACCGCAAAATTAAAATTTGCGTAAATACTGGTGGTAGGACCTCTTGTGAGTCCGCACGGGTAGGTACCACCGCTCTGCCAATTTTAGCCGTGACAAAGTAATTCGGTTTGAAGTATGGGGCAGTCATTGTAACTATACTGAGACTTAGGAAGTCATATTTCAAGGTGGGTGGCGGCATTTACGTTATAGATGCTATGGGCTTCGGTAACAATTTAACACCAGGTGGACTGTGAGTTCGTCCACCCATCTAAGCATTAAAAAAAACACTGGTTGACGAAATATATGTATATTCAAACGATAAGTGCTATACTTAGTAAGTAAAATAACATTGCTTTCGGTTCATCCTTCATTCATTCATAGCTGATTCCCATGTCGATCTTTACATACCATATTGTGCACTTTAAACTATGCAACTCTGATCAAATCCTCAGAAATATATCTAAGGTATTAAGGAAAGTGACGAGTCATTCCCATCACAAGTGTTTTTTACTACTTACTGAGAGCGCTGAACCCAATTTCAATGAGAATTTATCGTACAACGGAGAGTATATATATATAAAACTTCTAGTATTTTCTATTTAAATCCAAAGTTATATTAAGGCTAAGGTATAAGGTTGGTCGCATAATTCTTACCTCGGTGGGTCAGGGGCGTGTTTCGCGACACAAGTGAGATTGATGTCTGAACCGGCCCTGACGAACAGCTCGGGTCCCGATAATATCTCGGCCTTTGACACTGTTGAAAACACGTACGTTTTGTAAATATACGTATATATATCTATATATTTATAAATACACGTGAAGCGTTTAAGACGAGGGTTCGAGAACTATTTCTCAGAGAGTTAGCAGAGTCATCTGATTGTGAATATTTATTTATATGTAATTTTATATATATGTATTTATGTATATCGACGCTTGAAAGGCAAACGTGACGAAGCGACAATAACTGCATTGTACATAAATGATAGGCAATAACCATATTCGATGCGCAAAAAATATATATTTCTAGGTCTATTAAAATCATTTCAATCCTACAGCTAGATTCGTTAAAGTATAATTTTTTTCAGGTATTTCAACTTTAAATTAGTAATTACTGTAAAGTTCACGCATTGTCGCTTAGTCACGTTTGCCTTTCAAGCGTCGATATGTATTGATTTAAGTAGGAGTATTTGTATGTATAAATATTATGAATGTTATATATGTTTAAGTAATATCATTATCACACTACACCTTCCAAAGTTCATCTCTGCATCCCCGTAAGGTAGACTGTCAGAGAATGCCTATGGCATTAAGTCCGCCTTTATACTATCTAGTATTTAAAGTTATAAATAAATAAATATCTGAGTGTGAGAATGAATTAGGCGAAGTTGTGTAACGCTCGTGAGGCGCCGCATCTAAGCGCGTCATGCATGCTTTCCTACACGCGTAAGGTCAAGCTATGTAAGCATCGTGTTAATTATGTTTACTAGTCATTTTAAGGTGTATTGTGAGCCATCATAGCTCCCGCATGCTACCTATATCTATCACGAAAAAGCCTTTGTTTTTGATGGAAGGACACAATGCACTTGAGACTTTGATCTCATGTAGTAGAAATAGACAGGGCACTTGAAATGACCGTAGAATTATATTCAATCAATCATCAATTCAATCATCAATTTGTATAATTGAATATCATATCCATACAATACTTCTGTAATCTCTTATTATTCTCTTTTATCTTTTTTTTTATTGCTTATATCTCAAATAAACAAACAAAAAATTCGTTTATAATAATGCTTTCACTAACTCTTTGGAATATTGAAACAAAGGCTGTTTACAAAGAATATAATCATATGCTTTTATATTCCTGGAAAGTTTTTCACTGAACAAGAAACTTCCCGAGTTACGGGAGGGAGAAAAAAAAATATTCCCGAAAATTTCACAAGTATACAAAATGAAGAACAATTTAAATGGCGAGTAAAAAACAAAGAAGTAGACTGACTCGAGCTTACATAACAATGAAGTATCTTGTTTTGCGAATAATAATAGTATAAGAAAAAATTTATAATATTCTTTCTTCGATCAACAATAGTAATGATCGAAGTATTCTTTGCTTTTTAACGACTTGCTTTCTTATGAATTTTATGTTCGACTATTTGATAAGTTCACTGTACATTATTTTAACTAGCAGCTGCTGGCTTTCTATACATATACCGGTTTAAGTAATGACTATTAATATGCGATATTTATCTTTGTAATTAAATGTCCATTTTAATTGTTATTAGTATCAACAATTAGATCTTTTTAACTGAACGTCAATTAAGTTTACGCAATTCAAATAGCTGAAGAATATATTTATATTATTTTGTTGTGACATTTTGTCAAAATGTTTATTTTTTATTTTTTATTGCTTACGTGGGTGAACGCGCTCACAGCCCACCTGGTGTTAATTGGTTACTGGAGCCCATAGAGATCTATAACGCAAATGCGCCACCCACCTTAAATTATTATATATACCTACCAAAATTATAAATGGCTCCCCTGTTAAGGTGCAAAAAAGTCGCTTACTCCAAATAGCGTTTCTCCCTTCGATATAATAAGCATTCGTTTCTCATACTTGTACTAAAACGTGTAGTACAAACCGAATTTTAGGTTGACTACTTTTTATATATGTGTATATGTGGATCGCTGTTGTGCCCTTACTCATGGGATGGTGCAGCAGTGATTTGAAAATTTATTTATTTTAATTATACATACATAATTGTTACTTAATACCAGCTAATCGTTAAAAAAAAACTCAGTTTTAAGAGATTTACTACATAATGAGTCATGGTTATTGTAATAAATAAACTTTAAAAATTACTTTAAAAATATTTATTATTATATTAGTAGTTGTAACTGATGTTTTTATGTTTTAACTGTATTTATTATTCGAGGACGAATAATACAGTCTTTTTTGATAACTTCTGACGGTAAATGAGAGGGAATTATGTATCAATACTTTTACGGTCCCTATTGACTTCTGGTTATGTTAGTTGCGGGATCGAAGAGAAAGTTATTTTTCCCTCAGGCTACCTGAACGTTAAGTTAGTTCAGAGTTTTTTTGTGTGGTTGCAGCTGTGTATCTTGACTACTCAGAAGTTACTGTGATGAGAATGAGAGGGGGGGCAAATAAGCCCTCCCCGCCGAAAAAATCGTGAAACAATTTGCTTATTTCAGCCGCGAAGCATTCACGTGTTCCAGTCTTAGGAGTGTTTTTTTTGGAACGAAGTTCCTTATGGGACGATGCGGAGGGGTAACCGGGAAAAACGTCCGTAACGTAAGATTTTTATTATTTATGTATAGTCTTAGTATGATGGCTATACAGTGTCTAATGTAGTCTACGTCATGACGATTATTATTATTTTAATAATTATAATAGAAAATTTAGAAATCAATATCTTTTCTTATTTTTTTGTTTTTTCTATTCATGTGATTATTGAGTATAATTAAGTTTTGTTTAAAATAACAATATTTAATTTCTCTGACATCAATTTCATTATTGTTATTTTTATCAATAAAAAAATTATACTAAAAAATGTATACCCGAATAATTATTTTCTTTATACCTCGAATAGAACTTAAAATTAATATTTTTATAATAAGGAACTTCGTTTCTATCCGGTGTCTCACGGCACCACACATCTCTTTTTTTCCCATCTAAGCTAAGATAGCCTTGAGAGGCTATGTCAGCGTAACCTAACCAGTAGGTGAGCTCACGGAGCTTAAACCTGACGACGTTACTAACACTAACCCTAGCAAGAGCAGTGCTTCGCAGAGTAGAAGTGTGATAGTTCTTCTACAGCAACTGAGACTGCGAAGCGATATTTAAGTCATGTATAATAATGCGTTTCGGTTTGAAGGGTGGGGCAGCCGTTGTAACTAAACTTGAGACCTTAAAACTTATATCTCAAGGTGGGTGGCGCATTTACGTCGTAGATATCTATGGGCTCCAGTAACCACTTAACACCAGGCGGGCTGTGAGCTCGCCCACCGATCTAAGCAATAAAAAAATAAAAAAAATACGCATAGTCGTTGTCATCAATGAACTCACCGACAACCGTGAGTCGAAAGGAGAGACTGATTTTAGGTTCAGTTGAGACTTGACATTCATAGGCGCCGGAGTCGCGCGGCTGCGCTGGCGACACTCGCAGCGTCCACTCGTCGGAGCCGTCGGCGTGTAATGCGGCAAAACGTGCGTCACTGCTGTACGTGTGGACGCCGACCGTGAGAATGTGCAGGTCTCGTTTTCGAATCCAGGATACCTAAACAAAACAAAAGATCTTTCTTAATTGATGTCAATATACGCTACAATAGAGCGACGAAGAACTAACAACTTCAGTAGTAACTAGGAAAAATTACAAATATTTTGTTAGTGTCTCTTCTATTACAGTTTCTAAGGCACACCGAATATGTTAAAATGTGTTTTTTCTATTTTTTTATTGCTTAGATGGGTTGACGAGTTGACAGCCCACCTGGTGTTAAGTGGTGACTAGAGCCCATAGACATCTACAAAGTAAATGCGCCACCCACCTTGAGATATTAGTTCTAAGGTCTCAGTATAGTTACAACGGCTGCCCCACCCTTCAAACCGAAACGCATTACTGCTTCACGGCAGAAATAGGCAGGATAGTGGTGCCTAAACGCGCGGACTCACAAGAGATCCTACCATCAGTAATTACGCGTATTATAATTTTGCGGACTTGATTTTTATTACACGATGTTATTCCTTCACCGTGGAACTCAATCGTGAACATTTGTTGAGTACGTGTTTCATTAGAAGTATTGGTACCCGCCTTCTTAACCTTTAGGTCACGACGACTTTTTAACGTGTGTGATTTTGAGCACCCAATAAACGAACTGTGTTTCTAGTACTACCAGATAGAAAGTAACACTTGATCTTTGCACGTAAGGAGTTATCAGTCGACCTATTCAGATTTAATTTGCCCATATTTTAATGACTATGGTGCTACGTAAATTTCCATTGAAAATATTTATCAACTTACAAAACACTATCCGGGCGTTACCAGTGAGCAGCTGAGGAATTAAATAGTTATATCATTTTTGTGATTTTTAAATAATGTTTCTCTCATCTGTATGCCAGATGCTTTAAAGGCGCAGTAATAACCACTCATTTGAACTTCGGCGTAATACTCTCATCCTCTCATCTTTATAATTTTCGACGTAATCCTCTATAAATTATGCTATTTTATGAATTTAATGGGTAGCGCTTAAAGGATTTCATTGCTATCCTAAACTGAAGGGTTGTGGTCATTTTAATGTCGGAAAGGGTTGAAAGAATGTGACGTACCTGCTTTGAACATATTTTATTACGGGTATATGCTAAAGTATTTTCCGTTATTTATTTAAAAATAACTGTTTACATAATGTTAGAAAATAATTTAATTTAATACATATAATGATGAATAATTTATACGAAAATTCCGAACACCGCAACAAACCAAAATAAGAATAATTCATTTACCACAATTAGGCACGAAAATTGCTTTGTGACGTCGCTCTCCGCAGAACTAATTGTCAGCGCATTTTTTCATTGCTTAATGCGGTCACATCGCGCGACTCAATTCGAATTTGTATTCGAGGCGATTCTCTGCTGGCGGGTTTAAAAACTTTCTTCAGTTTAAACCGTGGCGGAGACAACTAACTGGATATAACTGGATATTCTCGACGATTCTTTCTCTCTCCACGCTGAAGTTTTTATGGGTCAAGCCTAGATCAAGCGGAATTGAACTCGGTGCAGAATCAAATAGTATTGTCGTTGTTTTGCAGATTGTATTATTGAGATTACGGCGACTCTTTCTCTGAGCGTATTGTGATTTCTGAATACTCGGGGATATAGGAGATAACAGAACGCAAGGGTTTTGATGCAAGATGCTATGTAAATTCAGATCGGTGTTTTTGTGACTATTATTGTTTACCAAAACCCTAGCTTAGAGAGCATGAAGTGTGTTTCACGAGCGCTTATGGTAGACCAGATGATTTATTAACATTTGGTATATGATATTGGTGACATTGTGAACAGTACCATACGATAAAGAACCAGCATACGTGTAAAAAAAATACGAAATGGGCGAAGGCTAGCATTTTAAATTAGAAACTAAACTTCTAACTTAAGCGTCAAAGTGTAGTCAGAAATATCATACAACTCAATCAGCATATTTTGCTTGAGCCGTTTTCGTAAGAACCTTTCTTAAAACTTTCGACCAGATTATAGATCTTCAGAAAGTTCCCAGGTATAATTTTCAAGTGCATATCGCAATAAGTATTTGTTGAACAAAAACTCAATTCAGAACAAATTTTTGAGTGTTATTCAACAATATCCAAGCCTTGCATTTGAACTTTTTCCATTCTTGATTTCGATTTTACGTTCCCTCTTGTGTAGTGATCTTATTAGATCCAGTTTTAGTGAGTTTTAAATTTCGTCTATAGGCTGGCCACTAGGACACGACAAAGCTATGTTTTTTTTTATTGCCCTTGTAGGCAGACGAGCATACGGCCCACCTGATGGTGAGTGGTTACCGTCGCCCATGGACTTCAGCAATGCCAGGGGCAGAGTCAAGCCGCTGCCTACCGCTTAATATTCTCCACAAGCCTCTTTTGAAGAAGGACATGTCATAGCGCTCGGGAAACACCCTGGAGGGGAGCTCATTCCATAGCCGGATGGTACGGAAACGCACTGTCGATGAACTCAGCGGTTCCAGATAATATGGATGAACTCTGCTCCGATGGCGGGAGGTGCGATGATAAAAAGGAGATGAAGGGATCATCTCAAACAATTCCTCATGTGATTTCTGTTTTTTGGGCATTTGCTACGAAACTCTAAAATCTACATGCAAAGAATTTATTTATCATCTCTAACAGAATTCCAATTTGTTCGACATTTTCGTTCAATTATTTTTATATTTAATAAATTCGTAAGTAGCTCGTTAATCTTTATTATGTACCAACGCGAAAATAAAGAGGAAAATAACACGAAAAAACTGGAACGGCTTCCCCCCACCTTTGGCAGTTTTTCTTTCACGAGCGCGGATAAAATGTGAGCGAAGTTAGATGAAGTGAATCGCCAGTAATCCACGCGCGAATGACTCAGCTCTTCACTAGCAATTTGGACACTATTCAGGGAGCACTCACAGCGGAAACCACACAGAAGATTGCCCATTCCCGTGAATGGTGCTACGCTAAGTGTCCAATACCGCCTGTTAAGCTTGTACTAGGCAAAAAATGTTATTTCATTTACCTACATCAGATATTTAACAACAACCTGGGGGGGAAAGTTTCACTACTACGCGAATCGTTTTTGTTGTTCCTGAATCTGTTTTTAGTTTTGTTATTTAAATTACAGTATTCTTAAGATATAAATATAATATATCCTGCAAAATTATGATTTGCGTAATTGCTGGTGGTAAGACCTCTTGTGAGTCCGCGCGGGTGGGTACCACCACCCTGCCTACTTCTGCCGTGAAGCAGTAATGCATTTCGGTTTGAAGGGTGGGCCAGCCGCTGTAATTATACTTGAGACCTTAGAACTTATATCTCAAGGTGGGTGGCGCATTGACATTGTGGATGTCTATGGGCTCCAGTAACCACTTAACACCAGGTGGGCTGTGAGCTCGTCCACCCATCTAAACAATAAAAAAATATATAACATATTTATAAATAAAGTGGCCGTTTTTTATGAGTCTGTTCAATAGAAAATAGTTTTGTCACATAAAAGCGAAATATATATTTATATGATAGTATCCATGTAGACGTCATGTCTAGTCTTACTCGTACAAAATAGTTTTAGTGGGCCAAACACGAGGACTTGTTGAGGCTTCAGAGTCCCCACCGTCACTATGAAATATTTTTTAATTTATATTTAAAAAATTTGGATATGCCCTTTGAAAATTAATATATACTGAATTTTTTTTAAGTGGCCATTAAAAAGAAATTCAAGTAGAATAGAATAGGATAATTATGAATATTTCAGCGTTATTGCAAATAGGTCGCAAATATCGAAAACTCACTAATGATCGCTTTAACAACTCATACAATAATGATATTTATAACTTTGAGAGCCACGAATTTTTTAAATAATTCGACGAAAAGCAAGGTAAGGTTTACTTATAAGTGATATTTATTTAATGACGTAACTTGATATCAGACGCTCGTCCTTCACAACAATTTCGAACTTTATAAAGAACTAGCTTTTGCCCACGACTTCGTCCGCGTGGAATAGTTCACAAATAAATATGCAAAATTAAATGTATATTTTTCAATATTTGTGAGAGATTTTCTTAATATTTGTTTCCGTAAGAACCTTGTACAGAGTATTAGAAAACTACAAAAAAAAAATATGCCAAATCGGTCAAGCCGTTTTCATGTTATGTCGTGACAACGGAAAACGGGTTTCATTTTTATATATATAGACTAGCTGTACCCGTCCGCTTCGCTGGGCATTTAAAATTAACATTATTATTTCTCACCCCCACAAAGATTCTCATCATTAGCGCCCCCGCAACTCGTTTAGGGAGTCAAACACTCATATAAATATTAGCCTATCCATTAAGTACATGTATTTCCTACATGGATACCAAGTTTCAAGTCAATCGAATGCATAGTTCAGTAGTTATAACGGAACATCCGTAAAAACCACTGTTGTTAATATATATTAGTATAGATGTAAATCAATAGAATACAAAATTAAATGAAGTAGTGAAAAGAGTTAAGCCAGGAGAGATGCTTTGGTTCTCTTATGGTTTTAGTGCCCTAAACGGGCAAATGACTTTACGGAACGTCTACTGGTGCTATGATTCTGGCTACCGGAGACATCACAGCGTAAATGCGGCTGTCCATCTTGAGACTTTTGAAGTCAAATGGAGCCTAATAAGTTACGTATGCGTAAAATTAATTCTGCGGATTTCACTATACATTTTCCTTTAAAAGTCTTAGTTGTCGGTGAGCATATGCTCGGTGTAAGTTTACAATGAAAAATGGCACTAGCTCGCGAGACTCGAACGACATATTCCCATTACTTGAAACACGGAAACAGAGCGTCTCATTTATTAGGCCAGAGACGCTTCAAAGTAATGTGGCTCTCTTTGGAAATGGTGGCGTAATTAATATATTGTCACATTGAAGATACATGTTAAAGTGATAGAAATGAATAACGAGGTTTTCATTGAAAGATGAGCGATGGGTGTTCGCGGGATAGCGACATAAGTGTCAGACTACCTGCATTAATCTTAATTGTAACCATTACATACAAATAACATTGAATACATATATAAATTATTGAATCTATCCTATCTATCTTTAACGCATAGATAAAAGAGTAGATCAATCTTTAGACGTAGGTTTGTATGTTTATGCTATTTCAACCGATTGTTATGGAGCTCCGTACGCTATTCATGGTACATCAGACATATTTTCCCGAGCAGTTTAAAGAAATCGATGTTTTTTCATAAAATGATTAATTACATCTTACCTTCAAATTCGTTGTGTACCTCACACTTAAATAAACTAAATATATTCAAAGAAATAAAATCGAAAAAACTTCAATTTATGATAGAAAATCAAACTAAAAGAAAATTTACATGTAGCTATTACGTTACATAAGCAAAGGTCCAAAAAGGTCTAGGTCTTTTGTTTCAATTACCGTCCTTGTAGGAAGATAAACAAGAACGATTTGTCTTTCCTGTTGACATTTATTATGAGCAGATTTCGTTCGTTTGATATATGATGTTTACTGTATATTAGGATGATCCTACGTTGCGGGCGGCTTCTATTATTTGTATGACTGATTATTGCTAGTGTTTTTATTTAATTTGCTAATGTAAGGTTATATTGAAAATTGTATGTAAATTACATATAATTTCATCACTGGTGGTAGGACCTCTTGGGAGTCCGCACGGGTAGGTACCACCACCCCGCCTATTTCCGCCGTGAAGCAGTAATGCGTTTCGGTTCGAAGGGTGGGGCAGCCGTTGTAACTATACTGAGACCGTAGAACTTATATCTCGAGGTGGGTGGCGCGTTTACGTTGTAGATGTCTATCGGCTCCAGTAACCACTTAACACCAGGTGGGCTGTGAGCTCGTCCACCCATCTAAGCAATAAAAAAAAAACCTTCACATGTGTGTTGATAAGTGAAAATTATTGGTTTGTGATCATTAGTGTATTTATGTGGTTATCTTCTGAATTCATAGATACTTGTCATTGTCATTCAGATAAATTATGATGTAAGCTACGACTTTAAATATAATGTCTGAATGTAATGCAACTTAAACCTAAATATATTTATATAAGATCTCTTTAAATATATCCTCTTAAGTATGTGGTATTCTATATCATTATAAGATAATGACAAATTTAATAAAGCATTTACATGTTAAACCACTTTTTTTATTCATCTTATTTTCTCGTCATTGTTCTATCCCATTTTCATTGCTTTTTACAGTTTTGAATGAAAATAGGTTGATATCGTTCTACGTGGACGCGGCCGTAGATTTTGTAGCCACCACACAATCTTTCACCCAACTCTAGCTGTTCCATCATTACAGTTTCGTGATGAGTTATGGATGATATGTTATGTGTATTTCTGATGACTACAAAATGAACTAATACAGTTGTATATTTGTAACTGTTCTATTGATTGATGATTCTGGAATCATGATAAAGGGAGCTTTAAATACTAATATGCGTTACGTGATTGATATTAGTATTTTTTAATTTAAGATATTTTTTTCATGTCAAATAAAATCCATTAACGATCGCGAAGTGACGAGGTTAAATGCAATAATCGGTGTAGTAAAATACAATGATACGGCTTTAGTTACGATGCAATATAGTTCGAATTCACGAACAGAGTTAAGACTGCCAAATGAACACGTTACTAATGAGCGAAAATTCGCGGAATATCAGATTGCAATTGCAGCTCTATTTATTGTCAGACCGTGAAAATCCGGCGCGCGGAAAATACAATTGATACGGAATGGCGTGGATTGATCCTGAAATAAACTAAAACTATAATTGTAGGTATAAAAATTATACATTAAGATATTTTACATAGAAATAAAATAGAGGTTATGTTCGTTGATAAAATATGAAACAATCTATTTTCTGAACAAATCATAATGTAGAGTACATGTAAAGGAAAAAATCTAAAACGCAATGTAACTCTACATGATTTAAAATCGTCATGTAAGTTTTCTCAATTTAACAATGTGAACTGAACGCGCAAACGACATTTAAAGACAAATATAGTTGTTACTAGTAAATATTGAATACATTCCTGAGATAATTATTATAGCACTGAAGTTTACACATAGTGCTTCTGGCTTTTTTTTTTTTTTTTTACAGGAGAGAATCGCCGGATCCCCACCCGCACGGCAGGTGGGGTATGTGGGAGTCGAACCTCACTAAAAACTCCTGCCGCTCACAGCCGGCGCCCTACCCCGGACCGTGTGGGAACCCAGTCGGAGCTATTGAGACGGCGGGACAGGGTTTACGCAGAGCACATTACATCCATCCCGCCGTCCCCCAGTGCTTCTGGCATAGGTGATATTCATCAGCCGATAGATACACTATAGGTATATTCAGGACCGCGCCGCCTCTGTGTGCTAAGTGTGCGGTGCGCACAGGCGTCAAGACAGTAAGCGCGCCGGCACCGAAATTATTTATGTTGTTACACTTACACAACAACAAATTCTTTAAGTAAATAGGTACAATAGACGGAACATATGCCTTGTAAATAACAAAACATATAATGCATTTTTAGAACAAAATATCTCCCACATTGACGTCAAAACAATAAGTCAAAATTAACAAATAATAAAAAAAAAATACATTGAAACATGAAGATTCGTAAAAATAGGCGTTTCATGTATTTCTCACACAGACGCAGCCGGAGGTCTACGCGGCCCTGTATATATTCACGATCGAATGGGCTATCACTCGTTTAATTACCTCGGCAATAGTAAAGTATCCTCTAGATCATAAGGCAGTGAGTTTTGACTCTTCTAAAAATTTCTCCAGCTTAACCCACGGACGCTATGCACCGCGGCAGAAGTACACTACCAGTAACTCTAAGCAACCTCAAAAATTTTCGTGTTTCTTAATTTTATCAGACCCTTTTCCTTCAGCATAAAAGTTCTTCACGATCGCGTGGAAGGTTGACTTAGAAACTTTGAGGTATCGAGAGGCAAACCTAAAATAAGCTACGAATTTGGATTAGTTTTGACTAAACTATTTTCATTTATAATTTATGTCCTATGTTTGTAAAATGTCTCTCATATAGATCTAATTTTATTATGCTTAATAAATTTCGAAATTGCAAACAGTTCCTGACCTTTCTATGTCTATTATTATAGACCAGTAGATGCAGTCTGGTCAGTGGCCTCAAGAGTCATTTCCATTTTATCATTTGGATTTGTGATACCGTTTAAACTTTTATCGTTTAAAAATGCTTAAACTAAACGAACTTTAGCTCAAGATGATGATTTGGTTTCAAAATTGTATTAAAGTTTGGAAATAAAGCAAAGAATATTAATAGTATTTTTAAACTTTCATTCAAGCTTGGTATCTTTTTGCAATATAAAATTAAATTATCATTTTAAACAAATAAAATCATAATCATTTTGGCAATAGACAGAATTTTGGCTGTGTCTTTGGAACAGTTCATGCCCATTAGTGATGGTGACTACCTATTATTAGGTAGGCTGTACGCCCTGTCTAAGAATGGCAGTAAAAATATCATTGTTAACCTTGTGCATTTAGTTACGAAAGTGTACTTTTCATTTGGTAATAAATCTAATGTTATCTCTCTTATTGATTGCGTCATTCTGGAATTGAAACTTTAACCTTGTTTCTTTCTCTATGACCTTCAAATTAAGGCTCATTATGAAAATCGAACAAAATGTTGAATACAATATGTTCATTGTCTGTGAACAAAAACCTTAAGTGGACTGCAATTTGAATTAGATATAGTTAATGTTCATCTCCTTACTCGTAGGTCGTATAATATTTTTTGATGAAGAGGAGGCAAATAACCCAATGTCCCTGACAATGACAGATTCGACAACGTTTGGCTAACGACGCACACATTAATTCACACTCATCGTTCTGTATACTGAGATTTAATTGCCTAAATTTATCACAATAATTGTTAATGTGTTGTAGGTAATAAATAACACTAGAACAAGCAGTTTATACTTTATCCTAAATTACATGATGGTCTTGAGGAAATTACTTACTTAATCTTACTGGATGGTAAGTAGGATGGTAGGACCTCTTGTGAGTTCGCACGGGTAGGTAGCACCGCCCTGCCTATTTCTGCCGTGAAGCAGTAACGCGTTTCGGATTTAAGGGTGGGGCAGCCGTTGTAACTATACTGAGACCTTAGAACTTTTTTTATTGCCTTTGTAGGCAGACGAGCATACGGCCCACCTGATGGTAAGTGGTCACCGTCGCTCATGGACGTCAGCAATGCCAGGGGCAGAGCCAAGCCGCTGCCTACCATAAATATCTCAAGGTGGGTGGCGCATTTACGTTGTAGATGTCTATAGGCTCCAGTAACCACTTAACACCGGGTGGACCCGCGTGGACACGGGTGGACCCATGTAAGCAATAAAAAAAAAAAAAATTAGGAAAATACCAAATATACCAAAGCAACTGTAGACAATGCTTACCGCTCGATCAGCCAGGTTTCGGACTTTGCAGTGTAAGTACGCAGGCTGTCCAACAGCAGCGGTGGCTTCGCGCTTCGTACTATTGTCGAAGTACGGCTGCCCTAGAGGTTCCCAACCTCCGCCGCCGGCTGACACACCTGTTAAAACAAAACAATTACAGCTTATAGTGAGAGGTAGATCTCAGGGGTATTTTTATTAATTAAAACTATGGGTTAGTCACTAGTATCGAATTTCGCATTCTAATCTTGTCTTAAACTCAAACAATTTTCGATTTAAAACGATAATTGCAATAAGACGCGGGCGCACGCTATTCACGCTCAAAACGGAAGCACCCGGAACACAGATTATACACTTCTCTGTCAAAAGACGGACATAGATACTAAAAACTATGTATAGCGAGCGGGCATACGGCGGCGAGAGTGACGTACAGGTCAGTTTGCTATAAGCACAATTTCATTACAATAGTACGTACCCAGATAACTTAACGACCCACCCTATAGTGACCGGCTACTGTAGCGAATTTATGATATTTAAGAATACTATACGATAAAAAAAGACAGGATTTTTTTTATTCCTTCGATGGGTGGACGAGCTCACAGCCCACCTCATGTTAAGTGTTTACTGGAGCCTATAGACACCCACAACGTAAATGCGCCACCCACCTTGAGATATAAGTTCTAAGGTCTCAAGTATAGTTAAAACTTAGGTTAGGTTATAAAATAGGTTATGTTAGGTTATAAAAGGTTAGGGGGGAGCCGCGTCCTGGCGCGGCGGAAGTTCGAGCGCGGAAGCTTCAATCTCGGCGTGCCGTGCTCGAGGCGTGGTCTCGCCGCCTGGCGGACCCCGCCTACGGGCGACGGACCGTCGAGGCGATCCGCCCGGTCCTCTCGGACTGGGTGAATCGCGACCGAGGACGTCTCACCTTCCGGGCGACGCAGGTGCTCACGGGACACGGCTGTTTCGGTCGCTACCTGCACCTCGTCGCCCGGAGGGAGCCGACGCCGAAGTGCCACCACTGCAGTGGCTGCAACGAGGACACGGCGGAGCACACGCTCGCGTACTGCCCCGCTTTCGCGGAGCAGCGCCGCGTCCTCGTTGCAAAAATAGGACCGGACTTGTCGCTTCCGACCGTCGTGGCTACGATGCTCGGCAGCGACGAGTCCTGGCAGGCGATGCTCGACTTCTGCGAGTCCACCATCTCGCAGAAGGAGGTGGCGGAACGGGAGAGGGAGAGCTTTTCTTCCCTCTCGGCGCCGTGCCGCCGCCGTCGGGCCGGGGGTCGGATGAGGGCGTTTGTCCAGCTCCAGCCCCTATGAGGAGGCAGTCTCCTCCCGGTGATGGTCACGGGGCGACCTAAGGGGGTTAAGGCTGCGCCGCACGCTACCGTCACTCTAGCGCGCTGGCACCAGGAGGACGGGACGGCGAGTCGGCGGCTGCGGACTGCGATGTAGTCCGCATTTTCGTCGTCGCTGTCGTCGCTGAACATACTGTTGAAGAGCAACCCGGTCGGCGGTGTATCGCGTTCCGACCCGGCAGGCTGGTTCTGGCCCAGCGGGGTATCCCGGAACACCAGCGGCACCGCCCGGGCGGCCCGGCCGGGCCGCCGTACCGCGGAGACTGACGTCGTTGGTCGCCGACTATCGCCTCGACGACCCGTCGGTCGGGCGTCCTCGGGGTGGCGCCGCGTGTCTGGTTGTAGTGTTGACCGCGGGAACCCCCCTACTCTGAACGGGTTCTGACCCCGGACGGAGATTGGACGTCGGGTGTAAGAGTGCAGGGGAGTCGTTTAGTGGGTGGGCCCTAAAATCCTTGGGCCCGCGATCTGCTCTCAACACCTGCAGATCGTTGAGTCTCACATACCCCGCGCGCCCCCTAGGCGCGGGGACCTCGTAGGAGGATCGGCCCCCGGCCCGAGAAAAAAAAAAAAAAAAAGGTTATAAAAGGTTATAAAAATATCCCCTAATTTTGAAAATGTGCTAAGTTCCAAAGTGGACTGCACACTCGTCTACGTAGTCATGGCAATTAAGTTTTGTTGAATATTGTATTTACTTCCTATTTATAACTCAAACATTTCCGTGAAGCAAAGCCGTATTTGAAAGTTTGTCGTGAAGTCTTCTATGAAATTACAACTTCCTACTTAAAGTTTCCTTTTGATTTCAAACTTTAAATAAAATTTATTTATTGGAATAAATTCATCTGACTTTGTAATTTGATCTTTAAATATATTGTCTTTGAACTTTTGAGCTGATATTATAAGCAAATCCTAATCATTTTGATATTATTATTTTTAAATTTTATTGCTAGTTTTTCAATGATCTAAATTTGTTTTTTAATGCAGTTTTGTTTAAAGATTGACAATTTTGAAATAGAAAGAAACGATTTTTGTCGTGTGTACATGCATTTTTTTCTTTTTTTTATTGCTTAGATGGGTGGACTAGCTCACAGCCCACTTGGTGTTAAGTGGTTACTGGAGCACATCTACAACGTAAATGCGTCACCCACCTTGAGACATAAATTCTGAGGTCTCAATGCAGTCACAACGGCTGCCCCACCCTTCAAACCGAAACGCATTACTGCTTCACGGCAAAAATAGGCAGGACACCTACCCGTGCGGACTCACAAGAGGTCCTACCACCAGTAAAATACATTGTATTAAATTAGATTTATTAAAACAAAACGTATTTATTTTGAAAAGATCATGGCCTAAAGGATAGGGACGTTCTTCGTATAGAGCTACGAGGGCGGCACTGAAAATTTCGGGAATTAACGAAGTGACACAACATTACTATTTAAAAATGTATTTATTGCTTTTCGAAGTATTCTCCGCGAAATTTGACACATTTTTCCATACGATGGAACCAATCATTGAAGCAACCATTCCATTCGGAAGTTGGGGTCTCCAAAATGGCTGTTTTGTAGGCGTCCACAGCTTCTTCAGGTGATGAAAATCTCTGTCCACGCAATTTATTCTTTATTTTAGGGAAAGTATAGAAATCATTAGGGCTTAGGTCGGGGCTGTACGGCGGATGGTCTAATAATTCTATGTTTTCTTGCTCTAAAAACTCTTTTGTTCTGTGCGCGGTGTGAGAACTCGCATTGTCGTGATGGAGGATGATGCGGTGGTTGCAGTTCTCTTTACGGAGTTCAGAAAAGACCTGTGGCAAACAAATGCTAGCATACCATTCTGCATTAACCGTTCTTTGTCCCTCAAGAGGAATAGTCGTAACATGGCCGGTTTTGGAGACAAACGTGGCCACCATTTTTTTTGCAACACTCCGTGAACGAACAATTTTTGTTGGCTTTAACTCATTTTCGAACACCCAAACTCGTGGCTGGCTTTTTACGGCTCGGGTTCGTACGCGTATATCCAGGATTCGTCACCTGATACAATGTTGTATACAGCATTTGAGGATCCTGCGTGGAATCTTTCGAGAGTTCTGACGCACCAAGTAACGCGAGCCGCTTTTTGCTCTTCACAGAGCGAATGCGGTATCCATCGGGAAAACAACTTTTTTACACCTAATTGTTCATGCAAGATTATTTGTATTTGACTCATGCCAATGTCTAAAGTTGCCTGAATTTCGCGGTATGTCACATGTCGATCTTCCTCAATCAGCTTACGTACAGCATCAACGTTTTCTTGGGTGACTGCAGTTTTTGGACGACCTTGACGGGGATCATCACTGAGCTTGACACGTCCACGTTGAAACTCAGCAAACCAGCGATAAATTGTGGTTTTGGATGGAGCTTCATTACCAAATGCAGAAACCATCCGGTCAACACACTGTTTTTGTGTTAAACCACTTCGAAAGTCATAATAAATCATCGCTCTTGAATTTTCTCGAGTCAATTCCATGTTCTCAACGACTAAATAAGTTTGACAAAACCTCGTGACAAGACCGAGAATCTTTTTTTAAGTAAATAAATGGTATTCGATTTTTAAAATCAAGGAGTTTTCAATTAAAAAGATTTTACTATGACAGGAACAGTGGAAATATTCCATTCCCGATACTTTTAGTGCAGCCTAGTATGCGCCTGTGCCGGTGTTCGAATCCCGCAGGCATGTTGTATATTTTTTCAAGAGAAATGCGTACATGTTCAGGAATAAGTTGCAAGACGAAGGAATAATATTGCGTATAAATAACAAAACCGCGAAAATTTTAAACTACGAATTACTGGTGGTAGTTAAATTACGCCACCCTGCTTATTTCTGCGGTGAAGCCGTAATGCGTTTCAGTTTGAAGCATGGGGGCAGCTGTTGTATTACAAAACTGAGATTTAGAACTCATTTCTCAAGATGGGCAAGGTGGGTGGCGGCAATTACGTTGTTGATGTCTACAGGATTCTTTTTTTTTTTTTTTTTTTTTCCTACCTGAGCTGATAGCCTTAGGGGCTATTTCAGCGTAACCCTAACGTTTGTAGGTGAGCTCACGGGGCTCAAACCTGATGACGTTGCTAACACGAACCCTAGCAAGAGCCGTGCTTCGCAGAATCTACCACCGGATCGGAAACGCGACCCACTGAGAAGATCTGGCGAGAAACTCAGTGGGCTGTGTCTGAGAGTTAATTTACTCGTCGAGCCCTTCGTCGCAAGCGACGGGTTCGACGAGAACGGTGACCGGGATGCAGGATTCAATGACCACTTAACGCCAGATAGGCTGTGAGTTCGTCCACTCATCTAAGCCATAAAAAAATGCCTATTTTTCAACATCAGCGTACAAAAGTTCAGAACTAACGAACTTAATTGTCATAAAAATATGATATGAACTTTACATGTGAATCATAAATAACAGGAAATTTATATTTAATTTTATTTAGTAAGCGAACCATTTTGTTTTTGTTTTTTGTTTTTATATAAACCGTTTGAAATAAACTACGCTCCATATTCAATGAATGGGTAGTACGTTAAAAACTTTTTCCTCTGTAGGACTAGAGTTGTTTAAGTGTAAAATGTATTCATTTATTAAATTAACATTTTACTTTATAAGCTCCAGTGTTTGAAAGTGTGTTATAGGGAGTTTGAAACGGAAAAACGGCTCTCAGTATAATTTTAAAAACACACTAAGTTTGTAAATTTTAAACGCGACTAGTTTAAAATATGTAAGAAGTGATGGTAAGAATGTATAAAAAAAAAGTTCAGTTAGTAAGTGGGCCATGAATTGGATAGGCAAATTGTATTTAGTGATATTTAGATACGTCCGCAGTAACTTCGAATCTCGTAAAATGTTTTTTCCGTTTTGAGAGTTTTCGGAAATGTTCCGATAATAGCCGAACTCGTTGGAGTCCAGCCTCCATTAGTCCGATCCCTTTCGACGATAAAAACGTGCTTTGTTTCCCGTCACGTCCCGTTATTTTTTATTCCTCCTTCTTTTTTGCATTATCCGGGTGTATTCTGCAAATATTTCATTATGTAGTCAGCCTATTATTGAAAAAGAATTTTCTGTTGTTGTAGCCGAGATAAAAGGGTTTCATTTATTTCAAATGGAATCCAAATTACGTTTAGGCCATGACTGTTTTTTTTTATTGTTCAAATAAAAAAACGATTTATTTAGACTTCACACAATACTAAAACGTTAATTAAGTCGTAATTTTTTTTGGAATCACCGAAGAACAAGTACCACACACTTTATAGGTCACACACTAATAACATAAATTGAAGTAAGTGGATTTTATAAAACCGAAAATTGTGTATAAAAGTGTACGATCCAACTAAAACGAAATAAAATGTAAATTTTACGAGAGCGTGAGTGTTCTCCTGAGTGGCTTCACACCGCTTGATGTTCTGTGCGTAGTAGGTGCGCAAAGATCTAAATTGAACTGGATTTATTCTAAGAAAAGTTTTTCGTTCTTTATTACATAAATGGATGAACCAGCTCGTCACTCTCCCGGTTAGGTTAAGCGATAACCAGGGTCGATAGTATGAATGCTTGAGACATGAGGTCGAGATCTTCACTGTGTTGCATTAAGACTATCTTAATCTTCAAGCCGTGCTTAACCGTTTTGCGACTAAAATAGGCGGTAAGAGAATAGTGTTACTAATTACACGCGAGAATGCCTTCGTCTTACCACGTGTAAAATTTAGCATATATAATTCCTTTTTAATTATTTTTTTATTGCTTTTTAATACTGAGATTTTACAAGTTCACAATAAGATATCGAATTTACATAGTTTGTTCTGTACAATATATGGCTTATATTTAATTTCATTTCTGATTTTGATTGGATTTTGCACACGTCTTCAAAATAATGTAGTTAAGTCTGTTGGTCAATTTTTTTATTTTATTCCTTCATTGGTGGAGTTGATTGTGGATTTCGTTACAGAACGTACGTCGAGAGACCATTTCTATTTCGTACTATTATAGAAATAACATAGATTTATGATAAATGAAATATTTATTATTCACGACTGTGACGCAGAGCGATGTCTTAGAGATTAGTAATGAGAAAGGCGAGAAATTAATACAATGTGTTCAAAATTATGCATGCAAAATACATGCAATTATACCTATTATTTTTTGTCATACTAAATATTATATTTTCGTAATGAATAATATTCTCTAATGTAATTTTGCTTAACAGTCGCTTCGAACGTAATTAGGTCGATCATTTTAAAAATAATCTAAAAAAATACTGCAGTACTGTTCTCAAGAAAAAAAAAATCACTTTGTTCTTTGATACATCGATCTCTTTTTATAATGAAGAATTATATTCTTAGATTACATTTTTGTTTTATTGTTTATGTTAATTTTCATTAAATGTGTACCAGTTGGCTACAAGCTATCGTTATACGATTCACGTCTTTTGATGATTGTTCTTTCTTGTCTTTGATCATTGTTCGACCTGGCATCGACCAAAAACGTTTCTTGATAATTTGAAATAAATAGACATTTAAAATAAAATCTGTGATTTTTATCAATTTACTAGCTGACCCAGTAGACTTCGTAGTGCCTCAATCGATAAATAAAATACCTAAACTTTTGTCTAAAATAAACTTAAAACAAACAAAAGGAATCCGTTCGACGGGGACACATCAAAGGAAAAACAAAATTGTTATTTTTATTTAATTCCGAGCATTTTCGTATTTATCTACCTTTTAAACATTCTCTGGACTTCCACAAATAATTCAAAACCAAAATCAGCCAAATCGGTCCAGCCGTTCTCGAGCGAGACTGACGACCAGCAATTCATTTTTATATATATAGATAACCAAACTCCTGTTCGTATCTATACATATGATTTGAAGTTATTCTAAATCATTGATCCAATTGATCTCAAACTACACGTACGCGCCGTAAATATTAGCATTCCACAACGAACAATAACGTTTGGTGGAACATAAACCGAATAGATTTATGTTCACTGCTATTTAAATGTACTAGTATTCCTATTGCGGCGCTCTCTCTATATTGTAATGGAAGAGACAGTTTTATTTTCTCTTGTAGTGAGATGTCGATATTTTATTTGGTTCAGTACTAGTTCACGGCCGATTGTTGTAAAACTAGATAGTCGCATTGCATCAAATTGAGTTTTATTAGTTCTGAATTGCACGGGATGTGGTAAAGTTGAAAATGTGTAACATTTAATTATAGAGAGTGTGCTGAACGAGCTTCTTGGGTGAAACTTGCTCAATGAAGAGAATATTGAATCAATAAGGTTTTGAATGGCTGATGCATGCTGTCCACGTTAGTTTTAGATGTGACCAAAAAGTTGTATTTAGATTTTAAGTAACATAGGGCTTAAGATTGAATGGTTAATAATCTGAAAATTTTGTACGGTTTTTACATGACGAGCGTTACATGTCATAGAGACATAGACCATCCTTTTTTAATACGCTTTTATTAGCTTCAGACGTATGTATGTTAGTATATTATGTTAGTATGTAACAGGATCTTTGAACATGATTTTGACCCCTTCAAAACGTCGGTTTAACTCGAAATTAGGTATACTTATTAAGAACCGATGACAATTCAATATTTAAAACAAAAAAATTGAAATTCAACTAAAAAATGAAAAATAAATAATAGTTTAAAAAAACTAACAAAATACGCTTTTATAGAACATCAAACTAAAAAATAGAAAATATTTTTTTACAATAAAATCATTTTTTCTTACACTATTTTAAATTCAAATTTATAAAAAAATATTTTCAAGTTTTTAGTTGGATTTTTTATAAAAGCGTATTTTGCTATTTTTTTAAACTATTATTTATTTCTAAGAACTTATTTAACGACAGTAATTGAAAAATGCGACGAACAATATTAGAAGTAAGAGAATCAAAATATCTTTAAAACTTACCGAATAATATGAAGATACAACTCAGCTCTGCCGTCCACATTGTTAAACGTACATCAATTCACATTATGTGTCCAAAACATAACACTTCACTGTTTTTCACCACACAGTTTATTTATTATTTCACCATGAAAATATTGTCATGTCCATTTTAAAACACTTTGATTTTGAATGGAACTACTTTCATGGCATAGAACACCTCAGTTTGCGATCAAAAAATTATCTTAATATACTGAAATTTTAGTTTATTCACGGTTTAATTTTAATACGTAGTATTGCATTCAGGAGAGAGAGAGAGAGAGATGAATCGTAGTTATGGTAATCACTTAATGTTAGACTATCCGCGAGCTTCTCTAGAACCCAATTAAAAAAAAAACGTAATAAATATATAAAGTCAAAATCCTGAGTTTACAAAGGCAAAACTTATAATCTTTATGCAATGTCCGTAAGGATTGTGTATTTCCTGTATTTTTCGCGAGTAAGTTAAGATTCGTTTATATTCATTTTTATTTATTATTATTATTATTATTTGAAATTGGTCATAAACGCATATTATGTCGCACGGTGATTTTAGCTGTGATTTTTAGTCAGGACACCCTGCATGACTTAATTATAGATTTTATCATCTCTACAAGGTCTCTCTATAAATATTTCTGGTACTGTAAGGTCTAATATCATATACATATACATATAATACGATGTTATTCTTAGAAAAGTATTTAATTGAAATTGTTGCAGACTCAAATTATATGGATATTTTATTTATCGTTTTCTTCAGTCTTGTGTATAATTCAAACCATTTTAATCGTTAAATCCATACTGCTTTATTAATTTTACATTTTACGATGTCTCAAACACTATATTCGCGGTCACGGACCTAGTTATAATCACGAGGTCGAACCGTAAAAATAGTATTAATTATAAAAATATGAAGATCATAGAGTAATAAGCAATTTACATAAGCCGATTTGTACTAATATGTAAATTGACTGTTGAAATTCTGTTTTCGAACCGAAGTTTCGCAAATGCAGAAGCTTAAAAGGCTCACTTTCGTCTAGTCACTTCATGCCGGGAGCATAACTAACCACTAAGTTGTGGCTGGTGTGATGGTGAGTGGTTACCGTCGCCCATGGACTTCAGCAATGCCAGGGGCAGAGCCAAGCCGCTGCCTACCGTTTAATACTCTCCACAAGCCTCGTTTGAAGAAGGACATGTCATAGCGCTCGGGAAACACCGTGGAGGGGAGCTCATTCCATAGCCGGATGGTACGTGGCAAAAAAGACCTCTGGAAACGCACTGTGGTAGTATGGATGAACTCTACTCCGGTGGCGGGCGGTGCGATGGTAAAAACGAGTATCATTTCGTACAATTCCTCAGAGCACTCCCCATGGAACATACGGTAATTCAGATGTTACTCAAATGTAATTATTTAGTAATTGAGAATAGTGACCTGTGCTTAATAGTTGTATTCAAAAGTGTATACTCTGGTATTATGAATAGCTTATTTGGAGGAATCGACAAAGAAGAGATCCTCCACAGAGAGGTTGAAAATGATTGGTCTACGTTCCAATTCTTCTGACCTTGCATATTTGCAAGCTCATCTTTAAAATGTCGTTAACACGATTAGCATTGGATTGACAGGCATCAGTGATATATATCGGTGAAATTGTATTTTACCTATATTAAAGTGTTTTAGGTATTTAATTTCAAATGATTTAACAGAAAACTGTTTACTGAAAATAAATCGATAATTATTATACATAATTATGTATATTACAAAATCTGTTTGGATACAAGTCAACTATATTTGGTTGTGGAACCAACTAATTCCATAAAAAGGAACAAGACCAAGACCTAACAAATGGCTAGCGTGCGACTAAAACTTATTTATTAGTGAATATCTGAGATTTTCCGATGCCAATTTGGCCTTGTCAAAGAAGTAGCCGGATCGAACCGCATCTGAAATGTCGACAGCCGCAGATTCCAATTTTCTCTAATATTAAGGTCAGTGTTTTCTAGTTGTAGACGATCGGGACAAGTATTTTATAGCAAAAGACCGCACTGGTACTTGTTTTAACACAGCATTATAAATTCATTTTTACAGTAGAATCATTTACACAATAAAATTTTAAGTTCGCCAAAGTCCGAAACACCTTTAAATTAAAATTCGTAAAATAAAAAATGTCTTTATGTTTCGTCCACTAAGCAGATGCTAGAATTTTTGGTTATTATTTTGTTAACCGTTTACGCACAACGGGGAACTATTTGTATTTTCTAAAAGTATTTTTGTTGGAATGGAAAGGCACGTCCCCTCGGGTGTTTAGTGGGTATAAGTGGTACATAAGGACCATAATGTGAATACCGACGCCCGCCTCCCGACATAATGTGGCTTCAAATGTATTGGAATAGCAGTTGTCATAATGTTCGAAACAGAATTCATGTCGGTTTTCGAGAAAAATAAAACGCAAACTATAGGCAGGACAAATCCCCTTACCCACATTTACTCACATAAGATGTTCCTTTTTTTAAAATTATCATTTCTTCACCAAGGCATTCGTGCAAAACAAGTTGTATATATTAGTCTCGAGCTCATGATACTTATTTTAAAATTACGGATGTTTAACGGTTTCTGAAGCAAAAAGTTACGGACGCTTTGAAATTTGAAATTGAAAACTCACTACGTTTATTTAGCTCGAAAAAGCTTAGTTGGCAATCGTTGTTCAGGCCAATCAATTCAGACCACCATAAAGTGACCATACTATTTTGAACCGAACCGAACCGAAGTTTGAATTGAATTGAAGTTGCGTAGGTATGTACACTTAGCAAACATTTGTACTGTAATTTTTTTATTTTTTTATTTTTTTTATTTTTTTTTATTGCCTTTGTAGGCAGACGAGCATACGGCCCACCTGATGGTTAGTGGTTACCGTCGCTCATGGACGTCAGCAATGCCAGGGGCAGAGCCAGCCACTGCCTACCATAAAACCATTGATAAAATACCATTGATAAAAGTATACAGTTGTATTGTACCATACGTACATGCAGAGGTTACTTGAAACACCACCCTTTATATACGATTCTTTAAGCATATTCAAAAAGCTTCACCTTTGTCATAAACTTTAAAAAGAAATTTTTAGAAACTAAAATTCACTAATAGATAGCTAAAATTCAAATTTAATAAATATTTCATTGTGTGACAGTAATAGAAACTTTATCTAGTTAAATTGGATTTGTAATAACTTGTACTTATATTATATTGATGAACTCAATTAAGTGTAAATTGATGGAATATTGAAAATGTTTTAAGAACGTTTTCATTTATTTGCGATAATACAAGAATGAGAATTCTGTAATTCGTGTTTTAAAGATTTTTTTAACAGACTTCTACTTCGAATATCTGTAAAATAAGCGTAAAATCTGAATATGTGTTAAATTGTGACTTTGTGTTCTTTTTTCAATCTTTTTTTTCATACGTGTTCTAGGAAATTATATAAAACGTATTTTTTTTTTTTTTATTGCTTATATGGGTGGACGAGCTCACAGCCCACCTGATGTTAAGTGGTTACTGGAGCCCATAGACATCCACGACGTAAATGCGCCACCCACCTTGAGATATAAGTTCTAAGATCTCCGTATAGTTACAACGGCTGCCCCACCCTTCAAACCGAAACGCATTACTGCTTCACGGCAGAAATAGGCAGGGCGGTGGTACCCATCCGCGCGGACTCACAAGAGGTCCTACCACCAGTAATTACGCAAATGAAAATTTTGCGGGTTTCATTTTTATTACACGATGTTATTCCTTCACCTTGGAAATCAATCGTGAACATTTGTTGAGCACGTATTTCATTAGGAAAATTGGTACCCGCCTGAGATTCGAACACCGGTGCATCGCTCAACACGAATGCACCGGACGTTTTATCCGTTAGGCCACGGCGACTTTAAAACTTTAAAACGTATTTCGCACTTTAAATTTTATTTAAAATATTTGTGACGATCACATTACAAAGTATTCCGACTACATATTTTATCGTAGATTGCCCACTAATAAGTTCGTATTCGTCCCAGCGTAAACAATATAGCCTATAAATTATCTTGTAAAAGTAAAAAAGGGCTCCCCGAGGGATAATATTTTTACGTTATATCCGACCACGTTAGCGGAGTTGCGGGAAGACTCTGTATTTATTTACATACACGTTCTGTGTATAAACATTCAACTACGTTAACGTGATGCCGCTTCGGAAGTTCCTTTTTGTTTTCGAGTATATTTTACATATTTGAGTCGTGTAGCGCATTTGAAATATGTCAGAGTTATTTGAGTTTTCTGAATAAATAATAAGATAATATACGAGGGGGACGCAGAGATTCTGCAGGGTGCAATTTTAGATGTTGAGATTATAAAGACTAAAAATATAATTATAATTTTAATCTTACTTATTTGATCAGTACTTATTTCTTCGTACTTATAGTCTTCGTATTTTTTCAACAGATTATAATGACTTTGAACTAATAACGATTAGGAAACAATAGACGTTCCTCGTGGACATGCACATAATTGCGTCTCTAAGCTTTTCTTTCGTAATTTTTCGCCTTGGAAATAATTCTATAAGCTTTTTTAAATTTCAAAATAGTAAGGTGATAGTTAGTATTTATCGGAGTCTACAGACATTGTAACATGCCTCGTGGCAGTCATAGACGAGATGAAAACACCGTGTCATTTTACGATTCTTGTCGGTTCAATCTTTTTTATTCCACGATGTTATTTCTTCATTGGCGAAATCGCTCGTGAACGCGTGCTAGATATGAATTTCCTTAGAAAAATTGGTACGTGCCTGCGGGATTTAAACACGAACGTAGTCGAATTGCTGCTCGATATCTAATATGTTCACCGAGCGTATTATTCTTACAATGACGATTTACATAAATATACATTCGACTAAATATAATAAATACGCATGAAGTCTGCCCCTTCCAACACTCCATGACAAGCACGACTACTCTGTCAAGAGTGACACGATTTAGAAGAAGAAATATTTTAATAATAAAAACAGCATGTACATCTTTCAACAAACTAGATATCTACCTGCATAATGATAATCTCTGAAAATGTCAAACCTCTTAAAGATTTGATTTTTTTTTCACTTCGGTTTAACGTCACTACATAGTATAAAACAAAGTCGCTTTCTCTGTCCCTATATCCCTATGTATGCTTACATCTTTAAAACTATGCAACGGATTTTAATGCTTTTTTTTTATATAGATAAAGTGATTGAAGAGGAAGGTTTATATGTATAATAGCATCCATTAAATAGTGGAGAAATCAATAATAAATTACAGTTTCCGAAGCGAAGCGAGGGCGGGTCGCTAGTAAACTATAATTATTAAATCTTTATAGTAAAATTATAATTGATAAATTAATAAATCATAATTAACATAAAAACTTTTTCTGTAACCATAAGTTTTCACGATTTTGTTCTTCCCGCTAAATAACATGAAAAACGTTTTCCTCTCGTACCTTTAACAATACCCGCGATGATTGGATAAGTTGTAAAGCTCATTTTTCGCTTCTCTATTTTTTAGAAGAAAACTTCCTTCGTTTGAGATTAAATTTTGTAATCTGATGCGAGCACAGCACTAGATGTTTTATTTATGTATTGTATAGTCACGGATTACGGATTAATCTAATTAGGCAGGCTTATATTTTAATATTGTAACCGCCGTCTGGTGTAGTGGTAAGTGACATGGTCACTACAAAAGGGGGTCGCGGGTTCGAATCCCGCCAAGGGAAGGTATTTGTATGATAAATATAAATGTCTTTTCCAGGGTTATGGATGTATCTTAAATATATGTATGTGTATAATAAAAATCTTACATTTATTTCCGTTATCTGGTACCTGTAAAACAAGTTCTTTACGAACTGATCACGGGACCAGTTAACGTGGTGTGATTGTTAGTAAATATTTATTAATATTTATTATTATTATTATAATATTGTGTAGTATAGTATAAATCCGAACAAAAACAGTTTCACTGTAAAAAATTGCGCCAAGTCCACGTTTATAAAACTCATCTCAATAACATTTGCACTTTACAAAAAAAAGAAGACTTCAATAGCTTTCATTCTCTACAAAAATATGTGAAATACAAAAAAATACCAAGAAACCGTCATAAAGATGAAAAAATTAAAAAAAAATTGTTGAAAATTTAAAAATAAAAAAATAAAATTTTTATCGTACTTGGCGCGCGTCATTGAGTACCCCAAAATTTTCAGGATAAATGAACATCCTTTCAATGTTTAGAAATTTATAAGTAGATCAACCTATGAAATGCATAAATGTAATTAATGAATTATTATTTCATAATAAGTTTTACAAAAGTTAAGTAAAATCGACATCTCATACGTATGTTATTTGAATTTTTTTCATTTCCCACTCATCTTTTATGATTTGAACTTAACACCCTCTCGTGTTCGCTTATACAAATACAAGCTACTTACGAGTCGATACGTATGTATACGTTGGCTTCAAAACATTTGAAAAAATTCTCAAATATGTTTTTCAAAGGGTAGAAAAGAATAACAAAGTTTCAGCTGAATCTAAAGGGGTCGAACGCAAAAGTGGTCGATTTGGCATATAATAGCCCATAGGTATATAGTGAGAGCTGTTGAAAATTACCGTAGTTCTGTCTCAATTTCTCATAAAACGCTAACAAGAGCGAAAAAGACAACCTGGGTAACTTTTTCAGCTTTCACTGTATATTAAAGCAAAATGGTTTTTTTCTCGGGTTGAAATTCTTCCGAAAATTTTTGGGGTACTCAATGACGCGCGCCAAGTACGATAAAATTTTTATTTTTTTATTTTTAAAATTTCAACAATTTTTTTTTAATTTTTTCATCTTTATGACGGTTTCTTGGTATTTTTTTGTATTTCACATATTTTTGTAGAGAATGAAAGCTATTGAAGTCTTCTTTTTTTTGTAAAGTGCAAATGTTATTGAGATGAGTTTTATAAACGTGGACTTGGCGCAATTTTTTACAGTGAAACTGTTTTTGTTCGGATTTCATATCTTTTTGTTAAGTATTATTTTTTGCTCATTTATTACTTAATAAAAATAAATTATAAATAGTCACTCAGCTTAAAAGCTAATGAAACGCTCAATTAATTAGTGTTTTAATGTTAGGTGCCCGACTGGCATGAGACTCTCGGGTTGTCAGTTCCGGTATCGACCGGGGACGCGTGTATTCCGCTTCAAAGTCTGGCGCGCACTAATTGGGGGTGCGAATGATGCAACAGATGCGCGGGCGCGGGTAGCGCGGGGTGGGTCGTCGCGGCACGGACCTGAGTCACATTCTCTTTGGCTGCTGTTGCCCCGCGAAACGGAACGTTGCGTTACATACTCCCCCTCCAAGTTGGGAACGCGTCCCGAGTCCAACTTGGGACTGTTAGTCTGAAGACGCGGCCTTCCTCTCTGCCTCTTTGGCATAATTGGATCCGTACTTGAATTTGACGGAGAGTGGGTTAAATCCGCGGTGTGATACTTGCCGATGACATTGTTTGACAAGTCTGCTATGAAGTACGTTGTAGGACTAACTATTTTTACTACGCGATACGGGCCATCCCGTCGTGGCATGAACTTACGTGTTACACCCCTAGACGCATAAGCAAGCCATAACGAAGGAAATACTCTTCCAGTAGGACTCGGGAGCAAGCCACGGCGGTGGCATCAACAAGTGCGTAGAGTTCTACCCATCTTGTAGCTACATCCTCTACCAGGAGTACCCATCGCTCCCCCTGCTCTCCTTCTGGCAGTGGCCCGAACAAATCGATTGCGAGAACCTCTCCTCGCTGTTGAAGCACAGGAGTGAGCCTATACGGCGGTACCGATATAGGCGGATGATCACCGGTATCAATGTGGTGCTCGGCGTAAAGGGTTGGGGCTCCCCCCACCCTAAAGATGTCTCCATTCTGCTGCAATAAATGTGATAGCTGCTGCCGTTCATCGGCGCCAAGCATAGAACCCTTATCATCACGCAGGAAGTCAGCAGTAGAAGCAAACATGCATGGCTTAGGGCACTCATATTCAATTGGATAGGTAACCCGTTTTCCCGAAAAATGCCAAGTGGATGAAGCAAAGTCAAGCACAATACCTGCCGCCACCAAAAAATCCATGCCAAGCAAAGTTTCATTATTTTGAGCATCTGGAAAAACAGTAAATTCAAGGGTTACTGACCTTTCGGGACTTATCCTTACTTCTAGAGTAGTGAGCAAAACTCGGCGGGTGCGCGCGGAACCGTCTGCAAGCCTCACCCGACGCCTGGTTTCCTCACACGGATGGTTATGCTTTAACAGCAATTCATAAAGCAACGCACCGGCAACGCTACTCTTAGCTCCCGTATCCAACAAAGCATTACCTCGTATACCTAAAATTTGAACACTTAAAATTGGTCTTAACCTAACCTGGTGCTCAGTAGAGTTACTCTGGGCAACACTTTTCAGTTCACTGAACTTGACAGCTGTGTATTTACTTTACCAATAGGTAAATCGGATGTGACTGATCGGGTCCGTGCAGCGTCGACGGCGTAATAACTTGCGTTACACTTTGTACACTGAGACCGAGTAACACCTTTGGTACCACACCCGTAACACGAGGATACAGCTTGCGTATTTTCGTTGTCGAATTTCGTTTTTGACGCTAATTTTAAACACTCATCACGAATATGTCCGTACTTTTTGCAATAAACACAGAAGTCTTTTAACAATCGACGTAGATGATACATTATCAGTGTTCGTGTAGCGAGGCGCGGGGACTCGAACGGTGCTCGGCGCAGCGCTGTCGTCGCGTGGGGGGCCGCCAGCGGCGCCCGAGTTGAATATTTTCCGCGGCGTCATCCGCGCGTATGTATGCTGCGAAGTCGAAGTACCGGCGGGAACTTCGCCTACGGTACTACCCGATGAACGTGGCGTCGCTCGCTAAGGATGATGAATAAATTCAGGCGGACTGGTCTCGTAGATGGAGTCCTCGATATGGCGCGTTTTCTTTAATAACGTGTCGTATGAAGTTATTTCGTCTCTTCTTAATCTTTTACGAACACGACGGTGTAGAAGGCCGTAAAGCATATCAATTTGAACTTTCTCACTAAGGTCACCAGGTGGGAGTCGAGCTAGTAGGGCTCGTGCTCTGGCAACGAAGATCTCCGTCTTCTCTCTTTGTCCTTGCGACATTTTGAAGAGCTCTAAGTAGACTCGATGGGGCGGTCTGCAATCACCGAAAGCGCTTCGTAACGATGATAAAGCGTCGTCCCAGGAAGTGATGCTAGCTTTAACGCCTTGCCACCACACGGCTGCATTTCCGGTTAGTAACATTGAGAGTCCTCGTAACGCGATGGCGTGTCCTACGTCAGCACAATCTTTGTATGATTCGACCGCGTCAAGGAAACCGTCGAGTGAGTCGCCGGGCGCTCCGCTGAACCGCGCCGTGCATGACGCGAAGTTCCCAGAATGGTGAGCGGGCGTCGAGGAAGGCGGCGATGTCGGCTCCGACGTCGGTGTTGCTGATGATTCGAGTTGAGTTTTATGCTCAAAAACTCGGTCGAGTAGGCGTTCGAATGCTGCCATTTGACTTTCTTGTAATGACGCCATGTTGTTTGCGGTAAATGTTGGCGTCGGTCCCGCGGTTGAACCAATTTCTTCTTCAACGTCTTGAAAATCGGATTGACGCCGTGACTGACGACGAGTACGTGTCGTAATTACGTAGATTCACTCCGAAATACTAGTTAAAGGGCCCGCGCTTGGGCTGCCAGTTTAATGTTAGGTGCCCGACTGGCATGAGACTCTCGGGTTGTCAGTTCCGGTATCGACCGGGGACGCGTGTATTCCGCTTCAAAGTCTGGCGCGCACTAATTGGGGGTGCGAATGATGCAACAGATGCGCGGGCGCGGGTAGCGCGGGGTGGGTCGTCGCGGCACGGACCTGAGTCACATTCCCTTTGGCTGCTGTTGCCCCGCGAAACGGAACGCTGCGTTACAGTGTAATAATAATCAACATCAACTTTTACAAATTTAAACCGAATTAAATTTTGTTTCAAATGTGAAGGGTAGATGACGCTGTTCTTAATTATTTCAGAATTTAAAATTAAAATCTGAAAGCCTTGAAACATCAATCCGCATAAATGTAATTTAAAAACTACAGTAAGAGGCTTAAATAAAAAGCTGAACTTAACTCAGCCTTAATTAGAATTTTCTTCGGAATTCAATAGTAAAGTTCAAGTTATTTTGATGAAATCAAAACCGAAATATTCATAGCATCTTAAACAATCACCTACGAATAAATATTAGTTATTATATTATTTATTATTCGTAGACAATCACAACGGTTTTATAGTTTTGGGAAGGGATTTTTTGTAACGCCATCTCGTAAAGTATTTCGGTATTACATTACAAAACAAAATTGTTTCTCCAACAGTAACAACAGTACTTGCTTCGGCAGTACTTAAACTAAAATACTAACAGTAACAACATTAACGTTATTTATTGTATAAACCGTTCTTCAATAAGAACTGCAAACTATCCCCTTGAAGCTACAGTTTATGTAGGAATAATGACTTTTTGGCGGGAACGCGAGGTGTGAAGTTGTGTGATTTGTTTTAATTTGTCTATTTAGTGTTTCTTCGGGTTTCAATGTGTAATAATAGTGGTTTATTAACTGTTTAATATCTGTGAAAGTGCACAAATGTGGGAAAATTAAACAAAGCCGCTGTACGTAACTTCTCGGTTTCCTCCAAAAAGTCCACTGAGATCTTAGTAAATGACCACCACCATTTTACTGAGATTATATTTCATTCCATATCATCTCATCTCATTTCATTTCATCCCATTTGATTAATGTCTCAAATTAATCATCTTCATTTCATTTCACTCCATAATATCACATTTCATTTCACTCCATAATATCATTTTTCATAAAAATATGAATATAAATTAAAATAAGACATGACTTAAAGGTCTCAGTTACCAGGTTATAAAATCCATTACAAATAGGAATAATTCCAGCGCACCCTGGCGGCCGTAGATTACCATTCTCGAATATTTATAGTCTGTGGCATGTCACTTTTTACATCGAAAAAAGTCAGGATCGAAATTTTTGAGCGAGCCATAGTTTGTGGTGATAAAATTAATAATTTCAAGTAGATTAATTGTTGTAATTGATATAACTAGTTAATATCAGTAAAATAAAGTTGTGAGTGATTGATATAATATACAATTTAGGAACCAGAAGTACCGTAGAATTAAATAAAATTTCGCAACCTCAAAAAACTGTTCTGCTCACAGTAAACACAGTCGGTAGTCTGGCGCTCCGTTTACAACGTCAACGGGATTTTTGAACGGAACTTGGCGCCAGATTCTACCGAATCTGTGGATAAGTATATATATAGTATAAATTAATACCAAAGCCACATTAATTTTGTTTAGGCTTTGTTGTGCTTAAACTATGCGCGAAGATAGAAAAACTATAAAAGTAAAAATTCTACATACTATGTAAAGTCAAATTGACGATTGACATAAAGGTATTCCACTGTCTCTTCTGTAAGCATAGTCATCAACGTGACTCTCTTCTTTTGCTTGCATAGCTTGATGAATGAGCTCACGGCGCACCTGGTTTAAGGTAATTCCCGAATATTGGTTATCAAAAACGCCCACTTTGATACATGCGGCTTAAATCTCAATGTGGTACACCTATTCGTGTAGGCTCACAATAAGCTCAGTTTCTTCTTCTTTGTCGTTCCCTCACGAATGAGGTTCGTGACCATACGCGACTTGTCTCCATTTACTTCTGTCTCACGCCAGTTCAACAGATTCAGTTTCTCCTGTTGTCTATACTATACTTTTGGCGTCGTATTGGAATTCGGTCTCCGGAGCTGTTCCCCTGCAACTGTCCCACGATCAACTGCTTCTCCAACCAACGCATATTCTACCTCATTATATGTTAAAGAAACTTAGTTGATGTTCTCGGCATGGAAAGGTCGATAATTAGGCCAATACATATATTTTGAGAGTTCGCTTTTAATGACACGATTTTTATTCTTTCGTAGAAGTATTTAATCAAAAAATGTAGTCGGTTTTATTTGATGCACTGCTAACCAAAAATCAAATTTACCAAAAAAAAAGAGGTATATCCTAGCGTAGAAAGTCCCGTAAACAAGCTTGACCTTTGTCGCTAACAAGCTTATTACACGAATTCTTTGCCTGGAACTAACATCGTACCTAACTATATTTTATTAGCCACTCAGGAATTTCGCAAATTTTTTTTTCTATTTCAAGTTTAATAGACAGTTGACTTATTTTTTGATTGTCTTTAGAAAGGGGTCGCAGGAGCGTAAGAATATGTATTGTGTTCTCGTATTAAATTTAATAATGTAATGTTGTATGACGCTCGGAGTACTCGTATCGAACGATGTGGCTTTGTTCAAATATTAGGGGCAGCTACTACTTTTTCTGTGTTGTTCAACTTATGTTCACGATGAAATACTAATATAATGGAATAGATCTATATAAAATCTGCAAAAATTAAATTTACGTAATTGCTGGTGATAGGACATCTTGTGAAACAAAAGAAAAGCTAAGTAAATGAATAAAAATAACGCATTTATTTCTTTATGTCTCTAATCTGAATTTGTGATAATTACCGCCCGGCAATTGGCACACTAATTACTTCATTCTCCGCAAGCGTTATGTTTTACATACAATTCACACGTAACTTAAAACCTATTCATTAGAATGAGCCTATTTCTGTTTACATTGGTTTTAAAAAATGCTTTTGTACGTTATACAATAAGCTATTGTTTCGTTTGTAATATTGATGTATTCATAACAAAGAACAGAGGCTTATATGAAAAAATATT
The DNA here is from genome assembly GCF_030267445.1 of Bombyx mandarina. Lineage (NCBI taxonomy): Eukaryota > Metazoa > Arthropoda > Insecta > Lepidoptera > Bombycidae > Bombyx > Bombyx mandarina. Next base: position 8,703,785 of record NC_143227.1, on the reverse strand, counting down.
TTTGAATGGTAACCACTGAACGGTACGTCTCAGATAACTTTGACTGTATATTTCAACGTAAATTTAACAGCGGCTTTTGCGATCTGCGGTATAAATAACGGAATAAAAGACATGTCACAATGTGAAATCGCGGTGTGCATGCAAATAGAGGTTTGCGGCGGACATGTCGTGCGTATCTTGTGTGGAGGCACGCCGTCCCTGATCCGAGCTCGCCAAATGCGAAGCCGCGAAATTGTTTCTATGACGTTGACGGGTCACGTATTCAGCCGCCAGCATTCTACGGCAAATGTCAACGATTCCGATTTAGAATTTTGGTAGTGATTTTCAAATTAATTTTTCAAGTTTCCAGATTTGTGCACGTGCACATTACGTGTACATATATTTGCAGTTTCTCTTGCGAAACCGTGAAATTGTTTCTATAACGTTGACGGGTCACGTATTCAGCCGCCAGCATTTTACGGCAAATGTCAACGATTCCGATTTAACTTCTTTGTAGTGATTTTCAAATTAATGTTTCAAGTTTCAAGATTTGTGCACGTGCACATTACGTATACATATTTGCAGTTTCTCTTGCGAAGCCGCGAAATTATTTCTATGACGTTGACGAGTCACGTATTCAGCGGCCAGCATACTACGGCAAATGTCAACGATTTGGATTTAGCTTCTTTGTAGTGATTTTCAAATTAATTTTTCAAGTTTCCAGATTTGTGCACGTGTACATTACGTATACATATTTGCAGTTTCTCTTGCGAAGCCGCGAAATTGTTTCTGTGATGTTGACGAGTCACGTATTCAGCCGCCAGCATTCTACGGCAAACGTCAACGATTCCGATTTAGCTTTTTTGTAGTGATTTTCAAATTAATGTTTCAAGTTTCAAGATTTGTGCACGTGTACATTACGTATACATATTTGCAGTTTCTCTTGCGAAGCCGCGAAATTGTTTCTATGACGTTGACGGGTCACGTATTCAGCGGCCAGCATACTACGGCAAATGTCAACGATTTGGATTTAGCTTCTTTGTAGTGATTTTCAAATTAATTTTTCAAGTTTCCAGATTTGTGCACGTGTACATTACGTATACATATTTGCAGTTTCTCTTGCGAAGCCGCGAAATTGTTTCTGTGACGTTGACGAGTCACGTATTCAGCCGCCAGCATTCGACGGCAAACGTCAACGATTCCGATTTAGCTTTTTTGTAGTGATTTTCAAATTAATGTTTCAAGTTTCAAGATTTGTGCACGTGTACATTACGTATACATATTTACAGTTTCTCTTGCAAAGCCGCGAAATTGTTTCTATGACGTTGACGGGTCACGTTTTCAGCCGCCAGCATTCTACGGCAAACGTCAACGATTCCGATTTAGCTTTTTTGTAGTGATTTTCAAATTAATGTTTCAAGTTTCAAGATTTGTGCACGTGTACATTACGTATACATATTTGCAGTTTCTCTTGCGAAGCCGCGAAATTGTTTCTATGACGTTGACGGGTCACGTATTCAGCGGCCAGCATACTACGGCAAATGTCAACGATTTGGATTTAGCTTCTTTGTAGTGATTTTCAAATTAATTTTTCAAGTTTCAAGATTTGTGCACTTGCACATTACGTATACATATCTGGTTCTCTCTTTTTCTCTTTAGTCCCGAAGTGAACCCATGATTAAGTTTGTATGATTATTGTTGCCTCCGAAGGCAGACGCGCATGCGGCCAGCCTAATGGTGATTAGTTTTCTAGTAACGCCAGGAGCCCAGACGAGTTATAGAAGACTCGTTTGACGAAGCACTGGTTTACATGTTTCCAAATACGTATTGTAGTAAGCATATATATGTATAAACAATCATCCTATACTTGATTCAAGGCTTACGTCAACGACTCATTGTACGTAAAAAAAAAAGGTAACCAGATCCAATTTGTTGTTGGTCGAATCTGTGGCTTAAAGATAAAGAGCATATTCAATGGTCGAATGTGGTATTGCTCAATCACTTAGTGCTCTGATTAGACGCTCTATCATACTTTTCTTGTCCAACCTATTTTTCTTTGCATGGCGTTCCTATTGAGATCAGGGCAATCACTGATCACTTTTAGTTCAAATTCAGAGCTTTGCAAATGATTTTAGAAAAATTAGCACAATCATCTTAAAGTTGATATCTAAGTATATAATTTTTATATACTATTTAGGTATTTATTGGGTATATTATATTTTATTTATATTTATTTATCATCATATTTATTTTAATTGATTTTTTTTTATTTCATATTTTTATATTATCTGACCGTTTAATAAGCATAGTTAGTATATTGTATAATAGAAATGCATCTATTATCCTTTAACTATGCCACCAATGGATGTTATTTTCTGCACCACCCTTAGTCGACTGGTAGCGAATGCCTTAAGCATTAATTCCGACAGTGGACAATAATGTGTATGAAGTGTAATAAATGAAATAAAACCTAATACTAAGTATAGGAATTTAGTATTTTATTCACCGTCAAGATTAACTGACACCATTCTGTATCGGTGGCGCGAGGCATACAGTCCCATCAAATTAGCCATAGTCTTATTTATTTTTTATTGCTTAGATGGGTGGATGAGCTCACAGCCCATCTGCTGTTAAGTGGTTACTAGAGCCCTTAGACATCTATAACGTAAATGCCGCCACTCACCTGGTATGAGTTCTAAGGTTTCAAGTATAGTTATAGTATAGTTATCTTATGGGTCACTCAAAAACAGTGATCGCCTCCTACATACATATATTTTAGTATCCGATATTGGTGTGTTCGTTTCGACACTGTGGTTGAGTTGGTAAATGAATACGTCCTAATATTCAGGATGTACATCAAAGATACGTAGTCAAATTAGCTTTTGTAAGATGTAGTTTGTAGCAGTAAGCCTATTGATATCAGTGTGATATCATTAAGCTATGAATGCTCTTTCAATTTCAATTTCAACTCAGGATCGTATTTGACACAGAAGACAACCTTTTGTCATTATTCTTTGTTTTTTTTACGAGCATGCTACATAAGAGTACTTATTTATGTGTACATCTGTATTTTTACTGCATTTTATTGTTCTTATATTTTAGAATCCTACAGCCGTTTTACTTATTTATCAATGATTCTTATTACTTTTTTTTGTTATATCTGTAGTTGTAATAGTCTGGTCTAAACAGCCCGCCATCTGTGGGTTTGTTGCCCGTTGGGTGTTATGTTTTTTTTTTGAAAAATTATTCGTATATTCGTGAATTATCTAGCCGTTAACTAGTATATAATGTAATATAATTCAAACCAGACAAAGAGCAAACGAATGATATCGTTACGAATATTTGGTCGATGAGAGAAACGAGCCCCCACTGAGCTCAGTAGTCCGTAAGCTCCTTTCTATAAATGAGCTTACGGACTACTGAGCTGAGCGACTATTTGCTAAGGCGGGGAGACTAACTTAAATGTTACCTAACGTTAAGCAATGGGCATTGACTCACAAACATTTTTGAAAACTGAGATCGTGTATAGGGGAATGGAAAGGAGTATGTTGGGCGTGACGCTAAAAGACCGCAAAAGAACAGCAGACATTAGATCTACAACAAGGGTAGAAGATATACTAAATAAAATAAGACATTTAAAATGGCGATGGACAGGACATATGACAAGGGAAAGTAGAATGAAACTGACTAAAATTATAACAGAATGGCAGCCACGTGATGGCAAAAGAAAAAAGGTAGGCATGCTAGAAGATGGACAGATGATATTCCAGATGTTTGGAGGGACAATCTGGTCCAGAATAGCTACCAATAGAGAAGGATTGAAGCAGCTGGAATAGGCCTATGTGTCGTCACAAGACACGCTTATCACTGAACCGGGAAACCCGATGTATTAGATTTCAGTTAAAACCATTTGCTACTGTGTGTATAATCATTGTTTAGTATCAGCAATAAAGGCTATACAAAAAAATATACAAAAAAACGTTAAGCATTATAGCAATGGATATCGCAGTATGAATAACAATGCCCATCATGGGAGATAAAGCAAAGTCCAAGCATTCAAACCGGAATGATTGCATCGCAGCAGAAATAAGGCTGGTTCTCCCATACGATCTTCCAACATGCCTTACCCTACTATTTAGAAGCAGTTTAAGATGGAAGACTTTTTACGTTGGGGTGTCTTCAAGCTCCGCTAGTCGTTCGCGTAAAATATAAGTTCGCCTATCTACACAACTAAAAAATGTGATAGTTTTTAATAAATAATTTAAAAACTAATTGAACGCTTTGTATTAGTAGACGGAGCAGAGGAAACCTAAAAAAAAATTGTGTGAGTAATGTTGATTTTACTCGGTGTCGATCGATCGTTCTAAATTGAAATCCATCTTAGTTGAAAGGTTATACATTTCGTTAAAGTTATTGAAAAAAATTTAATAACAAATGATAAAACCTTACGGCATTTAGTATTCGGAAAGCAGTAACGATTCTCTGAAATATTTTTAAAATAAATATTAATTCCGATTTCAGAATTTCATTATTCTAGTAATAAATAATAATTTTCATTGACCCTTCGTGCAACTTATTAAATTACTGTTATTATAATCTATTTCAAAGTAACCGCTAAAACCGTAATAATGCTACACAAAGTACAGTAAGTTACCCATAAATAAAGTTTTACGTCATGAAAACTGAGGTCGCGTGATAAGAGTCACCTAATGTTCTCAGTATACATTAAAAACCATTTTTATTCCCATTTTGTGTGACGAAAACTTTTTGAAGCGAAAAAGAAATTACGTTTTATCTTAATAAAGTTTTTTTTTGCGTGATGACTTCGGCTTGACTACACGTGGGTTCTTTTTCGTAAAAAATAACTGTTAACTTTACGATCACTTTAATTTTCACTCATCATTTTCGCACGAATAGAAACTTGGCGTGTTTACATTACGCGAGGGGTTGTGGTAAGGGGCGAAACGCGATGGTTGCTCCGCGAAATCCGTTAGCGAACTGGAGTGATTATACTCTAAGTTCACTGTGTGCTGAGCTGTATCGTACATGCGCAGTTGCGAGCTCACTCTTAGAGACTTTGTGGAATACGCCTGTTAACGTCGATCTCCAGCGTTAGTAGTACCAGATAAACATTTTTAGATATTTAGGCTGGTTTGTACTTTTGAGTTTAATATTTATTGTATTTTAGAAAACATTAATTCTAACAATCTGCCCGGATGTTAATCACAAGACGTAACTATACTTGTAACTATACTTGATACCTTAGAACTTATATCTGAAGGTGGGCGGCGCATTTACGTTGTAGATGTCTATGGGCTCCAGTAACCACTTAATACCAGGCGGACTGTGAGTTCGTTCACCCATCTAAGCAAGAAAAAAAAAGACGGGTACGTAATCACAGATTCCTTGAGTTATTGCCACCGTTTTTAAAATCATCCGTCCTCTATAGTATAGATCTTCATTTTTTATTCACTCTGTAATGTCCAACATTAAAATTCGTGTCGAACTGGTACTCGGAACTGGAACAATGCGAGCCCACTCTTAGGCTTTCTTAGGCCTTCTGCCTATTTCGGCCGCCAAAAAATTCGAAGAATTCCAATTTGTTAAATTGGAAATAATTTAGACTCTCTTATGTACTAAGGTGGATAACAAATGTCACTTGATGCTGTGTATCCGATAACTTGTTACCATAAGAAACAGTGAAATCAATTTAAGGAAAAATAAAGAAAATATTTATGTTTCTTCTAATTTATTATTCTGTTCTAATCTATAATTTATAAAATAAGCGGGGTTATCACAACGAGATAGGGGACAGTTCATATAAACAATTTTTTTTTTAAAACGGTTCCTTTATAGCTTTAGCACAGAACGGAAAACAGTACTAAGCAAGATATTTCTGATTCTTCTAACCCGGCATTCATAACAGTGTAATAGAAAAAATATATTTAACAGTCATATTAGCAAACAAAGTACGAAATAATGCGCCTTATTATCTAATGCGATGCAGATAATGGCCTAGGTAGTGAGCTATTAGAGGCGGTTTAAGCGTTTGATATCGCTTTTAACAGGTAATAAGCTTAAAAGAAGATTAATCGCCACACTGGGCTAAAGCCACGGAGGGACGGCACCGCAGTTAACCAACAAACCGGGTTATTTAATATCGGTTAATTTATTTATATTATATTATGTTATATATAAGTGCAAGAAATATATCTTGCTCCAAAAGTACCTTAGTTGCTTTTTAGTGAGACTCAGTAAAGAAGCTCATTGACCTGAGGGACCAAATAAAGTTTTTTTTAATTTTTTTTTAATGCTTAGGTGGGTGGACGAGCTCACAGCCCTCCTGGTGTTAAGTGGTCACTGGAGTCAATAGATATCTACGACGTAAATAACGTAAATAACCCACCTTGAGATATAAGTTCTGAGGTCTCAGTATAGTTACGGCGGCTGCTTTTTTTTTTTTTTTATTGCCTTTGTAGGCAGATGGGCATACGGCCCACCTGATGGTGAGTGGTTACCGTCGCCCATGAACTTCAGCAATGCCAGGGGCAGAGCCAAGCCGCTGCCTACCGCTAAATACTCTCCATAAGCCTCGTTTGAAGAAGGACATGTCATAGCGCTCGGGAAGCACCGTGGAGGGGAGCTCATTCCATAGCCGGATGGTACGAGGCAAAAAAGATCTCTGGAAACGCACTGTGGATGACCGCAGTGGCTCCAGGTAGTATGGATGAACTCTACTCCGGTGGCGGGCGGTGCGATGGTAAAAACGAGATGCTGGTATCATCTCGAACAATTCGTCAGAGCACTCCCCATGGAACATACGGTACAAAATACAGAGGGAACCGAAGTCCCTCCGCAGACCCTTCAAACCGAAACGCATTACTGCTTCACGGCAGAAATAGGCAGGGTGATGGTACCTACCCGCGCGGACTCACAAGAGGTCCTACCACCAGTAATTACGCAAATTATAATTTTGCGGGTTTGATTTTTATTTCACGATGTTATTCCTTCACCGTGGAAGTCAATCGTGAACATTTTTTAAGTACGTATTTCATTAGAAAAAATTGGTACCCGCCTGCGGGATTCGAACACCGGTACATCGCTCAACACGAATGCACCGGACGTCTTATCCTTTAGGCCACGACGACATTCCAAATTAGAGAGCCGAAGAATTAGAGTAGTTTTAAAATTTAGGTTAAATAATTTTGAGACGGACTTAGAAGTCAGTATTATTGAACTAAGAAAAGCAAAATAGTTCGCTAGATTCAGGATGTTGATGGTCGAAAGTGGAGAAAACTAAGGCACACGAAGGACCCTATAATAATGATGATCATTTTAAGATTTCCCATGTTTCAAATGCTTAAAAGTTTTTGTGGTCACGTTTGAGATAAATGGGAGATTAAACCATAAAATGATTTTATTTTAAATTTCACTTTAACGAGCGTATGAATCAAGTTAATACCTTTGAAGACAATTTTTTTTAATAAATTTATATAATTGGTTGACTGGGTTGTATTCATTAACGAAACGAACTGAATTATTAACTTAGTTGCATTGGTTAAAGAGGACTATTCATGTAGAACAATAGACGAGGAAGATTAACTATGAAAGCGCTCCAACAATATGACCTAATTTTCTTCTAAATTGTATGACCACTGTCTCTATCTGTTCTTTTTTGGTCGTAAATGTTTATGAGCAAAATAAACCAAACATGAAACATTAATTATAACTAGAGGTCCCGCAGTAGTCGAAATTCGACTATAATTAATTGGAATTGTAAGTTTGTACACTATTATGATTGTATTTTATACTTCTATAATCACAAATTTCGCCAAGACTACACTATAAAAAATATTAACAAAGACAAACCATATTCTATTCTCAATTTGACAACAGACGTCAAGAACAAAAGTTTGACAATAAGTAGTATGCATGCGTGTGTGCGTCAAATACATTGTATGTAGTGTGTGTAATATTTTCTTTATTGATTTAAAGTATCTTTTATGCATTATTTTAAAAAAATATTAGCATTGTGCACTTCTTCTCTATATTCTCTATAAGTGTGGAAAATTTCATACTCCTCCGTCCGTGCAATATTCTTAAAAAGGGATACAAATTTTTGCTTCACGTATTAATATATAGATAGACACGTTGATCCCTATAAATGTGACGCATAGCGATTTCAGGTAAGACGGGTTATATAACTTGATATCGCATAAACAGATTATTGCGCCTTTCCCCCAAGTAACTTAACTTAATGCTCAAATGAATATAGCTCACCTTTGCTTTAGGATATCGTGGCCGTAACAGTTTTATTACTCGTTATATCTGCGGTAGCTAGTTTGCTATCAAAAATCAATAATCGTAAATTTGCTTCGTATGCAATCCGGCGTCGCTTCTTTGGCCGCATAAAGACAAGTGTAATTTTATAAACATAAAATAAATTATGTTTCTTATCTCAGCTTATTTTTCCGTAATGAGCAGATGGGTCGTTTTCAAATCTGGGGCCAAAAGCGAGTTATTTGATTTAATTCTCATAACCTTAATGTAATTATAAACAGTAAATTTGTTGTCATGACAACAGGCACGTGGTTCCAATAGCTATATATTCGTAAACATTGTTAAATTTGGAGTTATATATACATATAAAATACATATAAAAACTACCCTAAATCTCATTCGTATCACTGATTCGAAATTCAAATTTTGACTTATTTGCTATTTCTCCAGTAATGCGTGTTGAAATTCGGCAATTTTATTTAATCAGTATATGATATAATAATAATAAAGGAAATCCAACTGGATATTAGAACATTATTAAAAACAAAAGAAGCACCATTTCTAAGCTTTTTAAAAAAGTTCCTATTTAAATTGTCATCCGTGTTGGCGTTATCAAACGCGTAAAATGAAAAATATAAATGAATATTATATAATATTATCAATAAATGAGTGATTGATATGATTATGATGAAGCATTTTTTATTCTGAACATGCCTAAATACAAAAAAAATGGAAAATTAGAGAAAGCTTAAATTCATGAAACCGTTACTTTTTTGGCCGCAAAATTGAAAACGACCCAGATGAGTTCAATGATAGATGAATGGTTTTAAAACTTTAAACAAACAGGCGCTTTGAAACAGTCTTACGAGTTTAATTAGCAAAAAACTGAAGTATCTCTGCCAAATACATGTAAAGCGTAACACAAACTAGGCAGCGGCTCGGCAGGCATTGCCGATGTCCATGGCCCCTGGCATTGCTGATGTCCATGGGCGACGGTAACCACTCACCATCAGGTGGGCTGTATGCTCGTCTGCTTACAAGGGCAATAAAAAAAATAGCTATACGGGTAGTGAGTTAAGGTTCTATGTATCAACAGTACAATTCGACAAAGAAACAAATAAATTTCAATTTCTTTATATCGAAACAGCTGTGGTTGTTGTTGGTATACGATAATAAGAGCCTCAAAACGTATTTGGAATTGCGATTCAAAAGTGTCTTTAAACTAAAGTCTCTAAAGCTGTGAAAGCCGTTAAAGGAACGCTATTATTACAAGCGCAGATGCAATGAAGATAAACTTAACTAACAGCCATAATAACAAAAATAACTTCATAGTAGAAATCTCTTTTAAAAATAAACTTAATAGCTCTATAACACTTCTCCGTAGCGGAACTGAGACCCAAAAAATCGTGAAACATTATGATAATCGAGCACCATTCACCGCGGCAATTGGAAATAACCACGTAGTTCGGCAGTGGAATTCGTAGCGAAGCGTCTACGAGCGTAGCCCCAGTTGTGCTACGAACGTAATTTTAGCTGTTTGTTCTACGATTACTTTATATAATAATTTATTGGCCATTGATGTCAGAAAAGAAGTACTATCAAGATAGTATTACGTTTTATACATTTTTACGGTTTTTTGCATGTACATGCACTAAAAGGTGTTCACAAACGACTTACATGACTAAAGACAACTCTGATTTATTTAAGTTATACTTCTTTAGGCGCGTTATGAAAAATTGATGAGAGTGTAATTTTACGATGCGCGCGCACCGTGACACAAAATTAACAGAATGAAGTTGCCCACTAAATCGCTCATTACAATATGACCAACGTAACTTGGCGAGTCTGAATATAGCCGCAGGTGAACTTTCGCGCATGCACACTCGTAAAAAAAAGTGTTATTTGCATTCATTTTTTAGTAATATAAATAACAAAATTATTATTTAATATAGTTCATACTAAATATTATTAAATTATTAACGTTAAATATTTATTATTAATTATTTAATATTTAAAAAAAAGAAATAAATTTAATAAAAATAAAGTATAACTTCTTACGCCCGTACATAAGTACACGCACCCTTTTTTTGTGGAAATTATGAGCTAGTATTCCTCTGTTGGGGCTGTAACCAATTGCCCTAATGTAGTGATGCGTCCTGGCTTGAAGAGGAGCACAGCCATCATACTATAATATAATTAATCTCTTAAGGTGGCAGCATTAAATTTGTGATGTCCATCACATCGGGCGGCCTGTGCGCTTCGTTTGCCCATATCTTGCAATAAAAAAAAAAACTTTTAACGACTTCTTATTAAATGCAGTATAACCGTATGGCAGTTTATGGCTTCGACGTACTATCTTTTGCGAGCTTCGACAAACAGGGTCAAAAGAGACAAAGTAGGATCTACTTATTATTAGTAATAGCAGTCTTTATTAATATCTATATATTAGTACGTGAAGCAAAAACTTTGTACCCCTTTTTACGAAAATTGCGCGGACGGAGGAGTATGAAATTTCTCGCACTTATAGAGAATATAGAGAAAGAGTGCATTTTTTTTTTAAATAATGCATAAAAGATACTTTAAATCAATAAAGAAAACATTACATACACTACCATGCATTTGACATAACATATACATAAAAATATAGTCTTTATTTATTGTCAATTGGGAAACTTTTGTTTTATTGTTTAAAGTCTGTGGTCGAATTGAAAATAGATTAATATTATTTGTCTTTAATATTATTGATCTATGGTGGAGTTTTGGCGAATACCTACTGTGATTATATTATCGAAATATAATAGTGTTTGACAATAGAACCATAATAATGTTTAAACTTATAATTTCGATTAATTATAGTCGAATCTCGACTACTGCGGCGCCACTAGTATTTATTAATAAATAATATAAGATAGCTGCCAGAAAATCATGGGTGTAAAATATTCTACGTACTTACGTCTTCAGCTTCAAAAATAAAGTTATGTGGGGGCGTGATTTATCGCTCTGGAAACCACCTTTTTATTTTTCTAACTGGACGAATAAACTCAAATAGTGGTGGTCCAGTGGTCGAAATTCGACCACAATAAATTCAATTTATAAGCTTAAACATTATTGAGGTTCTATTGTCAAAGACTTATACTACTTAGACTACTTCTATAATCACAGATTTCGCCAAAACTAAAGACAAATAATATTAAGGACAAACAATATTAATCTATTCTCAATTAGACCACAGACTCCACTGGAGTAGAGTAGAGTTCATCCCTTCTACCTGGAGCCACTGCTATCTTTTTTGCCACGTATCATCCGGCTTTGGAATGAACTCCTCCCCTCCTCCATGCTGTTTCCCGAGTGCTATGACATGTCCTGCTTCAAACGAGGGGGAGAGTGGGGTGTGGAGAGTACTTAATGGTAGGCAGCGGATTGGCTCTATTCCTGGCATTGATGAAGACTATGGGCGACGGTAACCACTTACCATCAGGCGGGTCGTATACTCGTCTGCCTACAATAGCAATAAAAAATAAAAAAACTGGCATTTCGAGACCAGGGATTTTCTCTATAAATTTACTCAACACGGAAAACAAGTTTTAAATTAATGGTCTTAGTTGAGAAACAACGGTAACAATACTTCACGAGAGCCCTGCACGTATTTCAAAGGATATCGAGGCTATTGAAGCAATAAGAATTGCGGCTTCCGCCTAGCGAGTAGTTTTGTGCAGCCGTTCAAACACACGCTATATGATGTCCTACTGGACTCGTGAGAGGAACATTAGTTGTTTTGATAGTTTTAAGAATTTATTTTTTAGGTCGTCTTCGCCTAAAGGATAAGGTGTCCGGTGTATTCGTATGTAGCGATGCACCGGTGTTCGAATTCCGCCGGCAGGTACCAATATTTCTAATGAATACGTACACTCTGCCCTATTTCTGCCGTGAAGCAGTAATGCGTTTCGGGTTGAAGGGTGGGGCAGCTGTTGTAACTATACTGAGACCTTAGAACTCATATCTCAAGGTGGGTGGCGCATTTAAGTTGTAGATGTCTATGGGCTCCAGTAACCACTTAAAAACCAGATGGGCTGTGAGCGTCCACGTACTTAAGCAATAAAAAAAAAGTTTAAACTACCGAGCTCAGATTTTACCATTTTAAGTGGCCGTGGCCTTAGAAATAAGTCTTCTGGTAAAATTAAATCAAGAGATACTAATGCCGGTTTTTGAATCACGTGGACAGCAATTTTTCTAATTAAATATATTACGTACTTAATACATATTTAGAAACCAATTCCACGATGAAAGGATTAATTACATCGTATAATAAAAATTAAATCATGAACGCATGAACGCAAATCTCCAAGTTAATTGACCAGTCTATGACATGATAGAAGACATTACATTTAATGTATTGTATTTACTTTAAATCTTTTAAGTCTTCGTTTATATAACAATGAAAATGTTATCGTACAGCATGGTTGGTCAATAAACGGTAGAGATTGCAATATACAATGCGATGTGAAGCGTTTTGCGGGTGGGACACTTTCAAAGTACCAACCACCTCCGCATATTTCGAAGCTCTAAAACTTATACGACTTTCTTAACTTACGAGCATGATCCAGTTTGATATCAATACTTTAATGTCACTTAAGCTTATATGAGTAAACGTTGTGAAATAAAATTAAAATTCAACATTAAGCACTCTGAAGGTACTGTTTATCTCTTACCCGCTGAACTGATGAAATTTAGTGTAGATGACTGGGTAAATATTTTCGTATCCAAATTGAAAATTTATTTATAGTTTTTTTTTAAATCTGTTATTCATGTATGTATTTGTATGCAAACTGTTTTTTGTCTTCAAAAATATTAGCTATTGTTCATTTCATTTTTATTTATTGTCTCATTTTTATGAGTCTCAATATATGTTATCAAATTTATTCGAACTCATTCAAACTATAATAACTTAGAGACGAACAAGCGAAATGATCGCGGAATGAAGTTTGAACACTGCGGCGCAGACGCTGCGGCTTTTAGCAGGCAAAGTTTTAACTACGAGGCGTTTACTCAAAATGCAAATTACGGGCTCCATATAGGCGACGAGTTAGACACTCCACAGGATGTGATACACGGGACCCCAATATTAAACCGCACGATCGCGTCGTAAATTTTAAACCTGCTGGGTGTATACGTTGTAATTTCCGCGTGCGTTGTGTTTACACGTTTTTAAGTGTTCGAGTGTGGAGTGTGTTTTTGTATCCGTTTATCGTCGTTTACCGCGGCGGCGAGTGAAGGGCGGCGCGAGTCCTGTTGGCTTACGAACGGATATTTCGATGCGGAAGCTTTCCGAATGCGCGAAACACCAAATGAAATACGGTTCGGAATTTAGTGTTGTAGCGTGCGATGAGGTATGTGTGCTGCTTCCGAAGGTGTTGTTTATCGAAAATGTTGTGGCTTAGTGCGAAAAAGAATGTTCTGATAAAATACAATTTCAGATTATTTCAACTGTGAAGGTATACATACGGCCAGATTGAAAAATAAATTAAACATACAGGAATTTATTCTATTTCTTCAAGTTCATTTGAAAGGAATGTATAGCCCTTCAAATAGTAGGTCAATCAAAAACCCTCATAACTGTAAAGATATAAAGTTAAATGAAGGCCGCTCAGATGGGACATATGGTCGTCAACATGATATAGTGCATCTCTGGGCAGTCTCTCGGTCAAACTCTACCGTTCTCTTCTGCAAGACGATGGGATCCACAGACGTCTTATATGGCCACGATGGTCGGTAACGATAGGTCGGACTTGTGTGAAAAGGTCACGATGCCTTACGTGTGGGATAGACGGTCAAATTCTATCGTCGGTTCTCTGGTGATACGTTGCTGTTATTTACCGAAGCTACTTGGCCCGACATCACCTACGTCATCCAGATGGTGAGACATTTTCGGTTTCGATTCACTCAGCAAGCGAAAACCGGCAGTTCGATCGATCAGTCACCTGGACCATGGTTTTAGCGACAAGAGCTCCGCCTACAGATCTGAAGGCGGCGCCGCGACCAATACACTCGCCGCCTCGAATTAGCGCAATGCGGACAAAATAAAGCCGTTATGTTCTTCTATACTAGTTATCACTCATTTAAAATTTACTCATTCGTTAAAATGATTGTCACTTCATCGGTTAGACGAAATGGTCTTAAACCTTTCGAGGATATGAAAAGAAAATGAGACAAGTCTGGTCTAGTCTACTTATTGCGATCAGATGCTGGGAAATTACCAGCAACTCCGGGATGCCGGAATCGCCTACCGTGAGTACTCTACATTAATGCTCGAAGAGACTGTTATGATTATATACTCTAAAAAAATAAGAAAAAGTTGAAATTAATTTTAAAAATACAAGTCATTACGCACTGTTTCATTATACGATGTCCGCTCAGCGTTTACCTGTCGCTTTGTCTTAACCAAACTCGTAGCTTGATATGGGTATGACAGTTTCAGTATATAGACACACGTTACCGCAACTCTCTATACAAAGTTGATCTATTCAAATTTACTAAGAAATTAACATTATCAAATACACATTCCTTTTGAATAAGTGTGTTTGATTTGTATAAAGTCGCGGCGACTTTAAAAAAACACGCAACAATATGCAGTCAAAGCATAAACTTAATGTAATGAGATTAAAGTTACATGTTAAATTACTAGGATATATCCCGGTAAGAATGAAAATTCAATTACGTACCGTTTTATTATAGTTTGAATTCTTCATAGTTCGACTGGTCCTTGGTAATTCTTATTATAAGATTCGAGTTGCTTAAACGGTGTTCTCTTTTTACACTTTAATATAAAATGTCTAATTTATTTTTAAACGTTTCTTTGATCGAGTAAAATTAATACGATTCTCTTGAAGTGAGGTGAAAGAAGAACGATAAAGTTTGATGACCTTTTCAATCTAAAGCATCCCACGTAAGAATTTCGCCATCAAAAAACTCCAATACATCGGTTCTTTGATGTTCATAAACCAATAACATCGTTAATACCCAATCAAGCAGGATCAGTCTTCCCGTGTCGCTTTTTAGTACGTTATGATATCCAATCTGCCCGAAGGATTGCGACTAAATTTTACTCCAAGTCCATTTCAACTGTCCCCGACGATTTTTTATTATTGGATGAACGAATTTAGTATCTGGGGAGATATAAAAGGAAATGAAGCTAAGCCCTTCGGAAATCTCAGAAATTGGCCTTTTTCTCGGCGCGCGTGTGAGGACAATGGTAACTCTCCCATCCAATGTAACACAGTCACTTCCCCACTCTTGGGAACAGTTTTTACGATCGACTGCGAGATTTACGCTTCAATAGCATTTCGAAAACTTGAATATTTTAATAAGTTATTAATACCTTTTTTTCTGGTTGAAGAGTAATATACATATTTCTCTATACGTAATTCAGTTGATAAGTCGATAGCTTTTACCCTTTATCAATAAAATATTTCGTAGAATAATAAAAGAATCGATGGGGAGTCTAATGCTACCGCTTTCTATTGAGTACTTATTGTCGTCAAGTCATTTATTGCTTGTTTGAGAATATTTTTTGTTTGTTCTGAAATATAAAAATACACATTTTCTTTCCGCAAATTCATTTCTTTGAATAACGTTGAAGAGTTTGTTTATGTGTATTCTTTTATATTAAATCTTTCTGAGCTTAAACGACTAATGTATGTTAAGAAGAGTAAAGTTTGAAACTAGTTTAATGTTAGTTGAGTTTGCTTTCAGTGGAGCTTGACAACGGTGTGAACATAGATATTAGAGCAGGTGTAAGTATTGTTGATCGCACCCTTGGGTCCCGTTACAAGTTTACAGACTAACTCTAGTCCAGAAACACCGGACATTGTTTTTTTTTGTTTTTTTTTTTTATATATAAGATATATTTGGTTTCTGATTTTTTGATATGTCGTGATTTTGTAAACTATATTTATAACGTGAACTAAATAGTTAAAAAATATTTTTTTGTTGAAGTCCACAGTATTTCGATAAGATGACATTATTATATATGTGTTATTTATATATATAAATAGCTGGATAAGAGAAGCCGAAGATCGTGCTCAGTGGCGAGTAATTGGAGAGACCAGTCCAGCAGTGGACTGCGATAGTCTGATGTTGATGATGTACAATACATGTTTTTATATATTTAGTTCACATTATAAAACTTGAGAAATTGTTTTATTGCATTGTTGTTGCATTGTGTTGATTACTCAGTATAATCATAATCATCATTATCATCAGCCCACAGTCGTCCACTGCTGGACATAGACCTCTCCCAACCCACACCACTGAGCGGTTCTCCTCATCCATCTCTTTCCGGCCACTGTTCGGAGGTTATGTCCAGGTGGTGTATGGTTCACAATTCCGATTCGCAATATTTGTTTAAGTATAATAATAAAAAAAGTCCAAACGCTTTTTTCCTCTAGCTTAATCCATAGTTAAGCTCTGCAGACATATACATTATGTATGTGTATTTTGTAACATATTACAAAATGGGTCTCATGCTGGCAACCACGTTGAAGTTCACGGAACGTAACATATTTCATTAATTGTTTATTATATTTAAGATTAAAATATTCATTTGTAACTAACTGTACCACGAGCATCATGATCTTAAATCACTAATTGTCAAGCCTTATCTTGTTTCACAAAGACCGACCTTGGAACCATACTGTTATGGTCGAATCTATATTTGTCATTAGATTTTGTCTCGACCCCTAGACTAAAAATTTTAATTCAATTATTTTAAAAAATATGTTCGTAAAAATTGTCGCATGGTTTCGAATTATAATATACTAGTGCCCCCTCCGGCTCCGCTCGGGTCTATAACAAAAATTTCAACGATATTTGACGTTGTTTTATTTTTTTAAATAAAACAACACTTATTGTGGCGTAACTATAATAGTTAGACATACGCTGTTGCGACACTTTGTAATTAATAATGTGTTCTACAAAGTCGTAGTACATTATTTTATTCTATCATCAATAGTTTTCGCAGGGAACGCGGTGTAGAATATTTTAGGTATTTTTTTACATCTTGGGTTACATTATTGGAGTTTTAGTAAGGATCCCTAATTTTTTTCAGAAAAGATTATAGCCTATGTCACTTGGGAATAGTATAGCTTCCAAATAGTGAAAGAATTTTTCAAATCGGTTCAGTAGTTTCGGAACCTATTCCATACAAACAAACAAACAAATCTTTACTTTTTATAATATTAGTATAGATTATAAGTGATTATAATATAATTGATTATAATTAATAGCGATTCTTAATGTTCAACTCTAATAGGCGAAAGTCTTGAAATATCTCATTATTTTATTCATCCATACTTTGAACTTTTATCTCTAATATTGAGAAGGGTTTTAACAGAACAGGTATTAACACAAAAATGTATTATATTAATTGGTGTTTATTTATTCGAAAATCATAATAAACAAAGTCAAGTTTTATTCCGTTGACGTGAACCTATATTCCATATTGCACTTCTGAGTCATCGTGATGTTATTAAATTCCTATTATCGACAGTTATAATTCGTCATATTGATTGAGATATTAGTTCTAAGGTCTCAGTACAGTTACAACGGCTGCCCCACCCTTCAAACCGAAACGCATTACTGCTTCACGGCTGAAATAGGCAGGGTGGTGGTGCCTACCCGCGCGGACTCACAAGAGGTCCTACCACCAGTAATTTGGCCGTTCGTAGATACATGATCTGGAACTGTAAAAAAAAACATATTGTATCATATACTTATGTATCTCTCGATTTCTCACACATGAATACCATTTATAATCCCGTACGGCTACCAGCTGCCGTATCTGTAGGGAAACTATTTTGATCAATGTCCCAAATTTCAAACCTGCGACATGAGGCACGTGTCGTCTGTTTGTATTGATCGTATAAAATAAATTTGGACACATTTAACGTCTACTTAGTATACAAGTATTTTACTGGAACTATGAATATAAAACATAGCACTCAGAAGCGAATGCATGTATATTAATTTGTGAAAATAGAATACAGCCTTCGTCCATCTATTGGCTTGTACTGCGACGTGAATGGTGATTACCTAACTATAAGATCCAGGTTTGATTCTCAGTCAAACAAAGATGTTGTTAAGTGATATTTTGGATTTATATGTATATTACTGGTGGTAGGACCTCTTGTAAATCCGCGCAGGTGGGTACCACCACCTTGCCTATTTCAGCCGTGAAGCAGTAATGCGTTTCGGTTTGAAGGGCGGGGCAGCCGTTGTAAACTATACTTGAGACCTTAGAACTTATATCTCAACGTCTTATATCTCATACGTCGTGGATGTCTATGGGCTCCAGTAACCACTAACACAAGGTGGGCTGTGAGCTCGTCCACCCATCTAAGCCTAAATATATATGTTTGACGTACCCAATATGTTCACTTGAGTATAAAATATATTTGAGCTTAGAGTTTGAGTAAGGATTTCATTACTTGAAACGACATTCTCTCGCACGAGTCTGAACAGTTCTCATTAGTACCCGGAGCTTAATGATGCACCGCTTGTTAGCGCCGTCTTGTCATGCCATGAAAAACGATTTCAGTCGAGAAAAAATAATTTAAGATTGAATGGTGCTTATCTGGTAATTAGTTGTCTAAATAGTTCTCTTCATTATTTGTTGAAACTTCTAAAGAGTTAAAATTTGTTTTGCCATTAATTCTCATCGCAGCGATAAAGTTGCTTGTGTGTGAGAGAGATAGCGACAAACTCCCACCACGTCAGCATTCCTCTTTGTACTTATCACTAAATTGTATATTGTCACATTATTTTTTTTGTTTTACATAGACAGAAACTTTAAAATAATACATACAAGCAAATTGGAGCACCCAAATTCTAGTGGACAAATTTACACGCACTACTTGATTTGATGGATCAGTAACGCAGAGAGATCACTCAAAATTCGTTCCACATAATGAATTACAGGTTTATACAGCACGAGTAATCTTCTATTAAGGAAGATGTTTTCATTACTGTAATCTTTAATTTCCTTTTAAGCCAGAATATACTTAATTTGTTTTTTTTTCTCTTTCATGCCTAAAGCTGACAGGAAAATGCGAAGTGTATTAATAGCCATTAAATGAAATTTGAAGAAGTAGAACGCTATTAGGCTAATACGGCAGATATCCGCATTTGCGTCGCAATGGGCAATTTAGCCAACGGTGGCTTTACAAAACATTGCCTTATAAGCCACAGCCCGAATAATGTTTATTAGGAAAAATGTTTTTGGCTCAACAATACGCGTAACGCATGCCCGTTTGAATACACCTCATAAAAATGATTAGCCAATTCTTTTGTGTAGTCCTCCCATTGTTCGATGAACAGAGATTATATAATTATTACATTTTAACTTTCATATATCGTATAGTATAGCATAATGACCTTTTTAAATGATAACACCTAATAATCTCTCAGCACTTGTCCGCAGTATCTCTTCACGACTTAACCTAACTTAATCTATCTTAAGAGAAGGGAGCCTGGAGATCAGTAATACGGGTCTTTGAACCCAGTACAGACTTTAGCTCTTTCAAAGGCTTACAAAATAAATTATAAGGATAATTTCTATTTGTATTTGTGCTATACCTTTAAGAGAGCGAAAACTTATATACAAATATATTAAAAAAATATATATACTATTATTAAATTATAGTGTACTAGCGACCCGCCCTCGCTTTGCTTCGGAAACTGTAAGTTATTATTGATTTCTCCACTATTTAATGGATGTTATTATACATATAAACTTTCCTCTTCAATCACTCTATCTATTAAAAAAACCGCATCAAAATCCGTTGCGTAGTTTTAAGGATTTAAGCATACATAGGGATATAGGAACAGAGAAAGCGACTTTGTTTTATACTATGTAGTGATGTGTACGTATTATTTAATTTAGTCTCAAATTTTATTATGTAGATAGGTACATACATACATACATCTACTAAATTTAGAAATTATAAATTTGTCGACTCTATTTTATATTTTCGAACTAAAACTTGGCAGGGAATATCGTAAGTCTATGTTTAATTCGAAACAATAACGAGTCTGAAATAAATGCCCAAAATAATTTATCTCAAATTGGAGATTTTCTATCTATAATTATAGAACTCTGTTACAGATTCCAAAAAGAGCTGGTCCTGGAAATAACTATCGAAATAAACTTGCGGACTTGCCTTTTTATATCCTTATAAAGTAACAAGCGAACGAACGAAAGAACGCCTCATTTGAACGAAGTGCCACCTAGTAACTAAAATATTTTACTTTACAGTACTATGCCTTGTTATACCAAGGTTTGTTGCCTGGTTTTCCATGATTTAGTAGGTAGGATATTCCTGACGACTTATCTGACCTGACGATTTACATTCACGTTGAATTTACTAAGATAAGCGATAAACTTCTAGCTTCCTAATAATTAGCAATTGCTTGAACTACAATTTAGTTTGTACAGCAAGTCTTAATTATGAACAGCTTTAGTTGATAATTGTGATGATGACACTCATAGAAGTTACTTGAGTCGTATATGCGTTTCCAGTATCTATAACATAGACGTACATTTTCGTTTTGAACTAGGGGAATGTTTGACTTTAAAACATTATATATACAGGGTGTCCCAAAAAGAAGAAGGGTACTACTACCTAAGATTTTTTTTATATTTTTTTATTTTGAATCCCCAATAACTCTACTATGAGATGTTTCAGGATTATCCATTCTTTCTGGGACACCCTGTATAAGATTAACAAAGTTTTAATAAAAACATTGAAATACAGTTAGGCAATATTACTATGATGAAAGAAGCTATTGTTGTGAAGAAACGACCTGATTCAATAAGATGGGAGTGTGATTACGGGTTCGTGCTAATTTCCGGAGTGACTCTCCAATTAAAGTGAAAGGCGAATACGAAACGATCCAAACAACGACTCTCTACATTCGCGAACGTTACCATAATCAGATTTTACGATTTATTAATTAATTCGTTCGGCTTGACAACTTCAAGAGGTTTCGGAAATTCGTTAATTGGTTTAATTTATACTCAAATCATTCATCAAATCGGGTACTGGCTACAGCGTTTATAAGATAAAGGTACGCCTTAGTTATTAATTAATAAACTTTCGTTGAGGCCTTAAACTCGAAAGTTTTCCTACCAATTTTCGCGATTCAGATGTTTTGTCAGTTTTAATTTGACGTTGTAAAGCAGAGTTTGCAACAGGTGACGTGAGTTCCGTCATTAATACGTTAAGTTTGTACCGGTTAGAGGTTGTGGAGAAATTATATTAACTGTACTGTTGTACTGGTGGTAGGACCTCTTATGAGTCCGCACGGGTAGGTACCACCGCCCCGCCTATTTCTGCCGTGAAGCAGTAATACGTTTCGGTTTGAAGGGTGGGGCAGCCGTTGTAACTATAGTGAGACCTTAGAATTATTTTTGAAGTCGTCGTGGCCTAAAAGATAAGACGTCCGGTGCATTCGTGTTGAAGCGATGCACCGGTGTTCGAATCCCACAGGCGGGTACCAATTTTTCTGGTGAAATACGTACTCAACAAATGTTCATGATTGACTTCCACGATGAAGGAATAACATCGTGTAATAAAAGTAAAAAAAACCCGCAAAATTATAATTTGCGTAATTACTGGTGGTAGGACCTCTTGTGAGTCCGCGCGGGTGGGTACCACCACCCTGCCTATTTCTGCCGTGAAGCAGTAATGCGTTTCGGTTTGAAGGGTGGGGCAGCCGTTGTAACTATAGTGAGACCTTAGAACTTATATCTCAAGGTGTGTGGCGCATTTACGTTGTAGATGTCTATGGGTTCCAGTAACCACTTAACACTAGGTGGGCTGTGAGCTCGTCCACACATCTAGGCAATAAAAATAAAAATAAAAAACTTTATACAGCATCGGTTCGAGAGGTGGGTGGGACGTTATACATACAATGAAACTCATCTCCATGTGTGTTACGATATTCATGTTGTCGTGTGTAGCTCTTCTGCCCCCCTCGAGCGATAAAAAATTCACAGTATGAAATCAAGTACATACGGTCAAATATACTTTTTTCCAAACACACATTAATTTTATTACAAGCGCTGTGAACGCGAACGTGGCTCACGTTCTCATTAAAACGTAAATACTGCCACCCACGGCCACGAGGTCAAAGTCTATTTGATAAGGTCTCGACCTTTAGACTATTTTTCTACTAAAGTTTATACTCCAATGAATACGTATTTGTGCACTGAATACGTATAAAGTACTTGACAAAGCTATTAAATACCTGACCCGCCAGATCCGGAAACATGGCTGCTTGTTTTGGGACATCAATTCTATGTAATTGTATAGGATTAACTATTATTCACAATACTACTCGTTCTATAATATAACTATTTATGATTGCTTCGCGACCTGGTCACATCACTTTATTCCTAGACGTAGGTTTTACTGGGAAAGTACTTAGTAGTAGCTCAAAATAGCCACATTCACACGTCCATATGAAATAATCTTACGGATAGATAGTTGAATAGACTAGTGCTGTCGTAGGATCGTCTATAATAACGAATTCACAATTTCGAATCCTTTTTACCTTCAGCTCTAATAACATCTTTAGTTGTCAATTTAGTTAAAATTGTAGAGTTTTATCTAAACAAAGGAACGCAGTTGTCACACTATAAATATCTCGTAAGCTAAACTGAACTCTTGTAAGCTAAACCGTCCAAAACGGGAACGATGTTACCAGCTATTGCAATCGGCACTGTTTGCATTGAGCGAGTTACAGTGTTGTTGACTTACGCACACGCCCTAACTTGTGCAAGCTTATTTGCACGGATATGCTCAACTCACTTGCGCGAGTTTGAACGTATAACCAGAGTTAGGTTCGACATGCACAAGCAACTTTTCGACCGTAAACGGTCCAGTATAGTTTAATTGACACATTGATTGGTGTCGGGCAACTGTGAAATTGAACCTACAAAACAGAGTGCAGCGTGCCTAGTGCTAGTTTTTTAACGTTGTCGATAGCTTAAAAGTTAACTCAAATTTGTATGGAGTTGGAAGTTTTGCCTACTTTTGCCACTGTTCCAATTGCATACAAATTTGAGTTAACTTTTACGCTATCGAGAACGTTAAAAATTCGCACGAAGCACACAGAATCTTTCATTAGTGCGCGTTTTCCTAACACGATACTCTAATTTTTTATTCTAAATTAAATGAATGAAATTTGTAATTTTCTGCATTCAGTAGCAGCTCGAAATTTTTCAATTTCGACCCCAAAATAGTCACATTTTTTTTGTAGTGAAACTTCTTTATCGACGTAGGGAGGAAAAAACGTAAGTAACGTTTTTCGGTTACGCGCCATCTTAATTTCTTGCGCTACGCGCCATGTTTATTTTATTTCTATTAAGTTTGTTATCAACAGACGTCGCTGCACGTAAATTCAACAATTCCTAAATCGCGGTGACGAGATGTTACACAGTTGATAGATGTTCTCGTATTTCTCTTGCTAAATCATACCTATCTGGCGTCGGGATACCGTGATCATGCAGGCGGTTCCCCGGGGTGCGGCTGCTCCATTGCACTGCGGAGTAGATGACCCTTGCGATTATTTTTATATTTTATAAGTTTCACTTCTACGGTGTGTGACACCATTTTTTTTTTTAAAGTGTGACTATTTTCGCGTCTCCTTTATTACTGTGAAATACAAAGGTGCCTTATAATATAAAGCCGTGAATAAGAATAAAACACGTTTAAGCAAGTTATATTATTAAACTTTATAAGATTTTACGAAACAAGATCTATAAAATGAAACATCCGAGAAACACTAAAGACAAGGAATTTAAACGGAATATCGCTACAATTGGGAAATGTCCTCTTGACAAACGGTTCAAAGTTTTCGTCTTATCGGAGGGAGTTAGCCGTTCGGGTTCCTCTGTATTTTTATAATTACTGCTTTTCCTTTTGTCTAAAATTCGTTCATATCATCTCGTAAAGTGGTTATCCGCGGCGTTTAATAGGTTGTATGCTAAAATATCCAGACATCCACATAAATAATCTACATTATATATTAATAGGTGAAGCAAAAACTTTGTATCCCTTTTTACGAAAACTGCGCGGACGGAGGAGTATGAAATTTTCCACACTTATAGAGAATATATAGAAGAAGTGCACAAAGCTAATATTTTTTTTAAATAATGCATAAAAGATTCATTAAATCAATAAAGCAAACATTACGCACACTACCATGTATTTGACACACACACGTATACTCTTTGTTTATAGTCAAACTTTTGTTATTGCTTAAAGTCTGTAGTCATATTGTGAATAGGTTAGTATTGCTTATCTTTAATATTACGAGTATTTGTCTATAGTGTAGTCTTGGCGAAATCTTTAACAATAGGACCATAATAATGTTGAAACTTATAATTTCAATTAATTATAGTCGAATTTCGACTACTGCGGGACCACTAGTTAAATTAAAAAGACAAACGTACCTTCCCAAATTTTACTCAGCTTCAATATGGTTGACTTAAAGACAGTTCCAGTTTTATTGTTTCAACACTAATTAAGCAACACAAATAATTCCGAAATCTCTTTCCACTTCAGCTCGCCGTTGAAACAAGTGAAACAATATATGCAATTATACATTCCGGGAACGCGGGGCAATTAACATAGAAATTCTCGTTAGCGTTTTGCAAAGGGGAACTTTTGATGTTAAGAAAGTGGAGAAAAAAAAATTGAAGAGCGGCGGCCCGGCCTCATTAACAGGCCTTTAATACTAGTGAGATGTTTCCGGTCGATGGCCCCGTGTAGCATTTAAGCTGCTCTGGACGTTTACTAATAAAATCGAAATCGAAATATGGAGACTAACAAAATAATTTGTCTTGGCCCAAAAGTGACCTTATTTGTTTTAAAATAAAAAGAAGTTTCCTATTTAAAAAAATTAAGATTTGTTCTCCTTTTCTTCTTGTCTTACTAAAACTTCTTATACCGCTCCACGTATATACCTATCGATTTTCATTGATTTGTCCGTGCTGTATTTTGATTTGGGTTATCACTTTTATGCTTACCGTGAATTCTCTGTGATAATTATTAGCTTGGCATAGCAAGTTAGTCATTGGAAGTATTAGGGGGCTAGCATAGAAAATAAGGTAAGTATATTACTCTTACGGACGGAAGATTGGGGCGTAGTGATAATGGCATGGAGAGGCTGAGATCACAGACTCATAGCTTCTGATTAATAGCCGAACAGGTTATTATCATCCAACATTCTCGGACCTCTCGTTCATAAAATCATTATTTAAGGCACGTATTATAATTCATTATGATGAAAAAGCTAACAGCAAATGTTTATCGCAAGTATTTATCACTTACATCCCAAATTCAGTGCCACTCTACTACAAAGATTTATCTTATAAAAATTTTACGAAAATAATCTTAGTGATAGATATACGACTGGAATTCGCAAATTTAGGGCTTGACTATGTAAATAAATCGAGCTGTCTGGAAGCAAGTGATGCACTATAAATTTAGTGAAATTTTCCAACTTTTGCAGTCTACGCGAATTATCCAATTTGCATTTTAAAACTACATATTTACCGAACATTATAAACAGTGTGTATATTGGTGTGGCGTGTAAATAGCTAAACCATGAGTGGGGTTGGAAAATTAAGCGATGCTCAAGCGGTAGGAATATTTTAGCGGCACGGTGAAAATGTGAGAGCACAGCCTGAATCACAGAATACAATACTCGTGACCCACTAATTCGGGAAGCTTCGTCAGGTCTTTTTGTCGCCCATACCACAATGTCTGAAGACAAAGGTCTATAATCAGTGCGTCCTACCCGTGCTTACCTACGGAGCCGAAGCGTGGACACTGACTGTGCGACTAGTCCACCAACTAAAAGTTGCTCAGCGAGCTATGGAGCGAGCTATGCTTGGTTTGTCATTGCGAGACCGAATACGCAATGAGGTCATTCGGGCAAAAACCAAAGTGATCGACATAGCTCGCAAAGTTAGTAAGCTGAAGTGGCAGTGGGCTGGTCACATATGTCGCAGAACCGATAACCGTTGGGGTAGACCTGTTCTGGAGTGGAGACCGCGAACCGGCAAACGTAGTGTAGGACGCCCTCCTGCTAGATGGGGCGACGACCTACGCAAGGCAGCTGGCAGTAACTGGATGCGTAGAACCGAAGATCGGGTTCAATGGCGAGCTTTGGGGGAGGCCTATGTCCAGCAGTGGACTGCCGCAGGCTGATGATGATGATGACTCACTGATGTTCTACAAGTCTTCGTCCTGTTCCATAGTAGGGTACCTTAATGCTTCTCAGTGACGAACGGGAGGCGAGCACTTCACGGTATTAAAAAAAAGTTCCGGTATGATACGATAGCGGCGGTAAAAAGCGAGCTTAATTTTATTATTAATATTTAGCGTGTTGCGTGTAAAGAAGTGGGAATGCGAATGGAAGGAGTCTTTCAAGGAGGATTCATTGCATCCTAAATCGGTGTCACAAGGGTGTAAATACTAAATTCAAAATTATGTTAAAAATAGGAAGGCGCTCATCAAATGTTTTTTATGTTTTTTTTTATGTTTACATTTAAATTTTGTACAGTTAAATGTGTGATATCAAGTAAGAAAGTAATTAAATTTTGTTGATATCAAAACCTACCAATTTCATTTATAATAGGCGAAAATCGCGAAAGTCGTATAATATATGTTTTGTCTTAGTAGGAAATTATTTCAAAATACCGTAAGAAATAGTAAAATTTTTGATGAAAACCTTTTTATTAGAAATTTTTTTGGTTAAATTTATATTTTTAATATATTTATATTTTTAATATAAATAATTGTGAAAATTGTATGCAACTACATTCCTACTGTCAATGACGTGCCGTGAAACTTCTTTAAAAATAAGTATAACCTATATTATAATCGTTATCAATAATTTGGTCCCTTGATTGCCAACACACTGCCAACCCTTATTCAGTAAGTTCAAAAGTATTTAAAGTAGAATTAATTAATTTTAATCGTCATTAATGTTATTGTGTTCTAGAGGACACGGCGCTCGGTGCACTCATACCACGCGATGTGACTACCAGTGGCCACTCCCACGGGCAGCGTAAGTACCACCTCCCTTATATTTTTGTGGTGATGTAGTCATGAATATCAGTTTGTGGGATTGAACATCCATTAAACAATGCAATTGAGTCTTTTTCCTCATGGCTTAGCATAGGTGGTGACATTCACCTTGTGACGTCTGTAGGGAGTGATGGATTTATGTTTAGGCCCGTGAGGCCCGGGCCTAGGTTAGCATGATTTGAGGGGTGGCAACATTTTTGTAATGCGAAAATTTCAGAGACGAAAAAAGTAAAGACCTCTGAAAATGAGTTCAGATTATTTTTTGGAAAAAGTAATTATAGAGTTATTTATTTTAAATTGGAAATAAAAATATTAGATCAAAATTTATAAAATTTATTCTAGCATTAAGGGTGGTGCAAAAAACAGAGCCTAGGACGGCATTACCCCTAAATCTAGCACTGTATATAGGTACCAGTAACCTCAGGTAACCATAACATAGATAACATCAGATTGGCAATCGACTCTCCTCCATATATACAATAAAATAAACTAATTTACATAACAAGAAGTTTATAAAATCGTTAATTTTAAACTTAATGTTTGCCTTCCTTTGATCGTCTAACTAAGGGAATACAGTTCGTAACAATGAATTTCCGTATTTGAACAGTATCCATTAGAAAGTAAATAAATAATAGCCGGTATGAAATAGTAGATAACTTTTGCTAAGGATATTTTACTGAGAGCGTTTTAATTTGAATCGAACTTCCACTACTGTATCTAATTGGGTCAGTTTCGCAGTACCACGACATTGATAGCTTTGATTTATTCTGTCGTTTAAATTTCACTGCTAACTTAAAAGAGCCTAATTAGTTCGGATTGTTTAATTTAAAGAAATTTGGTAATTTGAGTTTTTGGTAAGCTTTGCGTTCATCCTTCCGGTGAAATTTAGAGAGAGAGAGAGAATACACTTTATTGCACATCAAAACAATTTACATTTAAAAAAAAACAGTCAAAAAGCAGATACATTTGTACATTAGGCGGTCTTATCGCTAAAAGCGATCTCTTCCAGACAACCGTTTAACTTACAGAAATTCTGGAAAATGTAAAAATATAGCAGGTATGTTGCGGTGTACTAAAGACAATACATTATTATAGAAAATATATACATACATACAATAAACAGATATATACAGTTTACATATAATATGAAATATATTACATATAATAGTTTATTATTATTGTATATTACATATAATAATAGTTTACATATAATATGAAATTGATTGTTCCTTTGTAAGATAAATAATGGAGAGACGTATATCGATAAAAAAATCTTGTACTATGGTATGCTATGTGTGATTACTGAAGACTCAAAGATGAGATCAAAGAATAAGCACTTATCAGTATATTTATTTATAGTCATATAGTTATTGAATAGAGATATCTATTATAGAGTAATGTGTTTTAATTATGATTATTAAATAGGTAGGTTTTACGTGTGCATTTATGTTATAATTAAAATTTGTTATTTTTTTTCATATTTTATTTTTCATCTCGAACTGGTGTAACTTTAACCCAATCGTTAACTGGTACAGAATGATTTGTAGTTTAATTAAGATCACAATTTTTATTATTTTGTATATTAACGATGAAATAAATAAATGAACACCTGAGTTCGAGTGGTTACTGGAACTCTTTAAATATCGTTGCTGAAACAGCAACCTTGATGTTTGTCGAAGTCTCAATTGGATTACGGGTGTCAAAATCCTCAAGGCGCAACTCATGAATGCTTCGTGATCGAAATAGACAAGGGTTGAGTCATTTGATTTTTTTACCATTATTTTTTGTGGAAGCGATTCCCGAAGACATAATAGCTACACACACATTCCTTTCAAAGTATTGGCACCTTCCTGTGGAATTTGGACACTAACATGATCTCATCCGATACAAGTACAGCTTATCAAAGGATAGCCTGGTTTGGTCTGGAAGGATAGTCTTATCAAAGGATAGACTGGAAGTCGTCGTGGCCTCTCTAGGCCTCCTTAGGACTTCCAGTTAAAACAACTGCATCTGAAAAGCTAGTAATTATTTGTACTACAACAATACTGAAATCGAATACTGAAAACAACCATCAACACGTTTCAAGTTAGGCAAGCAACACCTGTAAAAGTTTCGTACACATTAAGCTTTTAAAAATCTCTCCTACGCGTCTAGCTGCTTTCGATTTTTCGGGTGTTGAAAACTAAAGTTTGCAAACAGTGGTAGCGGAACTACACGATACGAGTACCTACGGCTAACAAAATGGAGCGACTTTTTTTTCCTTTAAAATAAGGCTTTCACACGATGCTTTTACAATGCAGCCGAAATAGACGGTCCATTTCATGTGAAGTCTGCTTATTTCGTTCCATTCTGTTCGTCTGTGGTATTCATTTTGTAATGTCGATGAATTCGATAAATGCTTAACATAACGGCAATCAAGAGATGGTTTGCCTTTCGTAACAAATATGCGGAGGTACCACTTTGTTTTTTAGTTATTACTTATCTCTTTCTTCTTCATTATTAACAGAGCGGCTGTGATCATTATGGAGTACTATTGTTGACAGACATAGTGCCATTCATGACTTGTCATTAATCCAGTACATTGATCCAGTTGATTACCTATTGCCAATTTTACCTGATCTATCCACTGCATAGGTCCTTCGTAGCACCTTGCGCGAAATTTAGCCCCTCTACCTTTTCCCATAGCATGAGCATGAGTCATTCGGCAGAATACTTTTTTCGAATAAAGTGTCTACTTGTAAAAAGTGCCAAGAAGTAGCTTTTCACTTTCACTTCTGAGATATCTTCAAGTAAACCTAATATTAGTGCAGTTTCCTATATAAGACGTGTGGTATCGTTTGAATACCACAAGTTCATAATCTTATGACCATTATTGATTTCCCAAATTTCAAGCGTTACTTGCATTATCACCTTTGTGTATAGGTATGTTGAAATAGGTTGGCGTGATAGGCATACCCCGAACGAGCACTTACGCTTGGTTGGAAGTAATTGGTCAGTACTTTGTCAGTACGGACTGATGATGTTCTATATTCATAGACGCCATACCGTTTATATTATATGCCTTGGTTCTCCTATTTCCAATAGAGTTATCCATTATTTCCGTCATTTTCTACAATCAATCGCCTTTGAGAAATAAAAATTGTTAGGTTAAATTCTCCAGTTTTTCCAATAATCTAGCGCACAATCAAAATTTATTCCCTTGTGGCCTTACCTTATACAGAACCATCTTGTTCTGGTGCGTTTTCCTTGGACACGAAGGCTTTTAGGCATTCATTCAATGGATTTTAATGGTACGTGGTATTTTAGCAATACGTCAGTAGTTCTTGGACTTTTTTGTTGAGCTCTTTTTACATAATTGAATGAAGACTGTATTTACTGATTCCTTAGGCCATACTGCTATATTCGATAGGATGCCGCAAATGGTTTTTTTTTTTTATATTGCCCTAGTAGGCAGACGAGCGTTCGGCCCACTTGTTGGTGAGTGGTTAGCGTCACCCATGGACTTGAGCAATGCAAGGAGCATAGCCAAGCCGCTGTCAGCGTTAAAATGAATGAAAATAAAATTAATTTTTGGTATTTATTTATTTCTAGAAGCATTGATGGTCGAGGATTCAGTTTCTGTTTGTGGCCTTACCGTCCTTCAGATGTTTGAGACGTCACGTTTCAAATATTTGGTCTAATTCCCTAACTGTTGTATCGTGCTTGTTCTTTTAGTATAAGCTCTTAAAATACCTTTTTAGTGATACATAAGGGTTTCTGGATTTGATTTTTGGATTTCGACTTGTCTGCACATGTTGTATTCATTCTTCTTTTTTATTCAACCAAAGTAATTAAATCAATATACTGAATGAGCAAAATGTTGAAAGCTGGATAAAAAATAATTGTAAGTTGACTTTCTTTAGCTTTTTCATAATAAAAAATAAAAAAATAAAAACACATCTTTTTTTTTACGTTCGGTAAATATTAGCAATATGACATTATAATCATATAAATTAATCAACATGAATGTCAATAATTATAGCCGAAATACGATAACTGGGTGAACACTAGTTTAAACAAAAAGTTATGTTTAAATAGAAACAATTTAGATCAGTGCTATAATCTCTAGCCTGTGCGAAGCGTGCTCAGGCCCAAAGTAATGTCTTTAGTACTTCTTACTTCGTACGGACACATATCTGATTTACATCACCTAAATTACCCTTCCAAACCAAAGGAATCGAAGGAAAAGTTTTGTGAAGCATCGATAAAGGTGCGGTTTGAATACTGCCGCGGAAGGAATCTCTTGAATTCATTGAATGCAATAAAATTTTCTGCACAATTGAAACCATTAGAGAGCCTCGCCGATGCGCCCGGTTGAATAATAATCACCGTCTTTTATAAACGGAACAATTGTGGAAGAGCCTTCATTTTATCCGATTTTCAGTAGAAGTATTAATGTTCATATTAATATTTTCTAGCATAGTTGGACAAACGAGCGAACCCCATGACGTAATGCATTTAGCGGGGATCATGTGAATGTAGTTACCCAACTTCAGATATGTAGTGGAACTCTTAGCTATATTGCCTATTTTACCCTTCAAAATGAATACCCGTTTCTTCCTTCATTCAAGACCAACCGTCAGAATATAAAAGTGTAATCAATTTAATGAACACAAAGTATTTAAATAAATAAATAACTCAAGCGTAACAGACGATTCGTAGGAAGTGTTTTTTTTTGTGTAAGAAATATTCACAATTAACTTGTTCTGTTTTTTTTTTGTCATGAAGTAATACTACTAATTATGGTTTCATTAAAAAGTAGATATTTTGCTGATAGCGGTAAAGGTGTTACATTTTGTTAACAAATAAATTAATGTAAGTTACTCATATCATATACATATGGGGAGGCTTAGTTAAAAATATTGAATTAATAATATCTCAATTAAAACCGAAGCAAATGGAAGCTAATGGTACAAAGAGCCACGAAGGGCTTTCAGGGACACGACCTTCAGCAATGAAGTATTCGACTAAGAAGAAGAAGAAGAATATCTCAGATAACGGCTTTATTCGCATCACCACATGTGTTAGAACTCGACACAAATCTTTAATTAACTCATAACAAGCATTTTCAGTGAAAGCCGCTTTCTTGTAATAGCACTAAGTGGCTCGCGTAAGCGCTTTCTGGGAGCGACTCCGGCCGCGAGGAAAACCTTATTTTCTCTGAGTTCTTTTGTCATTAGTTGAGTAAATTGTTTTTCCTGTACGAAAGTGTCTCGGTCGGATCTAGATTAAGCTGTTAGTTTGGTTAATTTTCCTCACTCTATTGGAATTATTCCACCAAAGATAGACTTATATTAGATTTATTAAGGAAGTAATATAAAATTACATTTCTTCAACGATGTCTTTAAGTTCGAGGATATGATTGGGTTTACACAAAATGATAGGCTCAGAAAAGTTTTCATCAACATCATCTCAGCCTGTTTATTGTCCACTGCTGAACACAGGCTTCTCCAACTGATGTCCAGTGCGGCCGGTCCGTTGCCACCTGCGTTGGATGCAGGTGGCAACGGACCCAGCAATTTTCACCAGGTCGTCGGTCCATCTGGTAGGTGGCAGAAAAGTTTTATTTTTGATTAATCCTTTTCGGAAATAACCAAAGATAAGCACTGTATAATAATGATACGTTTCTAGTGGCTTGACAACATCTTTACCATTTAGATTGTTCTAATAATTCAGTCACGAGACCGGAACCTATAAGTGACACATCTAGTTTTACGAGAGGAAATAAAAAAGAGTAAGTAATGGTAACAAAATTGCCTGGACAATGAATTGTTCATTTGGAATTGCGAGCTTAAATTGTCACGAAAACGATAAAAGTCCCATGATTCTGTCCTCCTTTAACAGAATAAAATGAGTTTCGTTCATTTGTCGGTGGCGGGCTCACGTCCCCGCAGAGGCTATCGGGTATAACATTTTTCGTTGGGCCGGCAAGGCGACTTTCCTTTCATAAATCAGAGGGGCGCGTGACGTCACGTTCCGCAGTCGATGTGTCGACCACGGACGTGACAAAACACTTCGTTTGCCCTGCGAACCCGTCTCGTTTGTTCCCAACTTTATTCCAGACACTATAGCTTCGTATTAGTTTAGCTTAGTTTTGAATGTTTGAAAACATTAGTTTGAACATATACATTAAAGATAACAAGTCTAAACTCATACTCTTCGTTGTTAAATTTAAATCCTAGAATGATATACTCTAATCTGGTGGTAGGACCTCTTGTGAGTCCGCGCGGGTAGGTACCACCACCTGTTTCTGCCGTGAAGCAGTAATGCGTTTCGGTCTGAAGGGTAGGGCAGCCGTTGTAACTATACTGATATCTTAGAAATTATATCTCAAGGTGGGTGGCGCATTTACGTTGTAGATGTCTATGGGCTCCGATAACCATTTAACACCAGGTGGGCTGTGAGCTCGCCCATACATCTAAGCAATAAAAAAAAAACATAAGATTGCTATCATGTATTCAACAATGAAAGCAAATCAGTGTGACTACCTTAATTTTAACGCACCGGCACTTCGAATTCAATCTATAATACAGTGCGACGTAATGATATTGATACAAAAAATTGCTCGTAAAGCCTTAAATTAAAACGCGGATCGTGGACGGTGTTGCAACACGCTAAATACCTGTCGTATTTCAGGCGCCATCTGTCGGCGACGGCGCTGAGAATGCCGGTTTTAATTTATTAAGCAATTTGCTGAGCGCTACTACGGACCGGCTCTACTTGAATTTTGTTACTTGACTTAATAAATTTGACGTCATAATCGGTAAAGAGTACATTCGAGACGGTGCTGCCTAATTAACTATTAATACTTAGGTTTCTTAAAGTAATGCCAGAATAAGTAAAGGCGCGGGCAACTTTTTGAACTTTCAGTGAGTGATTAACATAAAACTTTAAGAGGAACGGCAAGAAAAATAGCTATTTCCAAAAATTTGTTACGAATTCGTATCAGCAGATACCACTGTTCTGCCTATTTCACAGCTATTTTAGTCGTCGTGGCCTAAAGGATAAGACGTCCGGTGCAATCGTGTCTACCGATGCAACGGTGTTCGAATCCCGCAGGCGGGTACCAATTTTTCTAACGAAATATGTACTTGACGAATGTTCACGATTTACTTCCACGGTGAAGGAATAATATCGTATAATAAAAACCAAACCCGCAAAATTATAATTTGCGTAATTACTGGTGGAGGACCTCTTCTGAGTTCGCACGTGTAGGTACCCGTGCCTATTTCTGCCGTGAAGCAGTATTGCGTTTCGGTTTGAAGGGCGGGGCAGCCGTTGTAACTATACTGAGACCTTAGAACTTATATCTCAAGGTGGGTGGCGCATTTACGTTGTAGATGTCTATGGGCTCCGGTAACCACTTAACACCAGGTGGGCTTGAGCTCGTCTACCCATCTAAGCAATAAAAAATATATAGAAAAAATCTGTCTTACACTCGTCAAACTAGAACGAATGAAGGCTTGACAGCATAAATAGCATTTAAGATTTAGACCTCATCTCCTTAGACGTCCGAGTATAATACTAAGTACTACTAAGTAAATACTACGTACTTGGAAAGCTGTCAAGTATTCTGATTATATGGAGAAAGAAAAAAGGTGCATTAACAAAACTAATAAAACACATTTAATTTAATTTTGGAGTGTAAGGTTGTAACCCATTGAATTTTCATAAATTAAAGCACAAGGTTTAAGAAGAACTAACTTTAACATTAAAAAAACCACAAATTCAATATACTCGTACAAGACATAATTATTACACATTTTTATGGTGTAATTGTAACATAATAACACAGATAGTGTCCTATTAGTTTGGTAACAGAGTATCCATGACATACAACACTTACCTTGTAATTATTGTTTTTGGAAACACGATTTAAAAAACAAACTAATTAATCCTGTTCATTTCTTCACACCGAAAATATTAAATTTATGTGGTTTTGTTTACATTTTCTTACTAACCGATATTGACATATGAATAATTTATCTCGTTAATAAGTTAGTTTTCTATTTATTAAATGCTTAAGATTTAATATGTATAAAAAAATTATCTTTACATCGACCAATTACGGTAATATGAACAGTGACTATATTTTAATAACTTTATCTGTAACTAGCTGACCCGGCAGACTTCGTAGTGCCTCAATCGATAAATGAAAGACCTAAACTTTTGTGTAAAATAAATATAAAACAAACAAAAGGAATCTGTCCGACGGAGGACACATCAAAGAAAAACGAAATTGTTATTTTTATTGAAATCCGACCATTTTCATATTTATCTACATTTTAAACCTTCACTGGACTTTCACAAATAATTAAAGATCAAAATTAGCCAAATCGGTTTACCCGTTCTCGAGTTTTAGCGAGACTAACGAACAGCAATTCATTTATATATATATAGTGCCTCAATCGATAAAGACCTAAACTTTTGTATAAAATAAACATAAAACAAACAAAAGGATTCCGTCCGACGGAGGAAACATCAAAGGGAAGACAAAATAGTTATTTTTTTTATTCCGAGCATTTTCATATTTATTTACTTTTTAAACCTTCTCTGGACTTCTACAAATAATTCAAAACCAAAATTAGCCAAATCGGTCGAGCCGTTTTCGAGTTTTATTGAGACTAACGAACAGCAATTCATTTTTATATAGGTATATATAGATATAGATTTACTCTTTAATTCGTGAAGTTTTGATAATCGTCGAATAAAATCGTGACACCGCAAGAACCATATATGTCTAAATCTGGTACGGCTTAATACCCTCTCGGTGGAACTCTCGGGCATGTCACACCCAAAGCGGATTGAGGGATTTTCCGATCTCCTCAGACACAGCCTCACAGGACTGTTTATATGTGATTCAAATGTCGCCTACGTAGGGACCATCAATATAAAATATTTCTAGACTGTAAATTTTTTTTAAATATTATTCAAAACTTCTCTTTTATTTGTTTAATACATATCTATAAGTATATTATCATATCATTACATACATATCCGTATTAATATGACTTTAACGAGTGATGATGACCACGACCACTCTGCCAAGAGTGCAAACAACTTGTTGATTATACGATAAAAAAAAATATTACAGAGTACTTCTTTCAAAAAGTCACCTTGGCCACTATCAAAAATATTAGAGTTGATCAAACGTGCCACATGGCGGTAGTCACGGCTTGAGCCGAGTCCAGGTTTTAATTTATCCATTCGCGCCTTGAGAAGGTTCTCGTCATGAGGAATGGTGATATAAACGAGCACTGCTCGACGCGCAGACTTATAGAAGACAATACAACTGTACGTGATAATAGCTTCCTCTAATACTTAACGTGATCATTTAAACAACTAGTTGAGATTGGTAATAAGGTACAATGGAATCGACAAACCATATTTCGGGAAGATTTGTTGACAAGTTGACACGTATTTGCATCATTATCAAACAACCAGAAACAATATCTCATAGATTATTCTCTATTATGAAAGATATGTAAGAGCTTAGTAAAGTCTCCAGTGTTTCTCCAAGTTCAGCCATACGGCAATACGTTTCGGAGTACTCAATACCTTTAGTCTACTAAACTATCCTTTGGTATCGAGAATTATCAGAATTCTCGTTCTCAAAGGATAGCTAGACCCTAATGTTTTCGAGAAATGTACAACCTAATGAACTTGGATGATATATTCTGTACAGAGTTAACATTTGCCGGACTTATCTACCTAATGCTTCTAGTAATCACTGTGTCCACTTAAATATGTCAAAGTACTTCTTTGTATTCCTTGGTTTGCATGTGGCATGGTCAACTATTAAATGCTCTAATCTTGTTCCCCCCCTGAAAAAATGATTTTTTAAACCTGTTCTTTATAATTTATGACCGTATTTTTATTATTATAATATTCAACAGGATCTTTTTATTTTTAATTAACTACTTTTTACCCATATGACGTAATTCCGTAGATATGTCATACTCAAAATCATTTACGAATAACGACAAAAGCGCCGACGAAACAATAGTGTCTCTCAACGCTGGCAATATTTTCTTGAGAGACGAATTTCCTTCAACGAAATGTAGGAAATTAACAGTTAGTGGGCCCATAAAGCGACCGACGCGACTTTGTAAGCATTGAGTGCTTTTGGCTATTAGGTTAGCTCGTCCATTTAATGCGTTGAATTCGGCGTCTTCTGTTGACTTTGAATTGCTTATGGTTTTTCCTATTGGGTCGGGTCCAAGGTTACTGTCATATGTTTTCAGTTGCTAAAATGTTATTAAATTCTTCGAAAATACTATTATTATATTTCATACTTTACTATTTTATAGTTTACCATATAGTTTTTTTTATAGTTTACCATACTTTACTATTATATATTATTTTACTTTATACGTTACTTATAAATCAATTGCACCAAAGAGTTTTGACGTATTCACTTTCCAGGCGTTAACGGAAAATTAAGCTATGAAGAACTTGCGGAAAGCAAATTCTTCCAAGGAAACAAGCAAAATTCAGAGTGTTTACCGTAACCGTTCCATCAAGATGCACAACAAAATAATCTTACAGCAGAACTGCAATAAGTCGTTCAATAATAATCCTAAACGTATGAACGAAATGAATGAACCAATGTTTTAAGTTATGGACCCAAGTTTTACATTTTGTACAGCACTTTCGTTCTTACTGATAATAAATTTTATTGCCAACATTTTTTTAAATTAATATCTAGGCTTAATGTACTTTTCCAATATTCCATATTTATTCAAAACAAAATCTAGTCACACTATAGTTGTTATTGTTAATATTTGCAATATACAAAATGCAATAACATTGATTTTAACTGAAAACCGAATCTTTAAATGAAAGAATCGAATAAAAATTGAAGTGCTGTTGTATTTTTTTTCTGTTTAAAATTTCAGATACATTTGTTGAAAACTTAAATAAAACCGGAGCGTAAAGGGATCCATTTCTGGAACACAATGTGCTTTAGCTATCACTATGAGTAGTGACGCCCCCGCGGATTTATCCGCATATATTTCTTTTGAAAGAAGAAAGACGTTCGACTGCGTTTGAATAAGAACATCCAAAAATATATAATGAAGCCACAAATGTTTGGGAGTTCTTTATTGTAACAACCCAAAAATAAACACATGGATAAATATTTTATTTTAAAGACTTAAGTCTAAAATATAATTTTATTTGGATTTATATACATCAGGTTAATGTTAAGTTGTTTTGAATTTAATGCTCTCAAATTTTTGCATTTTTAAATTAATTTTTATATGTATTTAAAATACACGCGCTCAAAATATTGTTACGATTTTAGATAACAGTTTTAGCACTAATAGTATTTTATTTTCTTCCGATTTCGCGGGTAGCAGATAATTAAAACTACTTTTACGATTTGATATCTGTGTATTAATATCATTTTATTTCCGACGCCTCGAATAATTTACATTTATCGTGACCACGAAAGGCTGAGGTTTTATTGGATTATTTTTTTAAGTGATTTTATGACCTGGTAACTAAGACCTTTAAGTCATGTCTTATTTTAATTTATGTTCTTATTTTTATGATAATATAGAGTGAAATGAAATGAAAATGATTAATTTGAGACATTAATCAACTGGAATGAAATTAAATGAAATGAGATGATATGGGATGAAATATAATCTTAGTAAAATGGTGGTCATTTACTAAGTTTTTTTTATTGGACTTTTTGGAGGATCTAGAGAAGTCGCCTCCAGCGGCTTTGTTTCATTTTCCCACATTTGTGCACTTTCACAGATATCAAACAGTTAACAAACCACCGTTATTATACATCTAACCTGAAGAAACACTAAATAGACAAAATAAAACAAATCACACAACTTCACTCCTCGCGTTCCCGCCAAAAAGTGATTTTATTAGACGATATTTTATACTAACTACCGTGTATTTTTATAAAAATAATTCTTGACTTTTCCGTTTCATTTCATTCTGCATGTTGATTGAAAATAGATTTCGAGTTTGAATGTAACATAAATACAACCCTAGGAGCTGGTTTGACTACAACCGTTTTGCGATTTCGTGAGAAGAATATTTACCTTATATAAAGTTTATTAAGAAAAGAAATTTTCGTGTACTATACTGTATTAGACAGAAGAATTCTTGTACTCTCGACAATGTAAAATGTAAATATAGAAACGCGTTTTATAAAATCGTGCACTGGAACCACAGGCACGTTCGGATTACTCAAATCGTCTTAAAAGCTTAGTTTTGCACTCGGTCAAGTCATTTTATAACTGCTGCCATAAAATAATAAAGTGTGGAGTCGGATAATTTCTATTTTATTGTTTAGTGTTGTAATCTCATTTTATAGGAGTCATTATTGAAAGGCTAGTATGATTGCTGTGCGTCGGGTGAAACTCGTAATTTTAATTTAATAGAGAGTTTATTTTTTTAGAATACGAGTATTGTTGTAAGAGCTGAGAGAGCATTAGATGATGTATTTTTAATTTCTAGCTTGGAAAATGAAGTTGAGCATTGTAATAACTAATTGTTTATCAGACAAATCGTTCGTTTGATTTTTAAATTGAGCTCGTCTTAAGAAAGCTTACAATATTTCTATCTGAAAAACAAACATTTAATTGTTCTAAATTTTCTTCGGCAATTATTTTTCTTTTTGGAAGGATCGTTGAAGGAGAGGAAAAAATTCTTGAGTCCGCACTTTCGAGACTCAAGTTGGCAACTCGAGTCCCTTTGATACCGACTTGTCGAGTATTTAAGTGAGTGCTTAAGCACAGGGTGCGATCACAGATCACTCGTCAAGGCTGTACACGATTAAGCGCCCGTTTGTATTTCTCAAAGATTTAAAACAGTGCTTGACTCGGGTCGGCCGTGTGAACGAACTCTTGAATAATACAGCGGTCTCTTGGATTTACGTTTCAAAACTTGGCATTATAAATGGCAAGACGTTGTCACGTCTTATAATTCGATGAAGCCGGATTCTGGACGCACATGACTAATGCGGCGTTACCTCGCTCTGAGGCGTTCCATTTAAGGCTTGAAGTGCAAGCGAGAGCGCGCAACGAGCGACAAAGAAGCACAATCGGCCTCCGCGTTCGGCAGCGTTCGACATCTGTCTCTCTCCTACTTGAGTGAGCGATGCATCCGCGTGGACAGCTGCTATACAATAATACATTTACATGTTTTCGTCAAGTATGAAGTTCAGTGAAAAGTGAATGTGGTGTCAATTGTTTATAGCACGATAATTGCGGCGATTCGAAGAATCAATTCAATAGTGATTTCCATTTACCTCCTTCTCTATATCCATACAAAATATCTATCAAACAAAAATTAAAATTTTCTTTTGAAAAATGAAACCATTCCATTAGTATTTTCTTATGACGTTGTCACGTTCAACTATCGTCAGTAAACCGACTTTACAGACAACCGATTTTAATTGCGATTTTATTCGCATTAACTTAATAAAAAAAACTATCCGTCAGTGCTTTTTTTCCGAATGAATGATGGCTATATAGTGTCCTTTTCTATCTGTTAGAAGTTGTCGTGGTCGTGGATAAGATGCCCAGTGCATTCGTATCGAGCGATGCAGCGACTGAGCCAGTATTCGAATCCCGCACCAATTTTTTTAATGAAATACGTACATACATACTTAGCCAACGGCTTCCACTATGAAAGAATAACGTAAAATAATAGACACCTATGAAACGTAATGTAAGCGCGTACGGACATATACTACCTTCTTGCCTATTTCTACGGCGAAGTTATCATGAATTACAGTTTGAAGTGTGAGACAGTCGTTATTTAATACAGTTATGGCATCGAAATCGTATCTGAATGTCGACGTTGACATCTACGTTATAATGTTTACGGGTTCCGGATGGCCACTGAAGCCAATAAGACTTCGGGTGTCGAACACGCACTGCAACGTGCTACGTGGGCAGCCTTCCAGAACGTGGCCCGAAGACTTGTACAAGGTCGTGGAAATAATTTCAAATTATGTATATTGTGTTTTTTATAAATCTAATATTCCTTTTCTCTCAGTTATCATTAAAAAATAAAACAGACCCTTCAATTTAGCAAAACAATTTGTTTATTTTGTACAATATTTTACCTCAACTTCAATAAAATAAATAATAGTTTAAAAAAACTAACAAAATACGCTTTTATAGAGAATCCATTCAGATGGTGCTTTTCAGGATATTATCAAAATAACCCTTCTACTCATATCTGTTCATAAAATA
This sequence comes from Bombyx mandarina, assembly GCF_030267445.1. NCBI lineage: Eukaryota > Metazoa > Arthropoda > Insecta > Lepidoptera > Bombycidae > Bombyx > Bombyx mandarina. Next base: position 8,662,105 of record NC_143227.1, on the reverse strand, counting down.
TTTATAACTACTTATGCCATGCACTCCACGCTTTTTTACAATAAAGTCATTTTTTCTTACACTATTTTTAATTCAAATTTATTAAAATTTATTTTCTATTTTTTAGTTGGTTTTTCTATAAAAGCGTATTTTGTTAGTTTTTTTAAACTATTATTTATTTTAAATTTTTTAGTTCAATTTCAATTTTTCAATATTTTTTTTCTTTTTTGAGTTTTTTTTAAAAATATTGAGTTGTCATCGGTCCTAAGTATAAGTTGTCATCGGTCATAAGTATACCAAATTTCGAGTTAATCCGACGTTTTGAAGGGGGTCAAAATCATGTTCAAAGATTCCGTTACAAACATACATACATACGTCTGAAGCTAATAAAAGCGTGTGGTCAGCTAACTGATCAACTTCAGTTATTGAATACATAGTCCATCAATGAAGTCAGAGTGAAGCATTGCCTGTGAAAATTAATAGCGTGAAGTTAATACACGAAACATCAACTTAGGAAATCTGCGGAGCATTATTCTGCTAAATCTCCGCAAAAATCTACATATGGATAGCCAACTTTTTGTCGCTTTAAATATAAGCACATATTCATTTTAAAAAAATATTAAAACACCTCAACACAATGTTCCAGACACAAGTACCTAATAATTAAGTAATAATTTCGCGTTAAACCTAACATGATGTCGTTTGATGTCGTCGTGGCCTAAAGGATAAGACGTCCGGTGCATTCGTATCTAGCGATGCAACGGTGTTCGAATCCCGCAGGCGGGTACCAATTTTCCTAATGAAATACGTACTTGGCAAATGTTCACGATCGACTTCCACGGTGAAGGCATAACATCGTGTAATAAAAATCAAGCCCGCAAAATTATAATTTGCCTAATTACTGCCGGTAGAACCTCTTGTGAGTCCGCACGGGTAGGTACCACCACCCCGCCTATTTCTGCCGTGAAGCAATAATGCGTTTCGGTTTGAAGGGTGGGGTAGCCGTTGTAACTATACTAAGACCTAAAGGTGGGTGGCGCATTTACGCTGTAGATGTCTATGAGCTCCAGTAACCACTTAACATCAGGTGGACTGTGAGCTCGTCTACCCATCTAAGCAATAAAAAAATAGATTCAAATTCAAATTCAAATTCAAAATCATTTATTTCAACTTGGATGTCATCAAAAACACACTTGTTGAATGTCAAAATGTAAAAGAAAATGTTAACTCTACCACCGGTTCCAAAAAAAACCACAGTCCTGAGAAGAACCGGCGAAACAAACTCAGCGGGCTTTTTTTTTTGTATTTTCTCAACTATTTTCTTTTTTTTTAAACAAGAAAACATATTTACAGTATACAAAAAAACAAGTCAAAAAAATACAATTCAAATAAATAATAATAATAATGAAAAATGAAAAGGCCAGGAGCGAACGCCTCATTCCCACGTAGTGCCATCTAGTAAAAAATCCTTAACTTTATAATATGCCTTGTTGCACAAACGTTCCTTGACAGTTTTCTTAAATCTATGAACAGGTAGTAGTTGAACGTTTTGTGGGATCTTGTTGAAAAGCTGTACACCCAGCCCCCTGAAAGAGTTGCTTATTTTCTTAATTCGAGCCGCCGGCAACGCAAGCCTATGTTTGTTCCTAGTGTTCACATTATGCAAATCGCAGACTCTGGGGAATTCTACAATGTTTTTACGCACGTACAATAAATTTTCAAAAATGTATTGGGACGCTAAAGTTAGAATTTTGATTTCCTTAAACTTGTCCCTCAAGGATTCCCTCGGGTGCATATTATAAATAGCACGAATAGCCCTCTTCTGCAGGATGAAAATCGTTTCGACATCGGCAGCATTGCCCCATAGCAAAATGCCATAGGACATAACACTATGAAAATAACTGAAATAAACTAGACGTGCCGTATCTTCATCAGTATACGTTCGTATTTTTTTTACCGCAAACGCTGCAGAACTAAGTCTATTCGCTAACTTGCATATGTGAGGACCCCACTGCAGCCTGGAATCAACTGTTATACCAAGAAAAACTGTCGAATCAACAAGCTCCAGTGTCTCTCCACTTACAATGATATTAGTGTCTACTTGTCTAACATTAGGTGTGGTAAATTTTATACATTTTGTTTTTTTGTTATTTAATAACAGATTATTAACACTAAACCAATGTACCACGCGCGAGATAGCATCATTCACATCGTCATAATCTTCCAATTGTCGTTTAATTTTAAACAATAAGGATGTATCATCAGCGAATAATACGACCTCGTGACGGGTCAGATCAGGAAACACACCACTATCAATACAGTCATTAAATATTGTAGCAAGGTAAGGTGCGATTATATCAATAATGGATTTTATAACCTTAATTGATATTCCCCATAAATCACCAGTTTTTTTAATATTAATGAGCTTGAAATTATCAATTATGTCCTTTATAGTAATATTTGTGAACTTAAAGTTAACACTGCATTTATCAACATGATCTTGCAGTAATGATTCGGTGATGATATTGATGATGATCAATATCGAGGAAGCAGCCTACAATGCAAGCTTTTATAATACCTTTCACCAATTTGGACGTCCAGTTTGTTTGTAGTCAAAGTTAGATTCTACGGTGGTTCGATCCGAGAAAATAAACGACTCATACGGTGAAGAAAAGTTTTCTAAATTGTGTATTTCTTGTAGTTTAGAAGGAAGACGAAGGTATACGACTCACTAGATGATGAGTAGTTAGCTATGCCATAGACATCACCAAGACCAAGGAAATAGCTAACGCGCATTCTACGTTATAAAACCTTATTGTTATAGCGAAATAATTTATTACCGATTTATTGCGAAATATTTAAAATACAAAATTTTTACACGGGTTTCAAAGTAATAAAATGCAAAGTACCTTCTGATAAATGTAGATCACCGTGGTTTTGATGCTTACATAATATGGCTATGGCCCGGAATAGTATCACCCCATTCCTTTCCCTGGATATCGTCGAAGATCACTAAGTGATTCAAGAAGAACGGGAAGCAACGTTCTTTGAGTGTTATACCCATCGATCTTTATACCAGCTTACTGGGTACATAGCCAACAGACATTTCATAATAGTAGGGCGTATTGTAAGCCCGTAGTGCTAAGTACCGTCATCCTGCCTATTATTGCCGCGAAGCAGTAATTCATTCCGATTTGAAGGGGGAATAGTGGTAATACAATATACTTGAAACTTCAACCTTACGTGTCTAGATGGATGATGATAGAATTTACATTGTAATGTCTATGGCTCCGATAGGTACTTAAGACTAAATAAATCCCAGACTCTATTACTCGTCTACTTATAAAAACGAAAAATTTGAAATAAAAAATGTTCTCGTAACTATTATTGACAAACTATCTCAGAATTTTTATTTCACGTTTCGAGTCCCAATTTATCTTATTTGCTTAAGAAGAGTCAGAAAATAAGATAATGACTCAGTTTTATTACAGTATAAAACTAATTAAGATACAAAACTCGATATGCCCACCCAATAGATCCATTAATATACTGTAACTGCCTATAATTGCCAGTACGAGCATTATGTGAGCTTTACGAGAATAATATATTGTTTTTCCCAAAACGTTATGATCTTTTCCTTTTTCGGAATTTTTGTGTTATTTCTGGAACAGAGCGGAATCAGTGTGTTGGGAAATTTTATGTTAAACTCATAAGTGTGGTGAATTTAGGTTTCAAAAATCTTTCAATGACTAATACATAGTCGTAATAAAAATAACAAATAACTTCTACACATTCTGCTGCTACATTTTAACATTTGCATTTCAGTTAATGACATGAATTTTATATTAATGTTTGACTTTCATCTTTTTGACGATCACTTTTTCAGTATAAAATTTTAACTACACGACCCGAAAAGTTTTAAATTAAATTTACAAGCTCATGAATATTCGATTACATATTGTATTGTATTCGTTTACATGCTAGACTTCAATGCAGGGAGGCGTGTCCACTCACATATGGCTTTTGTTTTATTCGCAAAATCGTATAGTTTACTGTGTATTGTGTTAGGTCCTCACGTTTTTAATAATGTATGGCGGAGTTAATTTATTTTTAATAATAGTTCTGGTTATTTCTATTTCAAAGCACATTTCATCGACAAAGTAATAAAATAAGCAGTCGTAGGACAATATAATTTTGCATCAATAGTGTTTATAAATTAAAGACTGAAAATGTAACAAGTATGGTACTATTGATTGATGGTCTGCCAAAGTATGTAGTTGAATTGTATATGTATTTAATTATATTCTACTATGCATAAAACTATCTGCTAATAGATACCCTGCACATTCTGCTTTCGCAGAAATATTTGAGTATCGGAATGTATTTTGCATAGAACTCGCTCATTTTAATCAACAATGATGGAAATTTATCTGTGGAAATAAACTGGCAATTAAATTCAACAGTATCATAGTACAACTGTTTTGACAATTCGAATCGTAGTAAAGCCGGATTGTCTAGCGTGCCTTGCCGTCTAGTAAGATTAGCTCAGACGGCCCGCTGGGCGGGTTCGCCGGTCGCGTGCGAAACGGACACCGACGCTTATCTTGTTACTCGCCCGTCCCTGTCACATGCCGCCTCAGGCTTCAGTTAAATGCCTAACTTTGTTTTGTTTGTCGTCACGGAACAAGGCTATGCAACAACAATAATCATTTCGGTCTTGTTTGCGCCTTTTGTTCTCATATCGTCACAATACCGGGAGTATAATATCTGAAATTTATCAATTTCCGGAAACCAGGGATCCATTGTTGATATTGTTAAACAAGAAATTGATAATTTTGCTACGCGTTGAAGCCACACAATCGATAAGCTACTCGCCCACATTCGATGTAATTTTGTTTTATTACTCGAAACAGCTCGTAAATATCCGACAATAGAATACTGATATATAAATTACATTTTATATACATACATACGTATGTATGTTTACGAGTAATAATGTGTACTGTAAAGCCGAAAAGGGAACAATCTACTTCCCTTAAGTATACGGAAGACGAGATTAATTTGATGGTTATTATGAGGGTGTCACGTCACGCCGCATCCTATATTATATTGCAAATACATTTATTAGTTATATTGCTAAGACAATTGACAAACGTCATCATGTTCTGTAAATCATAGACTTCGTGTAACACTTTTTATTGTATTATGAGTATTTTATAAAATAAAAATAATCGAACATGATTTACTTGTCGATGATTCCTAATACGTGTTGTCTGGATGAGTTCGCTTTTGGCGTTAAGAGCGCCCTTTGTACTTTTGTATGCAATGTTTTGTTTATTTTGGTGTACAATAAAGAATACACTCTTTGTCTTTCTCGTCGCGTTAGACTACATTTCGGGAACGCTTCTAATAAGCCCAGTATGTGTTGTGCCTTCAAGGACTCCCAGAGATTTGTTCTCTGGTGTTGTGTGTATGCAATCATTAATACGAGACAATGTTAGTGATTAGATAGATATTAAGTATCAAACACGTTTTACGAGGAGATGGCTTGCCCATAGAATGCTTCGTTGTACAGGGAAGGGTTGGTGGTACAAGACCGCGCTGGAGGTCACAAATGTATTGGACCGACCAAATTAAAATTGCAGTGGGAGGTCCACTAAATGAGTGCATTAGAACGGCCTCGAGCGGAGAGAGATGGCGGGACATCGTGACGCCAACTCTAATGACGATCACGAGCACTCTGTCAAGTGAGTGACAGAGTGCTCGTGATCGTCAAGTGACACGATTGAGACGAAGAAGTATCAAAAATGCAAGCAAAAATATAGACTTCGTCCGGAAATCAAACCGACGGTAAATGCTAAAAAGTTGTTTTTGACCTATTAGGGGTTTGTATGATGTGCTTGGGCATTTCTTAGCAAACCTCCCCCCTTGCAATAAAACCTAGTTAATAATTAGCATCTACTGCATAGAGTTTATTTTGACATTCAATAAGCATGTTACACATCCAAGTTGAAATTAGAGAATATAAAATTAAGCCTAAGATAAAGCTTTTACTCATCATCATCAGCAGCCTGCGGCAGTCCACTGCTAGACATAGGCCTCCCCAAAGCTCGCCACTGAACCCGATCTTCGGTTTTAGCTTTTACTCAGTTAAACAATTTTGTCGGCAGACTGTAGACGTAAGTAATCCTTGCATTCTTCAGAATGAGAGCACTCAATCAAAGTTCTCCGCTAGTAAGCATTAATATTTTACACTTAAGTAAAAGGTTGATGAATCAGGAAGATTTCTCATCTGCGTCACGTGATAATTCATTAGTTATTATACCACTAATATTATTAATGTTGCCATCTAATGTTCAGTTATATGATTCATTAAAGTGGATTTGCAATGTTTCCGAGTTCACGTAATTTTAATAACAAACTTTTTCATCTGAAACAACTATGGGAAGCTTAGCCTTGTAAGTAAAGTCAGCCGTATGTCACGGCTGTCTTAAGCATAGTATAATTATGTATGGTACTATGTGAATCTTTCTATTCGGATACTGTACATTTGACGCGTCCACTGCATTTTTTAATTTGTAGTTTTATTACATTATTGTTTATTCGTTTTCCAGTTTCTGCCAACAATTTTAAGATTATAGTTTGTTTTTCTTACTTCTTTCTTTTGTTTTTCCCCAAGATTATTTTAATCATTTATGCTTTGATTAGATTAAAATACATTTCGCAGCACTTTGTGTATTATTTTCTCTCATACTGCTAGTACAAAGGTTCGCGAATTTTCGCACCAGATAGATGCTAAAATAATCACGTCGTCTATAAAACAAACATCAATGAACACAACATTCTCATGATCACAAAGTCTTAAAGCGAAGTTAATTCATGAACTAATAATATAATAATAATACACTGAAGGCTTTTCTAGTTGCGCACTTAGTCATTCTCGTTGCGGTAACCAGTCATCCCTCTGATAATTGTGTGCCTTGTAATTAACTTGTAATACGGTAACATTGAGAGTCGTCAAGGGAACATAATATAGAGCCAACATTACTTAGATAATGTTCGTCGATCGTCTACATAAACTTACGTGTAATATGATTTCGGGGAAACGACCTAAATTTCTTGTCGCGTCGGTTTAAATTTCCGGTATTCGCGTTGATTACTTATTAACCCGGAATATATACGTATTTCTCCTATCTGCCTTAATTATGTAGACCTAGCAATTAACCGCGCAGTTTGGCCTGTTTAACTATGAGAATAGCTGGCTTTAGTTCTGCATAGGTTAGTTTTACTCTTTATGGATCGTATAGTGAGTGCCCACGAATACTTTAAACCATGCTAACCTGTGATACGAAGCAAACTTGATATGTATAGGGTACCCACTTCACACTAAGTAAGCTACTACGTCCCGTCTAACCTTCTGAAGAAAATAATAATAATAATTGTAAGGTTTGTTGTAAAATAATTAAACTATATTTAACATGTTAAAGCTAAGGCAATTTTTGGATTGCCTAATAGCAACATTGTTGGTGGGAGCAATGACAGTAGTAGGGACGTGACATAATAAAAAAGACGGCAGTCTGAAAAAACGGGACAGAAAGCAGTGTATTCAGTAGTGAGCAGATATCTAAAGATTGTACAAGTGGAGTTACAAATAAAGCAATACAGAATTAAGTGAACTACTGCAATCTGTGTATTATTTCCTGACTTTTGGAAGCGGAGTCCTACATAATAATAAAACAGTTTTTTGTGATTTCATTTATTCAACTTTGTTCTTTTCCTCAATCTTCCACAGTATTTTTATTGCTTTAAATAGCTTAATACGCTCTCGGACCGCCTGATTCTAAGTGGTTACTGGTGTTACCACAGTGTACGTTACCACAGTGTGGATGGCTTCACCCACCTTGAGGAGTAAAAATCGAAATCTCTGGAAAATAAATTGTCTAATAAGCTGCCGCCCGCCCCATTCAAAACTGTAATGCATGGCTGCTTCACTGCAAAACAGTTTGGATGATGGTGCATACCCGTGCAGGTTCATACTATTTTTATATCGAATTTCGTTCAAAAGCGATTTCATGGTTTGTGAGTGAAAATGTAAGAGACACATAAAGCTATTTTCCTATTAATAACATAAGTATTTGGATTGTTAATTCTGACGTTCTAAATATAAAATCGTTAAATGATTATGCCTTATTTGCAACATCCAATTTTAAATGAAACACAGCCTATATTCTCCTCCAAATTAACCTTTGCCTACCTTTGAAATATACTATGTATGTGAAAACCGGTTCAGTAGTAACGGAGATGTGCGCGAATAAACAAAGCGAGGGATAGACAGAAAAAAATAAAAAAAATCGGTGGACCATATTTTATTTGTTTTCTTTAGTTACATACCCTCTTTCCATTTTTATTACTTTTCTTTAATGTACAAACACATCGAATTTTATTGTTTTATTATACATATTTATATTGAATTTATTAATGAACTCATAGTATGTACGCGTACTCTTATATGGTACTTACAGATGCGATTTGACATCACCATAACTCTATCTCTCGATACGAGTGCATACATACACATCCATACAGAAGAGGGCCGTTCGGATTGTCGATAATCCCATTCTCTCGGATCGTTTGGAACCTCCGGGTCTGCGGAGCGATTTCGGTTCCCTCTGTATTTTATACCGTATGTTCCATGGGGAGTACTCTGAGGAATTATTCGAGATGATACCATCATCTCGTTTTTACCATCGTACCGCCCGCCACCGGAGTAGAGTTCATCCGTACTACCTGGTGCCACTGCGGTCATCCACAGTGCGTTTCCAGAGGTCTTTTTTGCCACGTACCATCCGGCTATGGAATGAGCTCCCCTCCACGGTGTTTCCCGAGCGCTATGACATGTCCTTCTTCAAACGAGGTTTGTGGAGAGTATTAAGCTGTAAGCAGCGGCTTGGCTCTACCCCTGGCATTGCTGAAGTCCATGGGCGACGGTAACCACTCACCATCAGGTGGGCCATATGCTCGTCTGCCTACAAGGGTAATTAAAATAAAAATAAAAATAAATTACATTAAGCGTCTTATCTTTTAAGATACGACCACTTGTAAATTCAATATAATCAAAATAATAGTTCTACGATTTTGGTAATCTGTACGGCATTTAATAATAACGTAATGAAAAATAAAATTGACTGAGTATTGAATTGTTTTGAATTGCTGAAATTTCAAATAATTACATATACTAGAGGTCCCGCAGTAGTCGAAATTCGACTATAATTAATTGGAATTGTAAGTTTGTACACTATTATGATTGTATTTTATACTTCTATAATCACAAATTTCGCAAAGGTACACTATAAAAAAAAATTAATAAAGACAAACAATATTTAATCTATTCTCAATTTGACCACAGACGTCAAGAACAAAAGTTTGACAATAAATAGTATGCATGCGTGTGTGCGTCAAATACATGGTATGTAGTGTGTAATGTTTTCTTTATTGATTTAATGTATTTTTTATGCATATTTTAAAAAAATATTAGCATTGTGCACTTCTTCTCTGTATTCTCTATAAGTGTGGAAAATATCATACTCCTCCATCCGCGCAATTTTCGTAAAAGGGGATACAAAGTCTTTGCTTCACGTATTAATATATAGATTTAACCTTTTTTTGCATTATCAGTATTTAGTATCAGAACTATTTCCAAAGAGTATTAAAAGTAAAGAGCTAAGGTTGTGAATAAGCAAATGAAATCATGACTTACTATTTATTACATACCAATAAAATAATTTTTGCTACTTAAGTGAAATTCACTTATCTTCGCCGAATTTGCAATGTTTGACACTAATTAGCTTGAAAGCACTGATTGAATTGAACCTTAATAGAACTTGGTCTTAACAAGTTTCCACCAAGATCTTTCATTTATGTGTTCGAATAACTATGTAGATACATAGTTTGAACCTAGCAACACTGTTGATTTCTCGGGAATTGAAACAGAGATTCTTTCATCTGGTTATTATTATTGTAAACTATTTAGAAATTCAAGATAATTTTGAACTTGGCTATTTATATAGAACGTAGTGTATTTCACTTGCCGTAAAAAATATTTTTTGATAAATTCATGAATAGTTTCTGTGCGAGTTATAAAGATAACTTTTAGGTTATTTGGTGATTTTACGGTGATGTTAGGTACGCTGTTTTTAGAATTAAAAATATGTGTATAGAATAACCTTTATTATTTAAAACTCTTTAGTTTTTAAAAAGGATTTTTCTACAGGGTCATTCAGTGTCATTGAGTGAAGTCGGCCATTGAGTAAAAAGAGAGTTCAGTTTTTATTTATTTTATTAGTACTGTTTAATTTTTAATATTCATTTTAAAAGAGATTAAGGCCTTGAATATTGTTTTCTTATTATACATAGAACAGAAAACGTAAATTATAATTTTGCGGGTTTGATTTTTATTACACGATGTTATTCCTCTTCACCGTGGAAATCAATCGTGAACATTTGTTAAGTACGTATATCTTTAGAAAAATTGGTGCACATCTGCGGGATTCGAACATCGTTGTATCGCTCGATACGAATGCACCGGACGTTTTATCCTTTAGGCCACGACGACTAAACTTGATTTGAAGACTCACCTAAATACGCATCATAGCTAAAAACATGTAGATTATTTTACCCGTATATGTAATATTCAATCAGTTATAAATTCGTTTAAATAATTAAGAAGTATGAAAAGAAATGATTAAGAAGTACAAAAGCATCCTAATTTTTTTTTAATGAAAGTTTAAATTAGAATCAAGACAAACTGGTGGTAGGACCTCTTGTGAGTCCGCACGGGTAGGTACCACCACCCCGCCTATTTCCGCCGTGAAGCAGTAATGCGTTTCGGTTCGAAGGGTGGGGTAGCCGTTGTAACTATACTGAGACCTTAGAACTTATATCTCAAGGTGGGTGGCGCATTTACGTTGTAGATGTCTATGGGCTCCAGTAACCACTTAACACCAGGTGGGCTGTGAGCTCGTCCATCCATCTAAGCAAAAAAAAAAAAAAAACAGAACTAACGCGTAATTTTCTTAATTCGGAAAGAAAATATCTATACTAATATATAAATCTACAGTGGTTTTTACGGATGTTCCGTTATGACTACTGAACCATGCATCCCACTGACTTGAAACTTGGTATCCATGTAGAAAATACATGTACTTAATTTATAGGCTAATATTTATATGAGTGTCGGACCCTAATAATAATGACAATAAATAATAATGTTAATTTTAAATGTCCAGCGAAGCGGGTGAGTGGCTAGTTATTATTATGAATATTATACTATGAACTTATAAATAATATTAGGCAGTAGGTAAATAACGATGAAAAATCATAAATATAAGTATTATAACTTCTCATATCTCACTATATTAGGGTACGGTTTTTTTAATTATCATAATAATATATTCTAATAGATTATAGTATGTATTTGATTTTTTCGGTCTATATAAAAGTGGCTGAAATGATACTGATCCTGTTTTGGGATCGTAACGGTAGTCAGCGGCCTAGCTCTACCGTTCTGCCATTGCTTTGCCATTTCTAGTATTCATGGGCGACGGTAACCGTTCACCATCAATCAGGTGGGTCGTATACTCGTCTATCTACAAGAGCAAATCACCGTCAGGTAGGTCGTCTATCTACAAGGGCAAAAAAAAACTTTACGTAATAAGCATTACGAATCCCGGAAAATTGTGTCTTAACGAATTTATTTGTCGGATTTGAAACTTCCTTGTTGCGAATTGAATAAACTAATAATTTGATTAATTTCGTATTCAACGAATTCATTCGCAAGTTGATGAAATTAAATTTGAAACATTTGATGTCGGTTTAGCGTTACTCAATTTAATTAACTAAATAAGATTTTGAAATTTTTTTTTTCCCTGTTTTTTAATATAAAACTGGCATTACCTAATTAACAAAAGTGATTGAAAACTAATTAGAAACTAGTCTAAGAAGATTTGTTAATATTTTTTTTCTACTAATAATTCAAACTGCCCTCCTAAAGTGTTTAGGTTGACATATCCTTCCTTAAATTAGTTTTAGAGGAGTCCTCAGCGGTAGGCAAAAGCTTTATTTGAATCTTAGGGTACCAATTTTTCTAATGAAATACGTACTCAACAAATGTTCACGATTGACTTCCACGGTGAAGGAATAACATCGTGTAATAAAAATCAAACCTGCAAAATTATAATTTGTGTAATTACTGGTGGTAGAACCTCTTGTGAGTCCACGCGGGTAGGTACCACCACCCTGCCTATTTCTGCCGTGAAGCAGTAATGCGTTTCGGCTTGAAGGGTGGGGCAGCCGTTGTAACTATACTGAGACCTTAGAACTTATATCTCAAGGTGGGTGGCGCCTTTACGTTATAGATGTCTATGGGCTCCAGTAACCACTTAACACCAGGTGGGCTGTGAGCTCGTCCCCCAATATAAGCAATAAAAAAAGCCCTTGGAATTACTGGTAAGAATAACTTTGCTTCATAGCCCCAAGTCAATATAAACGAAATACAGAATTTCACAATTCAATTATTTTAAAAATAAGCATTTCTCACGCACTAAACCTATGTAATTTAAAACAAACTTAATAATACTAAAATATAAGTAGTGTAAGCTTGAATGTCAAGTCATTAAAGTTGAAAATCAAATAACGCGTATATACCGAATAAGTTGACCGAATGATTAAGCCCACTTGACTACCGTGTCACGTATCCCCCAATGTGCTTAGCGGGACACCTTCGCGAGGGCCCTTTTATTTAGGTCGCACTCCTTACGTTCACAGAAACAGATTCTCAAATAAACACCTCCCAGTCATTAGCAAAGTATACAAACCCAAAGACGTATGTGGGACTATTTTTTGAATATTAAGCTTTTAAAGCTATCGGTGAATATATTATTTGTTTCTACTTGTATATTGGAGTTTTAGGCAGTAATATAAAGTAAACTAATTCAAGGAATCATATGATATACTTCATAATGTAGTAATATATTTAAAAAAAAGCATACAAGGCTGTTACGATGACAATCTAAAATATATCATTTCACGGATTCACCAGAGAATAAGTAGCGGCGTTCTTCGAGTAATACAGTGTAATACTACGATTACCTTTACTCATGGTAAAGTATATTTTTCGTCCGAACGAGTACCACCACCTTTACTACCATTTTGCCTGCCTATTTCTGCCCCAAAAAAATCGTGCATTGCAACGACTGGCATACACATATCGACGCTTGAAATGCAAACGTGACTAAGCGACTATACGTGAACTTTACAGTAGACTAATTTAAAGTTGAAATTAATTTAAAATATACCTGAGAAAAACCCGAAAAAAAATCTATTTTAACGAATCTAGCTGTAGCATTGAAATGATTTTAATAGACCTAGAAATATATTTTTTTTGCGCATCGAATATGGTTTCATCATTTATGTACAAAGCAGTTATTGTCGCTTAGTCACGTTTGCCTTTCAAGCGTCGATATGTAAACTGTTACACATTACGTTCAGTGACGGATTTAGGGTTAACGCCACCCTAGGCCCTGTTTATCACGCCCCCCTTAATGCTAGAATAAATTTTATAAATTTTGATCCCATCTTTTTATTTTAAATAAATTTATATATTATACATTTTTTTTAACTATAAAAAATAATCTGAACTTATTTTCAAAGGAGACTGCCTTTACTTTTTTCGTCTGAAATTTTGGCATTTCAAAAATTTTGCTGCCCCTCAAATCAGGCCCGGGCCTCACGGGAAGTAAATCCATCACTGGTAACGTTAATAAAATATCACAGTTTTAATTGCTTAATTTGAAGGTTCCTTTCGTTTCCAATATCGACGTAGACTGTGAAAGTGAAGGATTAAGTAATTTATATCAGAGCATTCATATTAACCTATAACTTAAACAAATAAAATTTTCTTAGTGTGCCGAAACACTGATAAATTCTTCTCATTTAACATAACTCATAACAGAATTGTGATTATAAACGATTCATCCCGAAACTTGGCAATGTACCTATTCACGGCTTGTTATCGGGGGACAGAATCACTCAAAATGAACAAAGTCGTAATCGCCGTACCATCTGAATGAGTAATGAACCGAACTAGTTTCTGGTTTACGGTGTCAGTCTCCCTTACAAGCTAATCTCTAACAATTATGGAATATGAATGTAACCAATGGGAGTAGCATCACGGAGCTACGGACAGTCATTATAATTCGGGATCGCTCCGGGGATTTCACCCAGATCCATCAGAAATTAATATCTGAGACGTCAGCTGTTCCACACCTGGATATTGTCTAATAAAGCCGCCTTATGAACTCCGCTTTTATAAACTTTGTTAAGTCTACTACGTCTTAAGTGCTTTACCGTGCCAAAATATGGTAAAAATTCGAGTCGGTTTACGTTGCTTCATCTCTTTATTTACTTACACCCTAATTTACGACGGAGGTGCGACACCAAGCGGGAACACTTTAGACGCTTATTAAGTCCTCTGTGAATTCATAACATTATATTTTAGTTTAATTAAGACAATACTTTCAAATTCTTTTCAATTAGTCTCAGAGTGAGCCCAAACAGATTGGCGTCGTAATTCTTAATATTTATTCCGCAAAATATTGATGTGTTTTTTTCATGCAACTGGCACTTGGCCTTCACGATAAGATTCACTTAGTAATGCTTTTAAGCCTCGGTAATTGATAAAACCAATCGTATTATAAGGCCGCTCAGAACAAAGCTCATAAAACAACAAATAAGCTCGGAAATTTTGTTATCTTATACCTTTAAACAATTCTTAAGCAATTCTTGTATATAAATATATAGGTATATATAATCTGAATCTCGGAAACGGCTTCAACGATTTTGATAAAATTTAGTATACAGGGGATTTCGGGGACGATAAATCGATCTAGCTACGATTTATTTTCAGAAAATGTTGTTTTATTCGTGTTTTCAATAATCAACTCTTCCCGACATCTATTGGCAAATAATAATACTATTTTTCTTTGAGGGATTGAGGGCAACTAAGTGCTTTAAAGACACAACAAGATAGCGTTATCAAAAAAAAAACCGAGCAAAGCTCGGTCATCATCTAGATAGCTATTAAGAGTCAGCCAATTAAGTCATTCTTTCAGTCATATTCAATTTTTGAATGAACGAGCACGCTAATTTCTTTTTATAAGAAAGTTCTTCAAAATAATAACGTTCCTAGAAACGTAAAAGATAGCTCAAAGGGTTTCATGAACAATGCACTTACACTACACAAAATTTCCAGAATATTTTATAAGATACCCGAGGGCAAATCCAACGAGCTGTACTAGAGAGTACAGTACTATTTAATTCTGTGCTTTTTTTAGTAAATTATAGTTTCATAATGGTTTTTTTTGGATTCGAGACTACGTATTTTAAATATATTATCTATTTCTGCTTGCTTGCGATGCCTTTTCATCTTGTAGTAAATATTTATTGCTTGGTTGGGTGGAGGAGCTCGCAGTCCACCTGGTATTAAGTGATTATGGAGCCCACAATCTACAACGTAAATGCGCCACCCACCTTGAGATATAAGTTCTAAGGTCTCAAGTATAGTTACGACGGCCACCCCACCCTTCAAACCGAAACGCATTATTGCTTCACGGCAGAAATAGGCGTAGTGGTGGTACCTACCCGTGCGGACTCACAAGTGGTCCTACCACCAGTAATAATCACAATAATTCTTGAGTTGTAATGTTTAATATGAATTTAATCAATATATTTCACAATACGCTGGATTGGATTCACGATCTTATCATTTAATTTACGTCAACTGAATCCAATGTATGTTAATAAAGAATATTATTAAAAATGCTAATAGAAAAACCGTAACCGTAATTGAATATTTATTACATTTGAGTCAATTTCCTTTTCTCTAACGAAGCACGGTATCAGTATCAAGGATAGGATAAGGTTTTGTAAAGGAAAAGTTTTGCCGATCTAAAATTGGTAATCGATTTCCTTCTTAACCACTAAGCTCTGCGCTAAAACATGATCTAAAATTTATGACGGTAGTTTAAAGTAGCTTGTTGAAATATTAATTCCACATTTTTTTGTAAATCCTTTATTCAAATTTACATTTTGTTTATTGCTTAGATAGGTGAACGAACTTACGGTCCACTAGTGTTTAGTGCTCAAAAGAGAAAAATGCAGCACCCACCTATTTACCCCTGCTTTTACAATACATTTCAGAAAAGAGTTTAATCTTGTAAATTCATCTAACCTCTGGTAAATAGTAAAGTCCTGAATCTTCTGAGTAAAAATATGAAAATTGTATTTATGTTTCTTTTGTGTTTAAAAATTTGTATCAAAATTTTTAGCGAAACGCAGTTAAATAATATGATACTCGACACAATTTGTTCTTCAACCTAAGAATATTTCAAGGCTATATGTCAAGGCTTTCAGTTTTACCAACTAGGTACCTATACGATTATAAAGATAGACAGAGGAAATTCAACCGAATGCTTACTATTGCAAAGAGTAAATTATTCAACTCTTACGAAGGGCCAGACAAACTCAGGTCATTGTTACTACTACAACGTACCTTCCTTTTACTATTATAGCAAAAGCTCGAAAATTTCAAAATTATACAACTCTTGCAAACAGAAATAATAATTGTATTCATATAATCTGATTTTCAATTATATTATAAATTTACTTTGAAATTCTAACAATACGGAGTTAATTCAATACAATGAATATTTTACTAGCCCAGAGGTATTTAAAGTCAAGGGAATCGCTCTACAAACACAGGTTAAATTTAAATAGCCTGAACCAATTCTTTACTGTACGAATAAATAAACAAGTAGCTTTTATCTTATTGAAACATACGAAGCCTTGAAGCTACATTAAACTAATTGCAGCACCATAATATAATAAAATAGGCTTAAATTCTTGGAAAGCACTCTTGGAGAGACGAGCATTATCCTGCTTTGAAAATAACATTTATTTAATATGAAAGCTAATCTTGAGTATTATTTCATTTAAAAATATTATCAGATTACTGGCATTTTCTTTGGAACGTTTCTTTGTTGTTTAGATTGGTGAACGAGGTCACGGCCCGCTTGGTGTTAAGCGGTTAACCCATAGACATCTACAACGTAGATGCCGCTACCCAAATTGAGACGTGAGTTGTAAGTTCTGAGTTTTTACAGTACACCAGCTGCCCCGCCCTTTAAACCGAAACGCATTGCTGCTTCACGGTGAAAATTGACAGGGGTCGTGGTACCTACCCTCGCGGAACTGGTTTGGCGCGATGTAATGAAAATATTAAGTTGTAATTTAAGATTATATTATATTGTATAGATTAGACGTACACGACTCTATAGGGTTAAATAAATTTCACGAGAACGGCATATAGCAATACCTAAAGTTTAATCAGAAATATTTTCAAAATACCGCAACACGTAATTTTCTGAAAAGCGAATGTCGCTAACAAGTTCATTTCTTTGTATAAAATGGCTGTAAGTCTTCTTTATGTTGTTGGTATAGTGTTAAGTTATTTTGTCGACTGTACTTCATTGTCCAAGTTTGGTTCGTGATTTGAGACTTTCTTAAATATATAATTATATATTGTGATTTATATATTCGTGTCTCGTTTGCTTACCTTACTCGTCATTAAGCAGAGGATCTCAGCTCAGGCTGTTCACTACGAAATGCTAAATATATGACTATTTTACAATGAAAATATTTTTTTCGCGCATCACATTTGCTTGCCACTTTCGCTCAATAAAGAGAATCGAATCGACAAAACGCTCGCTCGACGAATTCTCAAGAAGATTAATCTTAATGCTCGTAGTTTAATAACTGAATCAATGGCAACTTCATCACTGGTGGTAGGACCTCTTGGGAGTCCGCACGGGTAGCTACCACCACCCCGCCTATTTCCGCTGTGAAGCAGTAATGCGTTTCGGTTCGAAGGGTGGGGTAGCCGTTGTAACTATACTGAGATTTTAGAACTTATATCTCGAGGTGGGTGGCGCATTTACGTTGTAGATGTCTATGGGCTCCAGTAACCACTTAACACCAGGTGGGCTGTGAGCTCGTCCATCCATCTAAGCAAAACTTACTTTAAAATTTTTCATCATACTAAATTTGACGTTCCGCGTTTCATTTTAAATACGGTAGAATCCAAAAGAGTTATCTATAATGTATTCGAATCACTCGTAGTAAAAACCATCGTTTATTACCCGTATTAGCATTGCGAATGCGTGACGTCTTCTGAATGCTCTTGAATTTCTTCCCGTCCATGTAGCATTAAAATTTGGATACATAAGAAGAGCATACAAAGGTTACGTAATAGAATATTCTATTCCAAAATAAGGGATCGGCTCCCCACGGTAAGTACGTGACTGAAATATGAGGTTGATGCCCATCAAGATTATTACACTTCTTAACATTTAGTCATTCAATAGTGGAATTCGTAATTGTTTTTAAAATCCCGTACACTGCAGTTGATGCAACATAACTAAAAACATAACAAAAAAAGTAAGTATTGTACTTTTTGACGAAGCATGTTGCTGATAACTCTATTTCTGTAATCTGACGAAGCATGTTGCGGATAATAACATGTACTTTTAGGTTAGGAATATTATGTTCTTTGATTTATAATAAATAAAATTTAACTAAAAACTACAGTAAAGAGTAAGTTTTTTAAACTTAAAATTTTCAAGGTCTGAAAGTTTTTTTTTTATTTTTTTTTATTGCTTAGCTGTGTGGACGAGCTCACAGCCCACCTGATGTTAAGTGGTTACTGGAGCCCATAGACATCTACAACGTAAATGCGCCACACACCTTGAGATATTAGTTCTAAAATCTCAGTATAGTCACAACGGCTGCCCCACCCTTCAAACCGAAACGCATTACTGCTTCACGGCAGAAATAGGCGGGGCGGTGGTACCTACCCGTGCGGACTCACAAGAGGTCCTACCACCAGTAAAAATAAGAAAGAATATAAGCTTCGCGTTACAATTAAATTAGGTATTCATAACTTAAATAAATAGTAGTAAATTTAACGATAAGTCCGAAGGTCAGGACAATAAAACACAAATCAACAATTTGCTATTCATTCGTTATTAACATCCAAAGTGCTATCGTTAACAGTCTAGTTGTGTTTTAATTAACAATATTTTAGTCCCTTACAAGTTAACCCTTTCGTGTATTTTAATTTTGTAATTACTGTTTGTCATGAAAATGATTCGAATTTCATATCGAATCACTCACTCTGTTGTCAAATTGACTAATACTATAATATAATAAATACATTAAGAATGGTATAGATGATACTACTACGTGGCACGTTTAATTGGATTAGTGGTCGTCGTGGCTTTAAAAGAAAACTAAACAAAATGGTAAAACTGAAATACTTAAGAAGCACTTTCTCGTCTGTTCATCAACCGATGTTGTTATTACTTTCTGATTATCTATTGTCTCGCTTCTATTATTGGCTCGTCAGTAGCTAGTGAGATTTTATGCATAAAAATTCGCAATACTCGCTGTCGCCGGTACCCGTCCTGACAATAGGACGGGATTCCATTCCCGGGAAGATCCCGCAGGACGTCGTCTCGGGAGACACACCGTGAGCGGCGCACAGGAGCCACCTTGCGCCGCCTCATCACGGAACCGACAGCAGAGCACCGGGCGCCCCTGCACCCGGTACCCAACAGTCCCTTCGGGAGATTAACGGGAGCATTGTGCCCGCGTCGCCCACTTCGCCTTCTTCGCTGAGGAGCCGAAGAGGGGTCCCACTCCCTTTCGCGCTCCTCAGCCTCGCGGAACGCCATAACCAGGTCGCAAAATCTGGCCACAGCCTCCCACGAACTCTGGTCCTCTAGCATGCGGGCGATGACAGCCCTCAAGGAGAGGTTCCTCCCCAGCAATGATATCGCCGCGAGTGATTTCAACGCAGGTACGCTTCGAGTGCGTACTGAGCGTCATCGCCCGGATGCCCACACTGGTGACAACCCGGATGAGACCTTCCACAGGTACCCCCCAAAGCAGCCATCCCCCCCGAGAGGACCTGCGTAAGGTGGAAGGAGAGCACACCGTGTCGCCGATCTGACCATGCCTCCAGCACGGGCACCAGGGATCCGAGGGTGCGCCGGCGGGTGACTGAGGTTCGATTAAGTTCCTCCAGCAACCGCTCCCTCAACTTAGCGTACGCTAAATGACGCGCAGCACGCCTCCATCGACCGACAGCCGACAGGCCCGGTGTCCGTCCCCGGCTTAGAGACTGTGTCCTGCGCCGGTATACCGTAGCCAATACCTCGGCCTCGAGAGCCCAAGGAAGGGAACCAGCGAGGGCGCAGGCGACCTCTCGGGAGATCGTACGGTACCCCCTGATGACCCTAACCGCGAGCGCCGCTGAGCTCGGAGCAGCAGCGCCGCATTGCGCGCGGAGAGTGCTGACGACCACACGGGAGCGCCATACAAGGCCATACTGCGCACGACCCCCAGGTACAGGTGCCGACCGCCGACGTTGAGCAGAAGACGGGCTAACGCACCCGCCATGCCCAGTAGCCTCGGGATCAACTCACCGAAATGGTGGTCGAAGCGCCATCGAGTGTCTAGCACGATGCCCAAATATTTAAGCTTCGGCTGGACAGCGTATTATTTAATACCTGAAACAAATTAATACTTAATTAAAGTAAGTTGTGAGCCCATCGGCTCACCTTTTATTAAATAGAATACCGTTCAAATACCAAATATAGCAATTTTTTTTATATTAAACCTTTAATAAAATAAGACCCAAATGGAAGCCTATTCGGCTTCATTTGACGTTTTAATCAAAACAACACGGATCATTTGTTCCGGGTGAACATTGAACAACAAAACATTTATCTTTATTGATGACCTCATCGATTCGAAACGAAACTTATAAAATTATGTGTAAAGAAGCATTTTTTTTTTAATAATTATTATATTATAATACAGTGTGTATTAATTGTACGTATATTTACGGATGTATGTATGTATGTATGTATGTGTACATATATGTATATGTATTTCACTGGATTGGTACACCGCGCGTAGTTAGTTCGTTTCCAAATGATTCTTGTCCACCTGATGGTTGTCTGGAAGAGATCGCTCTTAGCGATAAGACCGCCAATTGTAATTTTTTGTGTTTAATGTATCGCACTGTTTGTTTGTTTTTTGGTGTACAATAAAGAATACTCTCTCTCTCTCTCTTTCTCTCTCTCTCTCTTTCTCTCTCTCTCTCTCTCGCTCTAAAATCGTACCATGACAGCCTATCGTAGATTCGTCTGCGTTCACAAAATATACATACGACAAAATTTTGAGCAATTTATGAAACGTTATAAGGTGTGAAGTGGGCTTTTAATAAAGGCTTGTTCCGGCTTCGACAAAGGCCCGCAAGCTTTGTTCCTCGATACGGGGACCGCTTCTATACTATAAAGAAGCTTTTATCATTCCCGCAACGCTTTCGTACAAAGACGTATTGATAGATATTGCCTTGTAGTTTTTGAATTGATATTGCAATCCCGTAATGGATGTTACATGGAAGACATTTTAATTAATTATAACTAGTTTGGATAATAAGTGTTGACACAATTTGCAATGGCAGTCTAATAATTGTATAATTCACTCTGTTTCTTTCTCTAACCAGCTGCCACTTGGATAGCTTACATTTACATTTTGTTTTTGTACGGTTTGCACATACCTAACCAATACGTGGACACGCCGTGCGTCGTCATTGTGGTGTCAGGTTATTTTATTATATTCTTGGCGCAGTGCACTTAACAAAACGCGCTCGTTAACACGTTACCATCTGTGCTTAACCAATATAATAAAGGTGCTCAAACAACATACTTACTCGCTTTAGAACTCAACAAAACTTCCCCTTGGACCCCAACATCTTTTATTTAACTTAAAATTTTACAATCAGCCGTCTTAGTTTGTTTGTTTGTCGAAGTCCATCAACATTGCAATATCTATATTGAGGCGTGCGGTCGAAATCTCAACGATATTTTTATTACAATACACATTTGAACAGTTGCAAACTCGTATCGAAAAATTAAAAATCACACTTTTTTTTTATTGCCCTTGTAACCGAGCACACGGCCCACCTGATGGTGAGTGGTTACCGTTGCCCATCGACTTCGGCAATTCCAGGGCCAGAGCCAAGCCGCTGCCTACAAACACAACACTAATAGGTTATTACGCAAATACCTTACCTGCTTTTTTTTTTTCCAAACTCTTAATTTAAAAAATCTTGTTAAACGCCGGCAAACAGTCTCTTCCGATAGAAATCACCGTACAAAATGTCTTTTTCTCATTACTCGAGCAATCCATAATAATTTGTATGCGTTACTGGCAACCCGAGGTAATCTATATGATAATAGAGCAACGTTGAGAGACATAATTGTCTCGTACAATTGAATGGGATGTCTCCGTTCAGAATTGTGGTACCGTTTAAATATGAACTTGTTTAATTGGTTATGCAAATTGGTGGTGCGACGAATAAATATTGTGTTTTCAGTGTGGATTTACAGAAAATCAATCTCACCTTTGTTGAATAGGAACATTGCCTACCAATCAGCCAGCACAATTAATTCTGTGTATTGATAACTTATGAAGAAATTTGGTAAACGAAAATCAATGCTAATTTTATAAATATGAACACGATATTTTCGATTTAGCATTTCAATTTAATTTTTGGAACGAAGTTTCTTATGGAACGATGCGGAGGGGTACCCTAACCGGGAAAAAACGTCCGTAACGTAAGATTTTTTTATTATAGTAATGCACACAGTGTACGACTTAACTTTGTAATAACGTACAAAAAATAATATATTTTTATCATTCATTGACAACGATCTCAAAGCGTTCGTATGCGCAATACACTAACTCTTATGCAAACAACCGTGAATGAAGTGTACCACAATAAGTTCGCACGTTACCGAATGACCGTGGGTTGTTGCGAAACCTCCAGTTTTATTTTCTTTATACCTCGAATAGAACTTAAAATTAATATTTTTATAATAAGGAACTTCGTTCCTATCCGGTGTCCCACGACACCACACATCTTTTTTATAAATGTGATTGACTGTCATGTATGTAATCATTTTTAAGATAAGATTTCATTGAATAATTATTCAAATAGACGGGTCATAAATTGACATCCCAAGAACCATAAGAACTAACTATATAACTGTACATTAATGAACTAAAAAGTAATTTTGTTACAATAGGTCCGGCCCTGCAGCTTTAATATCGATAATTGTCAAAGGCAAGAAACGTTTAATGACGGTAGGGCATATAGTAGACCTGATCAGGTAAGTGCCACCATCTTGCCTATTATATTATAGTATATAGCAGTATATAGTAGATAAATATCAATAATATAATGTTATGTTTACAATAAGTACACCGCAGTAATTTATTTGCTTAGATGATTCTTGTTCATCCGATGGCTGTCTGAAAAAGATCGCTTTAAACAATAAGACCGGGTGGTCTTACATTACAAACATTAAATACATGACATGACAAAACATTACAAACATCTTACATGACAAAACATTAAATAGCAGAGTACAGTACCCACTGTACTCTGCTATTTAATGTTTTTATTTGTGTTTAGTTTTATATAGGCTTACAATAAAACATACTCTACTCTCCAATGCGTTTCGTAAAATTAGTAGCCCCCTGGTTCAGCCATTCTACAATTAAATACAAGGGACTACGATTCATTCGAGTAGTAATATTTTTACTTTATTTTCCTATCTCACATCCTCTACTAGGCAGATCGACATTAATGTCGAAATAAGCAGTTACGTATTCAGCAACGACCATCTTTTCGCAACATCAAATATTTGGGACAAATACGCCAATATGTCGTAGTTAATAAAATTCCGAATGGCAATAATACAAGCCCTTCGCAACCGTCCTCAGTTAAGTGGACACTTTACGTGCGTGAGCTCGGCGCTTATCTGAAAATGCTCAGGGCTGTTACAGTAACGTTACATTGGTTATTACCACCGTTACGTAAATGTTTACATCGGTCGAAAATTACATAGACCTTGAAGCGCTCCAATGATTCTTCATTATTTCAAATGACGATCGAAGAGGATGATAAAATTCGCTTTTCAAAAAAAAAAAAAAACATTTTGAATGGAAAAAATGGAAATAATTAAAATACGTTACCAAAGCAGGAAAAAAATAATATCTATATATTAATACGTGAAGCAAAAACTTTGTATCCCTTTTTACGAAAATTGCGCGGACGGAGGAGTATGAAATTTTCTACGTCATGGTTAGGAATGACAGACTCACCGCCTCCAAAGGCGGGACTGCCATTTACTATAGGCGGGCTCTGCACGTTGTTCCTCTCGATACTCCCTCGCTCTTACATATCGAGGCGTCAGTGTGCCGTATCTCGCTGACGGGACACCAGCCGATCGTCATCGCATCCGTTTATCTCCCCCCGGACAAGCCCCTCCTGAGCAGTGACATCGAGTCACTGTTTGGCATGGGAGACTCCGTCATCCTGGCAGGCGATTTAAATTGCCACCACACTAGGTGGAACTGCCATCGTACGAACGTTAACGGTAGGCGTCTCGACGCGTTTATAGACGACCTCACTTTTGAAGTAGTCGGTCCCCCAACTCCAACATGTTATCCGTATAACATCGCGCTCCGTCCGAGCACTATAGACCTGGCATTGCTTAGGAACGTAACTCTGCGCTTACGTTCCATCGAAGCACTGTCAGAGCTCGACTCAGACCACCGACCTGTCCTTATGCAGCTCGGTCGCCCTCACAACCCAGCCACTGTTACGAGGACCATGGTGGATTGGAATAAGCTGGGCACGTGCCTAGCCGAAGCCGCTCCGCCAATCCTCCCTTACGGCCCGGATTCGAATCTATCCCCCGAGGACACCGTCGAATCCATAAACATCATTACCGATCACATCTCTTCCGCGATCATTAGATCTTCAAAAGAAGTCGATGTGGAGGACAGCTTCCACCGCATCAGACTGTCCTCCGAACTTAGGAATCTCTTAAGAGTTAGGAACGCGGCAATCCGGGCCTACGATCGTCTTCCCACGCATTCAAACCGGATTCGGATGCGTCGTCTACAACGCGAAGTCCACTCCCGCCTAAGTGACGCGCGTAACGATAATTGGCATAGTTATTTAGAACAACTCGCGCCCTCCCACCAAGCATACTGGCGACTAGCTAGGACTCTCAAATCCGAAACTACCGCTACTATGCCTCCCCTCGTACGCCCTTCAGGCCAACCACCGGCATTCGATGACGATGACAAGGCTGAGCTGCTGGCCGATGCACTGCAAGAGCAGTGCACCACCAGCACTCAACACGCGGACCCCGAACACACCGAGTTAGTCGACAGGGAGGTCGAGCGCAGAGCTTCCCTGCCGCCCTCGGACGCGTTACCCCCCATTACCACTGACGAAGTTAGAGACGCGATCCACAACCTCCAACCTAGGAAGGCACCCGGCTCCGACGGCATCCGCAACCGCGCGCTAAAACTCTTGCCAGTCCAACTGATAGCAATGTTGGCTACAATTTTAAATGCCGCTATGACGCACTGCATCTTTCCCGCGGTGTGGAAAGAAGCGGACGTTATCGGTATACATAAGCCGGGCAAACCGACAAACGAAACTTCTAGTTACCGTCCGATTAGTCTCCTCCCGACAATAGGAAAAATTTACGAACGGCTCCTTAGGAAACGCCTCTGGGATTTTGTTACCGCGAACAAAATTCTCATAGACGAACAGTTCGGATTCCGCTCTAAACACTCGTGCGTACAACAAGTGCACCGCCTCACGGAGCACATCCTGATAGGACTAAATAGGCGTAAACAAATCCCGACCGGCGCCCTCTTCTTCGACATCGCGAAGGCGTTCGACAAAGTCTGGCACAACGGTTTAATTTACAAACTGTACAACATGGGAGTGCCAGACAGACTCGTGCTCATCATACGAGACTTCTTGTCGAACCGTTCGTTTCGATATCGAGTAGAGGGAACTCGTTCTCGTCCCCGTCAACTGACTGCCGGAGTCCCGCAAGGCTCCGCGCTCTCCCCGTTATTATTTAGTTTGTATATCAATGATATACCCCGGTCTCCGGAGACCCATCTAGCGCTCTTCGCCGATGACACGGCTATCTACTACTCGTGTAGGAAGATGTCGCTACTTCATCGGCGACTCCAGATCGCAGTAGCCACCATGGGACAGTGGTTCCGGAAGTGGCGCATCGACATCAACCCCACGAAAAGCACAGCGGTGCTCTTCAAAAGGGGTCGCCCTCCGAATACCACTTCGAGCATCCCACTCCCTAATAGGCGCGCAAACACCTCCGCCGTTAGCCCCGTCACTCTCTTTGGCCAGCCCATACCGTGGGCCTCGCAGGTCAAATACCTAGGCGTCACCCTCGACAGAGGGATGACATTCCGTCCCCATATTAAAACGGTACGCGACCGTGCCGCCTTCATATTAGGACGTCTCTACCCTATGCTTTGCAAGCGAAGCAAACTGTCCCTCCGTAATAAGGTAACTCTCTACAAAACTTGCATACGCCCCGTTATGACGTATGCAAGCGTAGTGTTCGCTCACGCAGCCCGCACCAACTTGAAGCCCCTTCAGGTTATTCAATCCCGATTCTGCAGGATAGCCGTCGGAGCACCATGGTTCCTGAGGAACGTGGATCTCCACGATGACCTGGAGCTTGACTCTGTCAGTAAGTATCTACAGTCGGCATCGCTGCGCCATTTTGAGAAGGCGGCACGACATGAGAACCCTCTCATCGTAGCCGCTGGAAATTACATACCCGACCCAGTAGACCGAATGGTAAACCGTCGACGTCGCCCAAAGCACGTCATTACGGATCCTCCTGATCCATTAACGGTGCTCTTAGGCACCACAAGCACCGGTCACCGTCCTTGTCGAACCCGTCGCTTGCGACGAAGGGCTCGACGAGCGAACTAACCCATAGACACAGCCCACTGAGTTTCTCGCCGGATCTTCTCAGTGGGTCGCGTTTCCGATCCGGTGGTAGATTCTGCGAAGCACTGCTCTTGCTAGGGTCAGTGTTAGCAACTCTCCGGTTGAGCCCCGCGAGCTCACCTACAAACGTTAGGGTGAAGCTGAAATAGCCTCTCAAGGCTATCAGCATAGGTAGGAAAAAAAAAAAAAAATGAAATTTTCCACACTTATAGAGAATATAGAGAAGAAGTGCATAATGGTAACATTTTTTTTAAATAATGCATAAAAGATACATTAAATCAATAAATAAAACATTATACACACTACGTACCATGTATATGACGCACACACGCATGCATACTATTTATTGTCAAACTTTTGTTCTTGACGTCTGTGGTCAAATTGAGAATAGATTAAATATTGTTTGTCTTTGTTATTATTTTTTATAGTGTAGTCTTGGCGAAATTTGTGATTATAGAAGTATAAAATACAATCATAATAGTGTACATACTTACAATACCAATCAATTATAGTCGAATTTCGACTACTGCGGGACCTCTAGTATGATTAAAATATGTCTTTATTTTGGTATAAACTTTTTTTGAGTTAAGCTTATTTTTGTACTCATATAAATAGGCTATCATCGAAACAGTTCAGTAATTTTTCTTCTGTGTTTGTCAAATGTTTTTTTTTTTTGTTGACTTATATAGCTCTTAACGAGCTTTCGTAATGTCATTAAAATTTATAAACAGTTTTTGTCCGCCTTTAGAAGAATTGTCAATAACAAAACAAAGGATGTTATTTACATAAAGTGTAAGGTAAGCCTTGGAGGCTTCAAATGTTTTGATGGTGGATCTTCCTTAACTACTCGAACAGTTACAAGCGATCTAAGCGGAAATCGCAATCATTGTGACGAGGTGAGTAAAAATAGAGAACAATTTTATTATAGGTGCGACAAAAAGCCTTAAAAAGCCTTAGGTAGAGCATAATGACAAAGACCTAAAAAGATACGTATATTTCAATAGCATATTTCTTTACACGTTTTTTGTTGAGTACATTTCCTGGAACCAAACTGATTTTATGATTTTGGTTTATTTATACTTATACTTTGGCTTTAATTTAAGTAATACCTATGCTACTTTGTCTTGGAGATCTGCATATTTAGGAATAATTAACGATAGATATAATTAAAAACTTAGTCCATAAAACGTATTATAAATATATGAAGCCGGTGCGCTCTAAAAAATAAGACAGATGTTCGCAGACAGGTAACATTTTTTTAAATGAAATACATACTTAACGAATGATTTCCACGGTGAAAGAATAATGTAAGATCATAAAAATCAAAGAAGCAAAAAAAAACGTGATTATTTATGGTAACCTTGTCAATCTATACCACTAACATCCTTATTTTGTGTTTTAATTGTTTTAAACAGAATATTTATTAAATTAACAAAATAAAACTATAAAAAAAATTAAAATATCGGACGTCTTCGCTCTTCGCGTTCGTACTAATAAGTCCTTTGGACGCGTTCTTTTTTAAATTGAAACGTAACATTCTGACCTGGCATACAATTTGTTATCTAATACTATGTATAATAATTGATATCACCATAAAACCCATTAACGCTTGTACATTGAGATTGAATCTGTGTGTACAAAAAAACGACTGCATTAAATGACAAAAAAAAAAAAATGATTGCAGGCTTTAAGTTTCTGCTTAGGCTTTAAGTTAAGCTGATTTTCTTTTTAATTATCACTCTGTACATTAAGCAGTGTGGGTGCAATACACACACTGCTTAATGTACAGACACACATCTATTTTAAAATATTTTTGCTTTTAGTTTCATTTTTATATTCAATCACTTGCCTTGCACAAAATCTAAGAAATATAGAATAGAGCATGATACAGCTATATGAGATTATGTGAGATAGTATACAATTAAATGGCTATACAGCTAAAATAATTTTATTTAACGCAGTTCCACATCCTACACTTCAATTGTTGTTTAACTAGAGATGAAAATAAAAATATTTTAGTTGGGTGAAAATAATTTTAAGAACATGTTTTAAATGTTTTTCGTAATTATTTAATCGATAAAAACAACTAAGTCAAAGTCAACTGTATTCAGTTATTCAGCGCCATGAAATAAAACTATAGCTTCAAATAGTAGTTTAGTTTTAATAAAATGCAAGCTGGACAGAATTGAATTAACTCGTAACATACTTTCTCAATGTGTTAAATCTCTCGCCTGCAGTAAGCTTTAAGCTTATACAAACTTCGACAACCTCAATAAATTGTTCACAGTAAGCGCCTATAGTTCATCCATGATGAAAGCAACGGTAAATTTGCCGTAACATTTCTATTGAGGTCATTGTACATTTTATGGCCTAAGTTTGGTTTTCTTTGCAACACTAAGCATCGCCTAAATTAAATTCGGTTCAACGTGAAAGAAGGACAAACAAAGTCACTTTTACATTTATCATGTTAGTATGGATATGGATTTTACCCACGAAATTTATTAAACACGTTGTGAACTGAAAGCCGAAACGACAATGTGCTGTATTAGCTAGCGAATGAGAATTGCTTTCCGTTTACGTTAGAGTCTCTCTAATGAAAAGCAATATTCATTTGCGGGAAATTCCACTGCGAGGTTTGAGTCATGAGGCTGAAGAACCCGAAACCTCTCAGAAGTTGTACATTCCATTTGAAAATTACAACGCAATGAAGATTTCGATCCCATGTCTAAACGTTGACAGCGATGTCTATATTATTGTAGTATCTATGGGCTCCAGTAACCGCTTATTACCAGATGACTCATTAGATCGTTAGCTAAATGTATTCTATAAACGGATCCTCAGGGTGGCGGCGACAATTGAGACAATTTACATCCACACGAAATATTATATTCTCTTTAGTACACGTTACGGTGGGTAGAATACGAATGCAATCGAGATATGCTAACCGCCGGTATTTATACAATCATCTTGACCTATTTAAATACAAACTTAGTAGGTAATATTAAACATTGTTCATCTTAATTATTCTGCTGATTATTTACGTACAATTATTATTTAATAATATCGAATTATGTAACATAAATAGCATTAAGGCTTGTTGCGCCGTAAGGTATATTGCGCCGGAAGCTGTCAAGCGGAAGGCGCCAATAAAATATTATAAGTATAAAGAAATATGAATGAACTATTTACTTGATTATGAAATTACTAATTATATTATAAGACAATAATAAGTTCTATATATTTCCTAAGTTCGTAAATAATTAATTATGTGAGGCCGGAAGTGTTGCTCGATAACAATTCGCTCACGTATATCTTTCCAACAAGTAGCTCGTTTCCTTTCGCAACGCTAACGCGTTAGAACAGATGTGTATTGAAGGTTTTAATATTCGAAAATAAAACTCTGAACTACTTAGCAAAGAACAAGCCCTCAATATTCTTTGAAATCTACAGAAAACATAGCACGTAACTCGTAAAGAAAAATTACTGTTTTTATTTACCGCCCGGCGAGGAAAAAAACATGAAAATTAATTCAGTTTAGCATTTTATTATCCGACTGAAATTAAGTAAGTAAAACCGTCGGAGAAATGTATTGAAGTGTAATAAACAGTAGTTTGTTTTTATTATCCTTAATTTATTGTGTTTTATTAATTTTTGGGAAGACTTGTAACTTTGTTGTGGAAAATATAACAATGTTTTCAACTGGAGTTGAGTTTAGTTGAAACCAATAAAATGAAACACTATTTTATAGTAAATTATATTTATAGTAAATTAAATTATAATTAATTAACGGTAGGCAGCGGCTTGGCTCTGCCCCTGGCATTGCTGAAGTCCTTGGGCGACGGTAACCACTCACCATCAGGTGGGCCGCATGCTCGTCTGCCTACAAAGGCAGTAAAAAAGAAATAAATAAAAAAGTATTTTTTGGAAAATCTTAATAAAAATCGTATGACTCTAGAACTGACTTGGATATGAGACATCGACATTCTTTCATTACTGGCCTGTCAACCATAAGTAGTAAAGCTCCTCAGTTGCTAACTAAAATGCAATAATGGCTGGATAGTTTAGATGTTAGTTAATAAAAAACTTTTTTCATTAAAATAACTATTGTAAAAATAATAGTAGCCGAAATGAAAATAAGAAATACTAGAAACCGTATGATATTATATTTACACCTTATGTGCTGTATGATTTTGTACATTGAATAAATACTCTGATGCTTTAATTTTGAATATTAATTAACGCTACTTATACTCAATCATAGTTTGCCAACATATTAAATAAGTGCTTTGTAATTGTAAAACTTTAGAAATGAAAACCAAAAAAATCTTAGATTAATGCTTATCACTCATAACTTTAAGACACATAATCCATAATTCCCTAGTCGATATACTATTACGTGTATAATTTTACCGCCTCGCATTCACAGCGCCCACGTATTCACACTTGAGTGCAACTTCACGCGAACGTTATTACGACCTTTTAATTTCGTCTCGAAAGCAACGTCTGTGTTAATACGTTGTAATTTAAACGTTACGAGTTTACGACTTAATTTGAACTCGTAATCAGTTTAACGCAGCCCCGTCCCTGAGGAGATTGCCCGCGAGAACAAACGACTCGAGCGGTAAATCTTCAGTTCTTGAATTACATGTTACGTTACGGTTTTTTTTATGTTTATTACTCGTTTTCACTGTCATCGTTTTTTTTTTTTTTTATTGCTGATATGGGTGGACGAACTCACAGCCCACCTGGTGTTAAGCGGTTACTGGAGCCCATAGACATCTACAACGTAAATACGCCACCCGCCTTGAGATATAAGTTCTAAGCTCTCAGTATAGTTACAACGGCTGCCCCACCCTTCAAACCGAAACGTATTGCTGCTTCACGGCAGAAATAGACAGGGTGGTGGTACCTACCCGTGCGGACTCACAAGAGGTCCTACCACCTAGTATTCGATATCCTTGTTTTCTGCTTAGTTATGGGTTAAACAATCTGTTTTCGTATTACAATCCGTGTTCAGTTCTTTATCCTCTTAATTTTTATAGGATGAATAAATTTACAATACAAAACTACTGATTAATAATAATAGCGTAGAGAGAATACACACAAAAACGTTCTGTCGACTTATTTCGTTTGTCGTACAAGAAGGTCATAAGGCCATTCTAATCGTTTTGAACCAATTTTATCAAAATATATATGAACTAAGATCAAACAAAATTGTCGTAGGAGGACTGAATTTATTATAACAACATCGTTAGTATTATTTATTAAAATTGAAAATACTTAAAAATTAAGAGAATTTTACATAGTATATTTTTCGTGTAGGTACAATAAAGACCAAAGATTTGGAAAAAAAAAGAAAACGTAATAAAAACTATAGCAAAATTAACGGGACTGATACTGTCGAAAGAAACCAAAACGGAAACATAATAAGATATGAACGACGAATTAATTAATGAACCAAAAAAAAAAAACATTGTTTTATTTATGTTACAGAAAAATTACATAGTTTAAAAAATATAAAACATCATAACCTAGGGAACAGATTTTCATTAACTTTTCACGAAATTAAAATAAACGAATTTCAAATGTAAATATTATTTAACATTTGAAAACACGCAAACTGATTGGCGGTCAGCAGCAGCTGACTTAAATGTATTATTTGAGATACAATTACATGGATCTCTATGTGTAATAATACTTCACGTATTGTTGTATTCTCTTAGGGTTTTTTTGCAAATTTTAGGCATGGACGAAACATGTACATCTTGCAAGACCGAAGCTTGCAAAAATGTCTCGATTTTTTTAAGATTCTCGATGTTTGGAGTTACTCGCTGATTGTACCGTGTCTCCAATACACAGGCTTAAAGCTGGACTTTAAATGCACTGACGATATCTAGAGATGCTACCCCACCCTGATATATCGCTTCGTCAATGAGTGCTTACATAGGATAGCGTCTATTGTGAAACGGGCATCTTGAAAACCGAACTATGTTCTGAAAGATAAGTTAGTTACTTAGTTACTTAGTTAGAATATCCAGTGAGCTTAAAATCATTCTATCAAATTTTATAGGTCTACGGAAGAGTTTCTGTGAAAAATAATTTCCTTAACGTAGAAAATATGGCACGAACGAATCAATCCTTATTTAATATATTGTTAAATTAGGTATAACTAGTATTGTGATTTGCGTGATGATGTTGCCCGAAGGTGAATAAAGAAAGGCCTTTTTTGCTTCCTGAACATTTCTTTGCCCTTACAGAATGTAACATTATTATTATTATTATTATCAGCCCACAGACGTCCACTGCTGGACATAGGCCTCCCCCAAGCCTCGCCACAAAGACCGGTCCTGCGCTGCCTGCATCCAGCGGATCTCCGTGAACCTCAATAATGTAACATAGCTTCAATCAATTTTGTAAGAACACAGAATCTACCTGTGCAACGAATAGCTACTGGCATTTATAACTTTGTTGTGACATTTGTCTTTTAAAACGTCGGAGTAACTTATTCAGATAAGTTTTACTTGATAGCTAAAGTACTTAAAACTTAAATGTGACTACCGGGTCGTTAGCGAATGTGGATACATTATGCAGTTTTCTTAGTTTAAGGATAAATTTGTTACGTTACCCGAACAGGAAATTTTGAAGATGTTTGTTTTATAAATGTTTTAGTTTAGTTGTGAACTTTACATTTTTCAATCACAGATCACTGGGTATCTAGTGGAATTTTCAAAAACTATTAATCTAGTTTATCGATCTAATTTATAAAGTTGTTTTTTGATTAATTGTTAAATTCTATTAAAAAAACAATACTTTGGTAGGGCGTGTCACACATAGTTAGATACATAAAGTACATATGTGAAGCCTTGCTGGTTTAAATTTAGTACATTGGTCAGCCAAATATTCTGGGGGAGATGAGACCTGGGGGCGCGGAGGTTCAGATGGCTCGGCGTGTAGTTCATTTGGAGACTTAAATGACAAAGGGAAGATCTTCCACCGAGCGGGTGATATTTGCTCGGTAGACCGACGGTCCAAATGTTGTTGTTCTGAACTTGTATATATGCGAGCTTATCTTGAAAATGTCGTAAGCGAGATTCAGATATCTGTCAAATATCTTGCGTTGTATGATGGCTACCCGCCACAGCTCAGATGAAGCTGGATCGGGGTGTGTACACCACGTGGGTGCGCCGGAGGGACGCCGCTCCGTATGGAGGCCCAAGTACCGCTAGTCTGTGGAAGCGGATTTACGCGAGCTCCGAGTGTCGGGCAAGGTTCTGTGCAGTGCCAGGATGAATGGCGTTTTTATTGTCGGATACCAAGACCCACTTCGGAGTCATAGCTTTTTTTTCCCTACCTATGCTGATAGCCTTGGGAGGTTATATCAGCTTCTCCTTGACATATAGGTGAGCTGACGGGGCTCAAACTGGAAATGTTAATAACACTGGCCTTAGCAAGAGCAGTGCTTCGCATAATCTACCACCGGATCGGAAACGCGACCCACTGAGAAAATCCGGCGAGAAACTCAGTGGGCTGTATGGGTTAATTCACTCGTCGAGCCCTTCGTCGCAAGCGACGGGTTCGGTGAGAACGGTGATACCTAAGTATTGGGTCCTTTAGTACCTAAAAGCACCATTAATAGATCGGGAGGATCCGCAATGACGTGTTTAGGGCGATGTTGACTGTTTACCATTCGATCTACAGGATCGGGTAAGAGGGATCATAGCGTCAGCGGAGTGGCAGTAGTAGTTAGTATTCCTAAACGGTTTTTTTTTTAATATTCTTATTTGCTCCATAATTCCAGCCACGGCACGCTCATGTCTCTTAATACAAGCGTCTTGGTCATATACGTCCCGAATTCTTATCGATACTATTAGACCTCTAAATAAATTGAAATTAATCTTACCAAATTATTAAAAGCTTCGAATGAAAAAAGATTTGGTGTAGGTTTCAACATTCACCGTAATTTTATAAAACTAGTTCAAATTCCACCGGCTGTGGGTTACCGCTTACTTCAAAAGATGAATGTCAGCACCTATAGACCCATGAAGTCAAAAACTCACCTACATGGTATAACGGCTTACACAACCTTAATTATATTATAAAACGCATGACTTATAACGCCCTAATCTAAAAATTATGTAATAATAATATAATGTGAATAATTCATTAGATAAACTATCGGAACCCCAATCTAAAGTCTCTTACCACGTGAACTCTTCTCTACTTCGGAATAAGTGAACCGCTTCGGTCTAGTCGTCTCTATAAACGCTTAAATGCGATCTGAAATTCATACGTGCAGTTTCGTGGTACAGGGGAACTTTTAGTCAGCACTAACGTTATCTGGTCGAGTAAACTCCGTATGTGAATGTCTCGCACTGGTTTAAGTGGGTTGCCAGTACCATTGTATTTTACGATGTTCCATGCATTGCTAATGAAGGTAACATAAAAGTGTAAATTTAGTTTTTTTTTAATTTAATTCGAAATTATCGAAAACGTTAATTTGATAAAATGTTTTAATTATTTTCGTCTTATGCAAATGTTTCATTTATTGTTTAACAACAACCTCAAATATATTAAGTGTATAATCTATGAAAACAACTTTTCGGTTGTGGTCATTGACCTTTTGACGTTTTTTTTTTCATATTGAATGCGGACTAAGATAATTTCGAAATTTACTTTCCGCAGAAACCAAACTCAACCTGAATCGTTTAAATTTAATTCACTCTCAAACTTTCAAATGCGAGATTATTCAAATGCCAACAAATTTGAGCAAACCAGAATCTGGTAACACATGAGAACGCGTGTAAACAGAGACAAGGTTCGCGCTTGTAGCGACAGACACCGAGATCCACACTCGAGACCGAGTGCAGTGCTGTCTCCATGAATATTAACACGCATGAATATTCTGGCTCTGTTTGCGCATTTCTTGCATCGCGTCGGCCACTGAATGCTCCATTTTGAGAGTACTATAACTGATAATATTGTAAAATTCGATAGCATTTTTGGCTTCCGTGTCATCTACATCAACTTCTTTTTTTTTCTTGCCGGGGGCCGAAAACTTCCTACGAGGTCCTAACCCATGCGGGGTATGTGGAACTTGACGGTCTGCGGATGTTGAGAGCAGACCGCAGTCCCCAGCATGTTTTAGGGCCCTATCCATCAAACGACTCCCCTTGCACTCTCTCACTTGACGTCCGATCTCAGCCCGGGGTTAGAACCTAGGCAGAGTAGGGGGGTTCCCGCGGTCAACACCAGACTCGAGGCGGCACCCCTAAGACGCCCGACCGACGGGTCTTCGAGGCGATAGTCAACGACTCTACGTCGACCGTCTCGGTACGGTAGCCAAACAGGCCACCCCAGGCAGTGCCGCTGGTGTTCTGAAATACCCCGCTGTCATCTACATTAACTAAACAATAAATCTAGTTCTTTATCGTCACATTCGTAACATAATAGCTGTCGCCGTCATATTTTTAGTGACGAATTTCACTACCCAACGCCACTCTTCTCTTCTGTACGTCTGGTGCTTACGTCCAGTGAATATTAATTGACCTGGTCATTCCACTTCCCGGGAGGTCTGCCGCTTCAACCTTAACCTCTGCCAGCAGGCACTCGACTGTAAGATTTCCACTTCGGGATACGTTTCCAAATAATATTAGAACACTGTGCTAACAGAGGCGCTCGATTATTTTCAGCTCAAGAAGAACGAACTCACTGGAGCAAAATTCGATGAATGATATTCTAACTAATAATACTCTTTTATAACAGGCTGGTACCATTTTTAATTTGGTTTTATTCAGAACATCCGTGGACGAATATGTAGATTTTGTCAGTAAAGGTACCCGACAATATACATATTATATATTATAATGGTAGTGTGGCATACAAAGTTCAGCACTAACCGTTACACTAATAGTGAAACTTATTTAAACGGCATCAAATAGTTAGCCAAAAATGGCAACAAAACCACCATCCTACCTATTTCTGCCTAGAAGTAAGATAGAAGATAGAAGTAAGAAAAAGATAGGATAGCAGTCATTTAATAGTATTGTGACTCCTACTTTAATGTAGGCGGAAACGTTTGGTTCATCGATGACTCCGATAGCCAGAAAACGAATTATAAATCTAAGTAGTACAATGAAAGCCAAGAAAATTATCATCTTCTGGTTATAGTGTGAAAAACATTTACACAAATCCAAAACAAGATTTTATGAGACATTAAAAACGACGTAACTTGATATAACCCACATTCATTTTATTTATCTAAGACGGTTTTCACGCGCTCTAAGATAAAGTTTAGTCAATAAAAATATAAGTATCATATTCATTTAGAATAGGTTAGCTCGATACGAATCCACCATAAAAGGAGCCACTGCAGGACCCATAAAATTTATTATACAGTCTCGTAAATATGTTAAATTTCAATATCAACAATAAATAGGCAAGCCTTAAAACCGAAAAACCGGATATTCTGTATGTCGTCTCGGTAATAAATCCCGCTTTATGGGCAGTGAAACGCTTGTAATCCGCGAACATAAGCAAAGTTATATAATAATAAAAGGCAAATAAAAGGTAAACAGGAATATTTGTGACTTTCGACTGATTCCTATTATGTTCAAAATGACTAATATTCTGCCATATATGTATATAAGATTTATTTATATTGTTCGTAACCCAGTTAGTTTTTTCCATTGAAGCAAATAAAATTCAATCTATACATTAATATAGGTGAAGGAAAAAGTTTGTACCCCTTTTTACGAAAATTGTCGGAAGAGTATGAAATTTCCCTGACTTATAGAGAATATAGAGAAGTGCAGTATGTAATTTTTTTAATTATGCATAAAAATACGTTAAATCCATAAATAAAACATTACACACACTACCATGTATTTGACACAACACATATATAATGTATTTATTGTCAAAATTTTGTTATTGTTAGAGTCTGCGGTCAAATTGAGAATAAATTGATATTGTTTGTCTTTACCATTATTTGTCTATAATGTAGTCTTGGGGAAACCTGTGATTAGAAGTACAAGTCTTGTTAATAGAACCATAATAATGTTCAAACTTATAATTTCAATTAATTGTAGTCGAATTTA
The DNA here is from genome assembly GCF_030267445.1 of Bombyx mandarina. NCBI lineage: Eukaryota > Metazoa > Arthropoda > Insecta > Lepidoptera > Bombycidae > Bombyx > Bombyx mandarina. The sequence goes on along the minus strand of NC_143227.1, from coordinate 8,623,984 downwards.
GACTACTGAGGGACCACTAGTTCTAATTATTTCAATTTTTTAATATTTCGTTCGTTTTCTTTTTCGAAGGTCTTTGATTCATACCAATTGTTCGGGAATTATAGAATTAAAATAATATAAAATCGGGATAAAATTCAAAGCGTATATTTTTTAAACGTGTCACGCAGTTTTTAGGTAGTTCGCGCGGTAAAAAAAACCACAGACTATATTCAGGCGCCTGAATACCAATACATCTAAATGTAAATGTAAAAAAAAAAAGAAACTCACTAAAACCAACAATTATAATTGGATGAAAGAATATTTAATTTAAGCTCATCATTTTGACGGACAAAACATCAAACAAACTCGTTTTGTAATAAACACCACTTTAGACTTATCTTGTTTTCTGTATTCTATGTATTTTTGTTTCTAGTGCATCATTTGGATTTCGGTATAACTGGAATTATACACAAGAATTATACCAGAAAAATGTACGTGTGTGTTCAGATATAAAACAACAAAAAAAAACCTTGATTATTTTACAAAATCATTTGGCTGAGTCGTTAAAACATTTTGTGCAGTAACGTATCCCAAAATAAACAACCACGCATCAATGTCTGAGCTCTTTAATAATGCCTTTGTAGGTAGTCTGATTGTTCGGGCAAAGACTGCTAAGCACTTGAGAGAGCCTTTTGTACATCTAGACAGATCTCACGTATAAATGAAGCACACGAGAAACTATTGTAAAACATAAATTGTTATTTTCGATACGATCAATATTCTAAGCTGCAGATTTAAACGGTAATCGTTTTAAAAAAAACCTTCATAGCAGCGAAATTACTATCATTTCTTAAAAGTTCTACAAGTTTTTTTGTTTTTCGAGTGATATAGTAAAGTAATATCTATACTAATATATAAATCAACAGTGGTTTTTACGGATGTTCCGTTATAGCTACTGAACCATGCATCCGATTGGCATGAAACTTGTTATCCATGTAGAAAATACACGTACTTAATGGAAAGGCTAATATTTGTATGAGTGTTGGATTCCCTACACCAGGTGCGGGGGCGTTAATGATGAGAATCTTTGTGGGGGTGAGAAATAATAATGTTAATTTTAAATGCCCAGCGAAGCGGACGGGTACAGCTAGTCGTTAATATTATTATAGAAAATAAAATTCATTCCGTGAGGGCTTACTGTCGGCCGCACAGAGGAACTATTAAAATAACACTATTGGCTTATAGCCAAATCGATTTGTAACTGCCTCGCAAAAAGCAATAAAAATTGGACGTGCATACATGATAGCGCGGGAAATATAGCTGCATTCGTCATTTATGAGTGTTTCCGGGATAATGTTGCTGTCACCCGCTTCAGAATTAGGTGTTTACATTTTATTTGAAACTTAATTTATACGTAGATGTCATTATATATTTTATAAGTCCATATAATAATATATCAAGTTTAAAAAAAAGAATTTATTGGAACGTACTCCATTTTGAACCTGTTTACGAGTCACGCATATACGACTATTTCTGCCGTGAAGCAGTAATGCGTTTCGGTTTGAAGGGTGGGACAGCCGTTGTAACTATACTTGCGACCTTAGAACTTATATCTCAAGGTGGCTGGCGTATTTACATTGTAGATTTCTATGGGCTCCAGTAACCACCTAACACCAGCTGGGCTGTGAGCTCGTCCACTCATCTAAGCAATAAATAAAAAAGACTGGGCGTCGAACAGCCTCAGGCCCTATGCATATTCGTAGTTTTAACCGAATTCACTTGATTGGAATCGTTTTAAACTCTTAGGCCTTTTACACTTAGGTATATTTCAAAGTAGACAGCGATATTCATGTCATTGTGTAGCCATTAAAGTAACTCTCCTAATGACAGTTCATGCTTGAATGCAATTCGATTGATGCGGTAATTCATATTCGCATTTCGCAATTTCTTAACTATGTGGACATCATATACCTGCATTCCAAATACATAGTAGCGGCGTGCAGATTAGTTACTCGGTGAAACAACATTAGGCTGGGGATGCGATGCCGTTTTTGCGAGGCAAAACGATACAGTAAAAGTCGTTAAATTTCTTATCTACATATTCTTCTGTTAAATTAACGACGCACCAAATACCTATCAATTTTTTTCCTAAATTTTACATTAAAAGCGAATTTTCATGCTCGACAAATGATCGAAATTAGATCAATATCTCTAACACTGCAAGTTTTCAATACATCTTAAAGTTAAAAAAAGATTTTCCATTTTTTTTTATTGCTTTAATGAGTGGACAAGCTCACAGCCCACCTGGTATTAAGTGGTTACTGGAGCCCATAGACATCCACAACGTAAATGCGCCAACCCACCTTGGGATATAAGTTCTAAGATCTCAGTATAGTTACAACGGCTGCCCCACCCTTCAAACCAAAACGCATTACTGCTTCACGACAGAAATAGGCAAGGTGGTGGTACCCACCTGCGCTCACAACAGGTCCAATAGTTGTTTGATAACACCAAAGGTCATCAGTAGCCACTAAACAAACAAAAAGAATATCTGATAAAAAACAGAAAATAAAATTATACTTGACTTGTTTTGTCGCTGCTTATTTAATCGAGTATGTACATCATATATTTGAAGAGTCCATATCCGTTGTTCAGGAAAATTGAAGACCAGCAGTGTAGGGACCGCGCTGTATATTTCTACCGGGAAGCAGTCATTCGTTACAGTTTGAAGAGTAAGAAAGCCGTTATATACAATAGAATTTAGGACCTCCTCAATCTTAAGCTAGGTGAAGGTATTCTTGCCATAACTTTTATTGGATATAGTTCATATTTAACACCCAGTGGACGTGAGCGTGTGAGTAAACAGTTTATTAAAACTTAGTAGAAATTCATCACAGAACGTCGCCCACAGAAATATTCTCTGACATTACAAACATTTTATTGATAAATTAAAAAAGTTTTATATGAAACTAGCTTTTGCCCGCGACTTCGTCCGCGTGGAATAATTACTTTGGCTTTACACTTAATAGTACTTATATCATCGAACTATTCTATTTGGCGCACTTAAATTCATCTCTGTCATAATGATGACAATGAATGTACTGTGTATCTATATATTAATACGTGAAGCAAAAACTTTGTACCCATTTTTACGAAAATTGCGCGGACGGAGGAGTGTGAAATTTCACACACTAGAGAAGTAGTGCAGATTGTTAATATTTTTTTAAATAAATAATAATAAAATAATAATAAAAAATACATTAAATCAATAAAAAAGACATTACACACACTACCATGTATTTGACACACACACGAATGCACACTATTTGTTTATTGTTAAACTTTTCTTATTGCTTATAGTCTGTGGTCAAATTGAGAATAGATTAAATATTGTTTGCCTTTATTAATATTTGTCTAAAGTGTAGTCCTGGCGAAATCTGCGATTATAAAAGTATACTATTAATAGTCTTTGACAAAAGAATCTTAATATTGTACAAACTTATAATTTCAATTAATTATAGTCGAATTTCGACTCTGGGGGACCACTAGTTTATTTATAAATGTCTGAATGTGTCGAAAACATGCCGTTCTTTCTTCATACTGGCTTGATTTCCAACAAAGAGCCTTGGGTTACTCCTGGGGGAGCAGATATCCATTTAGAGCGGATTGAGAACGATACAACAAAACACGAAATGGACAGTGGATGCTTATTTTTAATAAAAATATGAATAAAAGATGAACGAATGCTTCGCTTTCAACAAAATCAATGTATCCAATTTCATATGTATAATACTACTCTGCCAAGAAAGTACCGGGAAAATATCAATAATACACAAAATTATATATATTTATAAAAAAAAAATTAAAAAAATTACCACCTTCAAAGTATGCTACCTCAGAAACGACAGACAAACTCCAAGGAATAATCCAATCATCTAAACATATTTTTTTTTTATTGCTTAGATGGGCGGACGAGCTCACAGCCGACCTGGTGTTAAGTGGTCACTGGAGCCCATAGACATCCACAACGTAAATGCGCCACCCACCTTGAGAATATTTTTTAAGGTCTCAAGTATAGTTACAACGGCTGCCCCACCCTTCAAACCGAAACGCATTACTGCTTCACGGCAGAAATAGGCAGAGTGATGGTACTCACTCGCGCGGACTCACAAGAGGTCCTACCACCAGTAATAACGCTAATTCCGGAATCGGGTTCAGTTCTCACTACAAATTCTCTTTTATGTCTTCTACCGAATGAAAGCGTGTGCCACAAAATGATAATTTGATCTTAGGAAAGAAAATAAATTCACTTGAGCCATACCTGGTGAATAAGGTTGCTCGATGTTATTTGTTAAGTTTTTGGTCAAAAATTCGATCATAATGATAACCTTATACGAAGACGAATTCTTATGGTGCAAAATCCAAGAATTTTCTATCCATGGATATGGCCTTTCCGTCGAATTTACTCACTTAAACACCGTATAATGCTTCAATAATCTTCTCTATTTACCTACCGTTTGAGCTTCCGGCAAGAATTCCGAGTGAACAACACCGCGATAGTCAAAGAAAACAGTCAGCTGCAGACGTTGATGGTCTACAAGAGCGAGGCAAATCATCATCACATCTCGACCGCTTTTAGACGCTTTGTACCACTCGTAAGCCAGTGTTTTTTTTTTTATAAAATCGATTCACTGTAAGCCTTCTGTAATATTTCCAGTGGCTCCGAAAACGAAATTCCATTGGCAATGCAAAATTTAAGACTAACTCCTTGTTCGATGTTTTTGTCCATTATGAAATTTGCAGAGATCTATATATGATTTAACTAAAACAGCACTGTGTTTAATCTAAACAGCAGATGCAAATCAAACTACGCGCCAAAGTGGAAAACAGTTCTACTAATCTAACAAAAACAAAAAAAAAATTGGAACCATAAACAAATCGTTGATTCCCGATACTTTTTTTACCGACTGTATGTATATTCTAAAATACTAGAGTAAAGACTTAGCATAACATCTTGTTTTTCATATAAAAATACTAGACGTATAGAACTTTCGTAAAAAATTACAAAATTTCCTTTTTCAAAAGTGGTCCCACGACTTAGTAGTGATTTAGTTATGCCGCTTACAATATTGTTCTCTGGTGACTACTTACTATCCCGCAGGTCGTAACCTCATCTCCCGCGGGAGTTGCTGGACTTCTACCGGGCGCGTCCGTAGGTGGCGGATAACGGGCCTCTGGGCTCTATTCCCAGGGGTATCGTCCGGTCTCTCTCGTTCTGTTACAACGAGAGAGACCGAACGACGTGGACCAAAACCAGCTCCGGGGGTTCCAAGCTCTCCTCCCCCTTCACTTGTTGAAGGGTGGTCCTCCTGGAGATGCGTGGGCCTCCACCTTTTATCCTTTTCCCTTTGATTATTTCGTTGATTTATTTACTGTCTTTTTGTTATCTTCATTTGTTTTATTTATATTTTGATTTGTAATCTGTAACTTTCTTCGTTTTACTGTTTGGTTTATCATTTTGTGTTATTCTCTATCTGTCTTTCTTCGCCTTTGGTTTTTATTTTTGGTTTTATTTGTTTTATTTTCTTCTTCTTTTCATTTCAATCCTAATCCTAAGCTTTGACACCCGGTGAGAGGATGCATGGCCGGTGGGCGACCGGTCGCTAGGGTGTCCCAGGGGACCGCACCCCGGGCAAAAAACAAAGGGAAACCAATGAAGATGTCTAGTTTGCAAAGAGTAATACCCCAGGAGGGTACCCGCCAAGCGAGAATCCCTCCGTACTACTGACTCGTCGGTAGTGCGCAGCCCCTCGTATTCTGGGGGGGGCACAAACTGCACTGAGATAAGGTCCGGGAAGGACGGCGTCAAAAAAGGAGCAGGGTCCGGGAAGGACATAAGTAGGAAGAACGAGTCCGCGAAGGACGTAGTAGCTATAGGGTCCGTTAAGGACAATGAAGGGAGATCGTCCGGAACCGCTCTCGTGTCGGACGATAGCATGGCCACAGCTGGGTCGGCCCATTCGTCGGCTCGCTCTTCGCCGACTCGCAGACAGCGAAAAAGAGTACTGACGATCAGTAGTGACGAGCTTGGAAGCAGTTCCGGCTCTGACGGAGCAGCCTCTACTGGCAAAGGTGGTGTCATGCCGCAATCAAAGAGAGGGCGTGGTCGTCTGCCGACCACTGGTCTGACTGCGGACAAACAGACGTGTCTTAAAACTCAGCGCTCTGAGATAAAGGCCACCGGTAGCATGAGTAGTATGCGCGAAGTAAGAAGCGCAAAAGCCACGGAAGAGAGCCCTAAAAAGGATCCTGAGTGTCGTCTGAAGGAGAGTGCCGCGATGGCCCTGAAGGTATGCAGTAAGCCCGGCAACCTGAAGAGTACGTATCAACGTGCCCTAAAGGAATTGGCGGTGACAATAATGGAGGTCACAGAAGAGCTGGCGAACCGTCCCGCGGCCCAAGAGACGGAAAGGCTGCGAGCGGTAAACGCCGGTCAGCAGGAGGAGATTTTACAGCTCCGACAGGAGCTGCAGGAGGTACGCAAGGAGCTGGCGCGCATCTCACGGGCTTTGACGTTGTCCAACCCAGTCGAAACCCCAGCCCCAGCTTCAACCACCACGACAGAGGACCAGGAGGAGCTACGTGTCCAACGCATTATGCGTGCCGTCGGCACCATGGTTGACGCTCGCTTTGCGAGTCTGGAGATGCGGCTGCCTCCGGAGCCTCGCATCAGGCCACCCCTGGCGGCGGATAGACGGAAGACCTGTGAGAAATCGCCAGACCCTCCTCTCATCGTTGATGCTACGCTGGAATCAACATCGGTACAAGCAGCATTGCCGCCCTCCGCGAATAAGAAGACACAAGGCCCTAGACGCAAGACCACGGTGCTAGCACCCCTGTCCGAACTGGGTGCCTTCCCTCCGGCTCCAGTTGTTTTAACCGAAAGCTGGTCCACGGTCACCCGTAGGGGTGCTAAGTCAAGGGGGGAGGCCGTGAGAACAGTCGCAGCTTTTCCACCGGAGGAGAAAGCACCGTCTTCAAAGAAGAGGACGAAGAAGCGGCTTCGAGCTCCGCGCTCTCAGGCTGTGGTATTAAAACTACAGCCAGAAGCCGCAAGCCGCGGCCTTACATATCGGTCCGTCCTTGCGGAAGCGAGGGCAAAGATCGACCTAGAATCGTTAGGCATCCCGGTCCAGAGGATTCGGTCCTCTTTAACCGGTGCCAAGGTCCTGGTGGTAGATGGAGGCGATCAAGTGGAGAAGGCCGATCTCCTGGCAAATAGGCTGAAAGAAATTCTACCCACGGAGGGCGTCGAGATCTCCAGGCCATCGGTGACTGCAGCGATGCGCATCAGTGGCCTCGACGACTCGGTGTCGCGTGAGGAGATCGCCGATGAGCTCGCCAAAATCGGGGGGTGCCCGCCTGAGAGTATCAAGGTCGGGGAAATAAAGTCCGGTCCAGGCGGGATGGGCCAAGTCTTAGTTCGATGCCCGGTCTCAACAGCTGCGAAAATCGCAGCAGTCCCCAAGCTGAGGATTGGCTGGAGCGTACTCCGCGCTCATTTGTTGGAGGCCAGGAGGCTGCAGTGCTTTCGGTGCCACGAGCTGGGCCACGTGAGCGCACGTTGCCCGTCGTCAGTTGACCGCAGCCGGGATTGCTACCGGTGCGGCCAGGCCGGTCACGTGGCCTCAGGCTGCTCGCTGGCGCCGCACTGCACCGTTTGTGTCTCTGCTGGCAGACCGGCGGACCACGTCTCCGGGGGCAAGGCTTGCGCCAAGCCCCCGAGACAGAGACAACGACGGCAGGATTTCGCCACGCTTGAGAGCGCGCGGAGTCGGCCCGGTATGGCCTCGGCGACACCGATGGACGCCCAATCATGACAGACGTCCTTCGTGTTCTCCAGGGGAATCTCAATCACTCCGCCAGGGCTCAAGACCTTTTGTTTCAGAGCATGGTGGAGGGATTGACCCACCTTGCGGTGGTTGCAGAGCCATACCGGGTCCTTACGGGTCCCGATTGGGCAGCTGACCTTGACGGCCGGGTTGCCATTATTCGTCGTGGTTGTGTGGGCGCTCCGCCTGAGTTCGCCGTCGTTGAGAGGGGTCGCAGCTTCGTCGCCGTCCTCTGGGCCGAGATGATCGTGGTGGGAGTATACTTCTCCCCCAACAGGACACTTGCTGAGTTTGAAGGCCTCCTCCTTGAGCTCAGCCGCGTCACTAGGAGGTCGCACTCCCGGCAGATGCTTGTTCTCGGGGACCTCAATGCCAAATCATCGGCTTGGGGTTCCTCGAGGACGTGCCCCAGAGGAAGGGCGGTGGAGGAGTGGCTGGTCGAAAGCGGTCTCGTCATACTCAACCGCGGCACGGAATTCACATGCGTGAGACGTTTAGGCGGGTCCGTGGTGGATGTCACGTTCGCATCGCCGGACGTCGCGTGTCGCATCCGCGGTTGGGCGGTGATGGTTGGTGAGGAGACGCTTTCCGACCACCGCTACATCCGTTTCAGCATCGTTGTGACCCCAGGAGCGGTGTCAACGTCTTCATTCTTCGGTGGAGGCACGGAGGGTCCTCGTTGGGCCCAGAAGCGCCTAGATGTCGAGCGGCTGCACGAGGCGGCTGTCGTCCAGGCATGGCGCCTCGACTCACTTGGCGAGCCGATGGACGTACGAGTGGGGGCGGAGCGTATACGCGAGGCCATGTCGCGGGTGTGTGATGCTGCCATGCCACGCATCAGAGCTCTCGCCCCTAAGCGCCGCGTACATTGGTGGACTGAGGAAATCGCCAACCTGCGCCAGTCGTGCAACGTCAGTCGTCGTGCGTACCAACGGAGCCGACGTCGAAGGATGCATCGAGACCCGGAGGAGCAAGACCGCCTTTACGTAGTGTACAGGACAGCGGTGAGGGCCCTTTGCGTGGCCATCAGAATGGCAAAGGAAGCCGCCTGGAACGATCTACTCGCCTCGCTCGATCGCGATCCATGGGGGCGGCCCTACAGGCTGGCGCGCAATGCGCTTCGACCTTGGGCTCCCCCTACGACCAGCACACTGCCGCCCGAGACTTTGCACCGGGTGGTCGGGGGTCTATTTCCGGACTCATCCGGAACGGCTTTCGTCCCTCCTGTAATGGCAGCGGTGCAGGTCGCTGACGGCGGAGAGCTGGAAGGTGTGTCCCAGGCGGAATTCAAGGCGGTGGTGGCGAAGATGCGCTCGAAGCGCACAGCGCCCGGCCCTGACGGTCTGTCGAGCAGGGCATGGGCTCTGGCCCTAACTGAAGATGGTTTGGGACCTGCACTTCGAAGGCTTTTTAGCAAATGCCTCCGAGAGGGCAGGTTCCCGGAGCCGTGGCGTACGGGCCGGCTGGTGCTCATCCCGAAGGACGGTCGCCCTAGAGATGAGCCCTCCGGGTATCGCCCGATAGTCGTGTTGGACGAGGCCGGTAAGCTCCTTGAGCGTATCGTTGCCGAGCGTCTTGTTCAGCACCTGGAGAATATTGGGCCGAATCTAGCGTCCAACCAATTTGGCTTCCGGAGAGGTCGGTCGACCGTGGACGCGGTCTTGCGCGTCCGTGACCTTACCGACCAGGCGTGCTCTGGGGGGGGCGTGCTATTGGCTGTGTCAATAGATATAGCCAACGCCTTCAACACGATCCCCTGGAGTACGATCATGGAGTCATTACGATTTCACCGCGTGCCCACCGGTCTCCGCAATCTGATCGAAAATTATCTCTCAGGGCGGGCTGTAATCTTCCCCGAGCGGAGTGGGTGGGGACGGAAAACAGTGTCGCGGGGAGTTCCACAGGGGTCGGTACTGGGTCCGCTCCTGTGGGATATAGGCTTCGACTGGGTCCTCCGTGGGGCTAACCTGCGTGGCGTCGAAGTGGTTTGCTACGCTGACGACACGCTGGTGACGGCCCGCGGAGACGACTACCGGTCAGCAGCCATCCTGGCTGTAGCAGATGTAGCGACTGTGGTGAGTCGAATAAAGAGACTCGGCCTCGAGGTGGCCCTTCATAAATCCGAAGCAGTGTGCTTCCACTCGGCTCGGGAGGGGCCGCCTCAAGGCGCGAATCTCGTAGTCGGGGGTGTCACCATTGCTGTCCAGCCGAAGCTCAAGTATTTGGGCCTTGTGTTGGACAGCAAATGGAGATTCGACCACCATTTCAAAATGCTGGTTCCAAGGCTGATGGGGACGGCGGGTGCACTGACCCGTCTTCTTCCCAACACCGGTGGATGCAGCGCCGGTATCCGGCGACTGTACCTGGGGGTGGTGCGCAGTATGGCCCTGTACGGTGCTCCCGTGTGGTCGCCCGCACTTACCGCGCGAAACGTGGCTCTGCTGCTCAGAGCTCAGCGGGCGCTCGCGGTGAGGGTCATCAGGGGGTACCGTACCATCTCTCAGGATGTGGCCTGTGCCCTCGCCGGATCCTTACCGTGGGACCTCGAGGAGGAAATCTTGGCTGCGACATACCGACGGAGAACACAGTCCTCGACTCGGGAACGGACACCCGGCCCGTCGGTTGTGGATCGATGGAGGCGTGCTGCGCGTGGTCTGGCGTATGCCAAATGGAGAGAACGCTTGCTGGAGGAGCTCGGCCGAACTTCGGCCACTCGTCAGCGCACGCTCGAGGCACTGGTGCCTGTGCTGGAGGCATGGTCGGACCGGCGACACGGTGAGCTCTCCTTTCGCCTCACCCAGGTCCTTTCGGGGCATGGATGCTTCGGGAGGTATCTGTGGAGAGTCTGCGGAAGGGAGCCACATCCGGGCTGCCACCAGTGCGGGCACCCGAACGATGACGCCCAGCACGCGCTAGAAGCGTGCCCACGGTGGGAGCACCCGCGGCGAAACCTCGTCGCGGTGTTGGGGCAGGACCTCTCTTTGAGGGCTATCGTCGCCCGTATGGTAGAGGACCGGAGTTCGTGGGAGGCCATGGCTGGGTTCTGTGACTTGGTCATGGCGCTTCGTGAGGCTGAGGAGCGCGAAAGGGAATGGGATCCCTCTTCGGCTCCTCAGCGCAGAAGGCGGGGTGGACGGCGCGTGCGAGAGGCCGCCGCTCAGCCCTCGTAGGGACTATGGAGTGCCGGGTGCGGGGGCGCCCGGCACTCGACTGTTTGTCCGGTGGTGAAGCGGTGCAAGGTGGCTCCTGTGCGCTGCTCACGGTGTGTCTCCCGAGACGAGGTTCTACGGGATTTTCCCGGGGATGAAATCCCGTCTTAACATCAGTACGGGTACCGCCTAAGGCGAGACTTTCGGCGCGCATCGCGGTACCGTAAGTTTCGTGTAGTCGGTGTGGTGGAGCTCGATGGGGTTTAGTCGGTAGTCGTTCTGCGGGGCAAGTGCTTCGCGCGCCTTTTTCAAGGCGTAGTCTCCTGTGAGAAATTGGGGGAGGTGAAGGACCTCGGTCCTTCTCTTCTCCCCTTCTTCCTCTCAGGAGGCGCCGGAGTCCGACATAACCCGGTCCGTAACTCCCCCAACAAGGTATCCGTAAATGGATTCCCCAGCGTTAAAAAAAAAAAAAAAAAAAAAAAAAAAAAAAAAAAAAAAAAAAAAATTATATATATATATATATGAAAAAAAAAACCGTCAAATTATACATATTACATTACCTTACACACTGTTCTTTTAATAATAATAAAAAAATTAAAAATGTTTCAATGATTAACACTATTTTAATCATTACATTGCTTATCAGCGGTCGATTTTCGTTTGGTGAACGCAAGTAGTATATCTATACCAATCTATACTAATATTATTAAGAGGACAGATTTGTTTCTTTGTTTGTATTGAATAGGCTCCGAAACTACTGAACCGATTTGAAAAATTCTTTCACTGTTTGGTAGCTACACTATTCCCGAGTGACATGGGCTATAATCTTTTTTAAAAAAACGGGATCTTTACTAAAACTCCAATAATGTAACCCAAGGTGTAAAAAAATTGCCTTATTAAATTGCAAATTTAATTACAAAAAGTGTCGTGACAGAATATGTCTAACTAATTATACTTTAAATTGTCTATTATAAAAAAAAGAACATAATATTCCTAATCTAAAAGTACATGTTATTATCTGCAACATGCTTCGTCAGATTACAGAAATAGAGTTATCAGCAACATGCTTCGTCAAAAGTACAATACTTACTTTCAGCTACAAGCGTCGTCATTACGTCTAACTATTATAGTCTAACTATTATAGTTATGCCGCAATAAGTGTTCTTTTATTTTTTTAAATAAAACAACGTCAAATCTCATTGAAATTTTTGGTAAAGACCCGAGCTGGGCCGGAGTGGGTTGCTAGTTTATTATAAAGCCGAAACACGCGAAAATTAGAGTTATGAATTTCCCAAAGTTCTTTAGAAATTATACATTCTGTACAGTTCGTAAAATGTTTGTTTATACATATATTTCAGTCCTTGTCAGCTTCGAGTTATTAATATTTGAACATAACGGCCCCTTAAATGACATGAGGCGAAACGTACTGAAGAATTTTATGCATGTTGTCTACTGTTGCGAGAATGTGTACATAAAATATGTTTTTGTTCACTGCCAAGAAAATTGTTTCTTATTTAATTGAATATTTCAGCGCAAGAATCCTTTTTCCAAATGATTTTTTTTTGTATGTTTAATTTTTCTCTTGAATATATAAGTAAAGTAAAGTATTGAAATTTTAAAACCTGCTTTTTTAAGTAAGCGCAGCTTCAATGGATCTGACATTTCATTTAGTATAATAGTATTGTAATTCCTTTCTATTGGATGAATATTATAATACACTAGCGACCCGCCCTCGCTTCGCTTCGGAAACATTAAATTTTATTATTGATAGTTGAGTCCCGCGATGTTACCCGCGGTTATTGTCGTACCGCGGGTGACACCACGGGGCGAAACTAGTCTAAAAAAGTAGCCTAAGTTACTCCTTATTTCATCAGCTACCTGTCAGTGAAAGGCCCCGTCAAAATCGGTCCAGCCGTTCCAGAGATTAGCCGGAACAAACAGACAGACAGATAGACAAAAATTGTAAAAAAAAATATTTTGGTGTATGTACCGTATATATATTCATATGCATGTAGTAAAAAGCGGTTATTTTAATATTACAAATAGACACTCCAATTTTATTTATATGTATAGATTATGTACAATGATCACAACAATACAGATTATAATAATCTACAATTATTGTTATTCTCATTAAAATATGTTTCATGGACAATGTAAAGTTTGAGCTGGAAGTTGGCGCAGGTAATACCGAATAGCTTCGCTGGGCTCGGCTTGTGATGAATAGACCTCTACGTGGGGTGGATGCCAAGTAACCTAGGCATAGCGGAGATCGTTTCTACGTAATTGTTACGAGAAACTGTATTTCATAATAATGAAGAGACTATCACTCTTCAATCTACCAAAATTCACAAAGAGCTATATGTCTGCGAAGTTACTGATTTAGTTACCCAGTTTCTTTGAGTGCTTTTATATAGTTCTATCCTAATATGTTATTTTTCATTTAGAAATAGAGCTTTTATTTTTTATTGTGTACTATGTTAGTCATAAAATCTCTAATTTGTTTTGTTAATTTACCGTTTTACATTTTGTTTCAAAAAGGTGCCTGGAAACCAAATTTGCACATCAAACGTTAAACCACATACTGTACTTACTGATTGTTTGTTCACAAAAATAATCGATGCTTCGGTTCTATTACACTGGATTGATAAAAAGATTTTTCAGTAGCAATATCCATTAATCACAAATTAAATACAAACCACAGATTATAATTCAACAAGTTATCGATAGATGCGAATGAAAACCGTGGAATAATCTAGTATAATACAAACTGGGGTTCGTGCAGGTGGCGGGCGCGGTAATGGCTTTGGCAACTTGATGAATAGGGCGAAACGTGCCTCGAGTGCAAAACGCCTCATTCTATTGGCGTCGCCTCTAAAATATTGCCGAAATCGCCCGTTCAACATCAACTAATTCAATGTATAGATTGATTTACTCCCCCCGGTCGCTGAACGTTTACAAATGGTTTAATTTCGCTCAAAAAGATTAAAGGATTCCTGCTGTGTCTTGAAGCTCTTAACGTAAAATCTAATTTACTATTTGACAAGGATTCTTTAATTTATTGTCGGCATTATTATGAAACTAGCGACCCGCCCTCGCTTCGCTTCGGAAACTGTAATTTATTATTGATTTCTCCACTGTTTAATGTATGTTATTATACGTATAAACTTTCCTCTTCAATCACTCTATCTATTAAAAAAAACCGCATCAAAATCCGTTGCGTAGTTTTAAAGATTTAAGCATACATAGAGATATAGGGACAGAGAAAGCGACTTAGTTTTATACTATGTAGTGATGAAGAAAATTTAGGCATGTAGCTACCAAATAAATTATTCAAAATGAAAACCAAACTTCATAGAACGTTTTTTTAAATTCTTAAGTGGTCACTGGATCCCATAGACATCTACAACGTAAATGCGTATTTCATTACGTCAATAAGTACGTATTTCATCAGAAAAATTGGTACCCGTCTGCGGGATTCGAACACCGGTGCATCGCTAGATACGAATGCATCCTAAGTCTTATCCTTTAAGCCACGACGACATGTTTTTCTAAGTGACCACTTTTCTAAAGTGATCAAATAGGAGTTAACAAAGTACACGACCTCTTCAGCGTTTTCAAACCATTCAAGATTTATTGAGAGAGCTTTGATTTATGTTCCAATCGACACATGGGTCTAAGAGTACAAAGACAAAAAAGAAGCTTGCTTTGAACAAAAAAACCAAGAGATTCATCCACACTGGAAACCGGAGGGTGATTTTTCTTTACTTAACATTTTGCTTTGTTGCTGTGTTTACCTCATTCGTATGCGCATGGCTAATATATTAAAGTCGTAACGCAGTTATAAGAGCTACTTCAAAACCGACAGATTTCTTTTTCAGACTAATATAGTAAAAGCTCCTTATCCGCGTTTCTTTCATTCGCTTTACACTAATCGCGGATTTAAAAAATGCGACTCAATTCCCGTGTTCGCAACTAAATATTTTTTTATTCGCGTATCTAATTGGTACATCGGTACATACACGTTGATAAAAAGGATTCCAATATGTAGGTATCCAATCGAATATCCTATGTAAACGCGTTTTTATAATTTCATGGTTTCTGTATTCGCGGCATATTTGCGGAACATATACCCCGCGAATACAGAGTTTTTACTGTATATAGTGCATCTATATTCCGGTAACTATTAGATTCCAGATGAATCACAAGTTCGTCTCACTATAAAAGGTGATTATAAAAGTAGAACAAATAAATCCATTTATAGAAACTATGAATCAATGTCATATTCCATAACCGAACCGAACTTCTGTAAGAAATGATTGCCGTTCAGAACTACTTCTTTCGTCTTTAGTTAAACCTATTTCAGAACCGCAAGTTTAGTGGAACTTGGGAAAAGTTGTTTCAAACTCGACGAGGATCTGATCAAATCAATTCAAGTTGGAACGAATAGACAAACCAGCAGTCAAACTTGAGTCGTCTTACCGTCAAATGTATTTTACCTAAAAAGAAAACTTCATGTTGGGAAAATTGTAAAAAATTTAAATATTTAGTGGCGTTAAAGTATTTTCTTTCTTTACTACGAGTCGCGGACATAATTAAAACTACTTTTACGGTTTAATCTCGCGTTTTTTTATTGTCATTACTTTATTTTCAACGTTTCGAACAATTAACACTGTTAACAACTTAACACTTAACGAGTTTACGATTTTAGAATAAATTGGCTTTACATTGACTCATTTCTACGTATTTTTCTTCAACAGTAATTAATTACTTGCAACGTTAATTTGCACATAATACATATTTATGACTAATTAATAATTAAGCATATTATATATCAATATCATTTTTACAATACATTGTTAATGATAAATTAGTCGAGGTGATCTAAAAAGATAGTAAATAAAACCCAGTTAAAGAAAAAGGAACTTCATCTTTTATGTATACTATGTATGTGTACACTTTATGTATACAGGAGCCACAGCGGGAAGGAAGTAACTATACAACAATATAAATGAGACGCAAGGCCACGTTCTACTACTAATTGTATACCAGTTCTACTGAACATTATATTTATTTTTATAATCTTTAATAACATAATACAAAAGCCTCCACAATCTTTATTTCTGTTTTTAACGAACAGAAACAGGATAAGTTTCGCAATGAAACTGTGAATTATCAAAGTTTAAAAGTAAATTGTTAAAAAACGTTATGACAAACTGGTGGGAAAAAATTTACTTCGAAAATGTATATTGATGAATTAATTGCATTAATATAAGTTTATTGCAAAACGTTTATCATAAAATGTTTTTGTATCTAAAATTTTAACGTACATATACACTTCAGTCAAAGTTTATAATGACTTACCAGATAAAATGGTTCTTTCGCTTCTTTTCCGCTCTTGATTCTACATTTCACAACGCCCTCTACACCTCCAGAGACAAAAAAAGATCGAGAAAGATCGTACGTGAGACGGTGATACAGAAGGGTGGTCACGACCCTCAGCAGTGAGGAATATGACGCAAGGAGGAAGTGATCAAATGAATCCAATTCACTGATTCTAAAACAGGCATTTTAAAAACCTTGTTAATGTTACCAAATTACTGTTTATAAAATAAAATAAATTTTAATAAGATTATTTTTTCTCAATACTCTTTGATTCGGTTATAATAATTATCTATAATGCTAAAAGAACCAGCTTAATTCTACAATGAATTATGAACACAATTCAGCTACAATTTTAACCGTATTTTAACAATCGCTAGATTAAATTACCAGTTGCTCTATTAAAATGTTGAGTATAAAGCAGGAAATATTATGGCAGGATAAAAACGGTCTGAAGTAGGATTTAACAGCGTGAGGTGGAGCCGGGATTAAGTGCCTATCTGCATCAGGCGGTTGGCAGCGACGGTATGCATAGATCGTGTTCAGCGGCTAATCTTGAGCGGCCTATCTCGTCGTGGACGGCTTGACGTTAACTGATGTAACCTAAAGCAACAACGAATACCTACCAACATTAAAATCTATACGTATAAAATGAATTGCTGTTTGTTAATCTCGCTAAAACCCGAGAACGGCCTGATCGATTTGGCTAATTTTGGTCTTATGAAATTATTTGTGAAAGTTCAAAAAAGGCTTAAAAGGTAGATAAATATGGAAATGCTCGAAATTATATAAAAAAACAATTTTGTTTCTCCTTTGATGTGTCCCCGTCGGACGGATTCCTTTTGTTTGTTTTAAATTTATTTTCAACAAAAGTTTAGGTCTTTTATTTATCCATTGAGGCACTACGAAGTCTGCGGGGTCAGCTAGTAATACTATAAAATTTGTAATTTTTGATCAAAGTATACGATGTCATTTTACCTATTGAATTTAGCTTTCAATAATATACACGAACATAAATTTCAACCGACATTTTTTTTTCGATACCACGCCTGAGAATATTATAATCTTTCAAAATACAAAAACACGTTCTCGTTCTTATTATCCTTTCGTTGGGCCTATAGCAAAACTTTATGAGACTTTGAATACAGGCCCAACCCTTCGGCCTACTTCGCACCCTTTCTGGGCTTGCAAACTGATTGTTCCGAAAGTGCCTACGCAAATATACCGTACAAGGGACGCTAAACTGACAAGGTGTGATTTAACTTTGTTTCATCTCGTTCAACAAAAGGATATCTTTGAATTAGAACCACCGAAATTTGCTATATTTCGTTTGGAATAATTAAATGAATTTTAGTTAAATATACGAAACATTGAAAGCCCGAATATTAATCATATTTATTAGATGAAAATTTAAATAAGTCAGATACAATTTTTCTCCTTCAAGGTCAAAGCTAATGAGGGTAATTGCGATACCAATTACTAAAATGAAGAAATGCTCATCCAATAATAAAATAGATTCGATAATAATAAAAATAGATTAAAATTTATTTTAAGTTCAAATCTGATCTTCAAGACTATATCAAAGTGAAATATTAAAATTGATTTGTCAGAAAAGAAAACTTTGCAACTGAAAAATAAGTGTTCAATTTTTTAAATCCCTAAATCTGAGAGATAGTATCTGAAAGTTTTTGATAGATTCGACACTAACTAGAAATGCGACTTATTTTGTGACACTTATCTATTCGATTATCCTGAAATGCCTAAAATGAATTACCTAACATGTGAAAGCTGATATTGACTTACCATGACCAAAATGATGTGTTATAATCTTTGTGCAAATATCGTATTTATTACAACACAGAGACACTATTCAATATTGATCGCTTTGTTAGCGTAGTGGCAATGGTATAATACCTTTGGTATTATAAGCTTACTAGTACAGGCTTGGTTCTCGGTCGAAGTTTCGATTTTTACTAAAGATATTTGAAATTCTGATTTTAGGTGTGATTACCAATTTATGGATAATACATGGGGAAAACCCTTACTTTAAATTTGAAAGCTTATAATATAGTGCACACTTTTCTATTAAAACAAGTTACAGTTTCCATTGAACAGCTATTTTACTTTAGTCATGATCTTTCTAACGTCCTAATATCCAACAGGGACGTCTGTGGGTTGAAAAACCGATAGGAACAAAATGAAAAAAAAACACAAATACCTAACAAATATAAAAGTCACTTTACGGAATTCATAATAAATAAATTATTAACAAAAAAAATTGCATTTATTCAGTGAAATGAAACGAACGATTATAAATAATATGAATTTGACGGTTATCGGTTATATACGGTTTGAAGAAGAACATGTCCTAGCGCTCGAGAAACACCGTGGAGGGGAGCTCATTCCCAAGCCGGATGGTACGTGGCAGAAATAATATTTGGAAACGCACTGTCGATAATTTTACTATGGTTATCCGCATAAGTGCCATAATTTGTAAAACTCGTCCACCCATTTAACGCAATAAAAAATATTTGCTAATTTGGCGGCTTGGTTAAAGCGTCTCTTTATTTGTAAAGCTTTACTAGAGCTTACTGATAATATATGCTAAACAGTAAACTTTGCATGACAACTTAATTCGAAGTTTCATGAAGTTTCAAGAACACGCTCTTCTATCATTACCAAAACACCAGCTTACACCGTTGTGTTAAGAGATAATAAACAGATACCACAGCTTAACCTATGTGAAGTAACGTGTACTTAAACCTTCAGTAATTCGTATACTTATTTTTTCCGTTCAGGCAATACTGAAAACGTCAGTGTTGCCTAAAAAACGACACCATTATGACTTACGCGGAAATGTTTGAACAAAATTCCATCTCTGGTGAGCCACAAATCGTGTTTTATAGCAACCCCTTTCGTAATCTATTTATGGGGAGGAAGTATCGGGGTGGACACCATCGGAAATATAAATAAACAATGATACTCTAACAGTTCCTTATATTATAATATATATTTTTTTATTAATGATTAAATTAGTATAGCTATGGTAAAAATTTCATGTTGGAAGTCTTTGGAAGTTTTTACTTCGGCTTTCGCTAATTGTAGACATTATTAAAACGACTTTTACGATTTAATCTGACTTTTTTAATGTCATCACATTATTTCTTTAAAATAAACAAAAATTTTATCTTACAACAACTATTTACATCCAGCTAAAATGGTTCTCGATTACAAAATAATTTCATTAAAAGATGAACAATTCCGTCATTTACTATAGTAAAAATAAACAATGGAGCAAAGAGCGGTAAGAAAAAACATTGTCCCGGGAAACGAGACTAGGCGTCGCGGTGTCCACCGTCGACATCACGGTCAGACCCATGATTAATTACCCGGGAGATTTATGACGCAGGAAACCGATTACTCGTGTCGATATCACAATACAGATCCCTGGGAACCTCACTTCTCTGACAGATACGAGACTCGAACAGAAATAGACAAATTTCGCTTGTACGAAAATAATTTTTATCCTCCTCTTCATGAATGCGTCTAAGGCTCAGTAACTCCAAGGGTATTTCGAACCTTTTACATATAATAAGAAATGAGTTTGTCGCGTGTCTGAGAGGGAAAGAGAAATGTCCAGAGAATGTCTCTTAGTTTTAAGGGTCTTTTATTTTAAAGGTAATTTGGATTTTGAAGTATCATTGTTCTCGTTCATGTTGTGCTATCTCCGACAAGCTCGGATGGAGGACCATGAATTCAGCTCTACCCATCTACGCCAGTAAGAAAAACTGCATGTGCATATTATTAAATTTGGATGTTCGGTATCGGCGTAGACCACGACTTATTCCGAAGCAGTCGCGTTTCGGTTTGAATCGTGGGGCAGCCGTTGTTAAAAATGAGATCTTACAACTCATGTCTCATCGTGGGTGGCGGCACTTACGTTGTAGTTGTCAGGCGGGCCGTGAGCTCGTCCACTCATCTAAGGGGAATAAATTGTAATCCAGTCTTTGCATACCGAAAATGTTTGATTCACATACGTTATTATGTAATTCACTCTGAGTGGCAGGTGAGTTCATCAGCTTCAGCCTGAATAAATTTGCCAAGCAACAGCAGTGCTCCGCTGAATCTACCAACGGATCGGAACCGCGAACAACTGGGAATATCCGGCGAGAAACTCGGTGGGCCGTGTCTGCGGGAACCATGACACCAAATTTAAATGTTATAGTTATTTTTTACATCTTAAATTATCATGGTATAGTAATCTCATTTGTTATTTATTGGACGATCGTTCCGCCTTAGCTACATAACATTAGTATTTTTCAGTCTAAAATGAGGTCCGCTTTGTCGTATACTAAACATTGTACTAATCGGCTATTCGGTTCTAATCGCTAATTCCGTGTACATATATAAATATCGTGCTCGCTCGCACATGTACATACATTGTTATAAAAATATCCAAAATGTTTTATCAAAAAATATTAGTATATTACACATTCAATAGGTTTAAAAAAAGATAAAAGAGTAATTTAATTCCTTTGAGAGCAATTTTTCGTTCTATTGTCGAATGTCCATCATAATTTGATATTTTATTGAACAGATTATACCTACACTAACGAATATTGACACAAAAAAGAATCCCATTAAATTACGACTTTAAATCATTTTGATAACAATCGATTTTATGAAATTCCTCGGGGAGAGGAGATAAATGAAATTTGTTACAAAAGTTCCATTGGATAGCTCTCGGTTACGATATTAAATTTATGCCATCAAGTGGCATTCAAAGAATGGGCATTTAACTTAGATTTTCAATCGAGGAATTCAATAACGTTTGAAAATAATTCTGTTACCGGTTAATACTACGCGGACCATATATTTAATTAAATTTACTAAACTAAAGAACTTTTACGGCTTCGTTACGTCATGTTACTCTTAAAACAACTATTTAAGGTTATGATAATATGACCATTTAATTTTTTTATTCTATAAATAAAATAGCTCTTATTAACTTATCAATGCTTTGCAATATATCGTGTTTATTTTATTTTATTTCAAACGTGACCATTATACATGAATACTTTATCACATAAATCATCTAATTTAAGAAAACACAACAAACTGTAATCTTTCATAAGTGTTTAAGTTTATTTTTTTCGTAAAATAAATAACTTTAAATTTGTTTAAGACAACCCTGTTATTACGACGTATTTTATCCTAAAATTTCCTTTCATTACTCAGTTCCAATTACAAAAATTATTACCCTATAGACAAAGATCAAAAGATTCAGTCGTGACTTTAATAATAATTTAAAACGGATCTACGTTTGCGGAGTGGGTTACAAAGCAATTATTAAACGTTTATAACCGAAACATGATATTTCATTATATACAATAGCCTCTTAGATTCTATTCACCCACTTTACTGTAACATCAGAACAGAGATAGATAGAGAGAGAGTAGGCATTATTGGCACACCAAACATAATTAAGTATTGATACTAAGTGAATAAGTTAGTAAAAACTGTACAATGGGCGGTCTTATCGCTAAAAACGATATCTTCCAGATTACCGTTTTCAACCAGGGAAATTCTCAAAAAAATACGGCAGGTATGTTACGGTATATGGTTATTAATAAATTTTTTTATCGCCCATGTAGAAGACGAGCAAACGGCCCAGCTGATGGTGAGTGGTAACCGTTTCTCATGGACATCAGCAATGCCAGGGCCACAGCCAAGTCACTGCCTACCACTGAGTACCGTCTGTAAGCCTCGTTTGAAGAAGGATATATTATAGCCCTCGGGAAACACTCGGAAGAAGGAACGAACAATTCCATCCCCTAGAGCACCACGTCTTTAAATCGGTCCATATACACATCAGGATCAGCAGAGCTGTCCCTATAAGCGGAATGAGCAAAATTCACGCATTCCATCGCAATCTGCTGACTTATACTGCTAAACTCTTCGACAACCGGTCGTCGTCTGACGACCAGGACCAGAAAGTCGTATGCCAGCACGAATAAGGTAGTAATCAAATGACTCAAGTGGAGCATTGATCACATTTTATCTGGCTGGGTGAGTGGTCAGCAGAAGGCCCAGCAAAGAAGATTCGTGTCCCTCAATATCTGGGACACGGGTGGGTAGTTTCGCCGGGTGGGTGACACCGTCGACCAAGACAAAATCCTAGGCAGCTTGACATAACAGGTCAGTGTATCGCGGATTAAACCTAAATACGATAATATATATACTTCGATCAACAATAGTAACTGTTGATCGAAGTAGATATAAAATAAATATTCAAGCTTTAAACATATTCTTAAATGATGAAAAATATAAATATAATATTAAACAACGATTTACTCAGATATCAATATACTTGCATACTTAGATTTTCTTATTGCTTACATAGGTAAATGATCTCAAAGCCCGCCTTGTGTTAAATGGTTACATGAGCCCATAATGATAGACGTCAACAAAGTAAATACGGTGGTATTTACTTTGTTGCCAAACTTGAGACATGTATTCTAAGTGTCCGTTTTATAGTACAATGACTGCCCCACCCGTCTAGCTGAAACGTATTACTGCTTCACGGCAAAAATAGGCATAAGACGTTCTACCACCAGTAACTACGCAAATTATTATTTTTTGCGGGTTTGATTTTTATTACATGATGTCATTCCCTTGCCGTGGAAGTCAATCGTGATCTTTTGTTAAGTGCGTATTTCATTAGAAAAATTGGTACCTGCCTGCGGGATTCGACCACTTGCACGGTCGCATCGCTCGATACGAATGCACCAGCCGTTCTGTCCGTTAAGCCATGACGACTTCATAACATAAAAACAAACAGCACTAAGCAGATAAGTCAAAATTCAAAATTCAAAATCATTTATTTCAACTTAGATGTCAGTATGACACACTTGTTGAATGTCAAAATATAAATAACAATACTAACTCTACCAACGGTTCCAAAAAAAGCCACAGTCCTGAGAAGAACCGGCGAAACAAACTCAGCGGGCTTTTTTTTTTTGTTTTTTCGCAAATATTTTTTAATGTAATGTTTCGACATCATTCTTTTAAAGTTGACTTAAAGATTATAAGACAAGACAATAGTTCTCTTAAGATTTATTCGCAGAATGTCACAGAATATTTTTAATAACCTGGAATTGTTGAAGGCGATCGTTGACGGCGATCGATCATTGGTTCAGGTCAAATAAAATATACCGTCAGTACTCCGTGTAGGCGATCGCGTGTTTTATGACTACAGATTTTTAACATGTCTCCCTTTATGCTTCGTAAAAATTTTATCCATCCTTTATGTACCAACGAATTCCTGGCCATTGTAATTTTACGTACGTTATGATATCCGAATAAAGGAAATCTATGAAACTATTTAATTATGAACATCTAATTTTTTGTTGATCCGTCATAGTGTTTAAAATTCATAATGATTTTAAAATAAATTAAATACTTAACATATGTCCAAACGAAACTTCCACTGTGAAGGAATAGCAACGTGTAATAAAAATCAAACACGCAAAAATTACAATTTGTGTAATTACTGGTTGTAGGGTGTAGAGTGATTCCCGCACAGATAAGTAACCACCAGCCTACTCACATATTTTTGCCACAAAACAGTAATGGATTTAGAAATATTGAGACTTAAACTCAAATATCAAAGTTTGTTGGCGACATTCACGTTATGTCTATAAGTCTGACAACCGCGGTCATGAACTCTTTCACTAGTCTATACAATAAGACTAGAATATAATAATGGAAAATATGGTAATACATTGTAGCGTAGAGCTAATATTCTACACGTCATTACTCTCCGTCTTGATTTTTTAATAGACAGTTAAAGAAACATTTCCTGTCACTTTAATATAAAAATATTATATTGTAAGTTATGCAGTTTAAGTAATGTAGTTATTTAATTAATTAATAATTAGTAAAATTATCTGTATAATATTATAGTTTAAGATGTCAAGTATAAGAAAGAGTATGACGAGCTAGGTTTCATTAAATGCAAGTTTTACACAAAGACATGTGTAATATTAATTTTATTCCACTACTGTGTCGCCCTAGTAATTTGTTCACTTTTTATTTATATTGCTTAGATGAGTGGACGAGCTCACAGCCGACCTGGTGTTAAGTGGTTGGTTACTGAAGCCCATAGACATCTACAACGTAATTGCGCCACCCACCTTGAGATATAAGTTCTAAGATCTCAGTATAGTTACAACGGCTGCCCTGCCCTTCAAACCGAAACGCATTACTGCTTCACGACAGAAATAAGCAGGGCGGTGGTACCTACCCGCGCGGACTCACAAGAGGTCCTACCACCAGTTGACATTTCCTGTCACCTTAATATAAAAAATTTATATTGTAAGTTATGTAGTTTACGTAATGTAGTTATACATTATCTTTTGTGCATTAATAATTAGTAAAATTATCTGTATCATATTATAGTATAAGATGTCAAGTATAAGAAAGAGTATGACGAGCTAGGTTTCAGTAAATGCAAGTTTTTCACAAAGACATGTTTACTATTAATTTTATTCCACTTCTGTCGCGCCCTATTTATTTGTTCACTTTTTATTTATTTATTGCTTAGATGGGTGGACGAGCTCACAGCCGACCTGGTGTTAAGTGGTTGGTTACTGGAGCCCATAGACAAATACAACGTAATTGCGCCACCCACCTTGAGATACAAGTTCTAAGATCTCAGTATAGTTACAATGGCTGCCCTATCCTTCAGACCGAAACGCATTACTGCTTCACAGCAGAAATAAGCAGGGCGGTGGTACTTGCCCGCGCAGACTCACAA
The DNA here is from genome assembly GCF_030267445.1 of Bombyx mandarina. Taxonomy (NCBI): domain Eukaryota; kingdom Metazoa; phylum Arthropoda; class Insecta; order Lepidoptera; family Bombycidae; genus Bombyx; species Bombyx mandarina. Next base: position 8,598,764 of record NC_143227.1, on the reverse strand, counting down.
GAGGTCCTACCTCCAGTAAATCTTCTAATCACTTTTTAGTTTATCTCGCTTCACGCTTTTCATTTCAACTTCGTTGCTGGTATTTTTTGGGATAGAAGGATTTCTGATGACCCGGAGGCTTTTGCAGATTCAGGAGAATGGAAAAGCAAGCTCACGCTTAGGGCAAATGCCCACGAAGGAGGCCTGTCACTTACATTGTGAGAGTGTCTACCATTGGATCGGAATCGCAACCCATTGAGATATTCCGGTGAAAATCTCAGCAGGCCGATGGTATAGGTTAAGGGTTCTAAATACGATGACCTATGCCAGAGTGATAACTAGAAGCGTCCGACAGAAAAGTGGATCAGGTGGATCCAACAGGACATATCTAGGATATTGATAGTAGTCAACGTGTCCATATACAAAGCCATGTGCTTTTAATCACTATCGATGTTTCATATAATGTATGTTAACATATAAAATATGTTATAACATATAAGAAATGTAGTATGTTAACATATAAAATAGATGTAATTAGTGGAGTATAGATTTCATTGCAAAACCTATTTTCCATCGATTAAAGCTTACTCTTGTCACAACTCTCATCCCGATTCCAAATTTGAATTAATAAAACAAAAATTGGCACAAAACAAATGATATCACAACATTATATCGTACGAATATTGGAAGCAGTGTAGAAAGAAACAATAATAAAACAATAAATGGTTTTTGAAGGTAAAAAGGCAATGTCAGCGAAATGCAAATCATCCTCTTTTCTGGATATCAAAGATAATGATTTCGAGTCGAAATATCTTACATGCGAAATCATGTTGCCACATGAAGCGGTGTATTTCATGGAATTTATTGTTGAACATGGTCCCTTATTCATATGACAGCGAACGAATTATGGAAACAAGTTTGCGGAAATCGTGATTCGGGAGACATGTGGTATAGAAATGGTTTCAGCAATCAACGTGCGACGTCCGAGATTACCACATTCATATTTAATGTTTCCGAAGATTTCCTCGAGTATTTTTTTTTGTTATAACATCAACGAACTAGCAGAATATTGAATTAAGTGGAAATTAATTTGTGTTTTTGTGTATTAATACATTAATCAGCACTCTTGTAATCGTTTAATATCTGTTTTTTTTCCGTCCCAGCCTTTGTTTGTCTTATCAGTAAGAATTGTCAATATATTCGTATAACTTTCAATCTATATCTATATCTATACTAATATTATAAAGAGGAAAGATTTGTTTGTTTGTTTGTTTCGAATAGGCTCCGAAACTACTGGACTGATTTGAAAAATTATTTTTCCATTAGAAGCCGACATTGTCTCTGATGAACATAGGCTACTTTTTTTTAATTTTTTTTATTTTATTTTTTTGGTTTCATGTGTTTTAATGTTTCCGAAGCGAAGCGAGGGCGGGTCGCTAGTTCATTATAAAATACTTTTGTATTTAACCGGGAAAAAACGTCCGTAACGTAAGATTTTTATTATTTATGTATAGTCTTAGTATGGTGGCCATACAATGTCTAATCTGTCTAAATAGTCTACGTGATGACGGTTATTATTATTATTAGCTGTTTCTTTGTATATTATTATTATGTATATATATTTTTATAAATTTTTGTGAATAAAATAAAGTTGATAACTTTGTTAAGGAGTTTTTTTATTTTATTTTTTATCAATAAAAAAATCATAATAAAGAATGTATACCCGAATAATTATTTTCTTTATACCTCGACTAGAACTTAAAATTAATATTTTTATAATAAGGAACTTCGTTCTTATCCGGTGACTCACGACACCGCACATCTTTTATATTTATATTTTATAGTTTTATAAATCTGATAGAAAGGGCTATAACAAATTACTACCGCCCTGGTTATTTCTGCCGTGAAGCAATAATTCGTTCCGGTTCGCGAGTAGAACAGCCCTTATACCATCACGTTCATGATACATCTCAAGGAACGTAGCGGAATTCAAGTTTTACTATTTATGGGCCCTGAGCTACTACTAGGTCTATTTTAGTCAACATCAGCTACGGATCGAGGCTGAAAAAACGTGATATTCAGAGAAATTAACAACGCAATAGGAGATCGCTATTACTTGGAAGATCGCCGAATATCTACCTGATAAATCATAAACGAATCCGCTCATAATCCTAGGACTAATCGCAGATAAGCAAATGATCGGTGGACAGCGGCTTGGCTCTGCCCCTGGCATTGCTGAAGTCCATGGGGGACGGTAACCACTCACCATCAGGTGGGCCGCATGCTCGTCTGCCTACAAGGGCAATAAAAAAACAATAATGAAAAAACTTACTTTGCATAAGTCTTCATTACAAAAAGACATTGATATTACTGGTGGTAGGACCTCTTGTGAGTCCGCACGGGTAGGTACCACCGCCCTGCCTATTTCTGCCGTGAAGTAGTAATGCGTTTCGGTTTGAAGGGTGGGGCAGCCGTTGTAACTATACTGAGATCTTAGAACTTATATCTCAAGGCAGGTGGCGCATTTACGTTGTAGATGTCTATGGGGTTCATTAACCACGTAACAGAAGGTGGTCTGTGAGCTCGTCCACCCATCTAAGCAATAAAAAAAACAACAAACTGAAAGTTTATTTCAGAATACAAAAATTTTTCGATTTTATTTCACAACTAACAACCCTAAACTTCTAATATGTCAAAGGTATACGCGCTTGATTTTATTCACAGACTCGGAGAAAATTGATTTCCTCTACATACGGGCATTTTGTTTCGTATCATTTTATTGACGTTCACGTAAATTACGAAACTCACAAATGTAGTGTTTTTGTAAGGCGTAGCGGATTTAATACCCCGTTTTCAGTTGTAACTCAGTGTTTATTACCGTGTTTATTTCGCCCCATCGGCGGTGGGTACATAAAACCACAACAAATTATTAACTTTTTAGTAGGTACCTGTTGTTGAAAATATTTACGGTTCGTGCGTATTTATTTCAGGTATATCTGATGTTTGTACATTATTTTGTAAAATATGAGAGCACAGCCAGACGCGCACTTAAAAAAGGTAATGAAAATATGAAATATACAAACAATAAGTTCTTAAATAGCAAATCATTTATAATAGATTAAACAAATCTATACTAATATTATAAAGAGGAAAGATTTGTTTGTTTGTTCTGAATAGGCTCCGAAACTAATGAACCGATTTGAAAAATTCTTTCACTGTTTGAAAGCTACACCATTCCCGAGTGACATAGGCTATAATCTTTTTTGAAAAATAATTAGGGATCCTTACTAATACCAATTTAATATGCCAATTATATAATAATAATACCAATTACCAAAGTGTAAAAAAATTACCTAAAATATGCATTACATCGCGTGCCCTGCGAAAACTATTGATGATAGAATAAAATAATGCACTACGACTTTGTAGAACACATTATTATTTACAAAAAGTGTCGCGACAACATATGTCTAACTATTATAGTTATGCCGCAATAAGTGTTCTTTTATTTAAAAAAATAAAACAACGTCAAATATCGTTGAAATTTTTGTTAAAGACCCGAGCGGAGCCGGAGCGGGCCGCTAGTAGCTTATAAACGAATAAGCAATGTATTTAAATATATTAGCAATTAATAAGTAATGTAATAAATACTTAATAAGCGGTGTATATATATTTTAAGTTGGCTATCTAAATCAAAATATGCAAACGTTTTACAACATACAACCTCTGCATTACGCATGTACAATGCTCTCCTAACTCGATTTGACATGAATCTCGTATGTCAAAACGTATAGCAAAACAAATTTATGACATAAAATCGTTGCATTAAGATTAATTTTCAAATACTTTTACAGCAAATTGACGGCCATATAAGCTTATTTACAGAATTGCGACTACTAATGTTATGTCATTTGGCGTAAGTGCTGTACCGTGTAGCTATTTGACCTCTGAGGTCAGACCGTTTCAAATGCAAAGAAATAAATATAGGCGAGTATTTCTCGTTTCAATGGACTTGGTTACATTGTTTTTAGTTTTTGCGTCCAAAGGTACACTTAACCTAAGTATATAGGTTATTTTCTTGAGAGCTGTCTACATTTTCTTTCATAGAGCTTGTAGATCATTAAAAAATTATTACTATAATATAATCATCAGTTATAGTAATATTGTTCATTGATCGACTCAACAGGGACAATTAATTGAACACGCGCAGTACTAATGTTCTCGATCGCTGACATGTAAGAAACAAAAGCTATTTTAAAGAGGACACAAGACCTTTTTAAATAACATAATATTCAACATAAAAGTAGTATGATGCCTAAACATAGGTCATTATCATCATCATCAGCAGTCCACAGCTGGACATAGACCTCTCCAATTGTAAAAAACATAGGTCACCGTTCTAATACTGTTTTTGTAAATTAAACAAAACTGATATCGCGTCTTATACTAGTGGCCCGAAGGCTTTTTCAGTATCACCAGGTAGGCGAAGCACGGGCTCAGCCGCCGGGAGGGAGGTATGTCGTAAGATTGTCTACCAGACTATAGGGATAAATAAAATACATTGTGTTCTTTATGAGCTATGAAAAATGAATTGCTGTTCGTTAGTCTCGCTAAAACTCGGGAACGGTTGGACCGATTTGACTAATTTTGGTCTTGAATTATTTGTGTTAGTTCAGAAAAGGTTTAAAAGGTAGATAAATCTGAAAATTTTGTTTTTCCTTTGATGTGTCCTCAGTTGGACGGATTCCTTTTGCTGATTTTAACTGTTTTGAGTTTATTTTATACAAAAGTTTAGGTCTTTTATTTATCGATTGAGGCACTACGAAGTCTGCCGGGTCAGCTAGTAATAAAATAAAATAATATCCCAATTATCTTCATTCGAGTTATTCGTTCACGTGACCGGTGTTAATCAGCGAATTTAAATTGCTTCAACGAATACACGTTGGATGCAAAAATTGAAATCATCGACGCAGCAGGCGAATCGAAAATTGTTTATGGTAATGTTAAGTTCGGGTGTACGTGGGTAGTTCGTATTTTATTAGCAGCGTTCACCGGCCAAATAATGACCCCTCACATCATAATTTAACAAATCAAATATTTAAGCAAACACAATGGTATTTCGGTGATTGATCTATATTAAAACATGTCACGTGAAAGGTTTTTCATAGCACAGTTTGTCGACTAAATAACGAACACACCGTTAAAATATTCAATCTCGATTTCTCAATCTTATATTTCCAAAAAATGTGTACACAGCATAACCGAGCATTAAAACTTAATATTATTTTAGGGAATATTTTTCATGTCGAAAGGACTTTCTTCTGTATAATGACAACAAAAAAAAAAACATAAAGAACTGTCTCCAAGAATAGTTATTATTAAACATTCGACCATCAATCATAGGACGTGATATACAAGATATCAAAAATACATCTAAGGAATTACTTATGGTCGTGCCCAAAGAATCAATACATGGAAAATGAACGCTTCTATGATCGACATATCCTTCAGCTTAGCCAGAATATCATGTATTCATTCGAAGACTAAATTCTTGCGAAATTATTCCGCTGTTTCTTCTGCAGTAAAAGCTCAGTATAAATAAGGCTTCATTCTGTGGTTATCGGTAGGTAATGGTGCGTAAATACAAACACTTCTCGGCCGGAAATTGAACCCACAGCCATTAAGTATGTAGGTAGACCTACGTTTTGCTTTACCTTTACTATATTTGATTAAATAATATATTATATACATATTTATTATTATACTTTTTTCGGATTTGTTAACACGTCAACGTGTAATTTGGTTCTATTAAAATTGGAAGTGTCATTTATAAATATAAATTTAATCAATATTTACAATGAATGATGAAGTATCATAGGATTAGCACTATGAACACTATATAAATTCGTAAGAACGTGAAGTAGGTTATCAATATTTAGTGTAATAAATATAATAGGCCATCTTTTCACGTTTAGTTTCATAGTCATATGATATTGATTCGTTCAGCTTTGGAGTTGGAACCCATGATTGCTACACCGTAGAAATGATGGAACGCGTTCCACAACCAGTGCCAAATATCATAATGAATCAGTTTCATAGTGAATTCTCGTTTATTAATATTAGCGAGTTCGCGTTATCGTAAAAATAAAATGCTGTCACAAATGGTCAAAACATAAATTTAAATTAAATTTTAACAGCAATTTTTTTCCTCCGTAAGTTAAACGCACAATCGATTTATTTTAGTCAAAGCACAACGCTCGGACAAAACTATCCCTTAAAAGGTATTCAAAAGTATGAAAATCATTGCATTCTGGCGATAAGAACGTCAGATAACCCGCGCTCTATTTAACGGCTTACAAAAGCGGTGAGCAAAAACAAATTTTCCGGTTCCTCTAATAACTTACGGAGCGCCTTGAGCATAGCCGCAGCCGAGACCACAAACAAAATCGATCGGGCTTTATACGAAGTTTTTTGCCTATAAAAATTAAATGTATGAATAAAGCCATAGATTTATCTGAAATACATAAATCAGTTTTCTGAATTATCGGCAAACCACTAATTATTAATTATAAATAAATACCCTTTGGAGTGATTCCGATTCCAAAATAAATATGTTTTTAAATTACAAAATAACATTTTATTACGTTTTCATCGACAAGTGTATAAATTATCTTTAGGCAGTATTTAGTGAGCTACTAACACACGAGTACTACAACTTTGAACACTAAACAACTAGCTCACGGTGCCTAATTTTACGAGCTTTGTACAAAAAGCTTTATTAATACGGCTATTCAGAGTAAAAACTACTTTTTTTTTTATTGCTTAGATATGTGGACGAGCTCACAGCCCACCTGGTGTTAAGTGGTTACTGGAGCCCATAGACATCTACAGCGTAAATGCGCCATACACCTTGAGATATAAGTTCTAAGATCTCAGTATAGTTACAACGGCTGCCCCACCCTTCAAACCGAAACGCATTATTGCTTCACGGCAGAAATAGGCGGCGCGGTGGTACCTACCCGTGCGGACTCACAAGAGGTCCTGCCACCACAATTTAGAGCACAAATAACGATTTATTGCTGAAATTAAATGTTATGATTGAAAATCGTTAAGAGAGCCCCTAAAACGTTTTTCACAGACGGATAAAAATCTTTCACCCACAAAAGAAATATATATGTACAACGAGGTTCTTGAGTGTGCACTGCATAAATTGCCTTGTATTTGGAGATCGCCTGACCATTAATGGCTACTAGGTGGGACAGATCTTTATCGCCAAATGGGATTTCTGGGTGGCGGTTCGGTGGCCAATACAAAGAAATCGCGTACCTCGTTTGCTCGGTTAATGTTTAGGGTTATTGGAACTTTTGTTGAAATCAGAACTCGCCGACTGGATGGAAGCATCTCGTTCGCGTTAAAATATTAATTACCTAATTAAACCTGTAGTATTTGTTCGTCAAATAAGGGCCTGTTTGTATACGGTAATTAAGGCAGTGCGCAGTTAAAATATTTTGCTTTCAGTTTCTTCTTTTGACCCAATTAACACTTAAAATTTATCTGTTAAATTAAAAACTTGCAAAATACTTTTTGCAAGAATAGTTAAATTTTCTAAATGACGATCGTGATTAAATGGATTACTAACAAGTAAGTGGACACCAATCGATTATTAATGATGAAACTGGAAAGACCTCCGGGCCACCAGTAATCCTTCAATCAAAAAAAAAAAATGTCAAACTCACCCTCATATAGGATTTAGGACCGTTCCAAAAAATCCTTATTGACCGCAATGTAGATTTACAATTTACATTCGGTAACATGCAACCAGTAGTAGCCATCAAAGTAAACCAAAAAAGTTGTGAAATTTTCTAGGACAAAAAAGTAAAGTTTTGTAGGCTTCAAAACATACAGCAATGATTTAGTAAATAAAATTGAATTCTGTTACTTTCAAAAACCTTGACTTAAGTCGTATCATTGAAAAAAAATCAACAAAATAATTTTAATGATTAGTAGTGTAATTAATACAAATTAAGCCATTCGACTAAAATATTAGAGAATTTCAAATTTCTGAAATGGCTCAGTTGCAAAGAACTTGTAAGTAACTATTAGGAGCAGGCCCGGGATCAACTTAGTGATTGTTTAAATAGGAAAACTTCCAGTAGATATGAGAAGCGGTGAGGCCCCAATAAATCAAAATTATTGGTAAAGTTTTGGTCTACCAAGCCACCTGAAATATTAATTCCTCCCATATTTCATTACACTTGAAACATTTCATGTCAATAACAGATAGTTTATGTTCTTATCCACCTGAATAAGGTGTCTTTGAATACGAATTTAGTCAGTTGAATAGATTCAGAATTTCTATATATACATAAAAATTATATTCTACTAATCTTGAATAAAACAAAGTACTAAATGTGAATGTTCTTAAACTGTAAGAGGTTAGATATACAATTTAATTAGACAGTGTAGATATACAATCTAATTAGATTTTTTAACTTTTTACGTTAAGCTTTCAACGTAAAATCCTAAGCGTTCATTAGGGAAAACGAGAAACGTTTCGTATTAAAGTAAGTTTCAAGCACATTCCTTTAATGAGAAAAAATTCGCTAAAACAAGAGATGATAAGTGATTTCTGCCGGCACCTCCAACACGCCTAATATCTTACGCAAAGCGTTTAACGGTTAAGGAAAATTTCACCAAACTTAAGCTCATCAACCGTCGTCTCGCCGCAACTAAACTTAAATTTAGCAAAAAATATTTCTTTCGTGAAGAAAAACAAAAGCGACTTTATCTCCGGGTAGAAATTTATGAGATGCGCTGAGGATTAAAAATGTTTGCCGTGCCCTCTGGCCCGGCCTCGGCTTCATTAGAGCGTGTTTCTACAATATTCTGATTAATATTTACCTTTCACTTCTTGCAGATTGTAGTTCATTAACCTTTCGACTCGGTAATCGAGCCAGGCACGTAAAGTAGACTATCCGATTTTAGAAAAGGAGACCAATGAATTTTCAGATTTTACTGGTGGTAGGACCTCTTGTGAGTCCACACGGGTAGGTGCCATCACCCCGTCTATTTCTGCCGTGAAGCAGTAGTGCGTTTCGGTTTGAAGGATGGGGCAGCCGTTGTAACTATACTGAGACCTTAGAACTTATGTCTCAAGATGGGTGGCGCATTTACGTTGTAGATGTCTATGGGCTCCAGTACCCCCTTAACACCAGGTGGGCTGTGAGCTCGTCCAGCCATCTAAGCTATAAAAAAATATTGTACCTCATGAAGTCCTGCTTGATAGTTAATAGATCCTTTAAGCATTATAATATAAAGATAGGTATCGTTCTTATCATATTCTAAGTCCCGTTCGAGGCAATCATTAAGTGTAAAACAAATTACGTAACCGCGTGCAAGTGCGCTCTGTAAAATGGTATCTGGCCTATCTGGCGTGCAATGCCAGCTTGAAACAGACACGTTATCTATGAATGTTGAAAAGATAACGTGAACACGATTAGTGGCCACTGCCGGCCCATTAATACACAATAATTTAATATTATTCGTGCATTCACGTACATATTTGACTGTTAACCACTATAGCGACTAATGGGGGAAAATATTGACCAACAGTTAAAAAAGAATCTTATATTGGAATTCGTTTAATATAATTGGAACGAAGTTCCTTATGGGACGATGCGGAGGGGTACCCTAACCGGAAAAAAACGTCCGTAACGTAAGATTTAATTAGTAATGAACACAGTGTACGACTTAACTTTGTAATAACGTACAAAAAATAACATCTTTTTTTATCATTCATTGACCACGATCTCAGAGCGTTCGTTTGCGCAATACACTAACTAACTCTTATCCAAACAACCGTGAATGAAGTGTACCACAATAAGTTCGCAATAAGTTGTTGCGAAACCTCCAGTTTTATTTTCTTTATACCTCGAATAGAACTTAAAATTAATATTTTTATAATAAGGAACTTCGTTCCTATCCGGTGTCCCACGGCACCACACATCTTTTTTTTGACGATGTTATGAAAGGCATTATAAGTTTCACGGGTAAATTTTGAGCACAGAAAACACACAAAACATTTTTCTCCGCTATAAAATTTTTCTCGGTGACTATCAAACGGGCTCTTGACGCCTTGACGTAATTTCCCGATCGCCATGTATGTCTAGCTAGGGGTCCTGAGTGACTGCTTGTTCAACTTTTGTCACCTACACGAGACTACTCCGTGCTTTTTTATTGCCTGTGTAGGCATACGAACATACGGCTCAAGTGGTGGTGAGTGGTCACCGTTGCTCATGCATATCAGCAATGTCAGAGGCAGAGCTAAGTCGCTGCGTAAAAGTAAGCTTTAGGTAAGATTAATACAATATAGAAGCTTCGTATTCATCATTAAAAAGTGTCTACATTCAAATTAAAGAATAGTGTAGTTTGACCTAATTTTATTTTGTCTTTTAAGTTCAAAGCACATGACCATTTTGCACTAGAAGTAGGCAGAGCACTAGTAGACTTTCTATATTGATTAAAATGCAGATCAACAGAGTATTTATACACAGATGTATGAATTACGTTACTTAGTAATTGATTCATAAATTATTGTTGGCTCAGTAAAGTCTGTGGTGGACCTTTTAATTAGACCTCCTACGGATGATTTAGAATACTGATTAATGTTCAACCAAATTTTATTTATTAAAAAATAATTAACATTCTAATGCATTCAGTTATCATAATCCAAAAATTGCCTGACAAGCATTTAGAACACATTTCGGACTGCATATTTTAAGTGATGAGTAAAAATTGGTATGCTCTTGTTTTTCATTAAATTAACCAACAGCAACCAACGAACCAGCAGCGTGAGCAATCGTGAACATAACTCATGGCACGTATGCGACTTTTAGAAATACCCTAATTTTATTTCCACACTTTCATCATACCTTATTCAATATCGAACATTCGAGTTATTTATTCCACTTGTATACAAAACCTCCGAGGGTAGACAAATTTTCTTTTGCAATTGTATCGTTGTATGACGCTTAGTGAGAATAAAAAACCGGAAGGTATTCGAAATGTTCAAAAATTCTAATGAGATTAGATACAAGTTTAATAAAATTGGAAATTTAATGTAATTTTGCCTATTACGATTTTTTTTTTTTTTTTTCAATATAAATACAACATTAATTTTTTGGCTTAGTGATGACAACGAGACAGGTTATGCTATATACCGTACATATTGTTGTATGTAAGATATGTACAAATAATAGTAAGTAATTAGCGTGAACAACACTTGTTTGAACGCAGGAAAACGCTATTGTACACGGACGTAGTAAGGGTGAAGAACTTGAATAAATTTCGCTTACATTATGCTGTGATACAAACAAATTTTTTATTTTTTTTTAAGTCGAAATTACATTCTTCTCTACAGTATAAAATACAGACACAAGCTACAGTTATCTGTATAGCGATCGCTATCACACAATGAAAAAAAATTCGGAAAAAATCTGAATAGCACCAACTACATTTTCAAGATACGCTTACATATTGTACAAGTCCCGAAAAATAGCAGTTTCGATGGAAGATCTCTTTATCGCTGATTCCCCAAAATCTGTATAAATTTTTATTTTGTAACTTTTATATTTCTCAACCTATTCAATGTCTTTCTTAATATAGATTTTTAGAAAAAAGGACTGCTTGTTTATGCTACACACGATATGGTGTACGGGAGCCAACAAACTCTTCAAAGGTATTTTGCACTCTCTGTCGATTATAAAGTATTTCCCAGCCAAGACTTTGTCCAAACTCTGTAGAAATAGAAATCTGTTAGCGCAAGGTCTGGTGAGTGCGGTGGTTGACGAAAAACTTCTAACCCTAGTTATTTCGTTGCTCCGTATGAGATTAGCGTTATCATGCAGGAGCAACGGGAACGAGTGATTAACCTAGAATGGCCAGAGATTCGTGAGCTTTTCCATCATAACTTAGGGTTGGGATTTTACGTCATCCACTGTACTCACCAGACTTCTGATTTTTCGGACCATCTCTTGGCAGAGAAAAAATTCAACACCCGAAAGGGAGTACAAAATGTCTTTGAAGAGTTTGTTGAGTTCCGTACACCTGACTTTTTCATTGTAAAATTGCCCCTGCGCTAGTAGAGATACATCGATGTCATGGGTGCATTTTTTTATTGATAAAAAAAAAGAAGTACCCAAAAATTCTGTAAACTAAACGGTATTTTCGTAGGTAAAGACTTAATATACATATAATATGTATATAAACCGTAAACGTAACTAGCATGCTACAGCCTGAATGCGTGTTGAAGAAGGAGCTAAGTAGCTTCAAAATAATCGATGGTAGGACTATTTGTAGGTGGTAGGTGGTAGGGTAATTTTTACTGGTGGTAGGACCTCTTGAGAGTCCGCGCGGGTATGTACCACCACCCTGCCTATTTCTGCCGTGAAGCAGTAATGTGTTTCGGTTTGAAAGGTGGGGCAGCCGTTGTGACTATACTGAGATCTTAGAACTTATGTCTCAAGGTAGGTGGCGCATTTACGTTGTAGATGTCTCTGGGCTCCAGTAACCACTTAACACCAGGTGGGCTGTGAGCTCGTCCACCCATCTAAGCAATAAAAAAAAAAAAAGAATCGTCAATCATCGAATACTAATCCACTAAGTGACTGTTCAATTACCATTTTATTACTGGTGGTAGGACCTCTTGTGAGTCCGCGCGGGTAGGTACCATCGCCCTGCCTATTTCTGTCGTGAAGCAGTAATGCGTTTCGGTTTGAAGGGTGGGGCAACCGATGTAACTATACTTGAGACCTCAGAACTTATATCTCAAGGTGGGTGGCGCATTTACGTCGTAGATGTCTATGGGCTCCAGTAACCACTTAACAGCAGGTAGGCTGTGAGCTCGTCCACCCATCTAAGCAATAAAAAAAAAAAAGAATTCGAATACAAATGTAGATTATGATAAAGTACGCCAATTTTGGCCGCGACTTAAGGAAGTGCTAACTCCAGGCAACGGCTGACAAGTGCAATTGCGGTACACGAGATATAGTGATAGCGCAGGCACGCCCCGCTGTTAACACTTCCCAAGCACGCCAAGGTTCATTGACCTTTAGATAATCTAGATAAACTAGAACAACAACTTTTAGATTTTAATTTATATACTGCGAAACACAGTTCATTTTACTACAGAAAAACAAAAATATGCAGACTTTAATACTGAAATTTTGGTTTCGAACAGCCTCGTCAGCTTAAAACCTTGCTTTTATTTTCGAACTGTCAAAAACTCCATGGCTATTTCTGGTTTTCCTTCGATTTATTAAATTAAAAAAAATATAAACTCAAATACAACGTAAATCAACGTTAAACATAATATGTTTAAGTCCATATTTTCAATTTCCTTGATTACTACAATTTCACATCGTTCCTTCCTATATTTTATGCCTAGATATAAAAAATATCCAGGATTAGTTGAAGTTCTTTTAACCGGTTTCTTTCAGTTACATTATGAAAATTTTAAGTGATTTCGTAGAAAAATACATAAAACAAGACATAGCTTACTTTGCATTACCATATAAATGTCCTAAACACAAAATGCAATATTTTAACACGGTTTCGTACTTTGGAAAATGTATAATGCCACTAGCTTATGTTTTAAACTTACTGAGTAATACATTGTGCATTCAAATTATTTCCAAACATAGCGGGGTGAGAGGGGAGTAGTGATGAAATTACACACGAAAAAACAGTCGTTCGACATCATTTGTATAATATACTATTCTACTAATATTCTTTTTATGATAAATGTTACTGTCACGTTTTTATGATTTTAAATGTATTTGGCAGTGTCATAGAAAGTGCCACATAAACCACACGACTTTCATTATAATATCAAGTCATTCAAAACCAAGCCTTAGCACCTCAACAACACTAAGTTTTTTTGAACGGCTCCAGTAACACAAGCTGGCCATTGTAACGAATAATGCAATTAAGCTTCCAAAATTTTTAAGAATCTATTTTCTTCATTTCATGATAAAAACCAACGTACACCTAACAAATATGAAGCTGTTCCATGTTAACGTTGTCAGAAAATGTAATTCATAATGTAGAAATAGCATGACAAAAAGGTTTACTATGTACTCAAGTTTGAAAAAGACATTATGCAAATGAACTCTTTTAGAGGCTTTTAGGAGCCACTTTGAATCAAGGGTGCTTAAAATAAAATTTCTTTTCCCACCTTTATAATTATCCAAAGACTAAAAATAAGGAAGTAATTTGAGTTTATATGAAATCAGGCAATATGCCATAATTCACAAACTTATTTAAGTAAATTTGCGCCTCTTCAGGAGCTTGTGTCTGAAAGTTAGGGATTGTTAAAAATAGGCTTCTATTTTTGTAATATATTATGATGAAAATTTAACTTTTTGTCCCAAAAAAAATTTATGTAGCCTAGAGGGTCATAAACATCTTTTTAGAAGATAACAATAATAATTTAATTTTGATTTTTACCCAACTCTTCTTGAACAGCACCAGAAGTTTAACGAATTTTTACTATACTTGTGGCTTTTTTTCCTTTTCCTTCTTTAAGCGAATGGGTGTCAGCAATACTCGAATTTTTAATGCAACCCTGCTTAAATAAAATTTTAGCGCTTGTGGGAGAAAATATCTCTTAAAACGCACCGCTCTGAAAATAAGCTTTTCAAGAAAACAGATAACACTAGTCCGAATTTAAAAAGTCAACCTACTTTCTTTGCTTTTTTTTTTTTCTTCGAATTAAATTTCTGTTCAATTAAACTGGAGCACATGAACGCCTTCGTGATTAGAAAACTAAAAAGAAATACGAGCTTCAAGAATTCTATCTCAGCATTCGACGGAAATGGTTAAAGGAAATAAAACGTGTCATCTGTCCCAGTTAATGAGGTGAAATACTAACGTTTCGCTGAGTTCTAGACGATGCTCTTTTTGTCCTCTCCGAGCGGAATAAGTAATGAGGAAACGACCGAGGTAAGTCGCCTGAAGGAGTAAGCCTTATTACGTGATTTCCTCTCAAAACTCCATGCTTAAGACGTAATTTTGAGTTAACTAACGTCATTTTAAAAGAACTAGCTACTTACATAAAATTTGGACGGAATAACTTCTCGAAACTTAAACTGCAAAACGTTTCCGTCGGTAGTCGAGGTAGATATGTTTTTTGTGAAAACTGTCGCTTTTTTTTATCCTACCTAAGCTGATGGTCTAAAGAGACCTTATCAGCGTAACCTTAACTAGTACGTGAGCTCACGGGGCTCAAACCTGACGATGTTGCTAAAACGAACCCTAACAAGAGCCGTGCTTCGCAGAATCTATCACCGGATTGGAAACGCGACCCACTGAGAAGATCCGGCGAGAAACTCAGTGGGCTGTGTCTGTGGGTTAATTTACTCGCCGAGCCCTTCGTCGCAAACGACGGGTTCGACGAGAACGATGACCGGTGCTTGGGGTACCTAAAAGCACTTTTACTAGATCGGGAGGATCCGAAATGACGTGTTTTGGGCGACATCGACTGTTTACCATTTACCGGTTGCTGATTTTAATGGATGCTACATTATTAACGAAAGATATTTTATGACAAAAATTTACAGCTGTATAGTAAATAATGGGCATACCAAGAAATCGGAACATTCTTGTTAATGGTTTGCGAGCTGATAAATCGTTGAAGGCGGGACATTGATCGCTCGTAAAACTTTTAACGACTGCCTGAAATTACTACCTATTACAACGCGTTTCATTCGCTCGTTGTACTCGATTGTTTCGTGGAACAATAGGTTCGGTAATTGTAGTGAAACATTCCGTTTTTATATCTGCTTGAAGGCTTGCTACCTGACCCAAAAAAATTAGCATAATTTTTTTTTTTTTTTTTTGCTGTAGATAAAATATTAATTTCACTACCTACTTCATATTACCACTCCACGCTATTAGAACAATGAAATAATGAAATACATAGTTTGTAACGGTGAAAGCTGAATATTACACCGTTACACCAACCAGTAACCGCAGTGGTGAAGATGAGACTCAATTTTAATAAACGGATCATAAAAGGGTCAAGGTCAGGGTCACACACGCACACACACACGCACACACACACGCACACACACACACACACGCACACACACACGCACGCACACACGCACAAACACACGCACACACACACGCACACACAAACGCACACACACACGCACACGCACACGCACACGCACACACGCGCGCACACACACACACACACACACACACACACACACACACACACACACACACACACACACACAATAAACAAGAGTTCATAAAATTAACAAACAGTTTACTTAAAAAATATAGGGGCTTAAATTAATAAATTATATGAAGGTAGACTAATGATGATGGTGAGATGTTGAGAGAGGATATTTCAGCTCCTTGGCGTGAGATGACAATTAGACGGTACTAAGTCTGATTGATTCCGGAACATTACAAAACGATCCACGGAGTGCATTCCAACAAAAATTAAAGTCAAGATAAACAGGACTATTGGAACTCTACAATAAATTATACACAATAAGTCTAATCTACAGAGATTAGACAAAGTGATAATTAAAAACTTACCGTTAGTATAAATTAGGCACTGTTTTCTTTTGTTTTTGATGCGTTATGGATTAATGCTTACAAGAAAACCTTTTTTACTGCACTGGATTTGTGGACGAGCTCGCGGCTAACCAGAGTGGCGTGGCGAGTTGATTGAATGCCACCATTCTATTGGAAAACGCTAGAAGTCTAGAGCGCTAGAATTATACCATTAGTGGCTCTTGAATCTTTCAAGCCGTCATACATGCTATAGTCAGCAATAGACACGTGTTGTTCTTTTACTGTAAGCCCAAGATATTGCGGGTTTAGTTTATATTCAGCCTTCGTTATTTACGTGTTCGCAACCTAATAGATTGCCTTGAAACGTTCCGAGATTTCTTGTTTTACATCTCATTTGGTCGGAATTGCAGCCCACTGTTTGTTCCCAGCAACGAGCGCCGGACTGCGATGTTAATGAAACGCTTGTGAACTTTATGAGTCTATTTTCCTTTTAATTAGAATTCGTATTCGCTTTGTTAAGCGATTACAGGAGCCCATAAACTAAATCTTGAGACATCAGGAAGTCCCAATATTATTGTAATAGAGATATCGTAATCTTCAGCTAGCACTTTTGTTTTTTGGAACGCAGTTCCTTATGGGACGATGCGGAGTGGTACCCTAACCGGGCAAACGTAATGCACACAGTGTAAGACTTAACTTTGTAATAACGTACAAAAAATAACATATTTTTATCATTCATTGACAACGATCTCAAAGCGTTCGTTTGCGCAATACACTAACTCTTATGCAAACAAGCGTGAATGAAGGGTACCATAATAAGTTCGCACGTTACCGAATGACCGTGGGTTGTTGCGAATCCCCCAGTTTTATTTTCTTTATACCTCGAATAGAACTTAAAATTAATATTTTTATAATAAGGAACTTCGTTCCTATCCGGTGTCCCATGACACCACACATCTTTTTTCCTACCTAGGCTTGCCTTGCCTTGCCTAAGCTAGCCTTGAGAGGCTATTTCAGCGTAAACTTAACTAGTAGGTGAGCTCACGGGGCTCAAACCGGAGTGATGCTAACACTGACCCTTACAAGAGCAGTGCTTCGCAGAATCTACCACCGGATCGGAAACGCAACCCACTGAGAAGATCCGGCGAGAAACTCAGTCGGCTTAAAGCACATAATTGGCATTCAAAAACATGTAGTAAATTTTTTTCCTTACGTTATAGTATCCGCTATACTAAGTTGTATCATCGTTTTATTCAACACAAAAACACATCGATAACACGTAGTACGTAGAATATACGATTATTTTCTTAGGTTTACTCACATTTATTACTACTGGTAGGACTGCCTATTTCTGCCATGAAGCTCTAATGCGTTTCGGTTTGAAGGGTGGAGCAATTGTTGTATTGTAAAAACTGAGACCTTAGAACGACTATCTCAAGGTAGGTGGTAGCAATTACGTTGTCGATGTCTATGGGCTCCGGTAACCACTTAACATCAGGTAGGCCGTGAGCTAGTCCACCCACCTAAGCAATAACAAAAATATTATTTTTACACTTCCGGATGTTTAGCATACTTCATTTTATTTGTGAACATACATTAATAATATTTTTAATATGTAGAATTAGAAATCGCTCAATAAATTCAATTAGCGCATTATGTAATGTAGCGACTACCAGACGATCGTTTTTGATTTAAAATAGCCTAGCACGTCTCAGTTTTCTCTTCCTGATAGACACATGAAATTTGCGTCATTATGAACTATAGGACCATAATATAAATACGAAAGAGGATCTTTCTGTTACGTTTCACTCTCAAACCACTAAACCGAATTTGGGTATGGAAATAGATTGAGCCCCGGGAAAGAATAAAGGCTAACTTTTATCCTACTATTGAATACGGGTTTTCGTCCACGGGGTACAAAGTCTAGTCGACGCCAATGAAGCTGCGGGTGGAAAGTCATTCACGAATAAATCAATATTATTACAATTAATTTCAGTTAAACTCACAGATAAAGGCTAATTTATAATTAATTGCAACGATTCTGTTGCCAATCGTCAACTTTATATAATTAGTGTTGCAAAACAATTCCGAAAAGTTTGTTAATAAACCCGGCCTCAACTATTAATTGGTCCGTTTCCAGAGCTCTTGTCGGCGAGGGTCTGTTATTTCATAACCAGTCAATGCGAAAAAGTTTTATAGTGCGCTCAAAATAAACAAATTACAAAATTACCAAGTAAAGTAGACTTTCATGATTTTAATTCATTATTTTTGTAAATTACATGCTTAGGCTTTCATAAGCAAATTGCGACAAACGCAATTCTTATTTTTTCATATCTTTTTATATCGTATTTTTTTGTCCGTTGTGGTATACGGATATCAAAGCCATTGTTATTGAAGATTTTTGAGCTACTTATGTACATATATCTATAAGTACAGGTGAGCGTAATCTGTAAATCATTCATTTTGTTATGGTGTTTTGAGAACATCGCAAAATATTTGCACCGATCACTTCAGGTTTAACTCAGGAATGATAAGATTGAAATGAAGATATTAAATTTTGATCCGTCGGTAGATTCACGAAGCACTGCTGTTGCTAGGTGGACGTTAACAAATTCTTTCAGGCTGAGCCCCGTGAGCTCACCATTCATGTAGAAACCAGAATAACGTATGTGAATCTAACATTTCCAAAAAGCAAAGATTGGTCTATGATTTCTTCCCCTTTTACATTCGCAATGAAAATATCATTTGTCAAAGGGTTTCGTTCTCAGATATATGAATTCATTTTTCGACACGAGACATCCTTTCAACTTGAAACTTGGTTCCATCGGAGAATAAAATTTCTAAGAACCATTTTAATTGGCATGCTTTTAGTAAAGGTCGTCTCGTGAAATTGCGTCTTTAAAGAATAGAGTGAGTGATACAAGCTTATATCTCACACACATTGTTAAGGTTAAGCCGCATGTATTATAATGTCAAAAGATTGTATTTCAAATATTAATAAAATGCTCCGTATTTCAACTAGTTCTATGGATGTAGCTTACGTAGAAAGAAAAAAATAATGAGTTAAACAATAATTATTTTTAACTAAATTTTAAAACAACGTTAACCTAAATGTTAAGGTTCGTTTAACGTTCATTTTTATTTTTTATTTTTTGTTTTATTATTATTATTTTATTCTGAAATTTTAGTTATTTTTAATGAATTTAATATGGATCCAAAATCTGAAGTCGGTACATGAATGGTAGGTAGGTAATGAAATAAATATATATTTTTTTTATTACTCACCACTTATTAGTCATTTTGTTTCCGAAGAACTGATTAATTGATTTTTTTTTTAAATGTCATCTTAAGTGTTCCTAATGCAGTTTAACTTACAAAAGTTAAACTTGAAAGTCATATTCAATATTTAATTTATTAACAATCATAGAACGGTAAAATTGATAGAACTAACAGTGATATAAATTGCAAGAACAAGCTACTGCAGACAACGGTCTCTAAATTAACGATACTGCAATTTCTCGCTAATGGAATTCGTTTGTACAAACACAAATTATACTCTGAAATTAGCAATCCTACATTTCGCTGTTGCGTTAACTTGCACTGTCATTAAGCATTATGGTACGCATTCTTGTGCTCGTCTCGTTGCTATACTATATCGCATAAAGGTGTTTTGGATACTATCATGTCTACTGGTTTATAAGAAACTAGCGACCCGCCCTCGCTTCGCTTCGGAAACATTAAAACACACATGAAACCAAACAAAAAAAATAAAAAAATAATTAAAAAAAGTAGCCTATGTTCATCAGGGACAATGTCGGCTTCTAGTGGAAAAAGAATTTTTCAAATCGGTCCAGTAGTTTCGGAGCCTATTCGAAACAAACAAACAAACAAATCTTTCCTCTTTATAATATTATTAAGTATACAAAATGTCGCCAAAGTTTCTTTTCAATATTACGTAATGCGAATGAAATCCACAATCGCCTGTTCTAAGTATTCTATGAGCTATCACATTTATAATACCATCGACCATTTCTATTAAAAAAAACGAAACTAACAAATAAATTTAAAAATTAAAGAAAATGCCTACCTTTTCGACTAGATAACATCGAACAAGCACAAAGGTATAAAAAGTTAAACACGAAACTCTTGTGAAAATCGACGTACACCCTTTTCTTTATCCGTTTGCTTCTCATTTTAATTCAATTTACTGGATGAAGGAGAAAAAGTAATCTCCAGGGTTGGGTCGGGACACGCTACAGAGAGATTGGAAGTCATCGGCGCAGTATTGGGACGAACTCATATACTTTTATGGCGGTGAAAGTTTTTTTATTCGCGGCAGAAGAAAAAAGATTCGCGTTTCGCGCGAACCCTCTCACATGTGAGCCGCATACGAGAATAACTATGGATACTCGGATGAGGAATGAAAACATTAGTAGTCGGTTCATTTTTATCTCAAATAAAACCCGCTGGGAGTAACATAGCGTCTACGGCATGATGTTATGATCCGCAGTTGATAGAACCCTCATGAAAATAGTATGAGCGAGAAACAGTATTTCCGCGGAAAATACATGTTTTATTTCATACATTTATTCTTCAATGCACATAATTCTTTGTATGCACATAAATTATGATAAACATTGACTTTAAAAAACATATATTTTACTAATACGTTATTTGTCCTCACATATACAATAAATAGGATTTTCGATCATCCTTAAAACTGCAAAGTGTAGTTAGTGTTCGCTCACGTGGCTCGCACTAATTTGAAGCCCCTTCAAGTCATTCAATCCCGTTTTTGCAGGATAGCCGTCGTGGTTCATGAGGAACGTGGATCTCCATTATGACCTGGAGCTTGACTCCATCAGTAAGTATATTCAGTCGGCATTAGTACACCACTGTACGCCACTTTGAGAAGGCGGCACGACACGAAAACTCTCTTGTCGAGGCCGCAGGAAATTACATACGCGATCCTGTGGATCGAATAATAAACAGTCGAAGTCACCCTAAGCAGGTCATTTCGGATCCTCCCGATCCACTAACGATGCTTTAGTTAGGTACCTCAAGCTCCGATCACCGTTCTCGTCGAATCCGTCGTTGGCGACGAAGCGTTCAGCGAGTAAACTAACTCATAGACATAGCTCAGTGAGTTTCTCACCGGATCTTCTCAGTGGGTCGCGTTTCCGATCCGGCGCTAGATTCTGCGAAGCACTGCTCTTGCTAGGGTCAGTGTTAGCAACGCCTCCTGGTTTGAGCCCCGAGAGCTCACCTACGCGTTACGGTTACGCTGACAGCCTCTCAAGACTGAGGTAGGAAAAACAAAAAGAAAAAAAAAACCTTAAAAACAAATCAAAATAAAACGGTTTTTTTACATGATATGTCGAACTTGTTCTGTGAACGACCAATTGAAATTACGAACTATAATTAATCTATTTTATGAATCTATCTACTTGATACACTGTTTCTTTCCGCATTTCCTTATATTTAGCCACTCCACATACAATTTATTTGGCCCTGGAAAATGCGGGTAATAATACTACTGAACCGGACGCAAATATACCGCGGGCGACATGTGGAACGTAATATATCACAGCGCGGCGGCAGAACTTTAATAAGATACAATCCCTTTTTGGTACCCCTTTAGCCAGTTATAGTATTAACTAGTTTAATAGTTTTTTCTTTATCGGAATGTATTTTGAACTTGTAAATTAATTAATATTAGTTAATCACATTGGCTGCCATGCTTTATTCGGATATTACAATTATTATTATGTTTTTTTTTTTCAAAACCGGTACGACAAAAAAATAGTCGAATGATCAATCTCATTTTCCTAATCAATGCACACGTGGAGCTATAAATTTTCGCAATAGGTCTTAACGTAGGCGAGTCTTTCAACGTTTTATTTATTCATGAACATGTTCGTAGCACGCAATGCGTAACATTGAAATGTTTTATATTTGCATACGTACGCAATACAGAAATCTTAACGATAACAGATTTATCAGAATTTGCGATCTAACGTATATTGTGTAGCTTGACTCGAACAAAACAAATGACAGTAGTGAAATATAAAATATCGATAGAGATTTTTTCGGCTCCATTACATTGAATCAATGAACAAATAAAGACAAAAAACACATCCCATAATTCTTTAATAACAAGAATGAATCGAGCTATTTATTCTGCGCGTAAAACAAAGCGAACACCGAATACGTACTCCTCACCACCTGAAACATGAAACAATCTAATAAAATGATCGCTCACTGAACCGAAGCAGAATGAAAGTTATGTGCAAACATTTCAATGAGCCGGATTCCGCGATTGGACCTTCAATAGTATTTATTTGCAAACAGATCCTATTATAGGTTTTATTTAAATCGCACAATATTACAAATTCTCCGTTGTCTTGAATTGGTTGTACAATGGGATACCCAATTATTTCTTAAGAAATATGCAAACAGACAGAACTAAATACTGCTTTTGATAAAAACTCAATTTTTACCAATATAAACGTGGCGTAAGTTAATTCTACCATTTTAAAGGCTTTCATAACCAGTGGGCTTTGGGCTCGCAGAATTGCAATCAAGACGATATCTCTGATATTCCTTTGAGTCGATAAAACTGGCGAATCGCACTTGTGCCAACCACAGTAGAATATCTCATCTGATAGCAACGATGCCTGAAAAATTAAAATACAATTATTCTAAGTCGTCGTAAGACACTGAACCAGCTTAGAATAAGGTGTGCTTTAATAGATAAATTGATCTGAAATTTATGGCCATTACAAAAACTTACGCAAATTGATAATACTTTTAGGTTTCAATGACTGATCAGCAACTTGCTCTTATCGCCAATTACTTCAAAATTTTAGACAAATACAAATTGAACCTTAATTTAAACTATAGTTATTAAGGACGATTTCCGTTTTACTAAGCACAGGTTCCACTAATAGTAAAAATAAAACACAAAGTTGAAGAAACTGACACATTACAAGGTTAGGAAGAGAGGTGAATGATATGCAACTGTAGATCAAAGAGATTGACGTGTCATATATAATAACCTAACAGTTTATCTGCTAGATGCCAGATTTAATTACAGATTTAACCATAGCCTTCTCCGACACCCGCAACATTGAACATTCCAATTAACTACTCAAAAACATTTGGAATCGTCGCACAGCTTGTGTCATTTAGTTTCAGGAAAAGTGGTCATATTTGATCTTTCTATGTAGTTTCTAAGTCATTTTATGAGCTGTATCTGATGTAAGCTGAATTATAAGTCAAATCAAAAAGCCCGGAAAAAAAATTATGTGTTCACCATGACTTGTAAATTCGTTCAACAATACCAAAGTCTTACACAACCTTACAGAGCCGGGAAACAACGAATAATAAAGAAAGGGTCGAAGGCATCAACGAAAATATGTTTTTACAGTTAGAATATAAAAATGAAGTTACAATGTAAGATCAAACATTACTGCTATCAACATAAATCACAACTTTCGCCGGGTTTTGTTATTTATGTGTTATGAACCAAAAAATCTGAGGTTTAGCCCTATGTCATGCCTCAGATAATGTGAATTTACGACTGGATCTGGACGTTTTTGAATTGCAACGGAATCATAATTTATTTGAAAGGGCAATAAATAATCAAAGAAAAGTTTATTTTAACAGGACCTGTCCTTTTACCGTAAGTGAATGCGACCGTGGCCTAATAGGTAAGTGGTCTGTGTGGTAGTGTCGAGTAAGACGATCACCCTAAAGGCAGATATCATCAGTGCACCTTACACGTGTCCTGAAATGGATTACGCGAAATAAACAAACCTACAAACTTATTAATTTGGTTAGGGTGCTGGCTCTGAGATATTGTGAGAACATACGATTAAATGCCACCGTTGTGCCTATTGCAGCCCCACCACAAAATAACTGAGACTTCAAAAAAAACATTTCAAAAATAAACTTTATCTGAGAAACTGCAAAGTGTATTACACCAAAAATCATGACTAGGTACGAATGCTCTTTCTACTATAGGTAGTACTAGCTGTGCCCGCGACTCTGTCCGCGTGGAATAGCGATTTTGGGCAGCAGCTCTAGGACATATCTTTTCGTTTATAAACACCGTCATTTTGGGTATTTAAAAAAATCTAATTTAAAGTAATGCTTGTTTATACACGACATTAGACGTATATCCATCGGGGATCAAAGTATACAGGTTGCTAGGATTGCTAACATATGACAGAGCTACATATCCGTGTGACCGAGTTGACTGTGTGAAAAGCAGTTAACACTTAGATCTACACCCACAACCTTTAGTGTCTGACCTTGGGCTTTATTTATTATCATCGCGAAACATAGGCTCACTGGAAACGCGATCGGTAGTGAGTCGTGCTTCCCGTTCTTCAAGTGTCTCCTGAGACCGGGCATTTGCTGTTCGAACCCTCTGAGAGCTCAGACTGATTTCCCTATCAGTATAGGTCTCAGACTCAAGCGATAGTGCATGAGCCTCGCGATCGGCAGTGAGACGTGTTTCTCGTTCTTCATGTGTCTCCTGACACCGGGCATTTGCTGTCCAAGCC